>NC_084897.1:11387127-12587127 GCF_958979055.1 Alnus glutinosa
TAAATCCGTAATTGTTTGACCTCTCTAATTTGTGAAGCAACTAAGATTTAATGATTTGCTGCGTCAGAAATTATTAAATCTTAGGAAGAACGCCCGACGAAATTAAATGCAACCGCTTGTGCTTGTGTTGTTTCGCTTCATCGATCTCTCTAATTCTTAAGGCTGCTACTAGATTAAACCTTTAGCGCTTGTCTTGGGTTGTTTAGTAGTTAGGGTTAATTAGAGTGCTTGTCTTCTAATTAACTACGACTAAGGAGAGATAGGAAAATAGTTCCAACGGTGAATATTCAAAATATGAATTGATATATACTTGCATCGATGATCAGTTGTAAAATTCTGATGGTGGATGTTGACTTAGACCAATGTTTGTTTTTTGATTTATACTTTAATTTGAATTGTTCCTTAATTGTTCTTTTTAAAATTATTTTCGTCATACTCAAACCCCCAATCCTTGTTCACATAGTATAAAACTAGGCTAAATACTCTCTATGGGATCGATCCTTACTTGCACTACTACATATATTTTTATAAGTAAAGGTTTTATTTTTGGTTGCTTGCGACAGCACACCAGAGGCATTCGTGTTAGGTTACACGTTAGAGTACAAGGTACGACCATTGCATCAGGGGTATGTGAGTGCTACTACTTTGTAACTAGTCTAGTCTTCTGAATAGTGGATATCCTGGGTTTGGCTGGCCCAAAGTGGTTTTTCTCATATTGAGTTTCCACTTCGTTAACAAAATTCTTCTGTCTTTTAAATTCCACATTGATATTATTTTGTTAATACTTTGTGCACACACACACTTGCTTTATATTAGAAGTCATTTTAATTTTTCAATTGGTATCAGAGCTTGGTACACTCTGTTTAGATTCAATTCTTGAGTGTTTTTTTTTTTTTACTTCTATTTGATAAAATGTCTCAAAATCTTAATACAGTTCCTGCCTTTGATGGTACGAACTATAGCTATTGGAAAGCTCGTATGCGGTTCTTTTTAAAATCCATTGATTGTTGGAGTATTGTTGAAACTGGTTAGACTAAGCTAGCGGATGCAACACTTGAACTAGTCACTGAGAAAAATGCGCAACTTTCCAATGATAAAGCCCTCCATGCTCTTTGTCAAGCACTCTCACCATCTGAATTCACAAGAATTTCAAATAGTGAGTCCGCTAAAGAAGCGTGGCAAATTCTGGAAACAACATATGAAGGCACTAAACTTGTTAAATCTGCCAAACTTCAAATGTTGATTTCCAAATTTGAAGAAATTAAGGTGTTGGAGGATGAGACATTTGGAGAGTTTTACTCCAAGATGAGCGACCTAAGAAACCAAATGGTAAGTCTTGGGAAAACCGTCTCATGTAAAACTCATCCGCAAAATTCTAAGATCTTTGCCTGAACGTTTTAGGATCAAGGTAACTACAATTGAAGAGAGCAAAGATCTGGAAGAAATGAAGATTGAAGAGGTCGTGGGATCTCTTCAAACTTATGAGTTGTCCTTGCCCCCAGTTAAGAAGCTAAAAACCATTGCTCTGAAAGCTTCCAAGAAGAAGCTCGAAGTCTCATCTGGAGATGACTCTGAGGATGAAGAAAAAGTTGTGGCCATGCTGACCAAGAACTTCAGAAGATTAATGAGAAATGAACGGTTCAAAAAGAAATTTTCCAAAAAAAAATGAAGAAGGTCCCCAGAGAAGCTAAACCTGAGGTAGCCGAGAAGAAAGATCCCAGGGGCCCAAGATGTTATGAATGCTCAGGGTTTGGGCATATCCGAGCCGATTGTGGGAATCTCAAGCAAGGTAAGGGGAAGGCTTATAACGCGACTCTCAGTGATGAGTCCGAAGAAGAAGAAGCTCCGGAGCAAGAGAAATTTCTAGCCTTTATGTCTCCACATGTCGAAGAAGAAGATTCTTACTCAGAGCATAGTGATGATGGAGAAGAACTCAAAGAGGCTTATAAAACTCTCTATGTGGAGTTCGAAAAGTTGAGGGAAGGTCGCAAGCAGCACATTCATGATTTGTACAGTTTGCAGACTGAGAAGAGTTCATTGCTGCACAAAATACAGGAGCTAGAGGAGAAGCTACTAGAGACTCAGCTCTAATTAGAGAGAGTCATTGATGAAAAGCTGACTCACATGCTATCTATCCAGAAGAGTCCAACCAACAAGACTGGTCTCGGGTATATAGCTCCTCCTTCTAATACTCCCTCTACTTCCAGGACTGTCTTTGTTAGACCTGCAGTCCCAAAGTCACCCCCCACTATTGAAGATAGAGGGAAGGACAAAATTAATGGAGATGTTCTAGGCACTCAGAAGCCTCATTCCATCAGAAAATCTCCAATATGCCATCACTGCAGTCTAAGTGAGCATGTCCGACCCTGGTGCTCCCTTCTTCAAGCACAAAAAGCAAAGGTCAAGAAAGAAGTGCCCAAACAAACAGATTATGGCACAAGACCTTTGGCCCAGCATCAGACTCCATGGTATCAGGCTCCTTATCATGCTCCATGGAATCAAGCACCAAGGCATCAGGCTCCTCAATATCAAGCCCCTTGGTCTCATGCACCACAGCACTAGGCATCTCAGCATCAGCGGCCTCAACAACGATTTGTACCTACCAATCATAGTGGCAAATCTAAGACCAAATCCAAGCACTTTAAAAGGCCGTAGAAGGTGGAAGATGATCAATACTGTAGGGAGCCACCTATTTGGATGCAAAGCATGATGGAGTGGATGGGTCAACAGATGAAGTCCTGCTAGCAACCACCCACAGGAAGGCAGGCTTGGGTCAAAAAGAAGGAAGAAGTTCACCCCATGAGGGGGAATAGACTCATCTAGGTGATGAAGGTACTCATGCCTAGGATTTGGTTCCTAATCCTAAGGCATCAGGTTTGATTGCTTGATTTTTACTTGATATATTCAGTGTTTTCTATGCAATTTGGGAACCATCTTTTTTCCCCCTATTTCTCTTGAGAGAATATTGCAGGTACTATTTGGGGAAGACAGAAAAAGCAGGTCAATCGACTGTTTTTCTGTATTGGCAACATCGAGCTTACACAGGTTTGATCATGCCTTGCATGTTATATGATGTCATTTCCATATAGCATTTTGTTTGATAAAATAAATAAATAAATAAAAATAAAAATAAAAAATTTGGGGGAGAAATTGTAGGAAATTTTTTCCTTTCTTGGCATGTCAGATATTGCTTGTATTTTTACCTGATATCTCAATTCTTTTTGCATTAATTTACTTTGCTTAGATATGATTGAGAGTTTATGACTATATCTGCCAAGTTTTTTTTCCTCTACATACAAAAATTGGATAGCTTCTTTCCTCATGCGATGAAAATGTACACTATCTAAGACTCTCCTAAATGTACATCTTTCCTTCTCTGACTTTTTGCTTCTAGAAATTCAGAATAAGAGAAGAGGTTTTCGATAAGATGGTCAAATTGACCAAAATGCTAGTTGAACCTATAACCTAAAAATTATGGCACTCTCTCTAGGTTGCAGCATCAAAAGAATCAAGCAATTACTCTTATGAATTATGTGCTATGTATGTATATTCACTGCTTATGTGCTGAATTAGCTATATACCTTATCCTTCATGGTGCAAGTAAAATTTTACCTTGTCCTTCATAGTACAAGTAAAACAATTGGGTGCTGCATCTTAGGGGGAGTGTATCAGATGAGGGTGGCTAGGCCCTAGTAATTAATAAGGTTTGACTTTTGACTAATCTTTCACTGATTTTCTCTCTTGTCTAGAAAATCTAGTTGCTTTTTGTCATATCAGTGGAAGGCATACCTTTTGGGAAAAGTCTTCACATACACACGCATTGCATGAGTTGAGTAATCTATTTAAATTTTCTGTCTACAGGAAAATCTTTGTGCTAATTGAACTCTGAACTCTCTTTTATTCTCTGCATAGTTTTGAGATGCTATTTGATTGCTTTATCAGTTGATTATACATGCATGTTCTGAAGCTAACTTTAGGAAAAATAATTTCTGCAAATTTTCCCTCAGTTTCTATCTTTTTAGTGTGAAGCATCCGGACGGTCTCTCTTTGCGTCTGGTTTAAGCACTGACCGAAAGAGAGGGGGACAACTGTTGTTTGGGTACCAAACGAGAGTGAGAAGAAGAAGAGCTAGAGCTCTTGCTCTTCCTGCTGCTGTAAAACCAGAAAAACAGAGAGAGGAGGAGAAGTTGCAGAAAATGAAGAAGGAGATGTGTGTAGAACCAAAGGGCTGCACCTCTTCTTATAGAAACCTTGGAAGGTTTAGATCACTTTAAGCCATCCTTGATCAACAACTGAGGACATTGCAGGTGTGCGTTTGAGTTCAGAATATCTCTCAAGAAGAATAAGAATCAGACAAGGGGAGCTGGATCTTGCTTGGACGGCTAGATACATTTGGGATTGAGTAATCAATGGCTGGGGAAGATGGCAGGTGGTCGACGGGTGTCAAGGCCAGGTATGAAGCAATCATTACAAACTTAATATCTACTATCTCTAACAAAACTACTTAGTTCATTTCTAACTAAACTGCAAATTGACTCATCACCAAGACTTGCTTAATGACTAAGGTTGGGATTCAACGATGCTGGGGTGAAATGTTGATGGGCTGGGTAACGTGTGGGCTGCCATGTGCACTGGGTTGTGAACGTGTGGGCTGAGTCTCACATGGGTTGGGCTTGATTTTTAAGAGATAGAAATGGGCCCACAAATGTCATATATGAATTTTCGTCCTATTTAAAGGTAGTATTTTTCGCGGTTGTTTTTGCGCCCTAAACGAAGTCCAAAAATTATAAAATTCAAAGGGTAGCTAGAGAACTTCAAGAAGAGCATTCTGGATTTTGAATCAACCAAAATGGAGTTTGTTTGACCCTATTTTCATTATTCCAAAGTTTAAAGTTCGTTTGAACTTTTATTAAACTGAAACTATAAACGCTTCTTAATTAATGATAAATATTTCAATAAATATTCATATTTATTCTCTTACCTTAGCATTAGGTCTTAAATCATATTTTAAGATATTTTATTTAATATCTTAAAATATGGGGTATTACAGCCATGCACCGAACGGACTACGTGAGTCATCATTCTCTCAACATTGTGATTAAGAATGATGTATGTGCATGACGACTTATAACAATTACTCTAAATCCTGAGAAGATTGTGAACTCAGATTTGAATTGCAGGTCACTTTGATGTACAAGAATTAAATCAAATTACTAGTCAACACTTATGTGCATAGGGTGATCACATATAGCATTGAGGGAACACTTTCTTCAAGAAGGAATCCAAATCCTTTGTCACGAAACAAAACGATAAGAAATATTCCTCTTGATGTAGATTTAATGAGGTTGATTATCCTAAAGTTCGAGCCTGAATGTTTTGGTAGTATTTACTGAATGAAACTTTATTTTGTATACGGTGAGATTAAAAACTCACAAGGTACAAAAAAGATATATCATGTACTTAAATCAAGAGTATCAAGGAAAAGAGGTAGTGAACTAAGTCTTTGGTTCGACTACGGAATGATTCCATGGAGGGCTAATATGTAATAAATAAGTATGCCGCGGCGATTGATTCATTAATTTGAAAATACATATTAAAGTGCAGTCACATTTGTTTAGTGGAATCAATTGTGATTAAATAGGGTCATGTAAAATTGTCACAAACCTATTTAAAGTTAATTGTATTTTTTCATTTAGGTCCCTCTTTGAGCTAATGTAAATTGACAAGTTACTATGAGCCTCGGTTATGTATTTATTTATGTTTGATTGTTTTATTTAATAAAACATGGGCCAAAGGAATATGATTCCTAAGTGGCTCATTAACTAGAGATGATTGGGCTTAGAAATTAATTTCTATGAGCTTAGATAATTAAATTGCTATGGGCTTAGGAATTAATTTCTTTGGGCTTAAGCAATTAAAGAGCTAAAAAATAAAGTGACTTCTAATTTAATGTGCGTGTGTGTATCGTGTAACAAAATATTATAAGAGCGAAATTTAAATGACACAAATATTTTTTTAACGAAATGGAAACTCAATTAAGAGAAAAACCACTCCGGGGTAGCCAAACCTAGGATATCCACTATTATGAAGACAAAGCTAGTTACAAAGCAGCAGCACTCACATACCCTTATGCAGTGGTCCTACCTTGAACTCTAACATGTAACCCAACACAAACGCCTCCCAACCAAGTTGCCTACTTGAAGGGGTCTTCAATGGAATCCTTTACCTTATGGCTCATTCCTAAGATAGACTTAACACGAACACAACAAAGGCACTTAGCAACGGCTAGAGAGTAAACAGATTAGCACAACGACTCCTAAAATATTCTCTCTAAGCATTATAGAATTCAATATCGAATTCTTACAATTTACAAGCCTAGGGGCCTCTATTTATAGGCTACAGAAGACCTAAATCGACACTGATTCGGTTTTCTCTAGGCAACGTCTGGACAGTAGCTGAGGGGGTTCGGACGGACAACTGTACAACTGGCTTTCCAAATTTGCTGATATTCTTTCCTGAATAGGTGTTGCCCTAGCGTCCGGACGGTTGCACTTCTGCTGCACACAATTTCTATAATAAGGTCTGCGCGTCCGGACAGTGTAGACTGACGTCCAGACGGTTGAACGTCTTCTGCACGACTTGCCATATCAAGGATAGCGTCCAGATGGAATAACCACGTCGTCCAGATGGTTGCAACTTGTCGAACACTGAAGGGCGTCTGGATGTGCTGCTGAAACGGTTGGACTGATGCAACTTAGAACAGTTTGAAGCTTCTGGACATAGAAGGGAGTCCAGAGGGAAAGTTCTTGTTGTCCGGACGAATGATGCTTGACAGATGAGCGTCCGGACGAATGCAAGGGACTTGAAGTGCACTGTCTTGAATTTTGCACGGAGTCTTCTTGAAGCATATAACTGAAAATGTAGACTCTGAAAATAACAGCATCCCTGTTTAATAAGCATCATTGCATAGAAGTGGTTTTGTCCAACAGAATGTAGCTAAACACAACCTAACAAACTCTCCATTTGGCCATTCTGGGACAAAAATCACTTGACCGGTTAAAAAATACAATCCCGGTCCAAATTTAAAAAATACTCCCTCTTTTTGTCTCAAAATGACAAACGGTAAAACAAAGTATGAGAAAAACCACAATATAATTACTCCCCCTCAATGTCTTAGCAGGACAAGGGTAAACAGAGTAAAAATAATCGAAGAGTTATAAAGTGTTTACAAATTATCCAAAACAGAATAATAAAATGTCTCAAAATAAATCAAAACACCAAATAAAATCAATCATCCTCAGCCATGGGTGGATGACCCTCGTCATCACTGCTAGATAGATGATGGTGCTGGAGACACTCCTCGATGTCCAACTGGCACTGCTCCACACGGAGATTGATAGAGTGAATCACTTGCTACATAGAACTCACACCCACCTGTAGAGATTCCAAGGCAGCTAAAATCTGAGCATAACCTGCATCATGTTGTGGAGGCGGAGGAGCAGTCTATGAAGATGATGATATATTAGGCATCTCAACATGAATAGTAGAAGGCTGAGGAGCTTCATCCTTGAAAATATTTATTGACTTCTAATTTAAACGAAGTGTGTGTGTTTGTGTGCAAACAAATATCTTAAATATGGAATTTAAATAAGACAAGATATTTGTTACGAAATGGAAACTCTATGAAGAGAAAAAACCACTCTGGAGCAGCCAAACCTAGAAAATCCACTATCCAAAAACAAAGCTAGTTACAAGACACTCGTACTCACATAACCCTATGCAGTAGTCATACCTTTAACTCTGACGTGTAACCCAACACAAACGCTTCCCAACCAGATCTTCCACCTGAAGGGGTTTTTGATAGATTCCTTTACCTTAGGGCCGACCCCTAAGATAGACTTCACACAAACAACGAGCACACACCGGCAACAGCTTGAGAGCTAGCGGATCTTCAATTCTCTCTAAACACCCTCTCAAAGCCCTATGGAATTCACCACCGAATTCTATGTAAAACACTAGCCTAGAGCCCCCTATTTATAGGCTTCAAGAGACCTCAAAAACTGCTGAGATTTGGACTCTGGCTAGCGAGCGTCCGGATGGAAGTTAGCCACGCCGGACGATTTTCTGCGATATCCTTTCAGAAACAGTGTCCTAAATCTGCTCAAAATTGGAGTCTGACTACAGACTGTCTGGACGGAATTTAGCCTCGTCCGGACGGTCTTCAGCGACCGCCTTTCAGAAACAGCTTTCAAAAACAGCGCAATTTTGGAGGCCGTCCGGACGCTACTCTCTTTCCGTCCGGACGGTGGGCCGTCCAGATGCTGTCCTGATGTTAAAGTTGTAAGATTTTTTCTTAGCTTTCCAACGACACCAATTTTGTCTCAATCCGATACTCGAGCAGAGAGTTATGATAAAAACATTGAGACATGCGCAGAAATCTTCCTAGAAGCCTGAAATGCGTCCGAACGGTGTTGCCCTTCCGTCCGGACGGTTGCTGTTTCCCGATCCGTGTCTGGACATGAAATCCAATTTCTACTCGAACATTGAATGGCGTCCGGACGGTATTACCACGTCGTCCAGACGGATGCACTTGAACTCTGGATTCTTCTCGAACTCTTAATAGTGTCCAGAAGATTTGCCATTACGTCCAGACGGATGCAATCTTGAATAGTTTGAAGTTTCTAGACACTGATGTGTGTTCGGACGGAAAGTTCTCGTCGTCCAGACGGATGTTGCTAACTGAAGAGCATCCGGATGGGAACACCACATCGTCCGAATGGTTGCTTGGGATCCGACTTCTCTGAGTTGGAATTTGCACATAATCTTCTTTGAACACTGAAATAGCCTTCATTAAGCTTGTGACACTTGCAACTTGTCATAATACGGCTCTTTCCACATCAGAGAAACAAACTCTGAAATATACAGCATCCCTGTGAAAGCAGCAACATTACATAATAGTGATTTTGTCAACAGAATGCTGCCAAAAACTAACAAACTCCCCATTTGGCCATTCTGGGACAAAAATCACTAGACCGGTTAAAAATACAGTCCCGGTCCAAAAACTAACATATACTCCCCATTTTTGTCTCAAAGGGACAAAAGGTAAATATAGTATAGAAAGACCACAGTATTAAAATACTCACCCTTGATGTCTCAACAGAACAAGAGTAAATAGAGTATATAAAATTCACAAACCAAAAACGTTCTAAAACCCAAAACAATAGGAAACTAGAGAAGCGTCTGCAAGTGGCCCAAAAAAGAGGAACAAAAATCTTCCAAGTACCAAATCCTGTCAATCCACTGAAATCAAGTAACAAAGAGAAAACCGTATATCGAGCTGGATTTGAACTACTTTAGCTTCTAGCTCCTGAAGCCGGGAAACCATAGACTGAAAAGTTTCAGTCACTTGAGTCTTCTCTCCTGAAAATGATCATCCGCAGAAAGAAATCCTTTAGACAAGTGGTCTGCAAGATGATAAAGAAGATTCACCCTTGAATCTCTAGCTAGTGCAGATCTAGAGGAAAAGGTTACAGAAGACTTTGTATGAGCAGGGGGAATGAACTCATCTAAAATTTGAGATCTCTAGAACATATGATTTCAATACTGGTCTGTTTTCCAAAGAGCCCTATGTGTGACACTATGCTGGAAGCCGCTGTACAACATATTCCTGAAAATATTTAAACAGAAATCTATCCAAAAATAACACCACAAGGAAATATTAGATCCTATTAGTTTCAAAAAGAATGTGGTATTATGATGGCTATCAATTGGATGCATAAAGAAATAAAAAAGTAGATATAGCAATCCAAAAGACACAAATTAGAAATATCCATCCAACATAAAGACAGAAAAAGATATTCATGCACAATCTCTCAAATCATAATCAATTAAAGATTCCAATATTCTAAAAAAAACCAAAGCTTAATTGAATAAGGAAAGTCAAAGGAAATACTGGGAATGAGAAAAGATGTACAGAGAATACCAAAATCTTGGGATCAATCCGAGAGAAAACACACACAACACAACATGATAGAACAGAAAAAAATAGTGTGTGTTTGGCAGAGAAAGCAAAAAGCTCACGTCTGGACATGGTACATACTCATCCGGACGGAATGTTGTCAGATAAGAGATCGACAGAGCCGATCGCGTCCAGACACAAGAACATGTCCGTCCGGACGCTTCACACTAGAAGCTGAAAAGCAGAGGGAAATATGCAGAACAAAAATTTCCTAACGTTAGCTTCAGAACACGCATGTATAAATAACTGATAAAGCAGTCAAATAGCACTTCAAAAATATACCAAGATATAACTGAGAGTTAAGAGTCAATAAGCACAAAAATTTCCCTACAGATAGAAATTTTTCAATAGTAAACTTAACTTATGCAATGCGTGTGTGTGTGAAAGCTTTCTCAATAAGTTATAAACTTCACTGATATGACTTAAAGCAACCAAATTTTCTAAATAAGAGAGAAAATCAATGTTAAATCAGTCAAAAGTCAAACCTTATTATGCTAGGGCCTAGTTACCTTCATCTGATACATGTTGTGAAAATTTTAATGTACTCGCAAGTGCACGAATCTTTTGCAACATAGCGTTATGCAAGTGCGAGGTCGAATCCATAGGGAAATGGTCAAAAGTTATTGTTTTGCTTAATCAACCTCATTCTAACCTAGTTCCAAGAGTTTGAGGGTTAAACATGCACCAAAAATGCTAAGTTAAAGACGAAGAAATGAAATATGTAAAAAGGGTCTAAGGCTAAGGAATTCACCAAACCAAATCCAACAACACACACTCTTGGTTTCCACTTGAACACCCAAAGAACATTAAGCTTAGGGTGTCATTCAAGTTTCTCAACCATAAACCTTAGAACCATTAAATGAATCCAACTCAAAGATAAATCACAAAGAGTACCCATTTGAAATCAAATCATCCATTGTATCCATTCAAAGAATAAATCACAATGGATTTCATCTTTCAAACCGATAAAACAATGTATCCATCGGTTGAAACACATTAAATGTCCTATTTCTACCACCAACCACATTCATTGCAAAAGATAAAGCATTAAATGAATGGAACTTGAACAAGATGATGATATAGCATTAAATGTGCAAGTAGGACTACAAGAGTGTGAGTGTCATCAATGGAGAGGTTTCATCCTCAACCTTAGTTGAGAGTTCTAGCCTCCCATGACTAAGAACACCACAAAAACTTGAAGAACAACCATAAAAATAGAAGAAAAGCTTTACAAAGAGAAGTATCTAAAGAAAAGAGCTACTGAAATGAACTACAAAATGCACGAAACTAAACCTAGCTACTGCTCTGAGAACTCTCTCCAACAAGGAGGCATGGCTATGGCTTTATAGAAGAAAATTAAGGTTAGAAACCCATGTAAAATGACTTCTCTAACTCCCTCTAGGGTTCCTCTCTTGCTAGAGACAACTAAGGTCACGAAACCAGCGTGTTCTGCTGCAAAAATTAGAAGGAGAACTGCTCTTTGTCATGAAGAAGCTCCTGATTGGGCATTCTGGCGCGTTTCTGCAACAGTCAGTTCTGGAAAAATCGATCGAATTATATTCGATCGATCGACTTCGGGAAAAATTCAATCGATCGACTTTCTGGGACTTCCGAATTTCCAAGCATTTCCACATGAAATTTTGTCATTCCTCTCTTATTGACCTATAAAACACAAAAACACAAAAACTAACAAAAACATCAGAAAATAGCAAGGCTAAAGGTCTAACTAATGTAAATCAAGGGGTCCAAATATACAATATTTGGTGCTCATCAATACACTCCCCCTAAGCTGCAGCACTTTTCTTTTACTATGTCCTTTAATGACCGTCTATTTCCGCAATGATGTGGTCACTGACTGTTTCTTTAGGGACAAGATCAAAAACAGATTTAGCACAAAAGCAGTGGATCTTTTTATTTATCCATAATTTTTTTTTTCAGTTTTGAATGCTTTTTATCACTTGGTGCTGCAACCTAGAAAGAATGCCAGAATTTATGGGTTCTAGGTTCAACTAGCGAGTTGGTCAATTTGACCATCTTAGCAAAAAATATCTCTCTCATTAAAATTTCCTCAAGCTAAAAGTCAGAGAGCAAAAATGTACCTTAGGGGAGCTTTGGATAGTGTACAATTTTTCATCGCATGAGAAAAGCAACTATCTAGAATTAAGATGCACAAGAAAACTTCACAGATATCAGACATAAACTCACAATCATATATAAGCATATTCAATTAATGCACAATGAACTGAGATATCAAGCAAAAACACATACAATATCTGAAAAGATATATATACAAAAATAAAATTCTGCATCTTCTCCCCAATTCTTTTATTTTTTTTTTATTTTTTTTGAAAAAACTAAAAGCGGAAAAATAACCTGTCCTTAGGGGGAGAGGTTTGACTATACCAAGACAGAAAAGTAGTGACATGCTTTCTCTATCATCCCTAGAATGTACCTGCAGAAAATTCTCAAAGCAACCAAGAGAAAATCTAGGGATATAAAAGGTGGTTCCTCAAACAGAATGCAAGGCAAAAATAGGATATAAGATATGACAATCAATGCAATGCAAACATACTTGGTATGCACTAGGATTTAGAAACCAAAATCCTAAGCATGGGAGACCTTACCTACTAGGTGAGTCCACTCCCCCTCAAGGGGTGAATGGTCTCATCCTTCCTTACCCATATCTTCTCTACCTGTGAGGCAAGGGTGTGAGCCATGTCCAAATTGATCAGTCTGACTATGACACTCTTCATCATGTTGACAAGCCCTTCATTGGTCTGTTTCTTCTTGGACTTGTGAGGCTTCATTCTGAAGTATTCGACCTTGGTGTGGCCATACTTACCACATAGACGACATGAGGGAGAACCCCTTTGAGGATAATGTCATTGTTGCCGAAAAGCATGATGAGGCTTGGAAGGTTTAGAGCTAGACTTACCTATCTTTTGCTCTGTTTTCCTGATTCAAGGCTGCTGATGTCAGATCTGAGGACATTGTGGCTTGAAGTGTCCAGAGACACCACAATGATAGCAGGTAGGCTGACTTCTTTTGCTGAAATGCTTCTTGAAAGATTCTGCAAATTTAAGATTAGCATTTTCACAAGTAACAAAGTCCTTACCTCTTTGAGATATATGCCTTCTATGGGGCGGGACATATTTATCTGAAGAGGTTTTCTCAATAAAGCCCTTTTTGGAATCCTCCTGCTTCTTCCAAGGTCTGTAGGATTCTAACAGATAACACTTTGGTTTAATGTGACCAACCTTCCCACAATAATGACAAATAGGAACAAACTTACCTTGTGTTCCCGAATCCTTGGAGTTAGACTTCACACAGTTATTTAAGCAAGAATTTTCAGAACAAGCTGCATCTACTATCACATGCTTAATATCAACAAAATCTAATTCAAAATCAGAAGCATGTGAAGTAGAAATACTTAAATCATTAACAATTAAATCAGGCTTATTAGAAATATCTGTATGAATACAAAGCATGCTTTTCAAATTATTACTAGAGAATTTTTTCAAAAGATCCTCTGATTCTTTTAATTTATTCTCTAGTGCATCAACAATATCAAAAAGCATGGTATTCTCAGATTTCAAAGAGTCAATCAAAACATATGATTCAGATAATTGTAAAATCAAAGACTATTTTTCTTGCTTAATCTTCTTGAGTTCTTTATTGGATTTCTTAAAGAGTTTACCTATCAAAAGGGTATCTTTAGAGAAATCATAAATATCATCTTCAGAGAACTCATGAAGATTTATGTTAGAATAAGTCATGGATCACACTTAAGAAATAAATCTAAAACACAAGTATAACCTGCTCTGATACCAATTGAAAATATTTATTGACTTCTAATTTAAATCAAGTGTGTGTGTTTGTGTGCAAACAAATATCTTAAATGCGGAATTTAATAAGACAAGATATTTGTTACGAAGTGGAAACTCTATGAAGAGAAAAAACCATTCCGGGGCAGCCAAACTCAGGAAATCCACTATCCAAAAACAAAGCTAGTTACAAGACACTCGTACTCACATAACCTATGCCGTAGTCATACCTTTAACTCTGATGTGTAGCCCAACACAAACGCTTCCCAACCAGATCTTCCACCTGAAGGGGTTTTTGATGGATTCCTTTACCTTGGGGCAGACCCCTAAGATAGACTTCACACAAAAAACGAGCACACACCGGCAACGGCTAGAGAGCTAGCAGATCTTCAATTCTCCCTAAACACCCTCTCAAAGCCCTATGGGATTCACCACCGAATTCTATGTAAAACACTAGCCTAGAGCCCCCTATTTATAGGCTTCAAGAGACCTCAAAAACTGCTGAGATTCAGAATCTGGCTGGCGAGCGTCTGGACGAAAGTTAGCCACGTCCGGACGGTTTTCTGTGATATCCTTTCAGAACAATGTCCTAAATCTGCTCAAAATTGGACTCTAATTGTGGATCGTCCAGACGGAAATTAGCCTCATCCGGACAGTCTTCAGCGACTGCCTTTCAGAAACAGCATTCAGAAACAGCGCAATTCTGGAGGCCGTCCGGACGCTACTCTCTTTCCGTCCATATGGCCCATAGTCCGAACGCTGTCCGGATATTCAAGTTGCATGATTTTTTCTTAGCTTTCCAACGACACCATATTCGTCTCAATCCGATACTCGAGCAGAGAGTTATGATAAAAACACTGAAACATACGTAGAAATCTTTTTGGAAGCCTAAAATGCGTCCGAACATGTTGCCCTTCCACCCGGACGGTTGTTGTTTCCCGATCCGTGTCTGGACATGAAATCCAATTTCTCCTCGAACATTGAATGGTATCCGGACGGTATTGCCACGTCGTCCAAACGGATGCACTTGAACACTGGATTTTTCTCAAACTCTTAATAGTGTCCAGACGATTTGCCATTACGTCTGGACGGACGCAATCTTGAATAGTTCGAAGTTTCTAGTCACTGATGGGCGTCCGAACGGAAAGTTATCGTCGTCCAGACGGATGTTGCTAACTGAAGAGCGTCTGGATAGGAACACCACATCGTCCGGACGGTTGCTTGGGATCCGACTTCTCTGAGTTGGAATCTGCACAGAATCTTCTTTGAAAACTGAAATAGCCTTCATTAAGCTTGTGACACTTGCAACTTGTCATAATATGGCTCTTTCCACATCAGAGAAATAAACTTTGAATATCTAAAGACTCTGAAATATACGGCATCCCTGTGAAAGCAGCAACGTTACATAATAGTGATTTTGCCAACAGAATGCTGCCAAAAACTAACAATCCTGATCTTCACACCTCAGCTGAGCATTGGACTTCATCAGGGTTTGTTTGCTTATGAGATTCGGAATTTTCATCTTGGGCTCTTCAGAAACATCCATGCAAGACTTTTGAATGATCTAAGTGATCAAGCAGCCGAATGGAAGACTGGTATTATTCTCATCTCGGGCCTCTAGCATAACATCAAGAATATGCTTACACAAGCAAAAAGGCAATCTTAGACAGATGGCATACAAGAACTAAGCCCTCTTCAGAACTAGATCACGTCTCTTAACAGTAGGCCAGAGGTTGTGCTGGACAATCTTCGCAATCAGGTGGTGCAGGGGAGACAAAGCACCGATTTTGATAATAGTAGCTCGCTCCTCGCCCTATGAAACAGCATGAAAGAACTCCCGAAGATCATCCAAGGAGGGAGCAACCATGACCTCATTAAAAGGGCTGGCTGAAATCTGAAGCACTGGCACCCCAATGATCTGGCTGATGACCTGAGAATCAACCATAATAACATGCCCCTCAATAGTAGACTGAAAAACAATGCCACTGTCCTCATTCTGCACAACCTCTAGATGAGTATAGAACTCTTTGACCAGTCTGGTGAGTATGATGCAGGCGCAATTGTGGAGGTAGCCCCAGTTATATGTCTGAAGAATCTCACTGATAACATCCAGAAGAGCTTCCAAAATATCAGCCCTGACTACATTCCATTCTGGAATGACAGGTCTGTTGGCAATTTTGGCTCTGGAAGCTGTAATGCCTTCGTCTGTCCTCTTCGGACTCTACGCTGAGAGTTGCTGACAGACATGATTCTATAAAGAATAACCACAAATATTTGCCGAAAATAACCTTAAAGATATTAGGCAAAAAAAAATCCAGCATTATAACAATCGTAAAATGGACTTCACAAAAATTACAAACAAGCAAAATAATCCAACACAGTCTAATTAAATGCCATAACAAATAACCCAACTCAGCAACATATATCACAAAACAAATATGCAGACTTTATCTCAAGAATATTCCATAAAAATATCGTATCAATTAAAATAATTGAAAAGAAGATAAAGTATAGAGCAACATACCTGGAAATGAGATAAAAGGCACAAATAAGCCGAGAATATGCGAGAAACTACGAGAAAATTGCAACAAAACGACAAAAAACAAGATAAGAGAGAAATGGGGTGTGGCGGCTAGGGGAGAAAACGATACTTAACCCTGTACGGTACCCGTCCAGACACATCACTAACCCGTTAGGACACGGGATGCCATATAGGCATTCGGCAGAACCATGCGCGTCTGGACGTTTTACCTAACCGTCCGGCCGTCTGAGCCGCACCCATCTGGACGCAAGAGGAGATCGTCCGGACGCTTCACATTGAAAAACAGAAAACTGAATGAAAATTTGCAGAAAAATTATTTACCCTAAAGTTAGCTTCATAACATGCATGTATATCAACTGATATAGCAGTCAGATAACATCTCAAAAATACGCAGAGATATAAAAGAAAGTTAAGAGTTCAATTAGTACAAAAATTTCTTGTAGATAGAAATTTTAAATAGATTCCTCAACTCATGCAATGCGTGTGTGTGTGAAGACTTTCTCAATAAGGTTTGAAGTTCACTGATATAACTTAAAGCAACTGAATTTTCTAAACAAGAGAGAAAATTAATGAAGATCAGTCAAAAGTCAAACTTTATTATACTAGGGCCTAGCAACCCTCATCTGACACATTCTCCCTAAGATGCAATACATTTCTTTTAAGTACGATGGTCAAATTGACCAACTCGCTAGTTAAACTTAGAACCTAAAAATTCTAGCATTCTCTCTAGGTTGCAGCACCAAGTGATAAAACGCATTCAAAAAATCAGTAAATATGGATATTTAAAAAGATCTACTGCTTATTGTGCTATAAATCTATTCTTGAACTTGTCCCTAAAGAAACGCACGGCTCTGTCGAATGCTTATGTGGCATCCCATGTCTGGACGGGTTAGTGATGCGTCTGGATGGGTACTCTACAGGGTTAAATATCGCGTTTCAGCCCTAGTTGCCACACCCCATTTCACTTTTTTCTTGATTTTTGTCGTTTTGTTGTGGTTTTCTTGTAGTTTCTCGCATATTCTCGGCTTATTTTGTCCTTTTCTGTCCTTTATCTCATTTTCAGGTATGTTGCCCCATCCTTTAACTGCTTTTCAGTTATTTTCACTGTTTAGGTATTTTTGTGGAATATTCTTGAGATAAAGACTGCATATTTATATTTATGATATCTGCTGCTGAGTTTGGATTATCTGTTATGGCATTTATTTGGACTGTGTTGGATATATTGCTTGTTTGTAATTTTTGGGAAGTCCAGTTTATTGCCGTTATAATGCCAATTTTTTTTGGACTAACAAAACCTAATATCTTTGGTGTTATTCTTGGCAAAAAAATTTGGTTATTCTTTGCAGAATCATGTTTGCCAGCAGCTCTACGCGCAGAGTCCGATAGAGGACAGAGGAAGGTAGTGCTGCTTCTAGAGCCAAAAATTGCCAACAGGCCGGTCATTCCAGAACGGAATGTAGTTAAGGCTGATCTTATGGTAGCTCCCCTTGACGTTATCAGTGAGATTATTCAGACATATAACTGGGGCTACCTCCACAATTACGCCTGCATCGTACTCACCAGACTGATCAGAGAGTTCTATACTCATCTGGAGGTTATGCAGGATGAGGACAGTGGCATTGTCCTTCAGTCTACAGTTGAGGGGCATGTGATTCTGGGGATCCTCTGGTCATCAGCCAAATCATTGGGGCACCAGTGCTTCAGATTTCAGCCAGCCCTTTTAATGAGATCTTGGTGGCTCCCTCTTTGGATGATCTTAGGGAGTTCTTTCATGTTGTTCCACAAGGCGAGGAGCGAGCTACTACTATCAAAATCGGTGCTTTTTCTCCCCCGCACCGCCTGCTCGCAAAGATTGTCCAGCACAATCTCTGGCCTACTGTTAGGTGGAGTGATCTGATCCTGAAGAGAGCTCAGTTCCTGTATGCCATCATTAGGAGATTGTCATTCTGCTTGTGCAAGCATATTCTTAATATCATGCTGGAAGCTCGAGATGAGAATACTGCAGGTCTTCCTTTCAACCGCTTGATTACGCAGATTATTATATAGTCTGGTATAAGTATCTCTAGAGAGCCCAAAAAGAAGATACAGATTCTAGTCTGATGCAGTGTTGACCCAGATTCTAGCCTCTCTAGAGTCATTGCACGAAGGTATGAGCTCGATGCAGCGGGTGGTTCATTCTATTGACCTCCGTGTGGAGCAATGTCAGCTGGATATTCAGGAGTGTCTCCAGCACCATCAAGACACTCCTGGCTAAGGAGGATTGATTTCTTTTTTGTGCTTTGGTTATTTATCTCAAGACAATATGTTTTATTCTATTTTTGGATTTTTGTAAAACTTTATAACTCTTGGATTTATTTACTCTGTTTACCCTTGTCCTGCTGAGACATTAAGGGGGAGTAATTTTATTTTCTGGTTTTTTTTTCTTACTCTGTTTTACCCTTTGTCCTTTTGAGACAAAAAGGGGGAGTTTTTTTTTTAAGTTGGGCTAGGATTGTATTTTTAACTGGTTAAGTGATTTTTGTCCCAAAATGGCCAAATGGGGAGTTTGTTAGTTTGTGATTGGCTGCATTCTGTTGGACAAAATCACTTCTATGTAATGTTGCTTATTAATAAGGGATATTGTTATATTCAGAGTCTACACTTCAGTTATGTGCTTCAAGAAGACTCTGTGCAAAATTCAAGATAGTGAAGCTCAAGTCCCTTGCATCCGTCCAAATGACGTGGTATTCCATCCCGACGCTCCTCAGTCAAGAAACATCCGTCCGGGCAACGAGATCTTTCCGTCCAAACTCCCATCTCTATCCAGAAGCTTCGAACTGTTCCAGGTTGCATTTGTTCGAACGTCTCAGCAACACGTCCGAACGTCCTTCAGTGTTCGACAAGAAAAATGATTTCCTTTCCAAACACAAATATGGGAAGACAGCTACAAGTATCCAAACGACGTAGTTATTTTGTCCGGACGCTTTCCTTGATAAGGCAAGATGTGTAGAAGATGTGCAATCGTCCGGACGTTTGTCTACACTGTCCAGACGCTCAGACTTTATTATGTAAATTGCGTGCAGCAGAAGTACAACCGTCTGGAAGCTAGGGCAACACTGTCCAGATGCGACTCTATTCAGGAAAGAATTTTAGCGAATTTGGAAAGCCGATTGCACAGTTGTCTGTCCAAACGCCCTTAGCTACCATCCGGACGCCGCCTAGAGAAAATCGATTCAAACTTGATTTAGGTCTTATGTAGTCTATAAATAGAGGCCTCTAGGCACATATTTATAAGGATTCAGTATTGAATTCTATAGTGTTTAGAGAGTATATTCTAGGAGTTGTTGTGCTGATCCAGTTGCTCTTAAGCCATTTCCGAAGTGCTGTTGCTGTGTTTGTGTAAAGTCTATCTTAGGGAGGAGTCATAAGGTAAAGGATTCCATTGAAGACCCCTTCAAGTAGGTGACTTGGTTGGGAGACGTTCATGTTGGGTTACACATCAGAGTTCAAGGTACGACCATTGTGAAAATAAATATTGACTTTTAAAAGAACCAAGTGTGTGTTTGTGTGCAACAAAATATCTTCAATGCAGAATTTAAAGAAGACAAGATATTTGTTGACAAAGTGGAAATTCTGTGAAGAGAAAAACCACTCCGAGGCAGTCAAACCCAGGAAATCCACTATCTAAAGACAAAGCAAGTTACAAAGCACTCGTACTCACAAAACCCATTGCAGTAGTCATACCTTTAACTATAACACGAAGCCCATTGTGAACGCTTCCCAACCAAGTCTTCGAGAGAGGTTTGAATCCTCACATTAGGACCCATATGGCTTGCTTTGAGATCAAGAATTTCTTGCAACTGGTAAACCGAACTTCCTTATTTGAAGAAAGCCTGAAGGAGATTGCGGCGGAAATGGCGGAAAAGAGGAGATAGGATGTTTGGCCAAGGGGCGCCGTTAGGAGGATCGGGTGTGGTCAAGAGGATAGCAACAGGAGGCTACTGGACCCAGAGACCAACCTAGGGACGCCTGATACCTACTTCATCCGTACCCTAACAGCATCAACAGCAGAACCAATCACCGCCATCGTGCCTATAGTGCAACAAAGTTCATTAGAGACAGTGATAAAGATATGGGGCCGCCATATTTAGTTGACGATCATTGCATGACTGCCAGAACTGATTGGCGGCCACCAAACGGTGTATAAGAGTGGTCACCGCAAAGCACCACTACACGGTGCCACCCCACAATACTTTTTTTTAAAAAGAAAAAAGAAAAAGGAGTTTAATTTTTTTGAGAAATATTTTGAGTTTTGAGAAAAAAAATTAATATATGTTTTGAAAAGTATTTTAATGGTGGGACAACATCTAAAAATTCGTCTTGGAACCCAAATATTTAAATAGCTTTTCAGCTTTGGTAAACAAACCAGTTGAGAAGTTAAAAGAGCTTTACCAAACGGGCTCTTTACTTTCCCGAAATAGCGACGGGCTGAATTTTCGGCCCTGTCAAACCCAACAACAAAAGAACGAGAAGAAACACAAAGAATCCTCTCTCTCTCTCTCTCTCCCCGGGTGGATCAGTTGCTATCTCTCAAAGAGTTTTGAAGGACCTTCAGCTACAAAAAATAAATGATTCAGTAAGTTTCCATTTTAATTTTTCCCTTTATCCCCAAATTGGAGTCCAGCGTTAGCCGAATATTTACAATTTTCAGCTTCTAATTTGAATTGCTATAAGATGTATTCTATTATTCTTTGTGCTTTGCAATCCATTCTCATGGAAAATGGGATTATTGTATTTAAGTCAATTGGGTTTGGGTTGTATTACTACTTTAATGTAGTCTTTTGTCTATCTTTTTTGGTGCTCTCATTCTTAGTCCTTTGTATCCCATTACATCAGAAATGAAATTGCTTTGAGTTTATATCGGCTGGGTTTTCCTCTTTTTGTTGGTTTGGGATACCCAACTTGGGATGCTATTTCAAACTATTTTTCATGGAGTCCCCCGCACTTCACTTCTATAGTTCTATTCAAGTTTGATATGTTTTTGAATGTGGAAGGTTGGACTGTAATAGCCCGAAGTATAATTTTTGAATTTAGAATTTACTTTAGTGCAATATTTGCAGTTTCTGTTTTTAGTCTTAGTGCAAGTCTATTGAGTTCTGAATGAATTGTCCTTGTTTTCGGTTATATGACAATTGGGTTAGTGTTAGATTCTATTATTTTTGTGTTTGCGATCTCTTATATGGTTGTCAACATGACCAAATTTGAGTATGGTAGTGAACTAAAATTATGATGATTATTTTTATGCTATTATATATAGTAGTACAAAAAACAAATTATAAACACAAATCAAGATGCAAATGAAGTATTTTATAACCCAATAGTTATACAACAAAAAGTATATCTATCAAACTTGACAAATGTGTCAAGATTGTTCATCAATCATGAATCATCAATGGCTAGGGAAAAAAAAAATTTAACAAACACTATAAAGCGTAAATCATTCAACTATTAATAAGTTAATGAACCACAGTATTGAAGCAAAATACAAAAATGAAATGAATCAAAATATCCAAATTTAAGGTCAAACCACATACAAAATAAAACAAAATTTTGATTAAAAAAATTGGACCATTTGACAGTGACGTTTGGAGTAGAGGATCAACTGGTAGAGGTGGACCGGTGCCGTGATTGCTATAGCTAAGTGACCAGAAACTGAGATGCTTGGGTTGGCGTATTGACTAGTAGAGGTAGATTCGTGCCATGACTGCTATCATTATGTGACCAACAAGTAGAGAGCCAGAGACAAAAAAGCGTATAAAGGAATATATGAAGTTTCGGTTCTTTCGTATTTTCTAGTTTACTTTAAACAATCTTTAGGTGACATGTGAATGAATGACCAGTTAATTTAAGTAATTGGTTAAAAGAAGGTGACAAATGTACGAAGTTCTTTTATCGGATTGTAAACTCGAACAGGAGATCCAACTCCATAGAATCGTTGTCTGTTAACAGCTCAATTTCTTCAGATCAACTGGCCATTAGAGAATATATTGTTCAATTTTATGAGTACTTATTTTCAAAGCAATACAGCTAGAGGTCTAGGTTGGATGGCCTTGCTTTCAACTGGAGATTCCTTTTGAGGAAATGGAGGTCCTAGAGGTGGTGAAAGGTGTGAACAAAGATAAGGGTCCAAGTCCCGATGGCTTTTTTCCAAGACTCCTGGGATGTGATCAAATTTGATATCATGGGGGTCTTTTTTGATTTTCATGCTCATAGCAAATTTGTGAAAAGCCTTAACGCCTCCTTCATTGCCTTAATCCCCAAGACTCCTGGGCGATTGATCTCTTGGACTTTCGCCCTTTTAGCCTCGTGAGTGGTATTTATAAGATCATTGCTAAAGTCCTTGCTAATAGAATGAGTCGTGTTATGGAGAAGATTATCTCAAAGCCTCAGAACGCATTTGTTAAAGGTAGACATATTTTGGACTCGGTCCTCATAGCCAGCGAATGTTTGGATAGCCATATCAAGTCTGGTATTCCTGGGGTGCTTTGCAAACTGGATATTACAAAAGCTTTTGATCACATCAACTGGAAATTCTTATTGTACATGCTGAAAAGGTGCAGTTTTGGGGAAAAATGGGTCTCTTGGATATCACACTGCATTTCTTCGGTGCACTTCTTTGTTTTGGTTAATGGTTCTCCATCCAGCTTCTTCAACAATTCTAGAGGGCTGAGACAGGGCGATCCTGCATCTCCCCTTCTGTTTGTAGTGGTCATGGAGGCTTGAGCAAACTGTTTTCTGTTAGTGTTGACAGTGGTCGTCTCTCAGGCTTTTATTTGGGTTCTAGGCTTCCCGTGGTTAACATTTCACATTTGTTGTTCACTGATGATACTTTGGTCTTATGTGAGGCTAACCCTAGCCACCTCTGCTACCTACATGTTCTCTTATTATGTTTCGAAGCTATATTTGGCTTAAAGGTTAATTTGGCCAAATCCCTCTTGGTCCCTGTTGGCAACGTGGATAATGCTGCTGAGTTGGCTGTCATCTTGGGCTGTGGGACTTCCTCTCTGCCCTTGAAATACCTTAGTATGCCGCTTGGGGCGTGTTACAAGGCTAAGTCTATCTGGGATGGTATCGTGGTTAAGATGTAGCGTCGCTTGGCTAGTTGGAAAAATGTTGTATTTGTCCGAGGGTGGCAGGGTTACCCTTATTAAGAGTACTCTCTCCAATCTTCTTATGTACTTCTTGTCTGTCTGCCCTTTCCTACTCGTGTGGCCAATCGCATTGAGAAGGTCTAAAGAGACTTTTTGTGGGGTGTGATAGGAGACAAATTTAAATATCACTTGGTTAGCTGGGACAAGGTCTGCTCTCTAATCTCTAAGGGAGGGTTAGGGATCAGAAATTTGAGGGCGTTCAATCACGCCATCCTAGGCAAATAGCTATGGCGTTTTGGGTCTGAGAGAGATTCGTTGTGGAGAGTCGTGGTGAATTCTAAATACGGTAGCCTATGGGGCAGGTGGTGCTTTCTCTCGAGCCGATAGGTGCCTTTGGGGTGGGGGTGTGGAAGAACATTAGAAAAGTTGGGATTCTTTCTCAAGATTCACTAGATTTGTTGTGGGGGATGGTTCCAAGATCAACTTTTGGCATGATTTGTGGTGTGGGGACGGCTCTTAAAGTAGCATTTCCAGCCTTATTTGGTATTGCCCGTGTAAAGGACGCCTTTGTTGTGGATAATTTGGAGTTTTTGGGCAATTCCAACTAGTGGAACGTGAGCTTCACTAGGGAGGCTCACGATTGAGAGGTGGATGATTTTGTCTCTTTCTTTCAGGCGTGACACTCAGTCAAGTGAGCAGAGGCAGCGAAGATAAGTTGTGGTGGGTTTCCTCCAAAAAAGGTTTGTTCAAGCTCAAGTCCTTCTTTTACTCCTTAGCTTGCTATGGGAGTAGTCACTTTCCCTGGAGAAGCATTTGGCGCACTCAAGCTCCCTCAAGGGCTGCCTTTTTTGTGTGGTCCGCGGCTTTTAGCAAGATCTTTACCTTGGACGACCTTAGGAAGCGGCATGCTATCGTGATAAATAGATGCTATATGTGTAAAAAGACTGAGAAGTCCGTGGATCATCTTCTTCTCCACTGCGATGTGGCTTCTGCTTTGTGGAGTTCTCTCTTCAGTCGTTTCAAGATGTCTTGGGTTATGCCTAGACGGGTTATCGACTTGCTTACTTGTTGGTGGTTCTCTGGAAGGCCAATGAGCACTGCGGTATGGAAAATGGCGCCTATTTGCCTCTTTTGGTACTTATGGAGGGAAGAAAGCAATAGGAGTTTTGTAGATTTGAAAAGTACCTTGGAAGAGATTCTATTCTTATTCTACCTTACTTTGTACTTTTGGATTACGGCTTATGTCCACCCTTTGTCTTTTATTTTTGCTGACTTTCTCGCTTGCTTTTCTTTTTCTAATTAGGTGTTTCCTTTGTATACTCTAGTGTATTAAGAGGCGTCTTACGCTTTTTTAATGAGATTGATTTCTTACTTTTAAAAAAAAAAAAAAAAAAAGAATAAGTAATTGATATATAAAGCTCATCAAGTATAAGGTTGCGACTTTATTTAAATAAACACGAGTGACCTCAGGATTTCTGACAAAAAAATTGTGTACTTCTGAAAAGAATACATTTATTTGTATCGATAAATAAAATAAAATAATTGGGATTTGAGGGAAACATAAGCCAAGCCACTTGGAAACTCCCTCTCTCACAGGCATATATACTAAGAAATTTTACATCAGGGGAGAGTTGTGACTTTATTTGGCATTCCCTCTGGGCGAAATGCAGCCAGACCTGGTCTCACCGCAGTTGGGAGGACGCAGTCACCTGGTTGTCTAGGATTGTCATTGATTTTTATGAGTAAGAAGATACTAAAACGCACCCACTTAGGGAGGGGGACATGCGGCTCCTCCACTGTTTGAATATTGATTCCGAGGACCAATATTGGTTTATTTAAATATTTCCCTGGCCATTAATCACAATAATGCTTGGGCTAATGTAGAATGTTGTTTGTTTTGTTATCTTTTTTTGTGGTTGTGGGATGAATATTACGCAATCTGAATACTGATTTCTAGAACACATTTAAGTTTATTTACATTGATCCATGGCTATTAATTTACTCTAACCTGAATGGTACGGTGTGTGGTCTTTGTTTTCATTTATATAGAAATTGGCTAAATGTCTAATTCTGTTCTTTTTGTGTTTGTGATCTCTGTAACAGTTGTGGAGTGCTTATTACCTAGTCTGGATTCTAATTTCTAGGATCCATTTTTAGAATGATACCTGGCTATTAATTAGTATAATGCCGAATGTCAAAGTGTCTGTTTGTGTGTATCTCTGTATTGAATATCATGGGCATGAGTTTATCTTGTGCGAGGTGGCTACCTTTTGTATGACTTTTGTATGAGAGTGTAAGGAAGGTTATAGCGCTAAATTTGTGTATCATGTGTGTGTTGAGTATCATGGACATGAGTTTATCACCCACTAGGCTGCTTCTTTTATATGATCTTTGAATGTTGCAGCCGAGTGCATGTGTGGCTGTGTATTGATGTCATGGTCATGAGTTTATACACATGGAAAGTTATCTCTCTATATTCTGAATGTCGCAGTGGATTCTGAACTTGGTGTGGACATCCATGATGGGGTCTTAGATAGTTCAACTAATATCGAGCTCGAGCATGGTAATGATGGCACAATGATTGGAAGTTCAGTTGAATATGTGTCTTGTCTTGAACAAAGTGATAAAATGACTCACAACTCTTCTAGAGAGGAGGTGACTGTAGTTGAAGGAGACGAACCATATGTGGGTCAGGAATTTGAGTCTGAAGAAGCAGCACATGCTTTTTACAGTTCATATAGCTCACGCGTCGGTTTTATAACTCGGATAAACTATCTATCTCGCTCGAAACTCGACGGATCCGTTATTGGTAGAACACTTGTTTGTAACAAAGAGGGTTACAGAAAACCTTATAGGTGCGATAAGAAAAATATGAAGCCACGGACTCCCACTAGGGTGGGTTGCAAGGCAATGCTTTCGATAAGGAAACTAAGCACTGGAAAATGGGTTGTCACAAAGTTCATGAAGGAGCACACTCATGCATTGACTGCAGGGAATACTCAAAACGGATTGACTTGTAATCAAATTCCGGTAAGTTTGTTGTCATCTTCTTTTAGTTCTTGAGTCTGTTGTGAGATAATTTCCAGTTTGCTATATGCACTACTTTTAAATATGATATGTAGCACTTACTCAAAAAAAAAAAAAAAGGGAGGATGAAGATGTAAAAAGAAAAAAAATAGATGTGTAGTATCTATTCTCAAAGAATAGTTCCTTTGTTTTCCTCTTGACACATTCCCTTGGGTTAATCCCAATTTGGACTCTAGGAAAACTTTCGTGCATTTGTGTTCTTTTGAAATCTGCATGTAAGCTTGTGCAGTGATCATTTTAGCATGAGATGCATTGCAAAGTTAATCACTACAGCCTCTTGGAATTGATGCTAGAAAGATTCAAATATAATAAGGGAGAATAACTTTTTGGTCATAAATGAACACGTCTTCATATATAGATCCACTCTAGATTCTGATTTTGCGATCAGTATAGGCTGACATGTCACAAGCTGAAGTCCCTTGATGTAATCTTGGCTCTTTATTTAGGTAGTCTTGTTCCAGGCTGTGCACGCTTTGTAGAAGAACTTCATCTTCTGATAAAGTTCAAATTTTGTATTTCCCTTGGTTCTGAATCCCCCCCCCCCCCACCAAGAATAGGGCCTTCCAACCCACATGGTATGAAACTTTTTATGTTACCTTTGTAAAAAGAAAAAGATTAAATATATTTTTGGCTGTCCTGTGCCTCAACTTGCTCTTTTTATCACATCATTGTGTCTTGGGGGTTGGGGTGGATTGAGAAAAGGGTGATCAGCGTGTTCTACTTTCTTGTTTCCTTTCAGTCGTTTAGCAATCATTTGTTGTAGAACTCTTTAGCCAAATCATTCTACCTACTATTTACTAAGAACTCTCACGTTACTGTCCAGTATAGAAAAAGAAAAAAAAAAAAGAAATCATTTCATGTGTCAAAATAATGTCGTCAGACCAGTATTAAATCTGTCTCTTTCCCTGGCTGCCAATGGCTGCTTAGAAATTTGTCTTTATGTTACTCTAAATCCCAGCTGCTTTGTATAGTTTCAAGCAAATGCTTCGAATATCTATTCTTGACAGTGTGACCACCTTCTCTGCCATACCACCATCAGGAATAAATTTCATTTGGGTTCAACTCCTACTGCATCCAAACAACTGAAGCAAATTCTTTTAACTCAATTAAGTTGAATTCTTTCCATTTTAATTGATTCCTCTTTGGTCTGTGAATTGTAAACTTCCAAGTATAGTTGGCACCTGCTTGGGTATTGGTGGGAGTTCACAAATATTTTTAGAAATGTAAACTTTTCTGGGAGATGTTTTGTATATTGTACTGATCGTGTTTCCCATTCATATTTGTTCACTGTAACACAACTGAAATGCTTGATTAAAGAATGCTAAATCCTTTCTTGCACTGTACTTTATATCACTTAATAGTTCTTTCTTTTTTTTCCCCTCATTTGTTTCCCATCCATAATTGTTTACTATGATAAACTGAGATGCTTTATTATGAAAGAATGGTTAAAAAACTGTCTGTACTCGTAGGATTCATGCCTAGAGAATACATGCCTAAAAAAAACTGCCTGTCTATACATCCCTGTTATAGCAACACTCTAATATGGTAGTGATTTTGTCAACAGAATGTAGCCAATAAACTAACAAAAAGAATACAAAAAGAATATTTAAATGGCATAAAGATATAATAGATAATCGAATAGATAATGCATTTGAATAGCCATTAGCTAAAATAGAATAAATGTAGCTTTAATTAATGTGAGCCTAGGCTTTATAAATGATTTTACAAAAACTCCAATTGCAACTTGACTAGTTCGTCTAAAACTTGGTTTTACATATTAATTGTCATTCATTTTTCTTATACTTTTCTCCCACTATCGGTACTCTCGTTCTCTTGTAGAATGAAAACATGAAGATTCAAGAGTTAACTCAACAGCTGCTCCTAGAGAGAAAGCGCTCTGCTTCACTTAGAAAAATTGTAGACCTTCTGTTCAATCACATAGAAGAGCACACGCAAGACCTGTCAAAAAGCGTCCAGCACGTAGCAGACAGGGTAAAGGAGATTGAATATGGAGGGAAAAAAACCTCAAAACCTTAGCTAGTCTTGCCATTGTAATAAAATATTGTGTATATTATCTTAGTAGCTTTTTTTTTCTTTTTTTCAAAAAGTACTGTTACATGCAATCTTGAATATCGATATAGTTGGTTATCTAAAGTTTCTAGTTTCTTCCCTTGATTTTTTAGAACCCAATACTTTTTTCTCTTTTTTTTTTTGGAGAAGGAGATGCCCAATAGTGCAGACAAAGTGTTTTGTGTTTGGCACACTCGAGGAGAAATAATAGCCTGGAGGTGTTTGCTGCATCTAAGGTATCTTCAAAAGACTCTGTAAAACACACTGTTCGACCCTAACGGCTAACACCCCACTCCAACAGATTCTTATTTAAACTAACCTAATGTTACAATGGCTCTTCATTTGTAAAGAGCAACTGGAGCATCTTCATTTATTTTTTAAACACTATCTCGATCACTCTACTCCCTGCAACACTTTCTCTCCCTAATGTTCACCGTTCCTCTCTCTCTCTCTCTGTGTGAGAAAATAATTCTCTATTTCTCTTTCATTCTCTTGATAACAATAATATAGATAATAATGTGATAACAACAATAGTAATAATTATACCATTCCTTTGAAAATAGCATTATGATAATAATTGCAGTACTAGTATTTATAACATAACTTCATTAATATTAAGATTGTACAAGCGGACGATTATTAATTGCAATTAATCGCTATCCTAGTAACTTCATGCGGATGTGGATAATAGTTTTAGGGTATGTAGATGGGTTAATAATTGTATCTACATACTATATATGTGTGTGTATGTGTGTAAAGCAAATTGACTAAATGGCGTCATTTTGGTGGGTATTGGCCATAGGTTTTCATCTTTTTTCTTTCTCTCCTCTCTAAGCCGGACTCACTCTCTTAGCCTCTCTCATGGTGCATTTGGGATTGCGATTTCGTAGGGGAAAAATGCGATTTTAAACCAAATTGCAGAAAATGAATCATTTGGGAATTGTGTTTTTTTTTTTTAAATTGCGATTTGAAAACGCAAAAAACTGCTTTTTCAAATCGCAAGCAATGGAGTTTTTTTTTTTTTTTTTTGAAAACACAGAATTTTAAAAGCTAACCTGCGATTTTAAAGGTCAAACTTTGATTTTGTAAAATACTTAATTGCGTTTTTAAAAATCACTTTTTCATTGGTAGATCCTATGCCTCGCTATATAGTTGGCAAAAGTGTTCAATGAGGTCTAACTGGAGTTGACAATGAGTTCTCCTATCTCTAATAGAATGATATCGTCGAATGAACTCACTAAAGTCATTTGTAGCTCTGGGTCACTGGTTCAAGTGGTTCAGTTGTTCATATTCAAAATCTTCTGCTCCATTGTTACTCCCCTCATCTTCATCGATCATGCTATGTAGAATTATGCATGCCATCATAATGTCTTTGAGTGTTTCAAGTTTCCAAAATTGTGCAAGTCCACGTACTATTGCAAATTGTGCTTTATGTACTCCAAACGCCCGCTCCACATCTTTCCTTGCTGACTCTTGGGTTACAGCAAAGTGTTTTCTCCTATTCCCTTGTGGAGATAAAATTATTTTCACAAATGTTGCCTACTATGGATATATGTCATCAGTGAGGTAGTATCCCATATTATAGTTATGACCATTAATGACGTAGTTAACAGGAGAAGCACGCCCTTGAGTGAGGTCAAAAAATATAAATGACATTTTCAGCACATTTATATCATTATGAAACCCAGGTAAAAAAAAAATAAAAAAGAAAAAATTTAAAAAAAGAAAAGTAAAAGCGTGCCATATCCAAAGATCTTATGAAACCACTACTTCCAAAATAATAGTTTGTTGTGAATATGACCAAAATACATACCTTGCCGCGAAGCCGGACAGTTCTTCCATTTTCAATGCATGCAATTGATGCTCCCCAACATGCTTGGAAAGCATGAAAATATATGGTTTTCACCTTTCACTAGCAATCTAACAATGTCTTTATTATTGGGTGACCTTAAGTATTCTTCTGAAAAATTGAAATGACTGCTTGAACAAACATTTTAAGACTCTCTATTATGGTTGCTTCTCCAATATTGAAGTATTCGTCCATAAAATCAACTGTAACACCATATGCAAGAATCCTACGTGAGGCGGTAATCTTCTGAAGGGAAGAAAAATCGAGCCTTTGGAACCATCTCTTCTTTGGACAAAATAAGGATCATGAGCTTCAACCGCATATTGTGAGGATATATTTGTGAGGATATAGTGGCGGTTCAACAAAATCGTTGCAAAAAAGATCTTCCTCAGCTTGCAAGCGATCACGCCAGATGAACATGTGTCGTTTTTTAGAACGACCATGTGATGTTAATCTTTTTTCTTTCATAGCAAGTTTTGCAATTATCTCTAACTCTTCATCAAAGTTTGACTCGATAAGAAACATTTCGTAAAATGAAGAACAAGAAAACAAAAATTGAAAGTGAAGGTAAGTTTTGCAATTATCTGGTTAGAGATTTTTTTTTTTTTTTTTTTTATAGATACTTGAAAACAAAATTACAAACTAAAGCCTTGACATACCAAAGCTTAACAGAAAACAAATATTACAAACAAGACAAACAAGAAAGTAGAAAGGTAATAAACCCCAATCTGAAATAACAGTGCCTAAGTGGTAACAAAGGAGGGAATGGTGAGTTTCCAACTCCAAAAGAATTGAAAAGGTTACGGCCCTATCAACCTTGAACGAAGTCAAGGATCTGTCCACACAAGGTGGAGATAAAACCAAACCAGCGGAAAACAAGGGCATGACCCGTGCAAAGGCCTTCAACCCTGTCCAATGAAACAACCCTGTTGAAAGGGATGGACGGGCACTGATTTGGATAAGGAAGTAACAACCCCATTGCAGAGGGTGAAAAGGAATTGGCACAACAATTTTCAGATCAAGGAATATAAAAGTTGGTTCTACTAGAGAAACCGATACCCAACCACAGACAAAATAAATACAGAAAATATTAAACTTATTACAAATTAACAGTGACAATATAACCACTGCGTGGAATCGGTGCTGGTGGCTGCTTAAGATGAAGATCAGCTTACATAGCATCAAACTCTGTCGCATGGAGTGCACACTCCAGCGCGTGAGTATCTGAAGACGAAGTAGCTGACAGTGGATTGAAGGGGAACAAGCTGGGAATCCGATGGCGTGGAGCGTATGGTGGAGAGGCCATCTGAAGTTAATAGATCTAAGTTGAAAAACATAAGATCTAAGAACTTCAAAATACCGTTGTTTTCTCGGCCAAGAACAGGCGCACAAGTCTAGTCCAGCTAAATAGACACACAAAGATGATATAAAACCAACAACAACAGGACAACACACCTCGGCCATTATGTTTTCGCAGGCGCCGGCGCGTGTACTCCACGCGCTAGCTCCGGACAACCGATCTCCGGCTGTAGACGTCGCAGACAGCAAAAAACCGCCATCAGTAGCGGCAGGGGAAAGCTGCGGGGGAGGAGGAGCCTTCACGCGCTGATGAGTGTGAAACACCCACTGGCGCGTGTAGGACACGCTCCATGGCGGGGAGAGTCGAATGATGATCGGGTGGTGTTGGTGGAGGCGAAATGTGACGGACTTCACAGCTAATAGGCGCGTGACACACCGAAGGTGGAGCTGGCTTGTAGATCTAAGTTTGAAAACTTGGATCCAAAACCCTTCCCAATTCCATCGGTGGATCCGTGGTGGGTGTGTTGCAGAGACAAGAAATGGAAAAAACAAACAGGAAAGCAAAGAAAAAACCTCTAAGGAGGCAGATATGGCTAGAAAAAAATCTGGCCGGAAAACCTCTAGAGAGGCGGATAAGACAAGAGCGAGCTCTTGCCGGATAGGAGCCTCCGAAAAGGTGAAAGCTGGGGAAAGGGGGAGGGAAGGAAGGAAGGAAGGAAGGAAGCACAGAGCTTCCCAACTCCCTTGGAAGCTTGACCAGGAGATTGATCAGGGAAGAAGGCTAGGAAGATGAGAGCGCTTTCGCTCTCGTTTTGAGATATGATTTAGTTATCTGGTTAGAGATTTGAGTTGTTCATAAACTCTTTAAGAAATCCTTTGTTTGTTGAGTTTAAAAGTGATAGTTATTTGTCTTGAGTTATTTGTTGCGTTTAATTGAGTTCAATTCAATCGGTGGAAAGTAGTTATTTGTCTTGCCTTCTTTATCATCCATTAAATTTTGCAAGCAATTTGGCCAAATGCTGGAGAGCTTTCAATGGAACAAGAATGTCAATAAATTGATGTTGAAAGGATTGTATCAACTCCCTGTTTTTAAGGTGTCATCACACCCATTCTGCAAAACATTTAATGCATAACACGTTTGTTGCTTGCTTCTTGATGGAGGATGAAAGTCTTCTGCATTAAATGTTATCTGCAACACTACACCTTCTCACCAAAAGACCAATAAATATTATTTGCAGCACTACGTCTTCTGCATTACTCGCATTTGAGGTAGATAAGTTAAGTCCTTCTAACAAAAAGACGAAACAAGTGGTTGAATTTAATAGGATTCGAAGCAAGTTATGCAGCACTACGTCTTCTACATTAATAGGATTCAAAGGTAGGTAAGCTAAGTCCTTCTCACAAAAAGATGAATCAAGTGGTTGAATTTAATAGGATTCGAGGAAAGCCGGTTAGATCGATTTTCATGACAGTTAAAGTTGTTAGAAGTGGTTGTTCAAAACCAATAAAAAAAAATAATATTTATTTAAAGTAGATAAATATTTAGAGAGTTAGATGTAAGAAGTTTTTTAAAAAAATAAAAGTTCAACTAACAAAAATAGATTTTTTTAGCTAAAATTTGGAGAGCTTGTTGGAAATGCTCTCATTCTCTTGATAACAATAATATAGATAATAATGTCATAACAACAATAGTAATAATAATATCATTCCTTTGAAAATAGCATTATGATAATAATTGCAGTACTAGTGTTTATAACATAACTTCATTAATATTAGGATTGTACAAGCGGGCGATGATTAACTGCAACTAACCGCCAACCACTGATGAGTGCCAAATATTGTATATTTGAACCCCTTAATTTGCATTTGGTAAACCTTTAATTTTGTTATTTTCTAATGTTTTTATTTAGTTTTGATGTATTAGTATTTTGCAGGTCATTGAGAGAAAATGATGGTATTTATGTGGAATTGCAAAGAAGCAGAAAAAGAATTTTTTTTAGGGTTGTGCGGGAGTTTGCTTTACACGTTTTCTCCTCATGAAGTTGTAGCACCGAAAATATATACACGATTTTTTTTTTTGACTTGGCAACACCAAACACATGGACATTCTTCTCATACAAATATGGCAAGTATGAAGTTCCCTAACAAAGCAATGCTACGTGACGTGGTGAAGCAGATTTTACACATGTTAGTTTGTGTTGGCTGCATTCTGTTGACAAAATCACTATAATGTAATGTTGTTGTCATAATCAGGGATGCCATATATTTTAGAGTCTTCATTACAAAAAAGTTTTCAACATGTTCAAGGAAGATTCTATGCAGATTCCAACTCAGAGAAGTTGGATCCCAAGATTCCGTCCGGATGGCCCAATCATGCATCCAGACGCCCATCAGTGTCAAGAAGCCGAACAGTTCAAGGTTGCATACGTCCAGACACTCTTCAGAGTTCGAGAAGATTCCAACTTTCTTTCGTAGACACAGAGTGGGAAGACAACTTGCACCCGTTCAGACGCTAGGGCAACACCATTTGGACGCCAAGATCCCTTGATAAAGAAATTGCGTGCATACTCTCTGCATCCGTCCAGATGACAGGGCAACATCATCCGAACGCGGTCCTGTTATAGCAATTATGTGCAACAAAGTACAACTGTCCAGACTCAGCCTTAATATGCAAACGCGTGGAGCGCGTTATGAAAAGCTGGTTGCATAGAAGACTGTTTGGACGATTAATGCTTCCGTCCGAACGCCACCTAGAGAAATTAGAGATAGACTCGGTTTAGGTCTTCTTAGCCTATAAATAGAAACCTTTAGGCATGAATTCTTTACATAATTTAGTATTGAATTCTTTATAGCTTAGAGATAGTGTTCAGGGAGATATTGTGAAGATCTGCTAACTCTCAAGTTGTTGCCGGTGTGCTGTTGCTATGCTTGTGTTGAAGTCTATCTTAGGGAGGAGCCCTAAGGTAAAGGAATCCATTGAAGACCCCTTCAAGTAGGTGACTTGGTTGGGAAGCATTCACGTTGGGTTATGTATCAGAGTGCAAGATATGATCACTGCATATGGATATGTGAGTGTTACTTTCTTTGTACTAGCTTTGTTTTCTGAATAGTGGATTTCCTCGGTTTGACTGGCCCGGAGTGGTTTTTCTCTTAATTGAGTTCCCACTTCATTAACAAAATATTTGTCTCATTTAATTCCGCTTTTTTGATATTTTGTTACATGTTGCACACACACACACACACTGTTAAATTAGAAGTCAATTTTATTTTTCAATTGGTATCAAAGCTTGATACACTCTGTTTAGATTTATGTCTTGACTGTAATCTTTTTGACTTCTATTCTGTTATGGCTATGTCTCAAAATCTTAATTTTATTCCTTCCTTTAATGGCACGAACTATGGCAATTGGAAAGCTCGTATGCGTTTCTTTTTAAAATCCATTGATGTTTGGCAGATTGTTGAATCTGGTTGGACTAAGCCAGAGGATACAACTATCAAAATAATTCCTCAAAAAAACGCACGACTCGCTAATGATAAAGCTCCATGCTCTATGTCAAGCTCTTTCACCTCCTGAATTCGCAAGAATTTCAAACTGTGAATCCACTCTAGAAGCATGGCAAATCTTAGAAACAACATATGAAGGCACAAAACTTGTTAAATCTGTCAAGCCCAAAATGTTGATTTCTAGATTTGAAGAAATTAAGATGCTTGAAGAAAAGACATATGGGGAGTTTTACACTAAGATCAGCGACCTGAGAAACTTGATGGTGAGTCTCGGGAAGTTAGTCTCGAATGTAAAACAAATACACCAAAAATTAAAAACTAAAACTTAAAAACTCACAAAATGGATCAAAAATAAATTTTTTTGGCAAAGTTTCAGCTACTGATCTGCCGCAGGTGATACCCTTTGTGTTGGTGTGCTCGAGCACAATTTTGTGGATTATCTCACCAAAGCTACAAAACAATGACAGAAACTCTTCTTTTTTTTCTTTCTTTTGGTTAGACAATAAAGCAAAAATAAAAATAAACAAAAATTGCAAAAAGAAGAATAAAACAAAAATCTACCTAAACTAGTAGAAAAATAAAATCAATTCAAATAAAAATCAATTTTCACAAGCAAAACAATTCTCCGGCAACAGCGTCAAAAACTTGTTGTGAGTTTTAAAAGTACTCGTAAGCGCATGACTCGTTTGCAATATAGTATATGTGCAAGTGCAAGGTCGATCACACAGGGAATTGTGTTGCAAAAATTAATCTCTATTTAAACTAATCCTATTTTAACTTAGTTCCAAATTTTTGGATTTTTTTAGAATCAAAACACAAAAGAAAAGATAATTAACTAAACAGAAAGAAAAAAAAAAAACACGAAAGTTTTGGAATCCACCAAACCAAATCAAATACCACATTCTTGCATGCTAATTATAAATACGATTGAAATGAGTTGGCTATTTAACTTCTTTAATAAATCGTAAATCATTTAATGAATTCAACTCTAAGATAAATCACAACGATTATCCCTTTGAGATTATCATTCATTGTATCCGTTTTTCAGACAAATCACAATGGATATCCATTCTCAATAAAATCAATCAATGTATCCATTGGTTGAAACAGATCAAATATACACTAGAAAATAAAATATTCAATTTAAAGACATGAGTCAATAAACTGAATTAGAACTTGAATATTATAAAATATCGAATTTATAAATTTCATGACAAGAATGTTGGTGTTACCGTTAATGAGGTTTCATCATCAACCTTAGTTGAGGATTTTAGCCTCTCATGACTAAAAACACCGAACAAACTTGTAATGAAAACATGAAATAAAACTAAGACAGAAAATAAAAGAAATGGAGAAGGTAGAATGACAGAAATTAAACTAAATTAAACATAAAATAAAAGAAACTAAAGAGATGGAAAGGATAAAAAAGATAGAAATAAAACTAAAATACAATAGAAAAAAAAAAAAAAAAAAAAAAAAAAAAAAAAAAAACTTGTAATGCAAACATAAAAATAAATGAAAGGTAGAATAGAGAAGACAGATATAAAGAATTAATCTAAATTAAAAAAAATAAAAATAAAATAAAAAAGATAACAAAACAAAAAAGAAGAAGAAGAAAATAGCTAAAAACAATGCTTTGAAAAGAAAATGTGTACATACAATGATTGATGAAAAAGTGATGCCTATCATGAGGTTTTTATACCAAAACATTAGGTTAAACCCCATATTTTCAAAATAGCGCCTCTACCCCTCAAAACCCTAATAGGAGAAAAAAAAAATGTTAGGGTTTAGGGCCATATTATCAAAATGGCACATCTACCCCTCAAAACCCTAATAGGAGAAAATAATGCTAGGGTTTAGGGTGTTAGCAGCCGTCAGGAGAAGAAATTCATGTCTGTCTACGCCTACGCAATTGCGCTCGAGCGACTTGCGTTCAAGCGACTTGTAAGTGCGCTCGAGCGACATTGCGGTGACTCGCACACTGCACTCGTGTCTCTACTAAAAATGAATCTCTCTCATTCTTTTAATCCGAGCCGTTGAAAATGTGTTTGCCATGCACTCAATTTCGATCTTGACATCCAGCCGTGCTAGTATATATGGGCTCTAAAAATTTCTTTTCCTGCTTCTTTGCAATTTCACAGAAAATACAGTTAGTTTCTCTCAATAACCTGCAAAATACTAAAACACAAAAACTAACCAAAAAAGTTAGAAAATAATAAAGCTAAAGGTTTAACAAATGCAAATTAATGGGCTCAAATATACAATATTTGGCACTCATTACTAAGCAATTTCTTATTCTTATTTCACTCTTGCTCTCTGGGGCCTTACTCCCCTACTTTTACAACTAAAATGGTCTTACTCCACAACTTACAACTATAGGGGCATTACTCCTTCACTTACAACTAAAGGGGCCTTACTTCCCACCGTTTAAATTCCTCACTTATCTTCAAATCTAAAGACTTATCTTATTCGTAACTTAACAACCCTGGGGTCTTACTCCTCGAGCTGGGGACTTATTTCCAAGTTTATTATTATGTTATCAGTGTTGGGGTCCTTCCACACCTAACTTGGAGTCCTTCCACCCGATGTATAAAAGTGTTTTATTACCATTTCATCTCAGTAATAATCATAATATGACAATACGCAATATCATGTCTCGTTCTTAAAGTAGTACATCTCTTTTCATAAATCATCATTAATAAACATCATTTATCTTAAATGTGAAATTCATTGAAAGCATGTAATCATATTAATTCATAAAATAATCAGGCTCATTTGTAATACAAATAGTAAATAATATACTTACTGAAGCCAATATCACAACTCACTAAGTAATTTATATTTACTAGCTTCACAAACTATTAAGGTAGACTCCCAACTTTGTACATTTTCGAGCAATTTTGGAAAAATCGCTTTTCAGGCTTTGAGAACACTATTACTAAGCTACTTGGCCCTTCTCTCTCTAATATCTAAAGTTTTCTCTCTCTACAGCCTTAAGAATTTCTCTCTCTAAGTATAGATATCAGAAGTGAAAGGAAAATGGAATGAAAAACTAAAAGGCTGGAAGCACCCTTTTATTGCCTATGGCTTTGCCATGCATGGTGACCATGTTGGAAGGCCTTGATTGGCCACATGGGAGGCTGCCATGCTGCCTGACATGTGCCATGTGTTGTCTACCATTTAGGATAAGCTTTGATGACAAGGCAACCTAGATAAACTTGGATGATGATTTGTCATGCTTAGATGATTTGTCATGCTTGAAGATGACATCATCAAATCATCACTTGGCATCTTGACACGAGTTATTGATGTCAGCCTCTAGAGAATTCAGCTGCTTCTGACACGTGGCACAAGTTGGTGCGTTACTAAGTTACTACCACATGGCAACCGGCCATTGGCTACCAAGTGCAGCCTCCTTCCGACCCACTTTTGATCTTTTTAAAGAACTCCAATTGACCTAATATTTTACCAGTAGGTAGATAACTCAATGACAGTCATTTGATAGTTATTCGAAGAGTTTGGAGTTCGTTTGTCCTTGATTTCATATGCTTGAAGTTGCAGGTCCAAAAATCATTTCACCTTTTTTATGCCATCTAAACTTACTCTGATTGGTTTAATATTTTTTGAGTAGCTAGCTGTGACTCCTAAACGAACATTTTGAGATCTTTCTTGAAGCATTTGGAGTTTGTTTTCATATTGTTTCATGTCTCTAAAGATTCAGGTCACATATTAACTTTGGTTCTCATATGACGCTTAAACAAAGTCCTATTGATCTCATGTTTCTATAGCATGCTCACAACATATATAAACATCTTGGGTGTCACATTCAGTCATAACAAGAAACTCTTAAAAGGCCAAAAACTCCACCTCTCTACACTTAAAATAACCCCAAACTCAAATACTCCCATTAAGATACACTTATGCTAGGTTAAACATCGGGGTATTACAATATTGTCAAAGGCTTCATAGTCGATGTTACTCATACTGTACCAATCATCATCATCGATCATACTCGATCCCGAGCTTCATCCATTTGAAGAGTAGGCAGTTCCACTCGCAATCGTGGTTTGTGGGTATCTGAACCACGGCCCTATGCTTCTTGAAAAGAAAACGAATTTTCTTGGTCGATACCCCACATAAAAAACCGATTCTCAGATCTATGCATGTGTTTCACAGACATTTTATGTACTGTACAAACACCATAAAAGGGATTTCAAACCTTCACAGATCTGGATATCAGCCTCGCATGTCTTGTTTGGATTCCCAAGGTGACTCTTTAACTCCATGGTTGCACCACAATACTTTGACCGATGGAATCCTCTTCGTACACAACTCATGTTCTTTGAGGTCCATGAATACTCCTTATAGGCACCCTCTCGTAAGTCAACCCCTCTTGGATTTATAGAGGTTTGTACTCGATGACATGGTCAGGTTGTGCATTTATTTCTGCAATGTTGACACGTGGAATACATTGTGCACTCCAGCAAATTGCGAAGGTAGCGTGACTCGATATGCTATCGGGCTCACCTTCTTAGAGCATTCCTAGTAGCCTCATCAAATTTTACTCACCAAAGTAGCTAAAAATCACTTTTATCTATTCTGGTAAGCCACTTTTTTAAAATTCTCCCAACAGCCTCACTATTTTAACTATTCACTATCATTATTCCATTTAAATAATATTTTTTTCAGATTTCTATATTCTTTTTCTATTTAATCTTTTTATACAACAAGCTACAATACACATTCATCTTTTCTTTTTCTTTTTTTGAATTCCATACACCTTCATCTTTTTCTTTTTCTTTTTCTTTTTCTTTTTTGAATTCCATACACTTTCATCTTGAGATTAGATCATTGCTAAGAAATTCACAGAAGTTTTTATTTGCTTCTCAACCAAATTCAAGAAAGAAAGAAAGAAAAGATAAATGAAAGAACCAAAAAGTTTATGTCAGGGACAAAGAAACCTTCATGTCCATGAAATAAGGATATCATCGTGTGTGAGAGATGGGAGATGGGAGATGGGAGATGGGAGATGGGAGAAAAAAATGGGAGAAAAAAAGGACAAAAGTGTGTTGATCATGTGAGAGAGAAAGGAGAAGCAAAATTGGTGAGGAAGTTGGTGAGTGACTATTACTCATAAAAATTGGTGAGAATTTTCGCTCACCATAACTTTTTGGTTATAGTGATGAGGCTGCTGGGAGTGGTTTTTTAGTGTTTTCATCAAATTAGCTCACCAAAATAACTAAAAAGCTATTTTTGTGAAGTTACTAGGAATGCTCTTAGTGATTTAGAAAGGTCCATGAGACACGGAATTTAGACCCCAACAATTATGCAACAAATAATAATTGCCAAACCACTGTGAAAGCTTAAAAACATTCACACATCAACACACTAGATTTTGTTGATGAAGTAAAAACCTTTTGAATAACACATCAAAGGTAAAACTACTTTAGAGTAGTCAAACTCAAGAAATCAATACTAAGAAAGATTCGAGTACATGCAAAATATACTTACAGCCCCACTTGCCTCCTATTGCAACAACTCCAACTCTTTACTGACCAATCTTCCTTCTTAATCTCCTTACCGACCCACCGGTAAACTTCAAACTGTTTGTTTATGTAGAACCAATCATGTTTTGATCAGTACTCAAGAGATTGAAACTCTTAAGCACATACCAACAATATCTCTTGGCACACAACAAATTTGCTAAGCTCTTAGTGTATGAAATCACTCTATATTCAGCCTTGAATAACGCTACTTAGTACCATAGAAATCCTACCTTCATAATCCTTTTATAGACTTGTGAAAATCAACTCTAAAACATAAAGTAGATTTAGGTTTTACATGACATAGAAGAGACATTTTAAGTTAATGCTGTAAAATAATAGGAAAAAATATAATTTAGCCCCCCAAACTACCACCCTTTTTCCGGATGGCCCCCCAAATTACCAAGGCTTACGCTCTGGCCCCCAAACTACCAAACCTTTGAAAAAGACCCCTTTTGGTGAAATATCCTCGTAATATTCATGTCATGTGTTATTTTTTCAATTAAAAAATTCAAAAATATTCAAAAAATTAGAAAAAATTAAAAAAAAAAAATAACTAAAGTAAAATTTTATTTCTTATTTTTCTTTCTTAGTTTTATTTTAAAAAAAAAAAAAAAAAAAAAAAAAAAAAAAAAGATGGGTGTTTGGGGTGACGTTATTTCCTAACCCCAACCCGATCTTCCTGACACCCCTTCGATCGCCGAGCTGTAGGCGTGCATAGTGCCCAATAACGATGCTGAAAAGAAGCAATACGTCCTCCGATTGATCGCAATATTTTTTAAAAAATAAAAAATAAAATTTTTGCTTTTTGCTTTTTTAAAAAAAATAAATAAATTAATATTTTTGATTTTTTTTCGAATTTTTTTTTTAATTGAAAAATGACACATGGCATGGGTATTATGGGGATATTTCGTCAAAATTGGCCTTTTTCAAAGGTTTTGATAGTTTGAAAAACCAGAATGCAAGTCTTGGTAGTTTGGAGGACTATCCAGATAAATTGTGGTAATTTGGAGGCCTAAATTATATTTTTCCCAAAACAATAATACTCCCTAAATTAAAAAGGAATGCTCTTTCTTTTTTCTGCTTTTGTAAATTACATTTTTACTCTCTAAAATATCATTCTATTCTCGAATATGTCATCAAACGTACACTTGTCCGAATTCAAAGCTTGAGTTTCAATTTGATCATTTCGTCCAAATCATGCTTAATTTGAAGATAAAATGACGAAAATACCCTTAAATAATCATTCAAAAAATTTGGTATACCCTTGAAAGTATGCTTTTTTTTTTTTTTTTTTTGGTTATGGAATGAAACACAAACAACATAGAACAATGTGTCAAAATTCCTTTGGTGTGGTCTTCAAAATCAAGCAGAAGCAGAGCTACGACCCACGAGTCACTCCCTGATGACCACTCTCAATCTCTTGGCTTTAGCAGAACAAAAAGGTGAAATTTTCGAGATGAAGGGCATAATTATATTTTTACCTAAATTTATATTTATTTGAAGGAAAAATGACCCCTAAACTCGATTGTTGATATTAAAAAATGCAAAAAGCACAGGGTTCCTATCAATATTTCCCTATGATTTATCTTTTCGAATTTATATCGGGCTTAATTTTTAAAGTAGGTAGTCTTCTCAAAACCATAATTGGACAAATATTGTTTCCTATAGTTGTTTGTTGAGCAATGTTGATATCAGAAGCAAAAAGAACAGATACTGCATGTAATCTTCGACTACAAATGATGATCAAGTAGTTCCCATATTCTGGCCTAACCTTTTCTAGCAGCTAATAATTAAATATTGTACTCATTCTCAAGATTCTATTTCCCTACTTTCTTAGGTTGAATACTGTCCCTAAATGGATTTATTTACAGGGAAAATGTTGTCCTTAGGGGACAAAATCTAAAAAATTAATCCACCATTGTAGTGAAACGGACCGTTTGTGGATTGCCTTCTTCTCCGTTTTTGGTTTTGGTAGGGATGACTCTTCAGCAACATCTGCTATTACATCAAGTATCAACAGCTGGTTATATATTCCATATAAACTTGATGAATAACTCATATTTACTCCCTGCAATGCTCATCAGCCATCAGATATTCCTGGTTTTGAAGACGGCATAAGCTAGCAATACTGGAACTGAAAGGCTATATCCCGGAAAATGGATCAATGGGTTCATCCCATAAGCTTTTACCAAAGCCCGGCAGTTCTGATATTTAAAAATAGAAAAGAAAAGAACAAACCATAGAAAGAGCTCAGTATATGCAAACACTGAGAATAACAAATTTACTAGCTACTTTTCACTATGATTGTTTACAAAGGCCATATTAAAGAAAATGAATTTTCTCAGTCCATATGTCTTTCTTAGAATTGTTATTGCAATATCCAAACATCAATTTAGATTCCTTTCTTCTGTAATAGTAAGGGAAGATAATCCATTTACATAAACTGGAAAAAAAAAAAAAAAAAAAAAAAAAAAAAAAAAAAAAACAACAACAACAACAAAACTCCACTAGGTATAATTTACAATGCCAATCAATTGGACAGCTATCTTCTATCAATCATTTTAATCTACTCACATCATGTATAGGAGTGTCTACTGCCATTTGATTAAAAAAAAAAAAAAAAAAAACAGAACAAAACAAAAACAAAAACAAAAGCAAAAGAGCTAGTGTTTCAGTTATTTGTCGTCGGTTCCTTTTTAATTTATTTTATTTTAGATTTTTAGTGAATGATGGTGGTGAGCCTCACAATGTGACCTTAAATATTTATATTCTTCACATCAAGCATATTGTAACATCTAAAATACATTAGTAATTGAAGCCTAACCTTAAAATGCTTCCAACAGATCACCAGGCACACCACCAAGAGAACTTTTCGTATCCAACGCTCGCCAAAATGGAACTTTGAATTTCCACTGCGTCGGTAATCATACAATAGAGATCTGTTCTTTTCCCGATCATAATCATCTTCTTTCTTTCCTGAACATGATAGAAAATGTTCTCTATAGAACCCTCTTTCAGCAGCCAAAGCTATAGTGACCAAAATAGCAGGCAAAACCACCAATAAGAGATGGGGAAGAACCACCACCATAATATCTGGAGATCCAAAATAATCAAGTTTTCCGCTTCCTTCATAACTTTTAACTACCCAGCCCATATAAGTCATGTATCCCCTATCCTCACCATCAGTTACAACTTGCCCAATAAACCATGGGAATAATATAAGGTGGAGCAAGTATCCTAACATGCCATACCATACTATGGGAAGCCTGCACATCTCTTGTAGAACGCATACTGTGCCATTTAGGAAGCCTTTATTGGCAATGAAATTCTTGCAAGTATACTGCTTCTTCGAGAAGATCAAGAGAGCTTTTGGAATGAGAAGAATGGAGAACATAAAATACAGAGCAAGCCAGAATATTGGGTAATACAAGGCAGCCCATTGACAACCCATGACAAAAAATTCCTTCCATGTCCAGGAGATCTTAGCAGTAAGACCATTAACAGAAAATGGCCTTAAATCAGTCAAAGTTGATCTGCCCAAGATATCAGTTGCTTCAATTTGCAACCAATATCTATCAGGAGATGGGTCCTCAAATGCTTTGTAATTCCAAGGAGCAGCATAAAGATCTCCCCTGGAGGTGCTATCCACAAGCTTCATCATAGATGTCTCCATGACCAAACTGAGATTTCCAGGTCTGGTGTCATAGATCCTAGTCATAACAGACACAATTGGAGAAACGGAAAAGACTAGGGCTCTAACTGAGTCATACGATGATGGCAGCATAACTTGACATTCATACTTGCGACGTGATGAAAATGTTGACATGAAGCGTGAATCTAGTGGAAATGTGGGTAATATAATTGTTTTTTTGGTTCCTGACTTAAAGTCAATGTCAACATATGAAACATGACCTCTATCAATGGCCAAAATTCGCATTGCTCTACTCTTCCTCCAGTCACCCATCTCCCACTCCCAGAATTCTTCAATTTGTGGGGCTCCAAAAGAACAATTTACATCACTTCCAGAAGATATTTGGTGTATATTAAGCTGGAAAAACTTTGGCGACAAAAAATGATGACTCGACTGGTGGTGTCGCTTCAAATTCTTACCAAACCCAGTGTGGAGATGCCCACATAGGTAAGCTGATAGCGAATGCTTGAGGAAAATATCTTTTAGACTCTTTCCAGAAGATGAGGGTGCTGAGAATGATAGTGGAAAATGCCCAAAGGAAATCTTGGTCACTGGTGTTGTTGATTGAGAATTCCACTGAGAGAGCTCCAAATCTAATTCAGCTAACAGTTGATCAGTTGGATGCCCAAAAAGATTAGTTGGACCTCGTAAACCAACAGGCATTGTGCTGTCAAAACTGACAAAGAGATGTTTCTGCTCGCCATTCTGGATTATAGAGCACAAATGCACATAAGTAATTAAAAGCTTTGCAGTTAACACTAACCAACTCGACACATTAGAATTTTTATTCAAGGATTGGGATTTCACAATTGATAATTCAACTCAGCGTAGATTATTTCTTAGCACTTCAATATGGTTTCCCAGAACTTGAGGTCGGTTAAGGTAGCTCGTAGAAGTGGGCTAGACCAAGTACCCACACCCTAGTTATCGGAGGAGACACAAAGAACTCTGAAAAGTATGTTGCTATGGCTTTAGATATCAAATGACTATAGAATTATGGTCCTATGATTTAATAATATTATATGTATATAATAATCAATGGATTGACTTTGCATGGATAATCACATGGATATAAAAATCATGGTCTTGACAAAAATGATTAACAATTATCATGAGTGTCATGTCAGCAAGCATCCCACAATCCAGATTCCAATGGGGAGAAGTTTCCTATCAATCATGGCAAAAAAGGCTTGTGTTTTAGAAGAAAGATGAAGAGCTGTTCAGGTAACTTATGTTTACCGAAAACGTCATAGCCAAAAACCAAAATTTTGGGTTTCCCAAACATTCCAATTGACTAATGCTTCTAGTCATATTTTGAAAAATACCAACATAAAGCTTTACCAGTACCCAAAAAAAAAAGGATAGAATAAAGCTTTGGCACTAACAAAAACAAAGGAATATAAAATCTAGCATTTACAGTAAAATATACATATAAAAAAATGAAGCAACACACTCAAGTTTATGATAATGAGTAATAATGCTAAATTTTGCTTACTTATCAAAAAAAAAAAGTAATTATGCTAAAAAAAAATCATCTGATGTGAAGATGGCCCAATAGAAGGTCAAGAAAACCCCATGACAATGGGATGTCTTTCTATCCTCTGCTTAATTCTTTCATGGGCTACCGCGCGGGGGGCTAAGAAAGAAAGATGTCCTCCATTCATGACATGAAGAGAAGCCAGAGAGCTTTCCAAATTCATTAACTAGTGGTGTCAATTACTTAAGAAAAAAGAAAAAGAAAAAGAGATCTGCACAAAATTAGCCCAAGTTTGGCAACCAGGATAAAGTTAGTCTTGGGGCAGAAACATTAAGCAGCTATATTGGCAATTGATACCATAAAAATAGGAAAGCCATGTAACAGTGTATATTGATAAGCCAGCTATAGTGTACATAACTGACCTGAACAGTGACACTATTGACATTCTGACTTCTGCCCAACTTTCCATTGATGCTATAGTTTGAAAAGAAATCAAATGAACCACCAACAGCTGGCACACCAAAATTATCATGATTCCCTCGAAGGTCGAAGAAGATACTCTTCTCAAGTCCACTTCTTTTTATAACATCTTCCATTATGCTCTGGTATTCAACCCACTCAACTTCATTTTGCTTCATTGTTAACAAGTCCTTGCTTTTCCCATCTGGCAAAGATGAGGAAAACAAGAAGATTAGAGTAGAACCATTTGGACATAAATTTGATAAGAATATCCAAAGTTTCACATCTTTGCAGCTTGACTTCGACTGTGAATAAGACAACTGTTAGGCGGATTATCGACAAATTCAAAGAAATAAGCATATAACAGAAGCTAAACGCCTAAATCTGCAAATGCAATCAGCAGAATTGTCTTCGTGGTTACATACTCTCAACTTATCTGAGTTTAACAATTCCAAATATAATTCAAAGACTCAAAATTGGACATGCAGCTCCCAACAATCATAAATTTGGGAATTATTTGATACCAGAAATAGTTGGAAACTATTAAGTGGCTCGGGAACAAATCATATGAATAGAGATGCAAGGAAAAAGTATATCAAAGAAAACTCTGCAGCATATAAGAACCTATTTAAACAATGCCTAAATTTCAAATGCAACCACCAATTTGTCTTTATGATTAAATACTATCAGCTCATCCATTTGTTTAATGTACCAGCACACAATTCAACCATCCTGAATTGAACTTGCAGCCCATTTTGCACATTTAATTCAAATTGATATTTGATGCCGGCAATAGTTCAAAGCTATTAAGTGATTTGGATGGTATCATAAAGAAATCAAAAGGCATATTCTAGGTTGCTCAGATTCCGCAATCATTCGACTGTCTTTAATAGTTAATAGACATGGATCAGTTTCAGCCATCGAACCTGCCTTGTTTTGGGTCTCTAAAGCAGCTTATGAATTGAAAAATCAAATTGACCTCCTAGTTGATCTGGAGTGGGATTAATTTTTTTTTGATAAATAAGAAGAACTTTATTAAAGAAATCGTAAGACGCCCCTAAGTATACAGGAAGTATACACAGGAACAACCAATGCTAACCCACAAAAACCCGCAACAACAAGGCCCTAGAACACAAAAGAACCAAAACAAGCTACAAAGGAACCCAACTAAGAACAAGACTACCCACAACCCGTCAAGGCAAAACAAACCTACAACATGTGTGCCTTGCCTTTCCTACGCCTAGAGGGATAGTTCGCGTCACCATAGTTGATGGAACTATGCAAATTTAGAAGCTCCCTTTTGGAGTGGGATTAATTACAATAGAAGACCCCCAGCCTAGGTAATACTACGTGCATTCTTTATAATCCATGTGAAATTCTTGCATGTTTCCTCAACATTTTGTGTTTATTTTTTTTTTATAAGTAATTTCAAATTCAATAAAAAAGCGCAGAGGGGCGCAACCCTAATACACGGGAAGTATACAAGAGTGCCCCTAAACGGGAGGAACAACTAATAAATTTAGAAAGTCTACATAAGTAGAAACACCTAGGTCGCAAAGACGGGACGCTATCCAAAGATATAGCGTGTTAAGCACACGCTTTCTTAACACTACCATTACAGTCTCGACATCTTCAAAAAGCCTCGTATTCCGCTCCCGCCAAATGCTCCACAAAACACAATGAGGAACTAACCGCCAAACTTTTTTAGCTAGGCCATGCCCAAAAAACGCACCCCATGTAGTCAATAAATCCAGCACCGTTTGTGGCATGACCCACTCAACTCCAAATAAAGAAAACATAAAACTCCAAAGCTCATAGGCGGTGTCGCAATGAAGTAACACATGATCAATAGACTCCCCCTTCTTTTTACACATACAACACTACTCAATAAACCACAATATTCCTCTTTCGCAGATTGTCATGGGTCAAAATTTTACCTAAAACTGCAGACCATACAAAGAACGCCACCCTTGTCGGAGCCTTAGCACACCATATATTCTTCCACGGGAATGATGGACCTTCTTTCCTACTAAGCACTTCATAATATGACCTTACTTCAAAATAGCCCCTTGTAGAGAGGTTCCAAACTAACTTGTCACCCTCTCCTTTTTGAATCGAAGTGGAGTACAACCGCTCGAAGAAAGAAAGCACCATCTCCATCTCCCAGTCCTGGAGTTGCCGCGTAAAGAGAACATTCCAATGAATATTTCCATTATGAACAGCCAAATTATCCACCACCATTGCAGCTTTGTTCCTCACAATACTATACAGAACTGGATAACAAAGCTTCAAAGATCTCTCCCCACACCACCAATCATGCCAGAAACTGATATGTGACCCATCCCCTACCACAAACCGAACATAATTGCAAAACTTCTCCCATCCTTTCCTGATATATTTCCAAACCCCCACTCCATAGGTACCCGACACCTCAATAGAACACCACCCACCCTTTAGGCTCCCAAATTTGGCGTCAATCACCAAACGCCATAAAGCCTCTCTCTCCCTACCATATCTCCACAACCATTTACCCAAAAGAGCTTGATTAAACTGGGTGAGGTTGTGAACTCCCAACCCACCTGAATGCAACGGAGTACAAATCCTGTTCCATTTTACTAAAAGATTTTGTTTTTATTTTGGGTCAGAAGATCATGAAAGGTTATTGATAGAGTGAATATATCCGCCATTTCTTGAAATCTCTCTTCTGATTTAAAATCGTTGTGTAATGTGTATCCCCCCCTGTTCTGGTCACGAAATAGATGAAATAAATCAAAAAATGGATTTTTGTTCAAGAATGAAATCTTATTGGAACTGTCCATATCCAGTTCATCCTTCGGAACCATATCACATCGCGGATCTGATGAAATAGGATGAATTGAGACTGTATTTTGTAAATAAGTAATTCTCTTGAATATATTAACTATTTCTTTATTTTCCGATCGCCTGGAAGGAACAAAAGAAACATCTTGTTCTTTCTTCAACAATTTCTGATCTCTAGTGAATCCTCACTGTTTAGCATTCGCCATATCCAATACAGTGTAGACTTGCATTATCGTTTTTGGCAATAGAAACTTCATAAAGGTCCTGGAACTCTTCCACTACAAAAATTCCATTCATCAACAGAAATTGTTCTTTAAAATTTTGGATGAAACTTATTTCTGATCAATCAAATTTGAAAATATCTTAAAATGGATACAGAAACATGAAATTTCAATACATGAACAAACAGTATAAAGAACCTCATAATTCCTTGACCAGAATAACACGAATTACAATTCCTAATTAAGTAAAAAAAAAAAAACTCAAATCTTTAGACAAATACATAATAACAAAAAGAAACCCATGATTCCTAAAACCACATTAACATAGTATACGCTCCTCAAAAGCTAAGCACAAGAAACCCAAAACACGAAATTCAATCCCACCCATAAATAATATATTGGCAAGAGAGAGAGAGAGAGAGGAGGGTAATTGGGTAAACCTGTGAGATCACCAGTTATGAGGACAAGGGAGGGTTTGATCATGGAGAGAGCAGGGCCCACAATGGTTTTGAAATCAAGAGCTCTGTCAGGGTGGTGGACACTGAAATGGAGATCAGAGAGCTGAACCACCCATACCACCGATTCTGGGCCTCCCTTCACATCTATCACTCTCCTATTATTCCTGCTATTGCTATTCCAATGGAGTTTTGAAGAGGAAGAAAACGAAGACAAGTCTTGTCCTCCTGCTTCTTCAATAATTCTTGCTGCATGCCCAGAAGAAGCGGACGTGGTGGTGAGGCATAGGAGCATCACCAGAATCAGAATGTCCATCTTCTCTAACTACGCAATTGTCTGGAACTGGAACTGGAACTGACCACAATGTTTTGTTATGGAGAAATACACCTGGAAAACGGGCAGGACTGATCGGGTCGGGCCGGATCACTTTAACTTGTTGCCAATACCCAATAAATAGGCTTGACCTGTTCAATAAACATTTCTACACCAACTTTATACCTCAAACTAGTTGTTAGAAAAAATATATAAAAAACTCTCATCTAAGGAGGGCCATTTTTAAATAGTCTCGTAGAGTAGAGTGACAAGTATCTTAAAGTAATACATCAAATTATCCATGTGTGCCAAAAATGCTATTTTTTAATCATATTTCTATAATTCTCTTATTCTCTTAAAAACTAACACAAAAAAACACCTAATAAAAAACTAGACTAAACTAATTTTTTAAAATATATAATATCCCCATTAGAGTAAAATTGGTAGAATTAGGTCAAATGTGGCACATGATTAGTCTTCCATCCAAGAAGACGGAATCTCTTAATAGAGTGTCTTAATCATATCAAATTGGTAGTTTAGAAGATCATATCATATGAGTTGTCAGTTCATGGTGCTACATCACAAACGGTTGTTAGTTCAGTTGGCTAAATAATATTTAACCCAGCAAAAAACTAAAATAAACTATTTAAAAAAAAAAAAAAAAAGAAGAAGAAGAAGATAAATGCAAAATCTGTTCCTCTAGTTGACCTAAATTATAAATCGCTTCCTTCGAAATAATAATAATAATTCAAAGGTCTTCAGGGTATGCCAAAATAACAATTTAGTCGTTGTAGTCAAATTTCGTCAAAACACTTGACGGATTCCGTCAGTGTCAACGTCAAAACAAATAAAATGATGACAGGTGTCAATTTTACTAAAAAAAAAATATAAATATATTAAAAATATACATTAAAAAAAAAAAAAAAAAAAAAAAAAAAAAAAAGTAGGAGTGGCTACCGGTTGGGCAGCCAACCCTCAGATGGTGGCCTACAAGCCACCCCTAGAGGTGGCAAGGGGTGGCTACGAGTCATTAATAAATGTTAAATGTTACACATTCAAGCCCTTTAATTTACATATGTCTAGCTCTTAGTTTTGTTATAGTTTGATATTTTGTGTTGTTTTTGTGTTTTCTTGTATTTTACAGGTTTTGGAAGAAAATCCATCAAATTCCAAGATTATAACGAAGTCGGCAAATTCACTTTTGGAAAGTTTCAATTCCAAATCAATTTTGAATTTAAGAAAAGAGAAATCGGCAAAAATTCGTTATTTTTGGAAAGAATCCAAAATGGGCATGTCTTAGTAATTTAATCATAACTTTCGGTTCAAATATCATATTGAGACAAAATTGGTGACGTTGGAAAGATAATAAAAAATGGAAGAAATATATCAGAAATAGGTCTTTCCTAATTTGGAAGTTTACTATGTCAAAATTGCCCCACAATAAAGGATCGCAAATCTGTACAAATTTGGAATCCTTTTCCTACTTGAATTGGAATTTCAGAAAAAGAAAAGACTTGTACTTATTCTATTTGGTTATGAGACCTATTTACAATTTTTCTAGGATTCATAGGGCTTCTAGAGCTTCTTTAATCCCTATAAATAGGCATCTAACCTTTGAAGAAAAAAACATGAGTTTGGAAAGAAGAATTGGAGGCTACTTCAAAAAGAATTTTGGTTTTTCTTTCTTCATTTATTTATTTTCTGTATGTATATAATTTTAGTCTATATTAGTTGTAACTAATACTTTAGTTAGGATTCGATTGAAGTCCTAATCATGTCTCTTTAAGTTTTTCAATTTGCTTTACTACAATTTATATATTGATGCATAACTTGATTAATTTTAGTTTCTTGAATTCCTCACATGTTTATATTTGGCCATCATATGCATGTGGTATGGATTTGTTATTTATATCAATTTGAATAATCGAGTTCTGGACATAATAGAGTAATGAAAGAACCCCGACATAGGTTCTTGGATTAATCAACATAAAGACAACTGAAATGGATACCATATTCCAATCTGAGTGTGTTTATCGATTTTCATAGATTTATGCTTCCTTGAAGAACAACTTAGTAGATACCATGCTAAATCATTCAAGGAAGAAAATAGTTAGAGTAGATACCATGCCTAACTCGTTGCTTAGGAAAATCAATAACTTTAGGAGAAGATACCATTCACTTGTGGCTAGTAAACACTAAACATTATGTTATGATTGTAGTATTGTGCACATTGTGAATCTTAATTGAGTATGATTAGCAATGGATATTGGAGCCCTGCCTTACTTCTATTATATTTCCGCAATATTTTTGTCTCTTTTCTTTTATTAGATCTTACTAATATTTTTATTTCTTTTTACTCATCTTAATTTTTTAGGAAATCTTTTTAAGCATAATTTACCAATCCTCGTGGGAATGATCTTGTATTTGCCTACTATACAATCGTTTTGATCTTGTGCACTTGCGAGTAAAACGTACAAATATTTATCTATTTATTTAGGTTGATATTTATACAACAAGTTTTTTGTGCCATTGCTAGGGATTGTGTTAAATTGTGTTTTTAAAGTTTTTCCTTTTATTTTAGTTATTTCTGTTTATGATAATCTGAAAAGAAAAAAAAAATTCCTTTAATTTTTTATTTTTTATTTTTATTTTAGTGTTCCTTTTGTTATTTTAATTTCTTTTTGTTATTTCATTCATGTGGGGAGTTATTCCTACACCCCATGCACCAATTTCATAATGCTTTAATCCTTATCATTATGTTAGAGATTGTCCTAAAATGAGACAATTTTCTAACTATCATTATCCCAAAAACTTGTTGTACAAATATCTACCTAAATAAATAGATAAATATGTGCAAATATCATCATGTTAGAGATTGTCCTGAAATGAGACAATTCTCTAACTATCATTATCCCAAAAACTTGTTGTGCAAATATCTACCTAAATAAATAAATAAATATTTGTACATTTTACTCGCAAGTGCACAAGATCAAAACAATAGTATAGTAAGCAAATACGAGATCATTCCCACAATGATTGATAAATTATGCTTAAAAAGATTTCCTAAATAATTAAGATGAGTGAAAAGAAATAAAAATATTAGTAAGATCTAATAAAAGAAAAAAGACAAAAATATTGCGGAAATATAATAGAAGTAAGGTAGGACTTCAATAACCACCGCTAATCATACTAAATTAAAATTCACAATGTGCACAATACTACAATCATAACATGATGCTTAATGTTTAACAGCCACAAGGGAATGGTATCTTCTCCTAAAATTATTGATTTCTCTAAGCAAGGAGTTTGGCATGGTATCTACTTTAACTCTTTTTTTCTTGAAGGATTTAGCATTGTATCTACTAAGTTGTTCTTCAATGAAGCATAAATCTATAGAAATTGGTAAACACACTCAGATTAGAACATGGTATCTATTCCAGTTGTCTTTATGTTGATTAATCCAAAAACATACGTCGGAGTTCTTTCGTTACTCTATTATGCCCAGGATTCAATCATTCAAATTGATATAAATAACAAATCCATACCACATGCATTTGATGGTCAAACATAAACATGCAAGGAATTCAAGAAATTAGAATTAATTAAGTTAAGCATCAATATATAAATTGTAGCAAAAAAAATTGAAAAACTTAAAGAGACATAATTAAGGTTTCAACCGAGCCCTAACTAAAGTATTAGTTACAACTAATATAGACTAAAATTATATACATACAGAAAATAAATAAAGATAGAAAGAAAAACCAAAATTCTTCTTGAAGTAGCCTCCAATTCTTCTTCCCAAACTTGTGTTTTTTTATTCCATTTTTTATTAGCTTTCCAACCCACCAATTTCGTCACAACTCGATACTTGAGCTGAAAGTTATGATTAAATTACTAAGGCATGCTCTATCTGGATTCTTTCCAAAAATAACGAATTTTTGCTGACTTCTCTTTTCTTAAATTCAAAATTGATTTGGAGTTGAATCTTTCCAAAAGTGAGTTTACCGACTTCGTTATAATCTTGGAATTTGATGGATTTTCTTCCAAAACCTGTAAAATACAAGAAAACACAAAAACAACACAAAACATCAAATTATAACAAAACTAAGAGCTTAACATATGTAAATTAAAGGGCTTGAATGTGTAACATTCAGCACTTATCAGTCACCCCTATTATTTTTTCTTTTTTTTTAAAAAAAATAATAATATTTTAGTTTTGTTAGTTTTATAAATGTATATTTCTAATATATTTATATTTTTATTAAGAGTGACGCGTGTCATCATTTTATTACCGTTGATGTGGCACCTAAATAAATCTATCAAATGTTTTAATGAAATTTGACTCTATGGACTAAATTATTTTTTTGCATACCCCAGGGACCTTTAAATTTACTTTATATGATAGTGAGTAATTTGTAATTAGGCCAACTATAGGGACTGATTTTGCATTTATCCCTATTTTATTTTATTTTTTTCTTTTTATTAAGAGTTACACATATCATCATTTTGTTGGTACTGATGTGGACACTAACGGAATCCGTCAAGTGGTTTGGCAGAATTTGATTGTAGGTATTAAATTGTTATTTTGTCCTACCCTAAGGATTTGTGAATTATTTTTTGAGTAATGCTACACATCATCCCCTTATCATCCTTTTGTCCTCCCAAATTTGATGTGGCTCTTAAAATCACCATTAAATTTATGATAAATCATTATTGAATTTTGATTCAATGGTGATTTTAAGAGCCACATCAATTTTGGGAGGATAAAAGGTGGACAAGAGGATGATGTGTGGCATTACTCTTACTTTTTATACACTGCATAGAAAAATTTGTAATTTAGGCCAACAGGGACTCATTTTGCATTTATCCCCAAATTTTATTTTTTATTTTTTAGTTAAATACCTAAGTGGTACATGTGGCAAGAGTCATAATCAAACAGCCGCCTCGGTTTCAAAAAGTATCATAGGTGGTACTTGTTGTCAATGGAAATACTCGCTTGGTACTTCTATATAGGTTCCATCCATTTTTTTTTACGGTCATCCGTGTCACCCCCTTAAAATGGTGACACCTAGCTCGATTGCCACATATTTGATCCAAATCAAAATATCATCCTACATGGTCGTGTATCACAGGTGATACCTATACTTTTAATGGCACATATGATGTAGAAAAATAAATAAAAAATAAAAAATAAAAAAATTACTTAAAATTAATTAATTTATATATATATATTAGGAACAAAATGACGGTGGCTCAGCCAAAATGGGGGTTGGCCTCCCCCAATTTATTTTTCTTTTTTTTTTTGTAAAAAAAAAAAAGTTAATTTTTATTATTTTCTGCATCCTTTGTGGCATTAAAAGTATAGGTATCACCTGTGATACACAACCACGTAGGATGATATTCTGACTTTGATAAAATATGTGGAAACCGGGACAAGTGTCACGCTTTTAAGGGGGTTGACGTGGATGGCCATAAAAAAATGGACGAAAGTACCAAGTAGGTATTTCGATTAACGACAAGTACTACCTATGATACATTTTGAAACCGAGGCGGCCATTTGATAATGGGCCTTACCACAGGTATCAGTAAGGTATTTAACCCTTTCTTTGTATTAATCCATGCCCCCTGGTTTTTTTTTTTTTTTTTTTGGGTAATTATATTTTCCCCCCATGAACTACCAAAAAATGCGCGATGCCCCCATGAACTACTAATTCGATCAAAAAAGAGCATTCAACTACCACAGTTACATGTTTTGCCCCTTTCTATTAGCCTAACTCGTAAAAATACATAAATACCCTCACTCAATTTAAAAAATGACCTAAATGCCTTCAACTTTTTTTTTTAAAAAAAAAAACAAACAAACAAACAAAACAAAGGAAAAGGGATGCTGTCAGAGGGGGTGGTTGCCACCCCTTAGGTGGAGGGGGTGGCCTGTGAGCCACCCCCAGAGGTGGCTCTGCCACCCTAGCTTTTCTCTGGGGTGGCCGCGAGCCACCTCAGAGGTGGCCGGACCCACCTCTGGGGGTGGCTCGCATGCCACCCCCTTTTCTTTTTCTTTTTTCTTTTTTCTTTTTTTTGCTCTTTTTTTTATATATATACACACACACACACACACACACACACACACACACACACACACACACACACACACACACATATATATATATATATATATATATATTAGTTTTAATATTTTTTATTAATAAATTTAAACCAAATTAATAAACCAATTTTATTTTTATTTTTTTTTATCAATTGAGGGCATTTTTTTTCTTTTAATCAAAATTAACGTCCAAAATTGGCATATCCCGTCCATGTTAACGGGTCTGACTGACGGAAGGAGACAAAATGTGTAAAGTTGGTCGTTGGATGCTCTTTTTTGATCGAGTTGGTAGTTCATGAGGGGCATCGCACATTTTTTTGTAGTTCATGGGAGGAAAAGATAATTACCCTTTTTCTAAAAAAAAAAAAAAAAAGTTTAGTTTAGTTTAGTTTTTAAGAGAACAGGGGTTTTATAGGAATATAATAAAAAAAAGTAGCCTTTTTGACACGCCTTGGCAGTTTAATAAATCACTTTTGCACACATGTTACTTCATGCGGCTATTTTAAAAACGGTTGTTAGATCAAAGGGAGCTTTTTTTATATTTTTCTCTTTACGTTAACATATTTCATAACTAACCTTCAATACAATCAATAATGAAAATATAGTTTTATTATACGTGAACTTAATGTAATGTATGAAGGAAAAATTATTAAACAATCCTTAAGATTTAGACGTGTATCAAATTGATATATAGGATCAAAATAAGTTACTATAAATCTTCTAATAGTAAGCTTTTTGTATTCATTTAATCTTTTTTTTTTCAATTTCATATATATCTAAAAAAAAAAATTGGAGTGGCCTCCATTTGTTAGGTGAGGCCTCCCCCCACAAATGGATGCACAACCACCCATCAACCGATCACTTGGCATCTTCATCGTTGCAAACTTCCAAATTCTAACCAAAGCTAACCTGATAATTATCGACGTACAGAGGGGTTCGAGATAGAGGAGAACACTATGTAAGTCTATGACTTAGTAAATAAATCATTACAAGACTAGTTATGAAATAAGCTTTAAGCACAACTTTTTAATTGTGGAATCATAAACATGAGCATTTTGCAAAAATGGCAAGTATTGCCTATGTTACTACGCTCTCATTAAAAGGTCAGGATTTGTTTTGAAATATTTACGGAGGCATAGTTCCAGTGATAATACATATAGTTTAATGCAGGGGAAATCATGCTAAAATATGTTTTGTATACATATATGTTATAGTTCATTTCATATGGTCTACCCAAGATATTAACCTCATCCCGGCAGGGTAGATGCTATCCCGAGGGACCTATAATACAACACCGGTGTCCCGGATATGTACTCATAGCATCATTTATTAGCAGCTCGAATGAGTTTGACCTCGGGTGGCCCACGCTACTAGCAAAGCTGTAATTGTGACCCCCATTCAACCATGGTGCTCTGGTCACAAAACAACCATTGTATCTAAGGCTCATCATAACACATTATAAACTTTTGACCATAAATACTAACTAGTATAATAGTAAGCCCATGGCTGTTCTGCCACACGTACGGGTGTACCATGTCTTACAATGCAGTAATATAGTTAATTTATCGTTAAAATAGCAATACTTATGTTGCAATAGTTATCAAATACTTATAGAATTTTAACAGGCTTATAACATATTGTTTAAGAAAAGTAAACCATGCTTAATCAGTTAACATATTGCATCTGTTATGAACTCCGTTTTGTAAGTATTTACTTACCTCGTCTGTTCATTCATAAACTGGGACATCGTGGATTCCTGCTACTGCGAAACATAATATAAGATTAATAACACTCATTAATCTATAATTAAAACCCTATTTTCAGCATTTCTGGCGTGCCTCGATCGTTCAGCAACAAGGACTAATAAGTGCCGAATGTTGCACATTCAAGCCACTTAACTCGCATATGTTAATTCCTTGTTATTTGTTTAATTTATTTATTTTTTTCATATTTCAAGGCTTTAAATGATAAATGCAAGAATTCCATGGGAATTTGGCTTAAAAAGGACACTTTGGAAGTATGTTAAAGGCCTGAGATTGAGTGCATCAGTAGAAAGGCTCGAACACACCAAGGCTCGAGCACCCCACCAGCAAGGCTCGAGAGCAACAGAGCTCAAGCGCATCACTCCTAGGCTAGAGCGCACATCCCTTGGGCTCGAGCGCATGCGGGCATACAATACACTGTATGAGTCATTTTTCACCTAGGATTGGAAAATTCTTAAAAGGAAGGAGTTGTCTTTCTTCTACTTGGACTAGTTCCGATTTTCCTAAGGTTCCTAAGACTTTTAGGCCTCTCCTAATCCCTATAAACATGTCTCTAAACATTGAAGAAAGACACACTGCTACTTAGAGCAAATTCAAAAAATACTTCTTGAAGAGTTGAAGAGAAGTAACCATGGCAGGAGGTCATTGCAGCAGTGTCATGAGCGGCTAAAACCCTTCGTAGGGTATTGATGTAGCCCTTCCCAAGTACAATGGTTTGATTATATTTTAATTTAGAGTTTTTTTAGTTTATGCATGTTAGTTGTATAATTATGAGAATTGCTACAATTTGATATTGTTCTTCATATTTTAATGCAATTGTTCTTAAATTCAAAATCAATATTGGTGAAATTTTTCTCGTCTTAGAAAGCTTTTTACCTTTATTGAACACAAATCAATCTTATTTTCTGTGATTATGAGAATGATCAACGGGTTTTTAATTGACATATGATCAAAAAGATTAGATAGATCATGCTTAGGGAAGACGGATCGTACTACACCCTAGTTTATTGTAATTTAGGTAGACGATCTATGCTAACCGAAGATGGGTTATACTATTACATACATTATATGTATCCTATTAAAGAACTAGATAATCCATACCTAGGGAAGACAGGTTGTACCGCATCTTACTGGTTAGGTGGACGGTTCGTGCCAACCGAAGATGGATTATACTTATTTTTTTTTTAATAAGGTAATTTCTTGTTTATTTATAACATGTATAGAATGAATTTCTCTGATTAAATATGATAAACCATTGATGTGCAGATAGCGGTGAAGTCAATACTCTACTCTACTCTCTCTCTCTCTCTCTCTCTCTCTCTCTCTCTCTTATATTTCAATTATCTTTTGCGTTTAGTTTATGCATTTTAGTTAAAAACAAAATCAACAAATCTTTTCTTTAGTTATTTTTAATCTTCATAAACTTAATACCAACATCCTTGCAGTCCTTGAGGTTCGACACCCTCTCTATAGCCTTGTCCTACAAAGATTCGCTCTATTGCGAGTGGTAATTTATTATTGATCTATTTTTGCTTTAAAAAGACCACATCAGTTTTTGGCGCCATTGCCGGGGACTGCTTAACGGTTGCGTTATTAAGTTTTAATGATTAAATCTAGCTTAATTATTTTCTGTTTCTTTCTTCTTCTTTTTTTACTCTTAATTTCAGTTTCTAATTCTGCTTTTAGTTTTTTTTTTTTCCTCTCAGTTTTTCTCACTCAAGTCCAACGCATCCAGCAGTCTGTGATCGAGCGCAACATCCCTGCTCTCGAGCTCTTCTCTGCCAACAGTACGCTCTAGCGCACTCTGTCGTGCAATCGAGCGGACTAGCATTGATCTGTCTAATTCCAGCAGCTGCAACACCTAAATTCTAGCATACCTACGGGCCGTTTGTGAGCTTTTCATTATGTTTTTATTTTTATTTTCTTTTGGTTTATGATAGGTATCGTTCTTTATCATTGCCTTTAAATTCTTGTGACCCCGACATTGAGCGCACTCTTAGATAACTTAGATTCGAAAGGAACTCTAATTTGCTAGGAGCGCGTCTCACTGAGACTATGGGTGGCGATAACCCTATGGCTTTGCAAGATCACTATCTCCCTACCACGTACACTTCTCCCATATCTCTCAAGCCGCCGGATGTTACGACAGCTCATTATGAGATTTGAAAATAAATATTGACTTCTAATTTAACCAAGTGTGTGTATTTGTGTGCAAACAAATATCTTAAATGCGGAATTTAAATAAGACAAGATATTTGTTACGAAGTGAAAACTCTGTGAAGAGAAAAACCACTCCGGGGCAGCCAAACCTAAGAAATCGACTATCCAAAAACAAAGCTAGTTACAAGACACTCGTACTCACATACCCTTATGCAGTACTCATACCTTTAACTCTGACACGAAGCCCATCGTGAACACTTCCCAACCAGATCTTCCACCTAAAGGGGTTTTTGATGGATTCATTTACCTTATGGCCGACCCCTAAGATAGACTTCACATGAACAACGAGCACACACCGGCAACGGCTTGAGAGCTAGCAGATCTTCAATTCTCCTAAACACCCTCTCAAAGCACTATGGAATTCACTGTCGAATTCTGTACAAAATACAAGCCTAGGGCCCTCTATTTATAGGCTTACAGGAAACCTAAAACTGCTGAGATTCGGGCTCTAGTTGTCGAGCGTACGGACGGTTTTTTGCGATATCATTTCAGAAACAGTGTAATTCTATCTTTATCAGGTTCACGTCCGGACGGCTTGACCGAGCGTCCAGACGATCTTCGCTAAAATCCTTTCCGCGTTCGAACGGAACTCTGGAATATTCTGAAATACTAGACATCGTCCGGATGTGTTGCTATGTCATCCGGACAGCTTGCATAGACTTCCCAAACAGTGTCGACTTCTGAAATCCAACTTCGTGTTGAACCATGATTGACCTAGCATCCAGACGGTGTTGCTCTGATGTCCGGACGTCTTCATCGTTATCTGTAAGACACTGCGGGGCGTCCGGACGTCTTCAAAGGCCCGTCCGGACGGTTGCACAGGAACCGGCTGTTTTGTCTTGGATTTTGCAAGGACTTTTCATGGACATCTTCTAGAAGCTTCTGATCAGTTAATTTCTTTGATTTGATCATTTTCTGAATACATGAAGGTTCTGAATTGAAAACCGACCATCCTGTTAACATGCAACCATTGCATAAAGTGTTTTTGTTTACCATCTTTCCTAGGGCTTAGTATTGAAAATCCTTACGATTTTCTCAGTGAATTCCTAACAATCTGTTCTACCATTAAATTGAGCGGGTTCACCGAGGACGCTCCAAGGATGCGTCTCTTTCCCTTCTCCCTCAAGGTAAGAGTCAAACATTGGTTTCATTCTTTAGCACCAAACTCCATTACTTCTTGGGCTCAATTGCAACAAGAATTCCTTAAGGAGTATTTTCCCATAGGAAAAACCAATGATATTAGGAGAGCTATCACTAATATCTCCCAATATGAGGCTGAACAATTGTATGAGACCTGGGAAAGACTCAAGGACCTACTTAGATCATGCCTGCACCACGTTGTCCCAAAATGGCAGCTAGTGCAAAGCTTCTATGAAGGCTTGACCGAGCCTAATAGACAAATGACAGATGCATCTTGTGGGGGAACATTTATGATGAAAAGTGATGATGAAGCATGGATCTTGTTTGAAAACTTTAGTAATAATTCTATTTAGGATGCATCTACTAGATGTAGGGCACCTGCACCTAAAGCACCAAAGAACGAAGGTCTTTTTGAAATTGGACATTCAATGGATATAGCCACTCAAGTAGTTGATGCTATCAATAGGAAATTCGATCAATTGATGGTTGCTAGTTTTGCTTCTAATTCTGCTCACATGCACACGCAGCACACACCATGTTCATTCTGTTATAGTCCTATGTATCACATAACCGATTGTCCTACTGCAAAAAAAATTTCTGTTGTTTCACATGAGCAAGTCAATGCAGCATTCTCACGTTCGGGTAATGATCCATACTCCAATACTTATAACCCAGGGTGGAGAAATCACTAATGAAAGGCTCAAGCTTTAGGTAACTCGGCCCTAGGGATGCATATAATCAAGCTCAATCTAACAGGCATCCCTACCAACCTTTTTCCACATACAGGCCTCCACAGCAGCAATCCCAGGCTACACCATTTGTAACGACCTAGGAAAAAGCGCTAGCCAAATCTGCGCTATCACCCCAAAAGGACTAGTCAATTTGGAGCTTTCTTAGAATCCATTATAAAGTCCAGTTTTACCTAGTAACTAGGCAATGTGAGACTTAGCACCTATGAGTATATCTTTATAAACCACTCACTCTATGTGAGTTATTCATCTCTTCCCAATATGGGATCGGGATGTTACAAACTCCCCCCCTTAAATCCTTGACGTCCTCATCAGGGTTATGTCATGCGATGCTCCAGTACCACATAACCTGGCGTTACTAGGTAACTTTAATACTATTTGTAACGATCTAGGGAAAAGCTAGTCAAATCTGAGCTATCACCCCAAAATGACTAGTTAATTTGGAACTTTGTTAGAATCCATTATAAAGCCAATTTTCACCCAATAACTAGGCAATGTGGAACTTAGTACCCATGAGTATATCTTTATAAACCACTCACTCTATGTGAGCTATTCATCTCTTCCCAATATGGGACCGGGGTGTTACATTATTTCCTCGGTCGGATTCTGACTTTCAAGATCAGATGTTGAAATTTATGAGCGAGATGGAATCTCACTGTCACATAGTGAACTCTCACTCGAACGTTCGTACAAGGCTTGAGGAATGTTCTGCATTACCAGAATGTTTGCAAATCTAAAGATAATCTAAAACTAACGTGCTAGCTCTTAAACAAAGCTCTTAATAGCATAATAATGACATTATTAAACATGTCACTGTGACCATTTATGAAAATCAAGAGTTGTTGAAAGCTTATATTTTGAAAATGTCATTTTTCTTTTGAAAGGGAAAAATAATTCTTTAAAGCTTGCATGAAATGAAAATTGTAAAACAACCAAAAATGATAGAATATTAATAATTGTGAAAGAGGGGTTAAGCAACAAGGGTTACCTCTAATGAAGGTGGATTATCAATAACACTCATCTTCTCACTCTGAAACTTTCTTATAATCAGGAGGTATGATAGAATAGGTGTATGTCGTAGAAATGATGTAGAGAGGTGTAGGGCAAGGGTATTTGTAGGCAAGGAATGCAGAGGATAAGGATCAATTGATTTGGTCATTTGGTGAACGTTCCTTAAGTAAGTAACGAATGTTTGTGTAAATTTTGGGTTAGGCGATCGTTCGTGGTACGATCTGACATACATGCTGAAGGTATGAGATGTACCTTTCAACATATTGTACAACACGTCAACGGTCGTTCCTGGTAGGGACCATGATCGTCCGCGAAGGGATAAGGATTGACTAGCCACGTCAGCTAGGGTTTCTCGTGATCGTTCGCGAAAGTGTAACAAACGTTGATCAAAGGAATAACGGGCATTCCAAGAATCATGGAGAATGTTAGGGGAGGAAAATAATTAAATTTTAAAAGCATTCTATTTTGTAGAAAAAAAAAATTGTTTTTGATGGTTGTGTGATTGGATTAATTTTTTATAAAAATATTGATTTTTATACAAGGCATTACAGATACTAAGTTACTACTTTAATGATTTTAATGTTTTAAAGCTTACTAGGTAATATCCCTTACTAAGCTAAAGAATGATTTTCATATGATTTTATAAGCATGTTATGGTTGTTTAAATTCGAGCCGATTATATGTTATGATGATGTATGATTTAAGAATGCTTTCAATAGTCTGAATTATATTGAAATATGCTTTGATGGTGGTTTACAAGTATTTGACATGATTTTTATGAGAAGTTAAGATGTGATAAATGCTTTGTGTTAAGTTATGATGTTACATGAACATGAAAGCAAGGGAAGGAAAAATGTTCTGTTAGCATGCATCATGAACATGTATAAATAAAGTATAAAGAGCCGAAGTTGCCTCCATAGTATAATGTAAAGGGAGCCGAAGTTGCCTCCAAAGTACGATGTAATGCAAGCCGAAGTTGTTTCCATAGTAAAACTGTAATATCCCAGATTTTTATAATATTAATAATAATAATAATTATTATTATTATAATAAATAAAAAAAAAAACTTATTAAGTAAGTAACTTAAGCAACAAGTAGAAAAATAAATAAATAAATAAAAAAAAATCTTATAACTTGTTGTGCAAGTTGTCTTCTTCTATTTTTCTTCTTTTTTCTTGTTTCTTCTTCGTTCATCCGTGTGCTACCCGAGTACACAGAACCACAAAGAGACGAGAGAGATCAGAGAGGGAGAGAACCCGAGAGAGAGACCGAGCAGAAAAGAGATGAAGAGGGAAGAGAGGCCGTGACCGTCGACCCAGGTGTGCGATTCCGGTGACCAGAACCAAAATCCGGCGAGGCAGTGCAATTCCGGTGGAGCCCAGGCCGATTTTCGGCCGATCGTGGAGGACCCGAGAGTGGCTGGAGGTCCGATTTCGGTGGCCTTCGTTCGTGAGACCCGAGAGACCCAATAGAGACCCATAACTCCAAACCCGGTCTTCCGGTGGAACCCATGAAGCCCGACCTTCAGTGGCAAAGTCTGGCGCAATTTTCGGCGATTGGATGCCGTTCTCCGGTGGTTTCCATCGGTGGTGGACTGCCCAGTAAACTGAGGCAGCCGTGAAACCCGAGCAACCCGTGACCCGTACCCATGTGACCCGGTTCTTCATAGCGATTTCCAGCGACTTTTCCCGCGGGAATCAGAGGCGATTTTAATGGGTTTTTGAGGAAAATCCCCAAGGTATATAAATCCTATAATTTTGTGGATTAATTTGCTTATTATGGGATTAGAGTTTGATAATTTTGGGGCTTTTCAACCGGTTGTGTTTAAATAGATTGTGATGTTTTGGGAATTGATTTATTAATGTTGGGTATTGTTGGTTGGCTGATTGAGTGTTTGTGGGTGTGTGTCTTGGCTGAGTCGTGTGTGTCTCTGTTGTTGGTGTCGGCAGTGGGTGTATTTTTAGCATATGTGTGTGATGTTGGATGGGTGTGTATGAGTTTTGGGATCGGTTGGGTTGTGGAGATATGATGATGAGTAATCTAATTTGGTGGTTTTGTGGACTGGATTGTGAGATGACTGAGAGGCTACTGTTTTTGGGTCTTGCTAGCCAGTTAGTTGTTCTCTATTAACAGTGTTTTGATTAGCTGGTTTGTGATGATTTTGGATTTACTGATTTCGAATGGAAGTGAGGTTGTTTTCAAAATTAGTAAAATATGATTTTGTTGTGAATTGGTGATTAGGAATTGTTATGATGATAATTTTTTCTAAATGATCTTGTTGGGAATTTTTTATGAAAGACTTTTGGTTAGTGGCTGATTGGGTTGAAATCTCGTTTATGGAAAATTATATTTGGGTTTCAATATGTTTAAAATTATTGATCCATTGGTTAGTTTAAGAGTAAATTCTGGGTTTGCCTGAGAGTGTTGGTTTTCTAATTATGATTTATTGTTGGATGATTTTTAGGGCATTGAATTTCTGCTTAAGGTTTGAGGATTTATCATGCTTTGGACAAATTAATGAGAAATGAGTTTTCTCTTGATGATTGGATGATGTTTATATTTGGATAAAGTTCTATCTTGTTGCCATAAACTTTAATGAGTTCAACTTAATATTTGTTGTTTGGATATGAAGTTTCAAACTAAGGATTAGTTTATTCAAGGGAGTTGTTTTTAGGGAGTTTTGCGAGATAGGTCAAATGAGTTCATATTAAAATTCTTTGAGCGTTGATGATTTAGTCACTAAGTAATATTGTGGACTATGAGTATTGATGGGTAGTACAATTTGGAGACCTCTTATTACGTGTTATGTTTATTTTAATTAAGTTGTAGGCTTCAAATTTTAGAATATTCTTCTAAGCTTCTTCTTTTAATTTATTAGGTAAAAACTCGATCTCGACGCTAATGGCAAGTTCAAGTAAGGGGATACAACATCGAAAAAACCCCAACAAGATTTTATTACAAATCTTTTGAGAAAATGTTGGGGAATTTTACGAAGCAATTACTCATGTGATTCTTAATGACAAGCTTTTATTACTCATATGTTATTATTCAAGAATTTTGTGCATGAATCATAGTTATGATTAAGAGCATTTTAAAGTTATATATATAGAGCATTCCAAAGTATATGATTTTATTCATGAATACAGTTTTGAAAGAAAAGAGAATCTAAACTTTAAATTCTGCACATGACTATAATTATGAAAGCGGCTCTTACAGTTTTAAAGTAAAGTTTACAGTTATTGCAGAGTCTACAGAATTACAGAAAACGTTCATATGCAGTAATAATTGTTTAACCCTGAGGCACTATTACAGTTAGGATCGGTACCCATAGGGTAGCATGGCAAGCATACCGAAAGACAGTGTGTGCTACCAGCTGGGGTTGGCCTTCACCTAGGGAAGATCCCCAACCCGGATGACTCTCCTCTGTGACGACAGATTGAGTCCATAGGTCTTTGGGACAAAAGCCAACGTGCTCCGCTCACGGGTAATAGCGGTGTAGAGTCTGTAAAGGGTTAAACCACAGTTATAATTGTAAGAGAAAATAAACGAAAAGAAATTACTGGATTATTATAAATTTCATGTCATTCACTTGTTCATAAATTCTGTTTAATTGTTCATATGCTTATGCCTCCTGCCTTAAAACAATACATTCCATGAATCAAACTTTAACACGTGTTTTCTTATAAAACATAAACAGTCTAGCATATCATTTCTTAAACAATTTACATAACTTTAATCTCCAACTTATACTCACCCTAAAATCATATATCATGTTCATACTTCTAAACATCATCATAATTTCAATACACTCAAAAGTACTCTAATCAACTAAAACAGATCATAATCAACATTCAATTGGTTCAGGTTTGTAAAACAATATATATTTTGAAATTCATCATATATGGAAATAATACTTTTCAGTGAATAGAATTAAACTGTCATTATACATGACTAAAGATTATGGCATGAAGGTTTTATAGCATGTTTTACTTCCTTGGTGTTGTAATTTCCTTATTGAGTTGTCGAACTCACCCCTTTTTCCCCCAACCCTTTTCAGATGATCCAGTAAGACGAAGTTATATCCTTGTAAGGGTGTAGACCTCGCTAAGAGCAATAGATCGTTGTGAACCGGCCAAACCTTTATATTGTATAATTTGTCCCTTTTTAAAGTTCAAGGCTTTGTAATTAATTGTTAATAGACAGAATTAATAAAATTCAAAGTATAAATCTAGATGTGGTAAATGCACGCTTCCATTTAAATGTTTTTCGTACTCAAGTTCGTGTTTCCCCTTATATCCCAAAACAGGGGCATGACAAAAACCCGAAGTTGTCTCCATAATAAAAGTATAAGGAGCCGAAGTTGCCTCCATAGTATAATAGGAGCTAAAGTTGCCTCCTAATATGATGACATGCATGACATAAGTTTATGATGATGATTTATGTGATGTGTTTTGTATGAAATTTCCTGCTAGATGTATTAGTATGCATATGTACCTAAATGGGACAAAGCATATGTATACTATTTCAACTGGTTTGCATATGATGATTTATATGGTTTCTTGCTTAGATGTACACGTATACTTATATTCTCCGAAGTTGTGAAGTACATGTATTTATGTATAGTTGAGTATTATGATATTTATATGGTGATATATGTTTCCATACTTAGATGTGCCCGTGTGCTTGTATTCCCCGAAGTTGTAGAGTGCTTGTATATGAGTACTGCTGAGTTATATGGTATACAGGCATGTATGATGTAGATGGATCTATATGTGTATGATTCCAAGCGAGAGATTGTGACATATACATATATTCACAGTTAAGTAGTATGATTTCATGTATTTGTAAAATGCCAGTATTTACCTCATCAGCTACGAAATCTTTTAAAAGAGATGTATTTGTTAGCTATAAAGTAGCTGACATTGTAAATGTATGGTAGAAAGAAAGAAAATTTGGCTCCATGGGAACACCTAGTGGTTTCTATATTCACTGAGACCGTGGACTCATTATACCACCTATGTTACCGTGGAGTTCCATGATTGCATAAATGTTGCTTTGGTTGCAGGTATGTACGTCGTGGGTCATAGATCCCGTGCGAGCTTAGAAGTCGTTGGAGGGATTCCTTTGAGTTGCTATCTTGTGAGGCATTGACTTAATCTAAGTCAATCTCTTGTTATGTGATGTGTACCTTGTGATAGTAAATTGAGATGTATTGATGTTGAGTAATAATATAGAAGCTCTGGTTAGTTTATTTGATATGTTTATTATGTCAATTTATAGGCTAAATTTGTTACAGGTATTTCCACTGCTATGTATAATCTCTGATATGATATGCTCATGGTCTGAGACATTTTTGTATTGATGTTTGGTTCATGGCAAGTTGCCATGCCACTGCGTGATCCATTTTTATTTAAAGATAAAAAAAAATGGGTCGTCACAACAATAAAAATTACCATTAGATCCAAAATTCAATAATAATCCATCTAAAATCTAATGGTGATGAAATATGCCACATCAGAGAGTGTGCACTTAAGAGTGTGAGAGTTGGAGTTTGTATAACATTTCTCAAAATGAGTAATAAATCCAATAGTGATTTTAAAAGTCACGTCAAAGAATGTGAGAGTGAGAGTATGTGTAACATTTCTCACATAAACATGCCACCAAATCGCATTATAGGAAACTACCCATGTTAAATGATACTTTGCATGACCTACACGTGGCAATCCCATGTTAACCCAAAACATAACCCCCGAAGTATGCGAGTGTCAGTTTATTTTTCCATTTTTTTTTTCTTTCTATTTTTCTTTTTATTTTTAACTCATATTTTGTGGTTAACGTGGTTCAAACATGTAGACAGGCATTAACGAGTTGTAAAAGAGTATTTATAGGTGTATCATTACTCTTTACAAATAAGCCATGCATGCTGAATTTAAACTATAAACAATGTTCATTAACATAGATGATGTTCATTGCCATGTTTTTTGTCAAAAGTTTCAGTAAGGAACGTGAATTATTCCCATCAAATCTAAAGTTCGAATTTCTTTAGGTGCAAACAATTCCTTGGTCATGCCCATGGCGAAGCTGGTTCTTATTAGATCCATCTGAGGGGGTTTCTTGCATGCAGGGATGAAACTAGAAATTCAATTTTAAGGGGGTTGGACTGTATAAAAAAAATTCAAAGGCCTAAATAAGGAGAGAGGAAAGAAAAAAGAAAAAGAAAAGACAATTCTTTTCTTTTCTTTTTTTCTTTTTTTTTTTAACAAATTTAAATATTAAAAAACCTTTTTAATCAATTTTTTTAATTTAAATTTCAACAGAGGATGATCTACACATATTTTTAATTTTTAATTCTCTTTACTCTCAAATGATTTTGTAAAGAAAGAATAAATATTTGAAGGATGAGATAAGATGCGTTTTTAAAAAGTGGGTACTTAATTTTTTTTTTAAAAAAAAATTATTATTATTAAAGTTAGAGAATGGTGAGTGAATGCTAAGGGCACCAATTGTATGCAAATTGTCATTCTTTTAGATCAAATTGGTATGAGAAGGAGTAATGAAGTGAAGCATTGCTTCACTAGTGATCAAGCATACATTTCTCCATTTCCAATTCGTGTGATTTAATTTTATGCCACATTTGTTTTGGCATAAAATATTTTCTGTTCTAGTGTTTGGTGCGACCAAAAGTAATAGTCCATTGAAAGTATTTCGGTTTGACCAAAAAAGCTTATTTAGTTTCAGAAAATGATTTACATTTTTAAATTCCGTATACTATTTTTCAAGTTTGAGTTTCTCATTTTCAAACCGCTGGACCATCATTGGACCACCACCAAGACAGACCTGGACCACCACCAAGTCACCACCAAACCACCATGGATCATCACCAAGCCACCTCCGGGCTACCGTTGGACTACCACCGAGCCACCCCTGGATCACAGCTGAGCCACCCTAGACCACCATAGAGCCACCTTGGACCATCACTGAGCCACTCCTAGATTGCCACCATCCTCTAGGCCCACGTTGCCACAGGCGTTGCACACCCATTTCTTTGGGTCCGACATTTTGGTTGTCGTGGGTCGGGTCGCAAGCCTGATGGGGTTTGTGGGGATGAAGAGATTGAAGCAGTTACTTTTTGGCGGGGAGGTCTGTTTGGCTGCTTGGACTAACATCATACAGTCGTAGTAATAATAAGAAAATGATTGTGTGCTCCTGTAAAAACGACAACGTTTGGTGTTAAAAAAAAGAACAAAACCATATTCATAAGCAAAAACCAAAATGATAGAATTTTTGATGATATTACCTCTTTTCCCAAAACCGCATATTCCTTGAAGTCTTGGAGCCGTTGAACAAGTGCATCATGCTTTAAATTGGAAAAATAAAAAAGAGATTTGAGTGTCAACGGTTTGAAATTTGAAACAGGCATTACAAAGTGCAAAACTTTACAGAATAGAAGAATGGAAAGGGGCGTTTGATCTAGGAAAGTGGTGATATCTAATTAACCACGTGATTTTACAGCGTTTGAGATATAAATCTCGCAGTGAAAATATAGTAATACATATATTAGTAAACATATAATATTCATACAATAACACAAATATTAGTCATTCTTCAAACAATATATCGTTTATAGACTCATCTCTTTATAGTCATTATTATTCATCACTTAATTACCATTATTAATTTAAGACGATAACTTATAACAGTCTTAAAACCAGGGTTAAACGCTGAAGCAAAGCCAAAGTTGTGTGACCATAACATTTCAACAAGAACTTGAGGATTTAAGATATATTATAAGGACAATAATGTAAAGGCAGTTTAAATCACATTTTCCTTTATTTCTTTTATCTCTTATTTCCTCTTACTCACAAATCCACTCACTCACACGATCAAAGTAAAACAAGTATTCTTAACTACTCACCAAATTTTCTTGATATGAGCCTTCTTTGATTGATCTTTGGTACTTATCAAAAAAACTACTCACAAAACATCCTATTCGGCCTTATGCACAAAGCATCAAAACTTCATTCTTTTAACACCCCAAATTCGAACATCTCAAAATTACTATAAAACTAACACTCAAACGACACCCAACATCAAATCTCCAATCTTTGGCCATTTGGCCAACACCAAAACACGACTTTACAAGGCTTCACCAAAATCCCTCAACAAAACATTCAAAAACATTACTCAACCAAATCAACCACATCATTCAGCCAAGACCCACGAATTTTCATATAAATTCAAGAAAGCTATTGATTTCTTTAATATTATTAAGTTTTGAAAACCATTTAGCTTTCCTCAAAAGTGAAAGGGAAAAAGTAAAAGACGTGTGGAGAATAGAAAGATAAAAAGCAAAAAAAAAAAAAACTACAGTAAAGAAAAATATAGAGTTGATTGTCATAAATTTTCGGGTCGAGTTCATTTCGACCCAACTCTCACAATACAAAACCCAAATGTAGAAAGAGTCCGGTCCGCTGCTCACATTTCGAAAAAAAAAAGCACATTTTGCCACTTCTTCTCCAATTTCTGTTAGATCACACTATCACTGGTTACTATTCAGTTCAATTAGGGTATTCTTTCAAATGGACTCAACGACGTCGTCTTCCTCCTCCACCCCTCGCTGGAACGTCGAGCGGCCATTCCTCACTGGCCGATTCCACCAGGTCCTCTCTCTCTCTCTCTCTCTCTCTCTCTCTCACATTGTTTTGATTTGAAAACAAAAATACTGGAAGCATGTTGTAATATATATAAAGGTAGGTAATTTTCTTTTTGTTGTTTTTCTTGGCTACCAAACGGTGGGTTTGGAGCGCTGAAGATTTGATTTTGAGTTGTATAGGAAACCAAGGCGATGTCTCGGTTCGCAGAAGCAAAGGGTTTCTCAGTGGAATCCTTTAGGTATGGATGTTGTATTTATCGGGTTTCGTTTTCCTCATTGCTTACTTACACATGCGCCATAGTCCATCCCATTCTCGTGGAGGAGGGAGGTGGCATTTGAGATTTGCTAGAGCTCATTCGCTTAATTGTCTTTTTGTTAATTCTATTGCTATTATTATTACCATTTCTACTACTTGTGTCATCTAATTTACACGGTAAAGTTAGTATTAATTAGTTTTATATGATACGTAAAGTTACGATTATCATTTAAGAAAAGAAGGATTTTGATTATATGTATATGGTTTTGTATGTGTCTAAGTAGTGGCGCTGGACTGGACAAGGCCATAGGCTGTTTTGATGCTGCGGTTCAGGTATGTTTCTTGCCTTCTAAGATAATGTACATTGATTTGTGCCCCCTACTTTGTGATTATTCTGTAAAGTTTCTTATTTATCAAAACAAGAAGAAGAAGGATCTTTTGTGTTGCAAGTATGAAATGAAAAATTCAATATCAACAATTTTTTGAAGAGTTTAAAGGAACATTTACTCGGAAGTTATCCGTATTAAGCTGTCTTTGTAAGGTTGGAGTCTGACAAGGGTAGGAGGAGTTGGTGGTGGAAAATATTTGGAACAGACAAGCGTACCATTGCATTTTGAACGCTTTCTGTATTAAACAGTTGCTGATAGTATAGGTATTTTTGAGTTTCATAATCTGGTAACATTGTTATGAATCATATATGGATTTCAGTTTTTTGTTTCTTCCCTTGATATGTAGGAGCTTATTGTTATTGATGATCTCCTTTCTGCTATGGTTGGAATTGAAGGACGATACATCTCAATCAAAAGAATTCGTGGAAAGGAGGATCATGTTACCTTCCAGGTTGATCCATCAATGGATTTAGCACTTCAGGTATGAATTATTTAGTTTTCTAATCAATCTGGTGGCGACAACAATTTTTCAAATTAGACTTCTTTGTTATAACATTCTGGTTGAACTTTTAGTTCTTTTTGACTTTTTATTTTTTCACTTGGGCATGCTATGTTATAGCTTTTATTATGAAAAGAAGTGTGGCTTGATAATGTTGATTGTTGGGTTGGAGTGGTAATTGAAAAACTGAATAAGTCAAACCAAGCTGAGTTGCTGTGAAATCCTTTAACCAACAAGGGTTTATTGTATTAGTTTGAGCTTCAGGCTCTGTAATAGTGGAATATATTGTCGCTTCAGAAGTATACCAAAGTTATTTTCTCATAGATTTGTGCAACTTGCGTTATGTTTTAATCATGGTTGGTGAAGTCGATTTAATCAATTTATTTATTGAAGTTTATAGAATCCATAAAAATAGATTTTTTTTTTGATAAGAAGAATCCATAAAAATAGATAAAGTGCTAAAGAAGTTTGGCGGTTAGCTCCATTGTGTTTATTGTGGTGTACGGGAGCGGAATGCACGGCTTTTTGAAGATGTAGAGACATCAATGGTGGAACTACGGAAGCGCTTGCTTGATAGTTTATATCTTTGGATAACGTCCCCTCATTGCTTGAATGATTTTTCTTATGTAGAATTTTTAAATCTATTATCTTCTCGTCCCTTTTAGGGGCTCTCTTGTATACTTCTCGTGTATAAGGGTTGCGCCCCTCTGCGCTTTCGATGAATTGAGTTGCAATTACTTATTAAAAAAAAATAAAAAATAGATAAAGTGCTTGAGGAAAGAAATGACCCAGCTGATAAAGTATTTGATACCTAAAAGGGTACACTGGAGCCTATGGCTTGTTTAAAAACTAAAGAATTTGATAATACATATTACGGAGTTATAAGATTTTGATTTGATTTTATTATTAATTTTTTTTAATGTCTGATTTTAGCAATAGTGTTTTAAAATTGTTTGAACTGACCAGGGCATATTATTGCAGGAATTGGCCAAAAAGATTTTCCCTTTGTGTGAGAGCTTTCTGATGATTAACCAGTTTGTTGAGTCAAGGTCCCAGTTCAAGAATGGCCTAGTTAATCATGCCTTTGCTGCTGCACTCAGGGCACTCCTTCTGGTAGTTTCTTTGTGTTGTAAGTCATGTCATAATTTTATGTCACTTTGTTGTTGTTGCCTATTTATGTAACTTAATGTGTAATTGACATGTCAACTGTTGTTGGCATCTATTTCATCTCTCCCCTGCATTGCATGTCTTTTGAAAAAAAAAAACAGTATTAAGCTTGTTGTGTTTAAGTTGGGTTGAAGCTTGTTGAGGAAAGTTTGTTTGATAATTGAGAGTTCAGTCTGATTATAGCAATTTTTTTAAGGTTCTAATCCCTCTTACTAATTTCACTTTGGGTTATTCATCTTCTGCACAAATTTAACATTGAGGAAAAAGAAAAAAATGTTTGTGATTACAAATTGGTATTGCCTTGACAAGTTCTTTTATAACTGATTCCAACTAGAAAAAAGGTAAAGAATGTTTACAAGCAAAAATTGTAATGGTTTGATATGCTTTTTTTTTTTTTTCTTTTTTTCTTTTTTTTTTTTTTTTTTAATTTTTTTTTTAGAAATAATTCATTTAATTGAAAAACGCAGAGGAGCACAACTCTAGTACATAAGAAGTATTCAAAGATAAGGCCCCACTAAAGGTGAAAAGAAGAACAAAACTCCACAAAGAGAGAAGTTAGATGTTAAAGTGTCCCACATCGCCAAGAGATACATGACCTGAGAATTTTAAAAGTTATGGTGTCTCTTCCTCTCTCAATGCGTCTTTTGAAAGTGAGTAAGGCCCATTGAACTTTTACATTAGAAATCGAAGAAATATTAAAAGCCCCTGTCCAATTAAAAAGGGATTTGATCAAAATGTTCTTGATCTCTTCCTTCGACTTTTCACGATCTTCAAAACATCTTGAATCCCACTCTCTCCATATGGTCCACATTAAGCACAATGGGGCTATTCACCATACAATTAGAACTGAACGAGTACCCACCTGACCTCTCCAACATGCTAACAAATCGATCACCCTTTTAGGCATAACCCATGTAACATCAAAAAGAGTAAAAAGCACACTCCATAAATTATGTGCCGCTTTGCAGTGAAAAAGAAGATGATCTATAGGTTTTTTGCTCCTCTTACACATGTAACACCATCCAACCACTATTACTCCTCTCTTTCCCAGATTGTCCAATGTCAAAATCTTCTCAAGAGCTGTCATTCACACAAAAAAACTCACATGCATAGGTACTTTAACTTTCCAGATACTCCTCCAAGGAAAAGAAGAAACCTTTGAAATAGATAACTCATGAAAAAATGACAGCACCTCTTCTTCCTTTGAAGGAATCCACCAAATACAATCCTCCCCACCTTGTCTCCATTTGAGAGAATACAACATCCCAAAAGAGGCAAGCACCACCTCTACCTCCCAATCCTGTACAGCTCGTAAAAAAGGAACATTCCAATGCATAACACCATTTGAAACCTGCAAATTATCCATGACCCTTGCCTCCTTACGTCGTGCAATATGAAATAACCCCGGAAAGGTGTCCTTCAGAGAATGATCCCCACACCAAACATCATGCCAGAAGCTAATATGAGAACCATCTCCTACTTCAAATCTAATAAATCTTGAGAAAACTCCCCACCTCCTCCTAACATGTTTCCACACTCCAACCAAAAGACCCCTCAACTTCCTCTGATATTGCTTTGATATGATGTAACAAATGATATGCATGTCTTTAGCTTAGAGGAGCTCAAGACCTTCTTCTTCTATTCTCCTTTTACTTGGACAGCTGTGTACTTAGTTCCCTTAGTGTTTAGCTTTTAATATTTCCTCGTTTTTTTTTTCCTGGGATTAGGTGTTTCTCTTGTATACGCCTTGTGTATTTGGGTTGCGCTTTTAATAATAATTCTCTTATTTATCAAAAAAAGAAAAGAAAAGATATGCATATGTTTAGCTGTCTTATACAAAAAAAGAGTGTGGGGAAGAGTTCGTCTATGACATTTTTTTGTTTGTTATTTTTTTCTTTTTCTGTCTTGGTTAATTTTGTTCCTTTTTAACCAATGGTTAAGTTAAAATATTAAGTATATATAATTTTAATTTTTCTTGTTAATACTCCACCTTGTTGAAATAGTCATACATCACTGGATCAGCTTCATGCAATTCCATATTATTTTAAAGGACCATGCTGTTTCAGTTAAATGTCCTTTTTTGTTTATGCTATTTACAAATGACTCACCTTCATTAAATGACACTTCACAATTTCTTATCAGGATTACCAGGCCATGGTGGCACAACTTGAGCACCAGTTTCAACTTGGAAGACTTTCCATACAAGGATTGTGGTTTTACTGTCAGGTTTGATTTTGTCTTAGATCTGCATAGCCATTCCTAGGATGTTCACTGAAGGGGTTTCACCATGTGTTGCAGCCCATGATGGCGTCTATGCAAGCATTGTCAACTGTGATACAGAAGGCTTCAGCTAATAATTTTGCAGGTTCTGCAGTTCTTAACCTGTTGCAGAGCCAGGTAAAAACTTATATCCAAGTTACTCTTGTTTTTGTTCGATAATAAACTTGATCTTTATGTGGTTTTCTTCTACGCAGATAAACTCACAAGTTTAATGTTAACCCTCTCTCTCATGAAAGTTGTCCACTTTGAAAATAACACATTTTAGGAAAGTTACGTTAAAACTTATTGCAGTTATTTATCATTAATTCTAATCTTGCCCCTACTTCTACATTTGCATGTGCATAAAATACAACACATTTCTTGTGACTAATGTTATGACTTAGGCTTTTTTGGTAAAATGAACATAAATATTCTTTGACTTTGACAAGGGGCAAGTATGTTAGGTCATCCCAAAATAGAAATGTTGACCATTATCATGGCATGGGGGGAGTATATGTTTTATTAGTTCTCAACATTGCTTTCCCATATGCAGGCTAAGGCCATGGCTGGTGATAGTGCAGTGAGGTCATTGCTTGAAAAGATGACGCAATGTGCAAGCAATGCATATCTTGGCATACTGGAAAGGTATAATTTGCAAAGTTGCTATTGAGATTTGTCTTTAGATATTAGCATCCATAAGGCCATCCCTTATCTGCTTTTAACAACCTCTATTTTTATAATATATGGACCCTAAATATTAGCTTAGATGAGGGAATAGTAGGGGTTATCTCTCTCTCTCTCTCTCTCTCTCTCTCTCTCTCTCTCCCTCTCTCTCTCTCCTAATCGGTGCGTGAGAGCGCGTCCAGCTAGGAGATCCTTCCTCTTCGCTTCCTAGCTTCTCGTTTGCTGTCGGGGTTTGAGCTTCGAATTTCCGGTTCTTTGGGTCTTGCTTGTTTTGCGCGTAGGGGCGTCAGTAGGTGATTCCACTTTTGGGTCTTTCTCCTCCGGTGACAATGTGAACCTTTTTTAGGTCGGCCGCTTGAGACTTGGGTGTGTTTTGAGATGGATAAGAGTTTTATCGTGGAGTCGAAGACTTGTCTTCTCAGTTCTGGATGGGGCGTCGGTGCTGATGGTGGAGGAGAAGAGAAAAAGTTTTTCTGGCGAGCTCATATTCAGTACTCAGTGCTCTGAATGGCTTGCTTCGATGTTGGAAATTCTTTTGGGTTTTCCATAAGATCAAGATTTTATCAAATCATTCAGGGAAGGGTCAAAAGTCTTGATTGCTCGGAGAGGTGGGAACCAAGCTAGCCGATTCTTAGAGGCAGCTGCTTTCGGGATGGGTGGTCGAAAATGGTTCATTTTGATCCTTGAGGGTCGTGGAGGGTGGGGCTGGCGCAAATTCTCTGGTGAGCTAAGAATGGCCATAGAATTCCTCTCTGCCACGGTGGGTTGCGGTTTGGGTTCCTCGTATGCAAAAGATGGGAAGGAAGAAGGGTCTAGGTCAGGTTTGGCTTCTTTTTGGATGGGGCCTTCTTTTGTGGAGGTTTTGAGGTCAGATTCGATCTCTGCCGTGAAGTCGTTGCCCATCGTGGGGGGTTGTCATTCCAGGAGGAGGGCTTTGCCAGTGGAGTCGTTTGCTCTTGATCTTCTTTCAGTGATGAGGTTTGTAGATGATAATTCGAGGTCAGCGGTGGACTGTTCTACACTGGAGTCTTCTACGGTTGATCTGTTGGACAAAGACCAACCTCATCGTCCGCTGGGTAAGAAGCCTCTCCGACGTTCGAATTTGAAGTTTGAAATTTCAAACTTGCGCACGTGGAGTAAGTTGGTCATAGTTTTTAACAAGGTATTGGGCCAGGCTGCAAGGAAGTTTCTAGGCCAGATTATAAGGTTTGGCCTAGGTCGTAAACGCAATGGTCTTCGTTTGGGCCGTTTCTTGCCTAAATCCAAAGTCTCCCGGCTATCGAGACTTCTGCCGGAGATGTTGCTGGAGATATCTTCTGGGGTGTTTTTGGGTCTTTCTTCTCCATGGGGTGGGTCGTTTAGCTGTCTAAAGACCAGCCCAGCATCTTCTCCAGTCAAGTCGGCTTCCCTTCCCATCTTCCCTCCTTTGCTGGCTCCAGAGCTGTTGGCTCCAGCGACTCTGGTTTCTCCTCCGGCTCCGGCTCCGGCTGGGCTATTAGTGAGTTTAGAATTTTCCAGTAGCTCATGTGGTGCAGGGCCTTCCGTCTTCGTTCCTCCTCTTCTCTCAGGGGCTTCTGTATTGGGGAGAAGATTCGTTCTTCCCCCCCCCCCCCCCCCTCCCCCCCTTTGCTACATATCCATCATTTTCAGCATTATTACCGGAGGGCTAGGGAGCTTAGGGTAGGTCATTCTGTGAAATGGAATGATGGGTTATTGTCAGACTCTCTGGAAGCTTCAAAGTTGTCTATGGGTCTTGTTCTCAATAAGGTTACGGGTGCTGTGCCTCTTGCGAAGAAGAAGACAAAGCCTCCAGTGAAGCAGGGCCTTTTTATGAAAGGGTTTCTCAACCTTCCCCCGATAGTTTCAGTCCCTCCCGCTTCATCTTGGGAGGTCAATGATATCGTGGTGGTAGGACCTTCCTCCCCTCCGAAGGGTTGCATCATTCCTCCTTCCGTTGAGGGAAATGGTTTCTCCCAGTCCCTGAATTGGCCTGTTGGCTTTGATCATAACGGGGAGATTGTGGATTGGGAGGAGGAAGATGATTATTGGGATGGATTGCCATTGGATTGGGTGTCGGATGGGGCTTTTGGGGAAGAGGCCATGGCAATTTGGGATGTCATGGAAGAAGATTTCCAGCGGGATAAGGTGTTTTCACGCCAAAAGTCTAAAGGAAAAAGGGAGCTTCTGAATCTGCATAGCTCCATCAATTATGGCGACGCGAAAGATCCCTTCAGGCGTAGGAAAGGCAAGGCACACATGGTTTAGGTTGGTGTACCTTGGCGGGTGGTGGGTTGCCTTGTATCTTAGTTGGGCGGGTGTAAGTTGGTGCGCCTTGGCGGGTGGTGGGGTGCCTTGTATCTTAGTTGGGCTCTTTTGTAGTTTGCTTTTGGGTGTTTTTTCGGCTTTTGGGGTTTATGTTTTGTGGGTTTTGTTGGGCTTTACGGGTAAGCTTTGGTTGCTCCTGTGTATACTTTCTGTGTACTTAGGGGCGCCTTACGCTTTTATTAATAAAGTTTTCTTACTTACCCAAAAAAAAAAAAAATATTAGCGTAATTGACAACACATACACGTACGTGCACACAGACTCCCATCCGCCGCACACCTATGCTGTATATATTTTTGCATAGGTACCTTGTTAGTTTCATTCTATCCATGGGCTGTCTTTTTATAAAGCAATGGTCTATTCTTATAAAGCAATGGTCTATTCCTTAAAGCTTTTGCATAAATATTCATTATAAAAGGAAAAGCCCAAACTTTGTTTTTTCCTCTTTCCTTGCAAGTATTGAACCTAGGACATATCCACCCCAGCTCACCCTTATACTTGAGGGAAAAAAGGGCCCCTAAATTTTTTATTATACTTATCCTGTTAATCAGGTTCTACTTGTATTCTTTTTATTTCCTGCCTTCACTTATAAAATTATCATCAGGTGTAGAATACAATCAGAAAAGCATGAAAACACAGACACAATTATGCAAGTGTTGTGTCCTATTTTTCAATGGTCTACCATCTTAGTGTGTATCTGTGGTGTCATATCCATGGCCTTTATTCTTGGTCATGCTTCATGAATTCAAAGTTCAAACTTTAAAAGTTTGAGATATTATGTCAGAAGTTAATTTGGATTATGTCTTTTGATTTAGTGGAATTTAGTTGTCACGTACTCAATGACCAGGACATTTTAGATATTTTTATTTCTGCAGGAACTTGCAGCTTTCAGCATTCTATACTGTTGTTTTCTGCCTTGTAATTTTATGATTTGGCCTAATTCAATTTCTTTCTGAAATGAAATCAAACAAACTTCTAGGTGGGTATATGAAGGAGTGATTGATGATCCTTATGGTGAATTTTTCATAGCGGAGAACAAATCTCTTCAAAAGGTATGTTGCCTTTATTTACAATAATGATTTCATCAAATCTCTCTGTAGATGCTTACAAATATTATATTTTTATAGGAGAGCCTCACTCAGGATTATGATGCTAAGTATTGGAGACAGCGGTACAGCCTCAAGGACGGGATTCCTAGCTTCCTCGCGAATATTGCTGGAACAATTTTGACAACAGGAAAATATCTGAATGTCATGAGAGAATGTGGGCATACTGTTCAGGTTTTTTGTTATGATTATGCCCCTAAGGACTACCAGTTTTGTTTTAAAAAAAAAAACCAAAAGAACCTGCTCTTCCATATGGTTGCTTTGATACATGCCTTTGACCAGATTCTTATTATAGGTCCCTGTATCAGAAAATTCGAAATTAATGAGCTTTGGCTCGAACCATCATTATCTTGAGTGTATAAAAGCTGCTTATGATTTTGCAAGTAGCGAGCTGTTAAATCTCATTAAAGAAAAGGTAAGGTTCAGTAGCTATCACTAAATAATAGCCTTGCTTATATACTCGTGTCTTTTGGTTTGCTCATTTGTTTGTCAGTTTGGGAATTCATCTACCTTTGTGCTTAATCTTCTGATGACAAATTATTTTTTAATTTTTGTAGTATGATCTAATTGGAAAGTTGCGTTCAATAAAGCACTATCTTCTTCTCGATCAGGTATCTGTAGAATGCAAATCAGTTACTTATAGTGTTATATATTTAATGTGGGTCCACCAAGCTGAGTGTGCTAGTTACTTGATTTAACTAAGCCTTACTCCCAACTGATTGGGGTTGGCTACACAAGTCCTTTCATTATCCCAACACCATGTCATTTTACGCATGGGAGAATCTCTCTCTCTCTCTCTCTCTCTCTCTCTCTCTAATGATCTAATGTAATGATATTTCAGGGTGATTTCTTGGTTCATTTTATGGATATAGCTCGAGATGAACTCACGAAAAAGCTTGATGACATTTCTGTGGAGAAGCTGCAGGTTTGGTCTTTTTCTTTGATTAAGGGCCTTGAGACACATGACTATTTATATTAACAACTTGGATAAATTATGTATAATCAGAGCTACGGAAAACTTAATTATACATTTTTATTTTACTTTTGACAAAATAGTCCCTGCTAGACCTTGCTTTGCGCACCACAGCAGCAGCTGCAGATCCTTGTCATGAGGACTTAACATGTTGTGTGGTAAGCCACTGACTATGCTTCTATGAAGTTTTGCGGAGTTGAGTTTGCATTATTTCTAGTTTCACCCTTTTGTTTTCAGGAAAGATCATCATTGCTTAAAAGATTGGGCACACTGAAAGATCCTGAAGTTATTAGGACAGTTGCTGAAGTTAATGATCTGGAGGAGCCACTGAACATTACTGGCCTTGAAACATTTTCTTTGAGCTACAAGGTTTGTTCTTCAGGGATTTTTTTTTTTTTCAAACTTACTCCTTTTTTGATTTCCTTTGTATTCTAAGTTTGTAGTATTTGTCAGAAACAGCCTTAGATGGTCTATCAAATGTCAATATATTTAACATACACATAAGAGTTGGCTTTCGATTTGGTGAACCTGAAACTCTCAAAGAAGATATACTTAGCATAAGTTCCATCCTTGAATCAAAAAAGAAGAAGAAGAAGCATAAGTTTCATCCTTTCTTTTTCTTTTAGTTGTGTTAGGCCCTCTTTTCTAATGTAATGTGGTAGATAGACTGTTGCAGTTTCTTTATCTGCTGTAATTTTGGCCAAATTTTTTCCTTTGTCTACTCTTCTTATTCAGAGGTTCACATCTCCGGATGATGCCACTCTATGCCATGGCAAAAGCGTAAAATTCTAATATGTATATTTGCTTCACTTTCAGGTGCAATGGCCATTGTCTATAGTTATATCAAGAAAAGCCCTAAGAAAGTATCAATTAATTTTCCGCTTTCTTTTTCGCTGTAAACATGTTGACCGCCAGCTTTGTGGGGCGTGGCAAGTACATCAAGTATGAATAAATTTTTTTTTCATGCATTCTCGGGTATTACATGCCCCTTTGTGCTTTTCTAAGTCAATCACAATGAAAATTTGCAGGGGGTTCGTGCCCTTAACATGCGAGGAACTGCAATCTCCAGATCATCACTGCTGTGTCGTAGCATGCTCAAATTTATTAATAGCCTTCTGCATTATTTAACATTTGAGGCCAGTCTTATCTCAACCTCCTCAGAAATATTTGTTTTAAACTCTTGTCAAGGCATTGCTATGTTGCTAATGCTTGTTTGTTTGTATATGCCTTTCGCTTTTATTGGTCTGTTTCTTGTTAAATGATACTTTGCCTCACCTGAGGTGCCTGTGTTTAATCAACATTACATTGAGTGGCGTGCTACTGTACCTTCAAAATAATGGATAAGAAACAATTGAATCTGATACTTGGACTTGGCCCTGCTTGTAACATAGGTTTAGTCGTTCTTTCGTTTGTTTTCTTTTTCTAGAGGTGGGGTCAGGCATTTGTTTTAGTTTCCTGTCTCTCTGTGCTTTCCCTGCTTTTAGACCTCGAATGTTGCCTGCTCTTGCAATTTCTATTAGCAGGTAATAAAATGGAAATATACATTATCATCTCTGACCTGCCAAAACTGTCTTATCATGCTGGTGGAGGCATCTGGTCGGGTGAGGGGTTCTGATGAAATATTTTCCTGTTGACCTGCCTGGTTGATTGATCAGGTCAGGTGACGGGTTCTGATGGTCGTTTAATCTTGATTTCCTCATCTTCTTCTTCTTCTTCTTCTTCTTCTCTCTCTCTCTCTCTCTCTCTCTCTCTCCCCGTTTTAGACTTCGAATGTTGCATCCTCTGGCAATTTTTGTTAGCAGGTAATGGAATGGGAATCTACATAATCATTTTCTGACCTGCTAAAACTGTCTTATCATGCTGGTGGAGGCATCTGGTTGGGTGAGGGGGTCCAAGGTTCAAATGTTTTCCTATTGACCTCTTAGGAGGGGTTTGAATAGAGCATACATTCCGACCAGATATGAATTCATTTTGGTTTCTAAGATACTTCTTATATTGAAATTTTGATTTTTCATAGAATTCTGAAAAAGGTTAAGTGGATCAGCATTGTCCGTAATATATTTATTCCTTGTTCTCAGGTTCTCGAACCCAATTGGCACATAATGCATAACAGACTTCAGACTGCAAAAAGTATAGATGAGGTATCATGTTCATTTGCTTACATGTTTCTTTCCCCCAGGCAAAAGAAAATTCTATAGGACTTGAATGTCCTTGACATGTACAATATGTGCAAAATTTGTATGTGCATAATAGTTCTTTTAGACAAATAGAACCAGGAAACTTTGTGTGTGAGAGCTCCGTGTGTATGCATATCTGTAATACTCTTTTCTGAAACAGGTTGTCCAGCATCATGATTTTTTCCTTGATAAGTGTCTCAGAGAATGTTTGCTTCTTTTGCCTGAGCTGCTGAAGGTTAGTACTGTTTTCGTCAGCAATCCCCAAGTGCTAGTCCAGTTACCTTCTGGATTAACTACTAGGATGGTCTTTAAACACTATATGACTATAATTTTGATGAGTAAAGAAATAGAAAGATGTTGGATGAAACAATGTACTGACTGAAGAGTGAAAACGATGAACAAGTTAAAATGTTAGGAAGTTCCTAATCAGCCTGCTGAGCCCAAGAAAACTTGCAAAGGATTGGCTCCTGCTTTGGTACACATTCCCCAAAGATCACATATCGAAGTTAAAGAATTATGGACGTAGAAGAAATCATGTTGGATGTTGTGCAAAATTTAAGCCATTTAAAACATAATTTGTTCATGTCTTATTATGAATACCACGTCTTTGACTTGAGATATACTAATTTACTTTGAAAAGGACATAAACTTGTGAGTTGGAATTGAAATCTGAATACTTTTTAAAAAGGAAGTAATCGAATGTTATTTGGGCACCACCAGTGAAGAATTCTATTAAATGAGGAAGACAAAGTTAACTTTTTATGCCAATGTTCAGAACTTGATTTCCAATTTTCATGAGTTGTCTTTGAGATTTATTCTTAGTAGCTAGATTTTCAAATGCAGAAGGTGGAGAGGCTAAAATCACTGTGCCTACAATATGCAGCAGCAACACAGTGGTTGATATCATCTTCCATTGACATTCCCAAGCTAGATGAATTGTCTGATGGTTCAATTGGGAATTCAAGAAGTCCTTCAAGGGCAGTTAAATTAACTAGCAGAAATGCTGCGGTCACTGATTCCATTCTGTAAGTAAAGTGGTATATGCAAACCTCTCTCTCTCTCTCTCTCTCTCTCTCTCTCATTCACACTTATTGCAGCAAATTCGAGAGGGAATTTAATGCTGAGCTTCAGAGCTTGGGACCAATATTGAGCAGTAGTTCCCAAGCAGAGCCATACTTGAGTCATCTTGCACAGTGGATCCTTGGTGTTGGAAAAGACCAATAATTTCTGATGCATCTTCCCTTCTGTTGTAGCAGGAGTTTCTTCAGAGGAAAAAAATGTGAATATGTTGAACATGCGATATATATTAGGTTTGCAATTTGCATATTCTTTAAATCTGTAACATGATGAAAAACTTGTGGGTTTGTGCAGATTTTTATTATTGTGATACAAGGCATGCAATGGGTTTAAACTGACATTTAACTCCATTTTGGTTAAGTTGATTGTATTATAATGGAAGGTATTATTCAAATCAAAATTATATGCTCCTAAATTTATTTTACTTGTACTCCAAATTTCTGTTCATCAGTTTCTTTTTCCACTACCAATATTAAATCACAATGTCCACTTTTATTATTAAATTGGAGCTTAGAAGCCCTTTCTTTCTTCATAATAGGATCCTAATAACCATTTTACCATGATTGCTCATTGTATCTCAACTGTCCGTTTCTCTATCCTTATTAATGGGTCGCCATCGGGGGTTTTTAATAGTTCTCAAAGTCTTTGACAAGCGGATCATTTGTCTCCTTTATTGTTTGTGTTGGTGATGGAGGCTTTAAGTCTAATGTTGTCGGCTACGATGGAAAGTGGACAACTTTTTGAATTCTCCGTGGGCTCGAGATATCAGGAAGATATGCTTGTGTCTCATTTACTATTGCATATGATACCTTGATCTTTTGTGAGCCTAATGTTGAACAATTTTGAGATTTGAGATGCTTGCTACTTTGTTTTGAAGCGGTTTCGGGGCTGAAAATTAACTCGTTTAAGTTCGAGATTGTTTTTGTAGGTGAGGTAGGGAATGTGGAGGAGTTGGTTGGCATTCTTGGGTGCGGTGTGGCTGCGCTTCCTATAAAGTATCTGGGTCTTTTTTTGGGTGTTAAGTATAAGGATTCTAATATGTGGACTAGCATTATTGAGAAAATGGAAAATAGATTGGTGGGGTGGAAGAGATTGATTTATCGAATAGTGGGAGGTTAACTCTGATCAAGAGTACTATTTTGAATTTGCCAACATTTTTTTTTGTCCCTCTTCCCTATTTCAATGGGAGTGACTTATCGTTTGGAAAAACTCCATAGGGATTTTCTGTGGGAAAGTATTGGAGATGAGTTTAAAATTTCATTTGGTTAATTGGTCTAAGATTTGTTCTTCGAAGGTTTCTCGGGGGGGAGGGGGGGGGGGGGGGTTAAGCATGAGAAATATGATCTAATTTAATAGAGTTTGCTGGGTAAATAGCTATGGTAGCTTGCTATAGAAAGGTGCTCTTTGGAGAAAGGTGATGGATATTAAATATGGTAGTATGAGGGGTGGTTGGTGTTCTAAGGAAGTTGGAGGTTGTTTTGAAGTGGGAGTGTGGAAATGTATTCGGAGGGGTTGGGATTTTTTGCAGCTCATGTGAGTTTTGAGGTCAGAGATGGTTCTAGAGTCTTGTTTTGACATGATGTGTGGTGTGAGGAATTACCTTTAAATCTTCTTTTTTCAGAACTGTTTACTATTGGTAAGGATACATGAGTGGTAGAGAACATGCAAAGACAAAATAGTAACATTCTGTGGAATATTTTGTTTACTCGACCTGTACAATATTAAGAGATGGAAGTGGTCTCTAGATTTTTTGAGTTGTATTCTATTAAAGTAAGGTATAAAGGAGATGATAAAATTTGTTGGATTCCTTCGAGAAGGAAATCATTTGAAGTAAGGCTTACTATAATCATTTGAAGTGAAGGCTTACTATAAGATTTTATCCAATCCTATACACTATTCTTTTTCTTGGAAGAGTATTTGGAAAGTTAAGGTTCATTCAAGAGTGGCTTTCTTTGTATGGATGACGACTTTAGGAAAAAGTTAACTTTAGATAATTTACGCAAGAGGAATATTATTGTGACGAAGTGGTGCTATATGTGCAAGAATTGTGGAGAGTCCATTGATCATTTATTCCTTCATTGTAGGGTTGCTGCAGAATTGTGGAGTATGATTTTGCAGCTATTTGGTGTTGTGTGGGTTATGCCTCAATCAATGATAGAGATGTAGGGGGAGATAGAGATGTTGGGGAGTTGGAGGGGTCAAAGGGGCAACCGGTTGTTGGTGTCGATTTGGAGAATAGCCTCATTGTGTCTGTTGTGGTGTCTATGGAAGAAATTGAATGCACGCAATTTTGAAGATTGTGAGACTAGTTCGATTGATTTGAAGTTGGTTATACAAACTTTGTTTACGTGGAGAGTGACGCTACAGTCTGTCTAACTATTCTTATTTTGATTTTTTAGATTTGTGTGCTTCTTTTTCTTTGAATTAGGGGTATCATTTATGCATTTTGTATACTTTGAGTTGTGTCCTTCTGCACTTTTTTTTTGCAATATACTTTACTTACATAAAAAAAAAAAAAAAAAAAAAAATGTGACACCATATTTTATTATATGACAACATATTAACCATTAAATTAACAAAATTTAATTTAAATCATAAAATAGCCTACCTCTATCTTACTTGAAATAAAGAGTGAATCCTATTTCTCATTGAATCATCGATCGAGAAATCTCGCTTTCTTTATGTTCAGGAAATTAGAAGGGATCATTCGACAACTTTAAAGGAGAGAGAGAGAGAGATTTACTCACTGTTTTCCTTGCAACCAATTGTTGAGAATTACTTGTTGACCAAGTCCTTGGAGAGAGAGAGAGATAGATTTTACTTGTTATTTTCTATGCAACCAATTGTGGAGAATTACTTGTTGACCAAGTCATTGGTTTACATAACTTTCTGTTTGTATTACTTGGTGAGCAAGTTGGATTCGATGTGATTGTCCGGTTTGTCCCATACCTAACTACTCTAACTAGTCTCGGTGTTGACTTTCTATAAATGCCTCTAAAAAATATTCCTACAAATCAGTATTTAAAACTAATATATGTCCTGCAAATTAAATTATGAGAAAGTGATACACATTTTTACCCCTTTTTTTTACTTTTTCATTGAAAGTTCATTTTCAAATGATGTGTCAATTATGAATGATATCTCATCATTTAAAAAATGTATCACAATCTTATAAAATTGTGGCACATCATTTGGAAATCACTTTTAAAGAAAAAATAAATTTAAAATTAAATTCAGAGAAATTTTAAAGAGCTCATTGTGAATGCTGTTAACCAATTTTACATTCAACTGAAAAAAAAAAAAAAAAAAAAAACCCAACAGATATTGGGACTGCTTTCTTAAGAGTGTACAACTTGGCAACCTAACAATTAACATGCATGTGAATATTACAATAGCGGGGATGTTTGATAACAAATACTTCTTTCTCCTATTTTATTTTCACTTTTTTAAAAAACAATCAATTTTAAAACATTCTAAATTTTTTTATTTTTTATATTATATCAATAATTTTTTATTATTGTTTAAATAAAAATTCTACTACTACAAAACTTTTTTACTTTTTCATAAAAAATTATTTTTAGTTTATATCACATTAATCATTTTTTACAATTACTCAAAAAAATTTCAACTTAATAATCTATACCAAACACCAGCATGATGAATATATTCTACAATTCTATGTAAAAATATTCTGTTCCGTTTGTTAATTTTTTTTTCTCAAGACAAGAATATTATCAAATTATTAAAATACAAAACACTCATAAAAATACGGAAAGAATTTTTACATTATGTCACATTAGAATTTATTTTATTTTATTTTATTTTTAAAAAATACATTGACAAATAGAGCTGAAGAACTTTAAAAAAGAAGCAAAACAAATAATGGGCTTGTTTGGTAAGGGAATTAAAATTTTTCCTTCCCCTCTTCACTTATCCAAAAAACAATCAATTTCAAAACATTTTAACTTTATATCATATATATTTATTATTATTATTTTTTAAATTAAAAAATTCATTACAAAACAAAACTTTTTTACCTTTTTATACAAATTCTTTTTACTTTATATCATATCTATCATTTATAACTCCCACTACCATTCTCCTTTCCCTTACCAAACAAGGCCATTATTAAAGCATGAAATATGTAGAGCAGCATATATCAATACTTGCAACCCTGCTTGTAATCACTTGTCGCTACACAGAGAATCGTATTCGTGGGTCCAAAACAATTAATCCCGTGCGTGGGGTAAATGGGTAATGGGTATCCGTCTTTTCGTTGTCATAGCTTAGGCAGCAAGTTTCTTCCCCAGGAAAGAGTTAAATTTCCCAAGTCATCCATCGTCGTCAGCTGCTTTTGCTAAGTGTACTGTACTTGTGGGGTCTCTGTGAGTGTGTATATATATACATATATATATATATATATATATATATATAGAGAGAGAGAGAGAGAGAGAGAGAGAGAGAGTGTTGCATCTGCTTCATTCTCTGCACTGCTTGTTTCTTTCAAGTTCTCTCGCTCTTCCTCTACCGTGCTGTTTGGAAATCTCATTTGCTGTGCTTTCTCTGAATCGCTGTGAGTTTTCGACTTCTCAACTTTGGCTTATATATATTGAATGCCATTTACATTTATTTATTTAGTTTTTATCTGTTTTCGTGAGAGAGAGAGCAGTTGAGTTGTAGCCCTCATCCCTCGTGCTTAACACTCATGGGTCACTTCAGTGGCCTTTAATGAGTATTGCCTGCCGGATAGCCAAACTTTTCCGGTAGTACGAACCGCTACGCTTCACTTGTTTCTATATGATAATATGCACCTGGGAGGGACCTGCCGACAGTTTTTGCCAGCCGATACACTTGAAACATCGCATGCATTAGTGGCTGATTATATTTGTGAGCTGAGAAACCCGAGAGTGTTAGTAGAATTGGCTTTGAATTTTTATTTATTGATTTATTTTTGATCATTGGTTTTGTTATCATCAGTGATGGTGCGGAGAGAAGCAGAGAAGCCAATTAATATGGAAATAGGCAGATCCCAGCAACTATCTGTCGTTGATCCTGTTCCATTTGCCAGAAGGTAGTTCCTAAGTTTTCTTTCTTATTTTTTGGTTGATGCATGAGAAAATTGAGTGAAAGAAAAGAGCAGAGAAATATAGTCTTTCTTCATCAAACATCTATTTCCCTTTTTCTTCCCATCACTCCAATATTGGTTCATTACTATCTTCTCAAATTGATTTTTTTTTGTTTTTTTAATGTCCTCTAAATCGGGCAGCTGTAGTCTAATTGTTGGATGGCTTCTCATTTTCTTTTTCATTGTTTGGTGATGGTAAAATGAAGTAAAATAAATGACCAGAATTTGGTTGTGATATTCTCTTTTTGGTAATTTTCATTTACTTTTTTTTTTCTCCAAGATAAGGGGTTACTAAGAGTTTGTCAAGTTGATATTGTTTTGATGTTCTTTATATCAAGTGTGTGCGTGTGTTTCTTTAATTTGGGTAAGTAAATATATATAGGGTGTGTTGTTGTTGCAGTTATCAGCTTGAAGCACTGGAGATGGCAATCAAGCAGAACACTATAGTGTATTTGGACACTGGCTCTGGCAAGACTCTGATTGCCATCATGCTTCTGCGCAGCTACGCCTATCTTCTCCGCAAGCCTTCACCTTTCATTGCAGTCTTCTTAGTTCCCAAAGTCGTCTTGGTCTCTCAAGTATGGCAACTGCTGCCTCCCTCTCTCTTTCTCTTTCTCTTCTTGCTTGCTCTCAGTGTATGTATTTGGCATAGGTAATATATACCTTGAAAGTCTTGGATCACGTAATATATACCTTGAAAGTCTTGGATCACGTTTCTATATTATTTTATCACCCATAATTTGGAGTTATGGGTGATAAAAACAAGCATTGTAAGAAAATTTTGAAATTTGTTTCATTGTTGTTGAATATTTGGAAAATTTAAACTTCATGTGTCTCATGCGCGCATATTTATGGCGTTTGAAATTCTAAAATTTGGGTTTCGTAGTTAAAAGCATCCTTATGTTTCCTATTCAAGTTTTAGCAGTAAAATAAAGTTAGATATGGGTATTGAAACTGAAATTGATGAGAATATTTCATTTCTTATTTACATTACAACATGGATAGGAAATTATGGAATTACAAGTCAGTAGCTGTTGCAGATGAAAATTAATATTCAGTTGTTCTTGTTTTTGTTTTTGTAATTTTATTTTGCTCTTTATTATTAGCAAGCTGAAGCTGTGAAAATGCATACCGACTTGAATGTGGGTATGTATTTCGGACATATGGGAGCTAACTTCTGGGATCCTGCTATGTGGACGGAAGAAATAGGAAAACATGAGGTGGGAATTTTTCATATATACTTAATTCGATTAGAAAAAGAGAAATCATGTTTATGTATTTGATCTAAAGAATCTGCTTCATTTGGTGCAGGCCATTTTGATGTGCTTAATTAGTATTTAAGCTTCCAAGTTTACAATTTCTCCATTAATTTATTTGTTTCCAATTTTTGTGTTCCATGAAAACCTTTTATTACATCACCGATAATCTTAATAGCTTAAGTTGATAGGCAATGATAAATTTAATCATTTAATTAATATTCTAACACTTCCCCTCACGTATAAGCTCTAACTTTCCCTCAATAATTGAATTATAACACGTGAAATATTTAGTTGAAATGTGAGATGAATAACAAATCACCACTTATTACGCTTAAGCTTATAGAAAATGGTAGACTTAATCATTTAAATTAATATTGTTGTGATAATTTTTGAGTGTTTGAGTAAACCCTCTCAAAGGGATATCCTTAGCCTTTGATCTCTGCAAAAGAAATGAAATTAGACAAAGAAACTTGTCGGAGTGGGCCGGTGGGGGATAGCTCTGATGACTAAGTCAATGTGTTTAAGAAAAAAGGCTTAAGGAATTGTAAAAAGTTTTAAGTGTTGAAAAAGATCCGTTACAGTTCTTCTCTTTTTGTACATATAGTTGTTTAAACATCAGGATGGCCATGTCGGCAATGTCCTGCTATCCCCCATCCATGAGTTAGGTGATTTAGTTGTCAAATTTGACATGCCAATGGCAGTCTGATCATACCCAAGTACAATAAGTTACTGTACTTATCGCGTATGTATCTTGGGATCCTAGAAAGGAATGGTCCAAAGATTTCTTTTATGGTGCAGGTCTTGTCAAATCACTATAAGTGCCCGTTACCTATTAAATAGCTGATTAGTCCTCACATTGATTGGTTTTGCTGACCGGGTCTTGACCACCAAGGTGTGACCCCGATTGCTAATTAGAATTGTCCATTCGTGATTGAGAGAGGTTGATGGAACTTGATCGTGCATGAGCTTTCATCTAGATGGGCTTCTTGGCAACCGATTAAGGAACGGGCCTACATGTAGGGGCCCAATTCCTAAAGGTTAGCCCTCAAATCTCCTAGCTGACGTATCAAGGAAGATGGGGGATTTTTATTTTTGAAAACTGCCTCCGTCTTTTCGTGTCTGTTTGTTTCACAATTAATGCGCCGGTTTATATTCCGTCCTTTCAACTGGTCCATCAGGTACGAATTTGCTGTGCCTCATGATCGTCTTAGTGTTTCTCATTGCCTACTCCGCGACAGTTACGATAAAATCCCCAAACTCCTTGTGCCTAGCGCTATTTGGCCTTGTTTGGCAATGGCTAGAACATAACAGAATAGTGCTATGCACTATTCCTTACTTATTTTCACATTTTCTTAAAACAATCAACATTAAAACATTCCAATATTTTTCACTTTTTACATCACATCAATAATTTTTTATTACTATTCAAATAAAAAAAATCCACTGCAATACAAAACTTTTTCACTTTTTTATACAAATTCTTTTTACTTTATATCACATCCTTACTTTTTACTAATTCCAAAATTAACAACCCACTACTCTGTTATGTACAAGCATTTACCAAACATCACCTTTATCTCATGGCATGAACTCAGTCTAACAATTCACGGAGACTGGTGCCCAATAGAGTGGAGCCGTTGAACCCAAGGTCAAGTTTGATGTCTCTCGCTGCCAGGGCTGGAGATCCGTGCTCACACTCGGAGATGTCGGTAGACTTAGAAAAGCTTATGCGATTCTCGAGAATGTTGCCATTCGGATCCCAGATGCCGACTCGGGGGTGAAGCTGAGCGACAAGACACAAAGTTTGTGTGTACGACGACATGCTTCGAGTAGGTGTCCAATTTTTGCTTCTACTGGTTGTGACGATTTGCTTGTGGAGCTACATCTGGCTCCTAATCAAATAAAACCCAACGGGTGGTGATACCTGATTGCTTGCTGCGTTTTGTGGCCGATGGTGCTTGGTGAAGGCGTCCCTTAGTCCACCAAAGAATTTTCTTATGCCTGTATCGGCCCACCAAGTATGGTGATCTATGGGCCTTTCAAGGGAGGAGCGGAAAAAGTTTTGGAGGCTCCTAAGTGGTCCAGTAGTAGGCTGTATGGAAACCCCCTTCTTCGTGTCCGGCAAAGGATTGGAGTTGTCGGAAAATGAAATAAGTGGTCGCGTGGGCAGGAAGGTTCCTCGTAGGTGGGGAAGACCCAACCCAGAGCTATGCCCTGAGGAAGGTCGAAGGGTTAAGGTGCTCACCAAATGGGGAGAAGCTAATGAGAAAGAAGGACTTGGGGCGCCTCCTTGTCAAGGCGCGCTTAGAGAAGTACTTGGGTTGCGCTTGAGGAAAGCCGCTCACGACTTCCAAATTACACAGGAGGGCGGCTTCCTAAAAGGGGATGGAGAAGATGACCTCCGATCGTTCACAAGAGAGATCAGAAGAAGTTGGACGCTGGCCTCTGAAATCAATCATGATTTGGGAGCCTTTTGGAAATCAGACTTCGCCTCCCTTGCGTCCAGAATCCCGATTGCCAGGGAGGAGACCAGCCAAGGAACGATCGAGGAAAGAGAAGTTGAAAATAAATTTGGACTCCTAAATTACTTCAACCAAATAGTTAACCAAATATGTAAAGCAGTAAAAAGAATTAACACAGATATTTGGTTATGAAGTGAAAACTCTTTGGACTAAAGAGAAAAATCACTCCGCAGGAGCCAAACCCAGAAAATCAATTATCAGAAGAAATAGCTAATTACAAGAAGTTTGTACTCACAATCCTTTGCAGTAGCCACTCTCTTGAATTTTAACAAGTGCCTACTTGTCTGTCTCTCTCTTCCAGACCCGTCTAGAGAGTACTTCTATTGATTCCTTAATTCGAGCTCCTCTCCAATTAGACTTTCACGATTGAACGGTTACAACAATTACAAGCAAAAACTTTAAGAGAGGTACATATAAACGTTTATGCCTAATAAACCTTCTCTAAGCATAATGAAATTCTCTACAGGAATTCTTTCAAGAAACACTGCCTAGAAGTCCCTTTAAATAGGCTCTGAAAATCCTAAAACAAGTCAGGAACGGATTTCTAGATGGCAGTGTCCGGACATGTCATCGCGTGTCCAGACATGTATCAGAAAGTAAACTTTTTGTAACTTGTGTCCGGACACGACTTCTGGCTGTCCGGACACTGTGCAAGAAATCTGGAAATTTAGGAACAATTAATTATACAGAATATTTTTCAAATCACAACTCTTTCCTTTTCTTGATAAATATTCTACAATCTCCTTGTTCAGCTCTTTCCTTTCTCGATTAATATTCTTGTAATATTTCTTCTAATTCGACACTTTATTTTCTTGAACAATATTCTTGCAAGATTCTTTTGAAAGTCTTCTGAGTAATTTGTGTCCCAATATAGTAACTTTTTTGTCAACATAATTTAGCCAATAATAAAAACTAACAAAAGTGTCCTGAGATGTTGAGACATAGGGATGAATCCTCCGAGGAACGAGCCCAAGGGGAGAGGCTTGACAAGAAGTGGAAGCCAATCACCAAGGAGGAGGGCGTCAGAGCCGAGAAGGAGAAGCTTGACAAGAAGAGGGTTTGAGACCCCCCAAGATGCTTCTTAGGAGAGGCTTGGTAAGAAGAGGGCTCTGGATTCCCATGCTCTGGGAAGATTTTTGACAAGCTAATGGGGAGTGATTTGGCTCGCAAATCTATGCCATGACCCCAAGTCTAAGAACTGATCAAATCCTCTTTGGGGATAGGGGACCCAAATGACTCAGTTCTTGTGGTCAATCTGGATGATAGTTCGCAAGAGGAAGGAACTACCCTGGCCGATTCTTTAACAATCAAGGAGCCGATCATTAGCCTTGTAATTACGGCTCCTGAGGATCGGGCAACAGCTGAAGAGCCGATTGTTAGTTCAACGATTGAGACTACTGAAGATTGAGCCCCAGTTGTAGAGCCGATCGCCAGTCTTGTAGTCGAGATTATTGAAGAATGGGCCTCAATTGCAGATTCGATCGCTAGTCCCGTGATTAGGACTATCGAGGATCAGACTACAACCATAGAGCCGACCTGCCAAGACACTGTAGGACAACCTATGGAGGGTCTTGGAGAAGTTGAAGTGGCTGAAGTTCCTATCGAGAATCTGATTGGGCCGAACGATAAAGAGGCTGAAATTCAAAAAGGTTCGGCAAGTCCTTCGTTCTGTGTTGATGACGACACGCCGGAAGCTGAAGAACCCACTCTCCTGCCCCTTGGTGGAAAATAGTGGGAACGTTAGCTGATCCCTTGGAGTTTGTCAAAGAGGTTATTCCTGAAAGGTACACTAAGGGCAAGGAAAGGTCCCACGGGATTTTTTGGTGGAGGCCTTAGTTTCCTGTCTGTTTGTGGTAAGAACTTTCTAAGAGTTTTTCTTCTCCCTCTGTTTGCTTCTTTTTTCTAATTGTTGGATGATTTTAAGGTTTTGCAGCAAGTGGTCGAGGGGCTGAGTCTACCCAGGGAACATTAGAGGTTCTCCGAGGAGAAATCGTCCGAAGTCACAAATTCTACCAAGAAATTGACTAGCGCTTGCCCCTTCACAGCCGTTCTTGGCAGGTACTCGATATCAAATTCCCCAAGTTCAACCGCCAATTCACTAATCGCCCAAATGTATCGGGTTTTTACAAGACTTTCTTCAGAGCGTAATTAGTTAAAACTTGAATCGTGTGCACTTGGAAGTAGGTCTAAATCTTTTGGCGGATGTGACTAGTGTGAACCCCAACTTCTCGATTTGTGGATATCTGACCTCTGCTCCTCTAAGGGCCTTACTAGTGTTATAGACGGCCTTCTGAACCCTTCTATCTTCTTTGATTAGGGATGAGCTGACCACTTTGAGAAACTACTAGGTATAAATAAAGCAGTTCTCCTTCAATAGTCTTGCTCAAGATTGGGGGGCTGGAAAGGTAGTTCTTCAACTGTTGGAAAGCTTCTTCACACTCTTCCCCCCAAATGAAGGCCTTTCTCAAAATTTTGAAGAAAGGCAAGCATTTGTTTGTTGATCGAGAGATAAATCTGTTTAGGGTGGCGACGCGTCCTGTCAATTGCTGCAACTGCAGTTGCTTGATGGTTTGAGGGGGACTGCATCTCAAGCACTGCCCTGATCTTTTCTGGATTTGCCTTTATTCCCCTTTGAGACACCATGAACCCCAATAATTTTCCAGATGAAACCCCTAAAGCACACTTATCGGGATTGAGCTTCGTTTGGTACTGCTTAGGGTTTGAAAAGTTTCCTCCAAATTTGCGATGTGGTCCTTTGACTCAAGACTCTTGACCAACATGTCATCTACATACACTTCCACATTCCTTCAAATCTGAGCCCTGAACATCATTTTCCTTAGCCTTTGATAAGTCGCCCCCGCATTCTTAAGCCCAAAAGGCATGATCTTGTAACAATATAGGCCCTGATTGGTGATAAATGCTGTCTTCTCATGACCCATTTCATGCATATGGATCTGATTGTAGCCAGAGAAGGCGTCCATAAAGCTCAATAGGTCGTGACCTGTGGTGGAATCTACCAGGAGATAGATTTGAGGGAGAGAAAACTGTCTTTTGGGCAAGCTTTATTTAGATATGTGAAATCTACACACATCCTCCATTTCCCATTGGATTTCTTGACCATTAGAATGTTGGCCATCCAGTCAAGATAGTGGACCTCCTTGATGAATCTAGTTCCTAGAAGCTTCTCTACTTCTTCAGCATAGCCTTATTTCTCTCATGAGCAAAACTTCTCTTTTTTTGTTTCACGGGCTTAACTGTGAGGTCAACGCTAAGCACGTGAGTCATTACCTCAGGGTTAATCCTTGGCATATCTTGGTGCATCCAGGCGAACATATCGTTGTTACTATTTAGAAAATCCGAAAGCTCCTCTCGGATTTCCGCCGTAAACTGAGATCCGATCTTCACCTTCCAATTAGGACCTTCAGTCACTACTTCAACCAGTTCCTCAACTGGTTCTCCCCGTTTCAACGCTCGCTCATCTCTGAAATCGGTTGCGACAGAAAGGGTCTCCTGCGACCGTGGTTCCTTCAAAGTTTTGTTGTCGTTTGATCGTGGTTCCTTCAAGATCGTGTTGTAGCACAAGCGGGCTGAGTCTTGGTCTCCTATGAGCACCTCGATTTTGTTGTCAATTGGGAACTTCATCATGAGATGGTAGGTGGAGGTCTCGGCCTTCAGCTTCTTAAGAGTTGTTCACCCAATAATTGCGTTATAGAGTGAAGGGCAGTCCACGATGAGGAAATCGACCATCACAGTTGATTGCGTTGGGAGGGCACCAGCCATGACCGGCAAAGTTATGGCTTCGATAGGACGAACTCTGTCACCCTCGAATCCTACCAGAGGAAGGGAAACTGGAGTTATCCTCTTGTCAATCTTCATTTTTTCTAATGCTGGCCAGTACAGAATGTCGGCCGAACTTCCGTTGTCGATTAGGATTCGATGGAGATTAAAGTTCGACATGACCATAGTCACCACCAAAGCATCGTCGTGAGGATGGACCATCCCAGCTGCTTCTTTGTCGGGGAAAGAAATGGTCATTGATTCCTTCCTCCTAGACTTTGAGAGTCTCTTTACTGCGTGAACTTTTGATCAACTGGACTCTCCGCCTCCAGCGACTCCTTCAACTATGGTTCGGATTTCTCTGAGTTCACCTTCTTCTCCCTGTGGTTGTCTACCGCGACTTCCTCCTTGATTGCTTTGTTAGTCACTGTCCTAATCGTCTTCTCGATCTCTTCTTTGATCGCTTCTCTTCGCACTTTTCCGACCATCATTTTTGGTGATCGTTGTTCCAATTGTCGTTTCCGCAAGGGGGCTTTTGCTGCTGCCTCTGATCTACCACAAACCTGGTCAACATGCCATCCTTAATCAGCTTCTGCATCTCAAGATGAAGCATCACGCAATTCTCGGTCTTGTGACCATGATCTTGATGGAAGTCGCAGTACTTATTCATGTTGCTCTTGTCTACTGGTGCCTTCATCTTCCCTGGACCTGAATGTGTAACAGGACCTCTTAGACTTTGGTGTTGAGTGGAGTGAAATTGAACTCCCTCTCAGTGATGGATCTCTATTTGCCAATTCCCTTGGAACTATTCTTCGACCTCCCTTCTTCCTGCTACGGACCATTTCGTCTGTTCTTGGTTAGCTTATGTTAGTGCCTGAATGGTTTCTTTAGCGTTGATGAACTCCTCAGCTTTGTCCATAAACTCCTGAAGAATTGCTAGCGTCCTTCAAGCCACGAGATTTCCTTGAGGGGAAATCCCATTAATAAGGGTAGCAAGGACCAAATTCTCCTGTGCATCCACCACGGTCAACCTCTCCGCGTTGAACCGTTGAATGTAGTCCTTGAGGGACTCAAATGATTTCTGCTTCAGGGTTAACAAATACGCAGATGGCCTCTTCTGTTTCCAGCCTGCAAGGAACTGCGTCAAGAACATTCTACTTAGACTTTTGAAATCATCGATTGAATTCGACGGCAACCTCCTGAACCATTCTCAAGCCAGCCTTCATGAGTGAGAGGAAACGCTCGGCAAGCTATCTCGTCAGGGGTCCCATGTAGTGTGAGATGGGCGAGGAAAGACTCCACGTGATCTATTGGATCCGTTGTTCCATCGTACTGCTTAAGGTGGGGGGGACCTTGAACTTATCGGGAAGTGGTGCCTTCAAAACCCGTTAAATGAACGAAAGATTGTTATCTACGAGTAAGTATTCTACTGCCGATCACTTCTTGTCCATTCTTTGGGCCATTTGCTCATACTTGAGCTTCAAGTCATTGACTATTGCATTCAGATCCTCCCCTTCTCCGGGGTTTTCTGCTTGGCGGGACCTTCGTCTCGCACTATGAGGCTTGCGGGGCATGGCTTTGCTACTCCGGTCCTCTTCTTCCGTCTCGCTTTCTTCGTCCCCATTATGATAATTCTGCTCATAAGTGGGGTCTTCGTCATCTTCATCGGATTGGTAATCTTCATTCCTAGAGTCATGAGAAGACTTTGGATTCTCCCGCGAAGGAGGGGGTCCCCCCTAGAAGCACTCTGGAGGGAGGCCGTTGGCGTTTTTTGGCGCGGCGTTGTAACACTTCGTTTTGACGGGTGAGATTATTCGTGCGCTCCGTCATATGGCGGAGTTAAGCCTCTAGCGCCACTTCTCGCTGGGCAAAACGTCTGGAAGTTCCTGCTGTTGCGATTTTTTTTTATAGTAGAACGGGACCAGAGGGATACTTCTCCTTGTTGAGGGGTCATTCCTCTGGCATATCTTGCACTTTGGGATCTTGTATTCACCATTTTGGATCTTCTTACTTCTTTTGGAAACAACAAAGAAAATTGTTCCCATTGGCGGCACTAAACTGTTGTGACAGTTTTGGGTGTTTGAGTAAACATTCTCAAAGGGGTATCCTTGGCCTCTGATCTTTGCAAAAGAAAGGAAATTAGACAAAGGAACTTGCTGGAGCGGGCCACTGGGGATAGTTCTGATGCCTAAGTCAGATGTGTTTAAGAAGAAAGGCTTAAGGAATTGTAAAAAGTTAAGTGTTGAAAAAGATCCGTTACCATTCTCCTCTTTTCGTATATATAGTTGTTTGAACTTTAGGATGGCTATGCTGGCCATGTCCTGCTATCCCCCATACCTGAGTTAGGTGATTTAGTTGTCAAATTCGACATGCTCATAGCAATCTGATCATACCCAAGTACAATAAGTTACTGTACTTATCATGTCCATATCTTGGAATCCTAGAAAAGTATGGTCTAAGGATCCTCTTTGTGGTGCAGGTCTTGTCAAATCATCGTAAGTGCCCCTTACCTCTTAATTAGTGGATCAGTCCTCACATCGATCGGTTTTGTTGACCAGGTCTTGACCACCAAGGCGTGACCCCGATCGCTAATTGGACTTGTCCATTTGTGATTGAGAGAGGTTGATGGAACTCGATCGTGAATGGGCTTTCATCTAGTTGGGCTTCCTGGCAACCGATTAAGGAATTGGGCCTGCATGTAAGGGCCCGATTCCTAACAAATATTTTAACAGCTTTTACTCAAGCACATCAATTTTACTAATTTCCAGAAATGCATACAATGTTGGGCTTTGGCACCCAAAAGCTATTAACGAAGGTGTAAAGTAGCCAAAACATGTAATTTTCATAAAAAAAATTGATTGACATGTTGCCGATAAGTCTTGGGAGGTTGATAGTGTTACATACCCTCGTCAACTGCAGTGCAGACAAGAGCCCTTGAACAATTTGTTTCCTGTTTTTTGAAGCTTCTATTCCCATCCCCTACCCCCCGTGGTGCTATGTGATTATGGTGTTTATCATCTTTGTTCTAATATCTTTTATTCCCTAGTTTTTGAAATTCACATGGACTTTATGTTCCTTTGCTTTTGTAATTGAAAGAGGCGAAACTGCATTAAAAGATGCATTGATTAATGCTTTCTTAGCGATGCAGAAGAACTGTGCTTTAAGACATTCTATGTGGGTTGTAAACAAATCTCAAACAATAAATGACATCTTTACATGCTTTTTTCACACATGAGAATTCCTGTCCTACCTACCAACTTCTACGAGGAAAGATGTTTCCATTGTTTGTCTGAAGGTTCTGTAACGTTTTATATTTTTGGATCAAATTATAATGTGATTTCCTTATATTAGTAACATGTGCCATCCTCAACACTAATGGTCCTTGTATCAAATGGTACATCCTCTTCCCACAAACAAGGGGAGGAGAGTGAAATCATAAGTTTAGTTCCGTATGGTGTGTGAGTGTATTTTCCTATAAAAGAAACAGCTCAATCAGCAATAACTTACAGTTATTTATTTGCTTTCAGGTGCTTGTGATGACACCTGCAATTTTGCTTGCTGGCTTGAAGCATAGTTGTTTCAAACTAAGCATGATAAAGGTTTTAATATTTGATGAATGCCACCGTGCCAGTGGTAAAGACCCTTATGCTTGCATTATGAGGGTAAGTTATCTAATCTTGTTTCTTTCTGTATCAGAAGTCCATCTTTAGCATCATAATGATCATCATTGAGCTCAAGTGCTTTTCCACTGAAAAATCCTCTAATAAAATAAGTTTGACTGCTTAATTTTTAGGGGATAAAGTTTTTCACATGTCTAGACTTGTTTTTTATGCATAAATAAGCCCTTTCATTTTGATTTGTATTTGTTAATCTTAGATGTATTTGTATTCTAAACTGACTAGTCTGTAAATCTTTGGATATAAAAATGTGCAATCATAAATTCTGGAGTGTGTTTGCAAGGGAAATGCATGACAGTTGAGGTTTTTGGACTTATAATGCATGACAGTTGGCGGATATTGTACTGACGTGTTGTCATTGCTTTCAGATTGGGTTGATTTAATCACTTTCAATTATATAACTGGGAGTTCGTGTTGCTTTGTTGTTGCTTATTGATAATGTGTTTGTTGCCTGTAAAACACATGCTTTTGTTATATTTGAAGTATCTGGAATGCATTCGCAGGAGTTCTATCACCATCAGCTAAGTTCTACTAGATCTGATCTTCCTAGAATATTTGGGATGACTGCTTCCCCCATAAAGACAAAGAGTATGCAATCTTTGACAATGATTTATACTAATTTTATTAGTTCTTTTATTTCTTCTTATTTTGTTTGGTGGTGAATATCAATCTTTGATTTTAAACCTGTTTTCCCCCTTTCTGTTAATATAGGTGGAGACTCTGAAATCTCTTGTTGGCAAAAGATTCATGAACTTGAGACCATGATGAATTCAAAGGTTTCTTCTGTTATTTTGTATATAAGTTGTCCTCTCACTCCATATGTGTCTTGTTAGTTTACCTGATGATCATGTTAATCTCATGGGTGGACAAGTAATTGACTGCTGTTTTCTTTCCCTGTCGGTCAAGATGTATACTTGTGCGAGTGAATCTGTGCTTGCTCAATTTATACCATTTTCGACTCCGAAGTTTAAATTCTATAGGCATGAGGAAATTCCATGTACCTTATATGGACGCTTAGTTCGTGATTTGCAGAGTTTAGAAGAAAAGGTAAGCACATTTTATGTGTGTGTGCATATATATATATTTTGCAATATTAAATTGTAATCTATACTTAATGAAATATATGTAAAATGGAGTAAATCTAGTTCTTGAGTTTCTATTTTAATTTAGTGTTTGAGGTTCAACAAGTAAATGGGTTTAAGTCGTTAGACAATTCTTTGTGTCAAAAATTGCCATGCCAATATGCTATGCTTGAAACCTCTGCATTTCAAAATTAAATTTTAACTTCCATTCTTTAAATATAGTGTCAGTTATATATTCTTGTCATGTAGTTCTTTTGCGATCAGCTTGTTCTTTTATAATTCTATATGTTTTAACTTGAAAGGACTAGTTTGCTTCCTTGAGAATACTGACAGTTGATTTGGTTCTTATCAGCATCTACTCTCACTAAAAATGCTTGGTCTCGAAGAATCTGCTGCAGATGCTTCAAGCAAAAAGATAAAAAAGATTGCTTCAGCTTTAATATTCTGTTTGGATGAGCTTGGTGTTTGGCCTGGTCTAAAGGTATTAATCAGTCTATGTGTTCTATGTTTTTGGCTTTGCTCTATTTTCAATGCCTTTTGCATGGCGAACATCATTGATTGTGCATTTGTGTAACAGGCTACACAGTCCTTTTCATGCAATGAAACTGATTTAATTTCATGGGGAAAACTGGATGTGCGTAGTCAGACAATTGTTAATAATTTCAGTTTGGATGTTTTCCATGCATTTGCCACTTATGTTCCATCAGGTACTTCAATTATGAATAAATGCTGTTGATTTGAGTTTCTATTCGTTGATTACATTCTTTCTTTCTTCCCATCACACCTTCAGGTCCAGAGTGGTCTATTGGTGATGATGTTAAAGCCAATATGGATGCAGGGCTTGTGACTTCAAAAGTTGTCTGTCTCATTGAATCTCTTCTTGAATACAGGTTCGCATGTTGTGCATCATCATTATCTTTGGGACACATGTCAAATGTGATTTTGTATATAATAGTAATGTTTATACTCTAGGCTCTGCAATTTGCCCTTAAAGTACCTGAAAGTTTGTGAGTATTGTTCCTGCATTCATAGGAAACATTGATCTCTCTAACACAATGATAATTTGAAGGAGGCTTGAATGACCTGTTTTCTAAGTTGATGTAAATCTATGTTAGGAAGTTTTGCTAAACTTGAGGCTTTTGTCATAAATTATATGTTGAATATTGCTCATTCTTAAATGCTTCAATCTCAATTCTAGAGAAGTCATGGTTTGGCCCGAATTTGGAGTCCTATTCAATTTTTTGTTTCATTTTCTGTTAAACTTGTCTAAGATAATTGGAGTATTCACTTCCAACATTTTTCTTTGTTTCAGTTGTATATCGTTGCTTGTTGATGAGTTACCATGCATTATGTGAATGCAGGGCTTTAAAGGATATTAGATGTATAGTCTTTGTGGAAAGGGTCATTACAGCCATTGCCTTACATTATCTATTGAATGAGTTGCTTCCGAAATACAACAGCTGGAAATCTAAATACATTGCAGGCAATAACTCTGGGTTGCAATCCCAGACAAGGAAAAAACAGAATGAAATTGTGGAAGAATTTCGTGAAGGCATGGTATGTTCTTTCCCACCACTTAGTTTCACTAGAATGTGTTTTGTCACTAATTTCCTTGTTCGATTGTGGGTGTGAAATGTGTTTATAGGTGAACATCATTGTTGCAACATCAATTCTTGAAGAAGGTTTAGATGTTCAAAGCTGCAACTTGGTGATTAGATTTGACCCTCCTTCCACCGTTTGTAGTCTCATACAGTCCAGAGGCCGTGCTAGAATGCAACATTCAGATTATCTATTAATGGTGAAGAGGTAACGTTCTTTTAAACATCATTTGACTTCACACCTTTTAAACCGTGTTCATTCAGGGAAGGGCTGTAGAAAGCTTCTTAGGAAAATTTATACCTTTATTTTATTTCCAATTTAAGACTCTGCTGCTGCTTTTAAAAAAGTTCCAGTGGTTTTTTTCTCCCCCTAATCTTCAGATTTACTGTTTTTTCATATGAACTAAGTGTTGATCTTTAGGACATATATGGTGTACTTGGTATTCAATGCCTTTGTCTTTTGATATCTACAGTGAGGATTTTGCTACTCGATCTCGACTAGAGAAATATCTTGCTGGTGGAGATATTATGAGAAAGGCATCCTTAGGCCATTCTTCACTCCCTTGCTCACCTCTTCAAAGTGATTTAAATGATGAAGAAGTTTATTCTGTTGAAAGCACTGGAGCATCCGTGACACTGTCTTCTAGTGTTGGTTTGTTATACATCTATTGCTCACGGCTCCCTTCTGATCGGTTAGTTTATTCCTCATTACTAATCTTTATTTTCCATGCTGCTGTGTACGTTGTTCATAATTTATTAACTTTAAGATTTTCTGTGTATTTGACCTCGGGTTGACTTGGTTTTATTTCTTCTAGCTATTTTAAACCATTTCCAAGGTGGGATGAGAAGACTCGCACTCTACATCTTCCCAAGAGCTGTCCTTTACAGAAAGTTGTTGTAGAAGGAAATATTAACTCTAAAATTGTGAAGCAGACTGCCTGCCTTGAAGTATGTAAGAAACTTCACGAGATTGGTGCTTTGACAGATAATCTTGTTCCAGATATTGTTGTGGAAGAAGGCACAGCACAAGAATGTGGTAATGTTATTGTATTGTAGCCTTTTATTCCTTCCTGCTTTGATTGTCTTCCACTTTATAATTGCAATGTTTTTTTATAACATAGGGAAAAGTCTGTGGCCTTTTCTCTCTCTCTCTCTCTCTCCCCCCCGCCTTCTTTTTTTGAACCTCTTGCTCGTTTGACTGTTTAATGTACAGTGAATGAACATTATATTGATGAGCAACCCAGTTACTTCCCACCTGAACTAGTCGATTGTCGTCCAAAGAATTCTAAAATAATGTATCATTGCTACTTAATTGAGTTGAAGCAGAACTTTGGTTATGATGTTCCAGTTCATGACATCATGCTTGTCATGAGAAGGGAGCTAGATTCTGATGTTGGAAGCATGCATTTTGAATTGGACGTTGATAAGGGTAGCTTAGCAGTGAACTTTAAATATGTAGGAGTGATGCATCTTAGCTCAGATCAGGTAACTTCTCATTTTTTTTTCTTTGCTTATTTTGCTTTTTAACTGGTTTATTATACAAATAAAGATTTTTTTTTTTTTTTTTAATATATATCTGTTTGTAAAACTTTGTTTGCAGGTCCTTTTGTGTAGAAGGTTTCAGATAACTCTTTTAAGAGTTCTTAAAGATCATAATTTGAATAATTTAAAGGAGCTTTTGGATGGAGATTGTTCAGGAGATAATATTGAGATTGACTATCTTTTGCTTCCAGCCACTGGCAAAGATCAGAGACCTTTGATTGATTGGGAATGTATTACTTCTGTGCACTTTTCATGTGAAAAGTTTTTTGAATCTCACTTGAATTGTTCTTTGCCCAAGGGTTATGCTCGTTGTGTACAGACCAAAGATGGTTCTGTATGCACATGCATGCTTCGGAATTCTTTGGTCTATACCCCTCACAGTGGTCATGTGTACTGCATAACTGGAATTTTGGGATTGAATGGAAACTCACTTCTGAAGCTCAGGGATGGCAGAATGGTTACATACAAGAAGTACTATGAAGATCGGTATGTTATTATTATTGACTGCTGAATGAAAAGATATTGTTGTTTTTTCTCTAGTTGGAATGTATTACAATTGTGCAATGCTAAATTGTAATCTGTCTGAATCCTTCCAATACAGGCATGGCATCAAGCTGCGTTTTCATAACGAATTATTGCTTAATGGGAGACATATTTTTCAGGTGCAAAATTACCTTCAGAGATGCAGAAAACCGAAAGAGAAAGGTTTAAAGTTCTTCTTATTTGTTACATTCTCATCCTTTTTTTTAGCACAAGCAGAGCATGACTGAAAAAAATCATTGTTCATGTTCCTGTTCTTGCCTCTACTCTCTCGAAAGTATATCGTAAACTAATCAATCATCTTCATCCATTATGTATCATGATTTTTCTTGGATAGGCTTCCAGTTTAAGGAGGTATTAGTCTTGTTGGTTCTGCCCTCTATTTGTAACATGGTTTGTATAAAAAGGAATAATTTAGATTCTTAGAATAAAAATTTTATTTTATATATTTTATTTTATTTTAGTTTAGTTTTTCCCAATGGTCCTATGTAACACAATTACTTAGATTTTGTATTGTTGGTTTTACACTTTAGATATTCATTTAAGGGGGAATTTTACTTATAACCCTTGATTTTTTTTTATCATTTGCAAAAAGGTACCAAAAGTTTAAAAAGTATCAATTTAGGGTATCTATTTTTTAATTTTTTTCAATTTCAACATTCCGTTAAAATTTTCTGTTAAATCCTGTCATTTTTTTTTTTTAAAAAAGAATAAGAAAAAAACTTGTTAGGATTTAGGTGTTTGTCAGAATTTAATGGAATTTGCAAAAATACCCATACCTAAATTTTTGAAATTTTTAATAATTTTTTTTTAAAAAATAAAAAATAAACACATGGGGTATTTTGGGAGTTTTGGTAGGATTTAATGGAAAATTTTAACGGAGGGTTGAAATTGAAAAAAATTGAAAGATGGATACCTTAAATTGACACTTTTTAAATTTGAGGTGCCTTTTTGAAAAAGTAATGAAAGTTAGGGGTTATAAGTGAAGTTTTCCCTTTATTTAATTATGAACAAAATGGATTATGTGAGCTGGTCTTATTTTTTTCTGGAAGTTGTACTTTTAATTTACTCCCCAAATCCAGTTTGCATTATAATATTTGGGATTTGATTCATACACAATACCATCACAACAACCACTCACATGAGGGTGGGCCCTAATGTGTGGAGTCCACCCTCATGTGAGGGGTTGTTGTGTGGTTGTTGTGTTGGTGTTGTAAATTTAACATTTTCCATAATATTTTGATGAGAAGGGAGGTAGTGAGAATGCATAGGATGGCTTAGAGGAAATTTGTTTGAATAAGCTCTTTGAAATGATTAGGTCTATGATATTTCTTTATGAGGATTTCAGTGCGTCCATTAGATTCAGTTCTCATTGTCTATTACGTCTATAACATTATTATTCTCTCAGTAAACATTACATATTTTATGTTTTCAGAATCAGGTCATACAACAGTTGAATTGCCTCCAGAACTTTGCAAAATAATCATGTCACCAATATCAATCACTACATTTTATTCATTCTCATTTGTTCCTTCGATCATGCATCGGCTTGAGTCTTTGCTTCTAGCTGTCAATTTAAAAAAGATGCATTTGGATCATTGCACGCAAAATGATGTTATTCCAACTATCAAGGTATGTAATCCTTCTTGTAATTGTGCCTGTGTTGTGGTTGACATTTATGTGCTGAAGTGCTAGTCCATTTTATATGAAGACCCATAGACATTTTTTGCTTATTATTATGTGTCTGTTACCATAAGTATGCACAGTAGAAGGGTTGTGTGAAAATCAAGCATGCTACTATTAGAACAGTGGAGATAAACTGTAATTTTTTTTTTTTCGCCATGTGTTTGTGAAAATAATCGGTTTCAAGCACGAAAGTTTCTTGTATCACTTTGTAAAAATGAATATAGCTGCATTTACACTTAGTTTTAGGCCAACTTGCACTTTCCATTGACACTCAGCGGGTTTTCATAGATTAAGCATCTAATGTGTTATAGTAGATATTCTATATAGTTATATTTGATGTATCAGTACATAGTATCAGTAAATTTATCTAGTGTGTGGGGAACATTACTCTAAAATAATATACACTGCAGGCCTCAGCCTTTCTCCTCTCTCTCTCTCACTGTGGTCTGATCAACTGCATATTAATGATTTCCTTATCTCAGTCTTAGTTGTATATTGAGTTTATGTTTGAACTTGTGCTCAACATATCTTCATGGTAGGTCTTGGAGGCAATTACTACTAAGAAATGCCAAGAGGCATTCCACTTGGAATCTTTAGAAACTCTTGGAGATTCTTTTCTCAAATATGCTGCTAGTCAACAGCTTTTTAAGACCTATCAAAATCAACACGAGGGCGTCCTTACTGCGAAGAAAGAAAAAATAATTTCTAATGCAGCTCTTTGCAAGTTTGGATGTGACTGCAAACTTCCGGTAAATTTTGCTTTCTAATAATTCCTTAAATTCTTGTTCTTGTCATTCTCATGAATTTGTTGCTGCTCTTCACTTTTTCAATTTCTGTATTACACTTATTGTTGATATTTTATACTTCAGTTCTATTCTGAATCAAATTAAATCCTAGAAGATTTTGACTTTGCATTTAGATTGTAGTTGGTAGGAGTTTCTGTTTTCTTCCCCATCCCCTCATCAAAAGGTGCATTTTTCTCGTCTAAAATGGAGCTTGTGTAATTTTTTACTGTAAAGGTATACTGTTCTTCTTATTCTTCTTTTCTCTTTTCTCTTTTCTTGAGCCTTGAAAAATGGGTTTGTTTTGAGTTTACATGATACTTGTTCTGGTCCTCTATTGTATTGCATCTAGGACTGAAGTTCTCAGACATGATAACATAAAATTACCTACCATTCTCTCTTTGCTTGTTTTCTTGTTGTATGGGCTTGCATGCCATTCTTGTTGGCTATAATTTTTTTTTTCAAGTTGTAAATGTCAATTTGGAAATTTTAATTACCTTTAAGTTTAGTATTTCTAATCTATATGTTGTCTATGAACCCCAAATCTTCTCCTTGTGTAAATATTGTTTCTCAAGGATCCTGAATTATTGGTGTGAATTAACTTGTAATTCTGCCAAAACTCTTCCTTTATTGGATTTGTTTTTGGAAAATGTTATAGTCCTGTTGCTACTTTAGATTTCATCATGTGCATCAAAAGTTAGGGTCGTTTGGGAGCTCTCTTTGTGACATAAGTGTTTCTAGATTGCTTTAGTTGTGATGATGTTTTCAACTTCGTATCTTATATTATATCTATGACTTGTTTTCCTTTCTTCAAATTGTAGGGATTTATTCAGAATGAGTGCTTCGATCCTAAAAAGTGGATAATTCCTGGAGATAGATCTCGAAGTTATGCATTAAGTGAGGAGTTGCTTCTTAGTACGAGGAAAATCTATGTTAGGGAAAGTAGGAAGGTGAAAAGTAAAACTGTTGCTGATGTTGTTGAAGCACTAATTGGTGCATTTCTTAGCACTGGTGGTGAAACAGCAGCCTTATTATTTATGGATTGGGTGGGTATAAAGGTAGACTTCCACGTTACACCGTATGAGAGGCACTTCCAAGCTCACGCAGAGAAACATCTAAATGTCAGACATTTGGAGTCTTTGTTGAACTACTCATTCAATGATCCCTCTCTATTGCTGGAAGCTTTGACCCACGGCTCTTACATGCTTCCTGAGATTCCAATATGTTATCAGGTAAATTTGATGACGCTTTAGATAAGAATTATGCCATTAATTTCATCTGTCAACCTACATATCAGCTTCATTATATTTTGCAGTATATGTTGCATAACAGCTGGTCTTTGCATTTTATGTTATAACATAGAGGCATACACTCAAAAACATGTTCTATCTCTTGATGTCACACTTTCTTGTGTGACATGAGTTTTAGTTTTCTTTTGTTGGTCCCTATGATCTGATTAAATTTGATATCTTTTAATCTATTCTATTTTACTTTGTTAATAGTTTGTTACTTTTGCAGCGACTTGAATTTCTTGGGGACTCGGTGTTGGATTATCTCGTGACCAGGCATTTCTATTATAAATATCCTGGGTTATCGCCAAAATTGTTAACTGACATGAGATCTGCTTCTACAAATAATGATTGTTATGCACGATCTGCAATTAAGTTTGAACTGCACAAACACATCCTCCATAGCTCACAAACACTCGACAGGCATTTAGCCGAAACGGTTAACAATTTTGAAAAGTTATCTTCAGAATCAACTTTTGGATGGGAGTCAGAGACAACTTTCCCCAAGGTTAAATCATCGTGTTTATTCTTATATTTGTTTCTTCTTAAACTTTATGCTGAAGTTTGGTTTCTTGTTCCTTTGCTTGTTTTCTTTCTTCCGTTTCCACCCCCAACCCCCCCCCCCCCCTTTTTTTTTGTCTTTTGATCTATTTTTTTTTTCCCATCCTGACCTTTCTATTTTAGGTCAAGACATTTTTCCCTTTTTCATATTCTTTGGTTTTATTTGATAAACCATCATATATTTTCGAATTTGTGACAGGTACTTGGTGATGTTATAGAGTCTTTGGCAGGAGCCATTCTTGTGGATTCGGGATACAATAAGGAGATAGTCTTTCAGAGTATAAGGCCTCTTTTGGAGCCTCTGATTACTCCTGAAACAGTGATGCCCCATCCTGTGAGGGAGTTAAATGAGCTTTGCCAAACAAGGCCTTATAATATGAAAGAACCCATCAAGTCCCGCAACAAGGGTATGGCTTCGATTACAATAGAGGTTGAAGCAAATGGGATCTCCTTCAAATCTACAGCTACAGCTGCCGATGGAAGGACAGCGAAAAAGATAGCATCAAAACAAGTATTGAAGTCTCTCAAGGAGTCTCTCAAGGAACAAATTCTATGAAATAAAGTCCTGACCAAAGTTTTGAGCTTCACATGGTAAAAGTTATTAGGATATATATATATATATATATATATATATATATATATATATATATATATAAGTGAAGTTTTAGGAAAATTTGCACTTACATACCCACAAGTTTGTTCGTGTATTGAGTTATTAATTTTATGTTTTGGATACATATAGCATAAAAACAAAATTTGTTATATGTTGGTTGTAAATTGTAATCTCACATCAAAGTTGTCATCCGGTGTAAAGTGGTGTTGTAACTTTCTTTGTAACAAAGTGATGTTTTTTGTCTTGCTATTTATGGACTATAATAAAGGCATTGTTGTAATTTGGTAACTGTATTTGTTGCTTTTATGAATGTTATTATAATTGCACGGGCTCGAGCATGAGCTTGGAGCTTGTTTTCTAATGCTTTTTAGAATGTGCTTTTTTTTTTTAAAAAAAAAAAAAATTATTGTTTTACTGTGATGTGATATAAATGTGAAAGTTGTTTTGTGTGTTGAGTTGTTTGCTAATACTTTACTCTATTTTTTTTTTTTTTTGAAAAATAAAAACCAATCCTAAAAAAGGCATTTGCCAAATGAGCCCTCGAATTTTGTTTCTTCAAAAGTAAAAGATAGATGACTTCTAATTTAACCGTGTGCGTGTGCAATGTGTAACAAAATAATATAAATGTGAAATTTAAATAACATAATTATTTTGTTAACAAAGTGGAAACTCAGTTAAGAGAAAAACTACTCTGGAGCAGCCAAACTCAGAAAATCCACTATCAGAAGACAAAGCTAGTACATAGACAGTAACACTCACACACCCGATGCAGCGATCGTATCTAGCATTTTGACATGTTACTCAATGTGAACGCTTCCTAACCAAGTATCCTATTTGAAAGGGTCTTCTATAGATTCCTTTACCTTATGGCTCTTCCATAAGATAGATTTCCATTGACGAGCACAGCAACAACACAACGACAATGGCTTGAGAGCTAATGGATCAACACAATATCTCCTAAAATATACTCTCTAAGTTCTAGAGAATTCAATACTGAATTCTGTAAATAATACATGCTTAGAGGCCTCTATTTATAGGCTGCAAAAGACCTAAATCGACTCTGATTCGGTTTTCTCTAGGTGGCGTCCGGATGCAAGTTGAGGTCGTCCAGACGGTGAACTGTGCAACCGGCTTTCCATAAAGCACTGATTTTCTTTCCTGAATAAGGCCTCGTCCGGACAGTGTTGCCCTAGTGTTCGGACGGTTGCACTTTAGCTGCACGCAATTTTCATAATAAGGACTGGCGTCTGGAAGGTGTTGCCCTGACATCCAGACGGTTGCAATTTTTCTCCATGTCTTGCCTTATCAAGGATAACGTCCGGACCGTGTAGACCTAACGTCCGGACGGTTGCAGCTGTCTTCCCATATTTGTGTCAGCGAAGGAAATCCTTTTACTTGTTGAACACTGATGAGTGCCAAATATTGTGTATTTGGACCCCTTGATTTGCACTAGTTAGACCTTTAGCCTTGTTATTTTCTAATGTTTTGGTTAGTTTTTGTGTTTTTTGTTTCTATAGGACAATAAGAGAGGAATGACAAATTTCATAAGGAAATAGCTGGAAATTCGGAGATCCTGAAAAGTCGATCGATCGAACTTAAAATTCGATCGATCGAAACTTTGCCCGAAGTCAATCGATCGAAATAAAAGTCGATCGATCGAAATTTCCCAGAAACTGCTTTTGCAGAGCGCGCCAGAACGCCCAATCAGAAGCCAAAAAACAGTCCTCCCTCTGATTTCCGCTGCAGAACACGCTGGTTTCGTGTTTGTGGTTGTCTCTAGCTGCAGAGGAACCCTAGAGGAGGGTAGAAGAGTCATTTCTTGCCCTAAGCTTTCTTCTATAAAAGCCATGGCCATCCCCTTGTTGAAGAGGAGAGTAGTAGAGAGAATAGGAGAGGAAAGAATAGAGCAGAAACTCTGTAGATAGGTTTAATTTCGTGCTTCTTGTAGTGTAATTCAGTAGTTTATTTTCATATACTTTCTCTTTGTAAAGCTTTTTCTTTCATTTCCATGGTTGTTCATCATTTTCTTGTGGTGTTCTTAGTCATGGAAGGCTAGTAACCTCAACCAGGGTTGAGGATGAAACCTTTCCATTGATGACACTCACAATCTTGCTGTACCACTTGCACATTTAATAATATATCATATTAGTTGTTCAAGTTCCATTCATTTAAAGCTTTATCTTTTGCAATGAATGTGGTCAGTGGTGGATAGAGGACATTTTATGTGTTTCAACCGACTAATACATTGTTTTATCGGTTTGAATGATGATATCCATTGTGATTGAATGATACATTGGATGTTTTGATTTCAATCGGTACTCTTTGTGATTTGTCAATGTGTTGGATTCATTTAATGGTTCTTGGGTTTATGGTTAAGAGATTTGAATAACACCCTAAGCTTAATGTTCTTTGGGTGTTCAAGTGGAAACCAAGAGTGTGAGTTGTAGGATTTGGTTTGGTGGATTCCTTAACCTTAGTTCCTTTTAATTTGCATATTTCATTACACCTCTTTTCATTAGTCTTTTGTTCTTCAATCACTTCTCAAACCTTTGGAACTAGGTTAAAATGGGGTTAATCAAGCAAGACACTAATATTTGACCATTTCCCTGTGGGATCGACCTCGCACTTGCATAACACTATATTGCAAAACGATTCGTGCACTTGCGAGTACTATTTAAAACACACATCAAACACTGACTGGCGTCCAGACGGTATTGCCACGTCGTCTGGACGGATGCACTTGAATGCTGGATTCTGAGACGTCCGGACGTGTTGCTGAAACGTCCGGACGGATGGAAGCTTGAATAGTAGACACTGATGGGCGTCTGGACGCATGACTGGGCCGTTCGGACGTAAGCTTGGGATCCGATTTCTTTGACTTGAAACCTGCACATAATCTTCTTTGAACTTGAGAAGCACATTTCTGAAACGAAGACTCTGAAATAAACGGTATCCCTAATCAAATGGCAACATTACATAAAAGTGATTTTGTCCAACAAAATGCAGCCAATTACAAACTAACAAAAAACAATGCCAATTTTCTCACTTCTTTCTATAACAATTGTTGATAAGCGCCGAATGTTGCATATTCAAGCCTCTTAACTCACGTATGTTAATTCTTTAGCGTTATTATTTGTGTTAATTTTCTGTTTTGTATTGCTAAGAGACTAGCAATATATAAGTTTAGGGGTGCGATAAGTGTCGAAAGTTGGACATTCAAGCCCCTTAACTTGCATATGTTAATTTCTTAGCGTTGTTATTTGTTTAATTTTATTTGTTTTGTTTTTGTCTTTCAGGGTTTTATATGACAGATGCATGAATTACAGTGAAAATTGGGCTTAAAGTACACTTTGGAAGCATGCTGGTAGCCCTAGGATCGAGCGTACCAGCAGAAAGGCTCGAGCGCACTTGCGCTCGACCGCGTCACTACCTCGCACCCGAGTGTACAGTACACGGCAATAGTCTTTTTCCACCTTTGATTTGGTTTTCAATCTCCTACTAGGACTAGGAGACTGACCTACGTGTTTCTAGAGCTTCTAGGGTTCTCTTAATCCTTATAAATAGGCATCTAAATATTGAAGAAAGACACACTGCTACTTAGAGAAAAAATTCAATAAAATACTTCTTAAAGGCTTGAAGAGTTGAAGATGAGTAATCATGGCAGGAGGCCATCTTAGCAGCATCATGAGTGGCTAATTCATCTGTAGGGTATTGATGTAGCCATTTCTAAGTAATTATGGTGTAATTGTGTTTTTCTTTTAGAATTATATGAATATGAATGATGGCTGTTTAATCTTGAGATTATGCTTTAATGTTTATATTCAACTTTAATAAATCTTTTATTTTGTCTTAGAAAATTGTTTATCTTGATTGAACTTAACGTTCATATTTTCTGTGATTATGTGAACGATATAATGGACACAAAATCAAGAGGATTTGATAGGCCATGCCTGGAAAGGATAAATTGCTCTACACCCTAATTAGTTTAATTTAGGTATAACAATTCATGCCTTCCCAAAAAATGAGTTATGCTTATTCCTTGATTATGTGTATGTTAATTAAGAGATTTGATAGTTCATATCTAGGGAAGACAGATCGTACCACATCTTAGTAGTTAGGTAGACGATCCATGCCAACTGAAGATGGACTATTCTTATTTTATAATAAAAGAAATTTCTTGACGACATCGTTGGAAGCTTGACAAACACGCACGAGTCATATCATTCATGTAAGTGAAATTTCTTGTAGGATAAGGCTGTATAGAGGGTGTTGAACTTCAAGGACTATCGGTTGTTCTTAAGTTATTGAAATTAACTCTAATCTAATTTAGAAAGGATATTTGATTTTTATTTTTTAATTGAAACTAAATAAAAACATAAAAGTAAAAGTAAGATAGTATAGAGAAGTTATAGGGGATTGATTTCATCACTAAGCTCATATAATGGTAAATTGCATTTAACATGAGAATTTCACTTACATGAATTATATGACTCGTGTGTGTTTGTTAAGCACCTAATGATGTCATCAATAAATTTATTTGATTAAGAAATAAAAATAGCTCATCTTCGGTTGGCAAAAATCGTCCTCCTAACCACTAAGATGCGGTACGATCCATCTTCTCTAGGTATGAACTATCAAATCTTTTAATTAGCATACACGTAATCAAGGGATAAGCATAACTCATCTTTCGGCAATGCATGAATTGTTTTACCTAAATTAAACTAATTAGGGTGTAGAGCAATTCATCTTTCTTATACATGGCCTATCAAACCCTCTTGATTTTGTGTCCATTAAAACCGTTGTAAAACCATCGTTCACATAATCACAGAAAATATGAATGTTGAGTTCAATCAAGATAAACAATTTTCTAAGACAAAATAAAAAATTTATCAAGTTGAATATAAATGTTAAAGCATAATCTCAAGATTAAACAATCATCATTCATGTTCATAGAATTCCAAAGGAAAAACACAATTACACCATAATTACTTGGGAAGGGCTACACCAATACCCTATAGAGGAATTAGCCACTCATGACGCTGCTAAGATGGTCTCCTGCCACAATTTACTCATTTTCAACTCTTCAAGACTTCAAGAAGTATTTTACTAAATTTTAGCTCTAGGTAGGAGTATGTCTTTCTTCAATATTTAAATGCCTATTTATAGAGATTAAGAGAACCCTATAAGCTATAGAAACCCTAGAAAAAATGTAGGCCAGTCTCCTAGTCCGAGTAGGAGACTGAAAACCAAATCCAAGGTGGAAAAGGACTGCTGTCGTGTACTATACGCCCGGGTTCGCTCGACCCCAAGGGAAGTACGCTCATGCTTAGGTAGTGATACACTTGAGCGCTGGTGCGCTCAAGCTTAGCTTGTGGGGCCCTCGAGCGCAAGTGCGCTTGAGCCCTTCTGCTGGTACGCTCGATCCCAGGGCTACCAGCATGCTTCCAAAGTGTGCTTTAATCCCAATTTCCACTGGAATTCTTGCATCTGTCATATAAAACACTGAAACACAAAAAAAAATAAAATAAAAAAAAATAAACAAATAACAATGTTAAGGAATTAACATATGCGAGTTAAAGGGCTTGAATGTGCAACATTCGGCGCTTATCACACCCCTAAACTTACATATTGCTAGTCCCTTCGCAATACAAAATAGAAAATAAACTGAAAAACAACAAGATAAATCATTCTTTCATGGGATATACGATTGCATTTAGTATATGTAACAAGCCTTTTAAACCTCTAGGCATCCCTAGAGGACGAGTGAAGTATCGTGAGGATTTGCTAGAAATGCTAGCCACAAACATTATGCAAATCATGTTATCCATAAGATTGAAGTGTCACAAAAACAATGATTTGCATTCATTATCAAGCTTAACAAATCAAAACTTTTAAGAATTCGAAAGTCTCAACATTTTCCAATGCCTGATTGAGGCAGCACAGGTCTAAATTGGTGTAAAGTGAACTAACATACAATTTACGAGGCTTTAAATTAATTCCAATGTGCATGATTCAATAGCTCAAACTTCACTAGGATCCCCATTAGATGAAACAACCAAGGCATGATGAGCTTTACTCCCACGTTCACAATAGGCTCTTTGAGATCTTGAAGAAATGGATCTTTCGGCTTGTATTCCATCTCAAGAGGAACTGGGAATGGAATTGGGTTTTCCTGGGGTTCAAAATTCTCATTCTTTCTTTCCTCCATCTTGATGTCAATTATCCGCTCTCTCCTTAGTGGGATGTTCGCTTGGATCAGTTCGTCAAGAGAATTACTTGAAGCATTTTCATCAATCATGTAGTACAGAGAATTGTCTTCAAATTAATCCCAAAGCTCCTCTTCCTCTATCTGATTGAGTGCATGAACTAGCTGCTCCATTTGGAATTCTAGCTTGGTTATGAATTGAGAGTGGGAGTGCACTGTCTGATTCATCTAGCTCACAAGTTTCAACATCTGATCTTGAAAGTCAGAATCCGACTGAGGAGATGGGCGGCCTGAGACTGCTGCTGTGGAGGCCGGTATGTGGAAGAAGGTTGGTAGGGCTGCCTATTATCCTCAAAGCCAGCACTATATGGAGATGATTGCCATTGCTGGTGGGGAGGATTGAAGTTAGATGGTGGATCGAACGCTTGATTGTTGAACTGCGAATATGCTTGATTGTGTAGTTCATGACACTGTGGGGCTGAATTTCCCATGGCTGATCTTGCCAAGAGAAATTATGATGGTTTCTCCATCCTGGGTCATAATAATCGGAGTAAGGATTATTTGCCGGTCTAGAGAAAGTTATTGGCTCTAAATCAAAGTGATCAAACCCAAAGTGAGTTTGATAACCTTTATATGGGTCCATAGCAATCCTTCAAGGTCAAGGTCGCAAAGATAGAAGTGATAAAGAATAGTGACCAATCATAACTAAGTAAAACAAACAAATATACACAGGAAATTAAAAAAGAAATAAAAATACAAAAGGTTTAGGTGTACCGCTCTTTTCAGTGTAATAGCTTCCGTACTACTGATTTGGGGAGGTGCGATCGAGCCCAATTAATTGCACTTGAGCCTTTCTGTGCAGTAGTGTTGTGCTAAAGCACAACGGGAATGCGCTCGAGCCCAATCTAACAGTGTTGAACCTAAAACAGAAAAACAAAAACAAAAATTTAAAAATCAAATATATACAATTTCCTAAACTATGGATCAAATTAGATTTAATCCTAAAAACTTAATGACGTAACCGTAACAGTCCCCGGCCAACGGTGCCAAAAATTGATGTGGTCTTTTTAAAGAAAAAATATATCAATAATAAATTACCATTCGCAATATTATGAATCATTGTAGGATAAGGCTATAGAGAGAGTGTCGAACCTCAAGGACTTTGGGTTGTTAAATTATCGAAATTAACTTTAATCTAATTTAGAAAATATATTTGGTTTTTTTTTTAATTGAAACTAAATAAAAACATAAAAGTAAAAGTAAGATAGTATGGAGAAGTTATAGGGGATTGATTTCACCACTAACCTCATAATAATGGTAAATTGCATTTAATATGAGAATTTCACTTACATGAATGATATGACTCGTGTGTGTTTGTTAAGCTCCAAATGATGTCGTCAATAAATTTCTTTTATTAAGAGATAAGAATAGCTCATCTTCTGTTGACATAGATCGTCCACCTAACCACTAAGATGCGGTACGATCCGTCTTCTCTCGGTATGAACTATCAAATCTCTTAATAAGCATACACGTAATCAAGGGATAAACATAATTCATCTTTCGACAAAGCATGAATTGTTGTACCTAAATTAAACTAACTAGGGTGTAGAGCAATTTATCATTCCTAGGCATGGCCTATCAAGCCCTCTTGATTTTGTGTCCATTAAAACTGTTGTATAACCATAATTCACATAATCACAGAAAATATGAACGTTGAGTTCAATTTAGATAAACAATTTTCTAAGACAAGATAAAAGATTTATCAAAGTTGAATATAAACATTAAAGCATAATCTCAAGATTAAACAACCATCATTCATATTCATAGAATTCCCAAAGAAAAACACAAGTATACCATAGTTACTTGGGAAGGGCTACATCAATACCCTACGGATGAATTAGCCACTCATAACGGTGCTAAGATGGCCTCTTGCCATGATTTACTCCTCTTTAACTGTTCAAGCCTTCAAGAAGTATTTTACTGAATTTTATCTCTAAGTAGGAGTGTGTCTTTCTTCAATGTTTAGAGGCCTATTTATAGGGATTAGGAGAACCCTAGAAGCTCTAGAAACCCTAGGAAAAATGTAGGTTAGTCTCTTAGTTCGAGTAGGAGACTCAAAACCAAATCCAAGGTGGAAAGGACTGTTGCCATGTACTATACGCTCGTGTGCGCTCAAGCCTAGGGGAAGTACGCTCGAGCTTAGGTAGTGTTCTGCTCGAGTGCTATTGCGCTCGAGCACAAGTGCGCTCGAGCCTTTGGGCTTGTATGCTTGATCCCAAGGCTGCCAACACGCTTCCAAAGTGTGCTTTAAGCCCAATTTCCACTTGAATTCTTGCATTTGTCATATAAAACCCTGAAATACAAAAACAAATCAAATTAAACAAATAACAACGCTAAGGAATTAACATATGCAAGTTAAGGGGCTTGAATGTGCAACATTCGGCGCTTATTAGTTGTTTTAAATCAAGTAAAGAGATATAAAAGAGGTAACAATTATAAGCTTATTCAAGTGTTGGTGAGAAGGATGGAAGTAAAAAGGAAACTAGAAAGTAGTTTGATTGCGCAATAGTGCTTGTAATTTATTTATTTATTTATCTTTTATTTGTTATATTTTACTTATTATTGTAATTCTAGATGAGACTACATTGTTATATGTGCATGGTAAGTATTTCATTTCAGTTTCTATGATGTGATATGGTTTTAAAGGAAGACGAAACCCTACCAAAATGAAGGCTTATTTATTTATTTTTATTAATATTACTATTAATATATATAATGTAAGGGTATGTGGTTATTAACCGTTTCTGCCTACCCTAAAACCGTTAACCACACCACTCTAGGGGGTTAGCAGTTTTTGCCAACTGCCCATCAAAGCGGTTATGCAGTTATGTAATTATTAGCAGTTACGTGTTAATAGCCACCCACTTGTACTGTCCTAATCCCACTTGATATTTTAATTACAATAGTAATTTCTAACACTACTTAAGTTGGATCTAATTATATTTGAGATGACGCTAAAATGGTGACTGTTATATTTGTAATAGGTGTCGCCTAGTTAGGCAAGCCGAATCGATACATGGTTATGATACAACTCTTAAATTTTTTTATCAAGTATATGAAACATTATTTGCATTTGATTTAGTTATGTTAACACTAAGGTTTATAAAGAGAGAGAAAGAGATGTGGAAAAAGACTTGAATATTCCCACTAGTAATTTCTAACACTCCTCCTCAAGTTGGGTCTGGCTATATTTAAGATAGTGTTAAAATGGTCACTCTATCATATTGGTAATAGGGTGTCACCTAGTTATTGGTTATGGTATGATCGAAGTAGGTTATTACTTTTTCTCCGTTTTTTCTTTTCTTTAGATGCTGAAAGGTGTGCAACTCAATTCTTGCATAACATGGTATTCAAGATTACTCAATTCTTTCATTTTTTGTTCTACTTCTAAGCTCTACTGTGTCCCACTACCATTAAGGTTGGCAATTTTTTACTTGACCGGCGAACTCGACATGAACACGACACGAAGTTATAAGGTTTGGGTTTAGGTTAAACGGGTTTGGATCATAAACGGATAAATGGATAAACCCGTTTATGACACGTTCTCCGTTTTTTCTTTTCTTTAGATGCTGAAAGGTGTGCAACTCAATTCTTGCATACGTTGGTATTCAAGATTACTCAATTCTTTCATTTTTTGTTCTACTTCTAAGCTTGATTGTGTCCCACTACCATTAAGGTTGGCAATTTTTTATTTGACCGGAGAACTCGACACAAAGTTATAGGGTTTGGGTTTAGGTTAAACGGGTTTGGGTCATAAACGGATAAACCCGTTTATGACACGTTATAAACATGTTAGACAAGTCAACCCGCTTGACCAGCGGGTGAACCCGCCAACTCGTCTTTTTTTTTTTTTTAAAAAAAAAAAGAAAAGTGAGAGAGACATGAATATCTTTAAAAAGCCATGGACTGATTTTTGAATAAGCAAATTAAAAACCATGGACTAGTTGGCCATAATTTGATTCTCCTAATGAATATCTTTTAAAAGCCATGAACAGTCCTACTGCATCTCTCTAGGTTCTTTATTCATTTTGTAGCAAATTGGTTTTTGTACTAGTGGAGAATTAAAAACTAATAATTTGTTTTTTTAATAAAAATAAAACTATTTTTTTTTTTTAAAAAAAGGGTCAAGTCGGGTCAGTTAACCCACCACGACTCGTTGGCTAAAAAGGTCAGTTGTCTCATGTCGGGTTACCCGGCTCATAAATGTGTCGTGTTCAGGTTTAGGGTGTCAACTCGTTTAGCTAATTGTGTTGGGTTAGGGTTGATCCTAATGGGTTGGAAGGTCGACAAAGTCGACCAGAATCCTACACGCCAACCCGTTTTGCCAACCCTCAACTGCCATAACCTTTGGCTTTACCACTCCCAGCCTCACTATAACGCCCTGACTTTTATATAAGCCAAAAAGCATAATTATCTAAAATTTCACATGGCGTACTACTTATTGATACTCTTGCAACTTGATAAAACATGTATATATATATATATATATATATATATATATATATATATATATATATATATATATATATATATATATATATATATATATATATATATATATATATATATATATATTTTTTTTTTTTTTGAAACCTCAAACTCACCTTTTAATCACTAAATAATAGAGCTTCTATAAATTCACATTTTATAAACATAAACTTAGTCATTATGATGTGGTCGTGAGCATATTAATAATAAAATAAACCACTCGCAATAGAACGAATCTTTGTTGTTAAATTATTGAAATTAACTCTAATATAATTCAGAAAAGATATTTGATTTTTATTTTTATTTTGTAATTGAAACTAAATAAAAACATAAAAGTAAAAGTAAGATAGTATGAAGAAGATATACGGAATTAATATCACCACTAACCTTATAATAATGGTAAATTGAATTTAACATGAGAATTTCATTTACACGAATGATATGACTCATGTGTGTTTGTCAAGCACCCAATGATGTCGTTAAGAAATTTCTTTTATTAAGAGATAAAAATAACCTATCTTCAGTTGGCACGGATCATCCACCTAACCACTAAGATGCTGTACGATCCATCTTTCCTATGTATAAGTTATCAAATCTTATAATTAGCTTACATGTAATCAATGGATAAGTATAACTCATCTTTCAGCAAGGCACATATTGTTTTACCTAAATTAAATTAACTAGGGTGTAGAGCAATTCATCCTTCCTAGGCATAGCCTATCAAACCCTCTTAATTTTGTGTCCATTAAAACCGTTGTAAAACCATCCTTCATACAATCACAGAAAATATGAAAGTTGAGTTCAATAGAAATAAACAACTTTCTAAGACAAGATAAGAGGTTTATTAAAATTAAATATAAACATTAAAGTATAATCTTAAGATTAAACAACCATCATTCATGTTCATAGAATTCCTAAAGAAAAACACAATTACACCATAATTACTTGGAAAAGGGTTACATCAATACCTTATGGATGAATTAGCTGCTCATGGAGTTGCAGGAAATTGTCTTTGTCGAAGAGAAATTCATCCCAAGAAGCTGCTGGAACTTTGAAGCACTTTTCTCCCTAAAACTAGCCACTAATCCTATTGATTTTATTCTCTATTGTGACATACCCTTAAAGCACGAATTAGAGGTCTATTTATAGAGTACAAGAGCAATCCTAGTCCAATTGATGGTCTTCTAGGACTTTTAGTTCAAGTAGGAGAAGTAAAACTTCTTTCATTTTTTGATTTTTCCTTACTGTTAGCTTTTGCCGCGCAACTGTGCTCAATCCCATTTAGATCTGTGCTAGAGCTTAGGTTGCGCTCGAGCCTATCTTGAGTTGCTCTCAAGCTTGATGTTTCTCGAGCTCAACGTAAAATGTGTAATGTCTAAGACATTAAAGAAGTATTTAAAATGTGAATTAGACTAACTAAGTGGTTAATTAGGTAAATGGGGAAATAAAATACTTGAAAAACACTTAGAAAACACTTAGAATAGGTTTTCTGTGGTTCGTGTCCAGACGGGCTTGGCAAAAATTTGAAATAGACTTTCTTCATGTTGTGTCCAGACAGACACAACACTGTGTCTGGACACACCTTGCAGAATGTTTACTTCTGCGATTTCAAAACTGTGTGTCTGGACAAGGCACTTATGTGTCTAGACAGGCCGTGTTTTAAACCGAAAATGAGCTATTTTTAGCTCATTTTTCCGAATCTCTCTCACTCTCTCATGTAATTTTCTTAGGGTTTTCATCTAAAACCCTATATTCTTGATGATCTATGCCTCCAATCTCAAATCCGACTCCAAAAACGTCATCTACGAAGCGGGATTTATGTTTTCACCGTTTGATTTGAGGTAAATTCGAAAATTCCTACTCTCTCTAGTTTTTGGTTGAATCTTGAGAGATTGAGCTTGATCTTTCATTTTTCTTTAGGTTTTGTGTATTTTGGAGCTTCCCAAGTGATCTCCATGAGTGGCTAATTCATTCGTAACGTATTGATGTTGCCCTTTCTAAGTAATTATGGTGTAATTGTGTTTTTCTTTGAGAATTCTATGAACACCAATAATGGTTGTTTAATCTTGAGATTATGCTTTAATGTTTATATTCAATTTTAATAAACATTTTATCTTGTCTTAGAAAATTGTTTATCTTGATTGAACTCAACATTCAGATTTTCTGTGATTATGTGAATGAAGGTTTTACAACGATATTAATATATACAAAATCAAGAAGGTTTAATAGACCATGCCCGGGAAGGATGAATTGTTCTACACCCTAGTTAGTTTAACTTAAGTAGAACAAGCAGGCAATGGATCAGTTATGTCTCGTTAGAGGAGATAAGGCAGAATTGCCTAAGTTGGAACTGTCGGGGGCTTGGGAACCCTCGAACAGTTCGAGGCCTTCGCCATTTGGTGAAGAACAAGAAACCCGGCTTAGTTTTCCTAATGGAAACTAAGCTATTTTAGAATAAAGCTTCTTTTTTGAAGGCAAAACTTGGTTTTGATAATTCTTTCGTGGTGGACAGCAAGGGCCATAGTGGAGGCCTTATTCTGCTTTGGCAGTCGGAATGCCAGGTTTCTATCCAAAATTACAGCAGAAGGCAGTTATCAATATGGGAAGCTCAGGTATTCCTTGGAAGTTTACAAGATTCTACAGGCATCCTGTAGCTGCAAAACGTCATGAAGCATGGTCGTTGTTACGGTGACTGGCCAATATGTTGCCGATTCCTTGGCTTTGTTTAGGTGATTTCAACGAAATTGCCTCAGGAGCTGAAACTTCTAGTACAACGGTTCGACCTCAGAAACAGATGCTTGATTTCCAAATGGCTCTGGAGGATTGTCATCTTTCCGATTTGGGATTCAAAGGACCTCTTTTTACTTGGTCTAATGGTAGGACGCTGGAACGTTTGGATAGGGCTGTGGCTAATTCAGATTGGTGCTTACTGTTCAATGTGGTGGAGGTGTCTATACTATCTCGGTTCTTTTTAGACCATAGTCCTATCTTGGTCTCTTTCTCTCATAACCGAGAAGTGAGGTGGAATAAATCACGGTCTTTTCATTATGAAGCTAGCTGGACAAAACACCCGGATCACCATGATATGGTTAAAAAGGTGTGGAGGGTAAAGGATAGTTCTAGCAATAAATGGAGGGTAGTTCAAAAGAAGCTTCAGGCTTGCCAAAAAACTCTCCAACATTGGGCTCGGAAATTAGGCAACAAAAGAGAGGCTAAAATTCAAGAAAAGTTGGGGGAATTGCAACTTCTCCAGCAACTTGCATACCTGAATTTGGCAGAGGCAGAGACTTCTCTTAAAGAAGAGCTGAATGTTCCTTTGGAGCAAGAGGATTTAAAATGGAGGCAGAGGGCTAAGGAAGACTGGTTGAGGTTGGGGGACAAAAATACAAAATTCTTTCATGCTTGTGCAAATCAGCGCAGCAAGAAAAAAACCATCCAACAAATTGTGGGCATGCATGGGAGGCTATGTACTTCTCAAGTGGAGGTTCAAGGGGCTTTTGTCAACTACTTCCAAGAGTTGTTCACAGCAGGGGCTGATATTAATATTGAGCCATGTATTCAGCATCTTGCTAGGAGGGTTACACCTCATATGAATGAATGGCTGATTGCAGTGGTTTCAGTGGATGGGATTTGCACGGCGCTCAACCAGATGGCCCCTCACAAAGCCCCTGGTCCAGACGGGTTTCCAGCTTGTTTCTACCAACAGAACTGGAGTATTGTGCACAAAGAGGTATGTAAGGCCGTTCTCCAGTTTTTTGAAATTGGTTCCCTGGACAGTGAGATAAATGATACAAATATTGCTTTAATCCCCAAAACCTGTAATCTGGTTTGTGTAACCGACTTTCGGCCCATAGGTCTCTGTAATGTTGTTTACAAAATTATTTCTAAGATTCTTGCTAATAGGCTCAAGGTAGTCTTGCTTAATATTATATCTAGTACACATAGTGCCTTTCTCCCTGGGCGACTCATCACGGACAATATTTTAGCAACTTACGAGACCATGCATTCTATGCAAACTAGCATGTGGAGCAAGGTGGGTTTTATGGGGATCAAATTAGACATGAGCAAGGCCTATGATCGGGTCGAGTGGGCTTTCCTGGAATCAGCTATGAGGAGACTCGGCTTTGATGGAAAGGTGGTAAATTGGATTATGGCATGCATTCTGTCGGTGTCTTATTCTGTTGTGATCAATGAGAGTCCTGTGGGGAAGTTTGCACCATCAAGAGGAATAAGACAGGGTGACCCTATTTCACCCTATTTATTTTTGATTTGTGCTGAGGCTCTCAGCTCATTGCTTTTTCATGCAGAGAACACAAGGGTGATTTCGGGAGTCCCCACCTTTAAGAGAGGTCCAAAACTTAGCCACCTATTCTTTGCCGATGATTGCCTTATTTTTTGCAAGTCAAATAAGGTGGAATGGTGTAGGGTTTTGCGGATTCTAGGTGTTTATGAAGCTGGGACTGGGCAGAAATTGAACCTCCAAAAGACTTCCTTGTTTTTCAGTCGCAACACAACTATGGAGAGGAGGGTGGAAATCCTTAATATTTCAGGACTGACAGAAGCTACAAGGATTGATTCTTATCTTGGTTTGCCAACTCTTATTGGTAGATCAAAAATTTAGTCCTTTAATGGAATTAAGGATAGAGTATGGAAGCGGTTGAACAATTGGAAGGTGAAGTTTCTGTCGCAGGCTGGAAAGGAGATCTTGTTGAAAGCAGTTGTCCAAGCTATCCCGACCTATAGCATGAGTGTTTTTCTTCTACTGATCAGTCTTTGCAAAGATATGAACCGCATGATGCAAAAGTTTTGGTGGGGACACATGGCAAATGATTCCAAAATTCACTGGATGAGTTGGGAGAAGATGGGGTTGTCAAAAGTAGGGGGGGTCTAGGGTTTCGGGATTTAACTCTTTTCAATAAGGCCCTTCTTACTAAGCAGGGGTGGCGGTTGATGAAGAATCCTGATTCCTTAATTGCCTGGATACTTAAGGTCAAGTATTATCCAAATTTGTCTTTCTTGGACTCATCTCTAGGCTCTAGGCCTTCTTTTACTTGGCGTAGTATCTATGATGCCAATGATTTGCTACATCAAGGGTTGATATGGAGAGTGGAGGACGGACATAGTATTAAAATATGGGGGGATAGGTGGATTCTAACACCTACTTCTTTTATGGTTCAATCTCCCATGATGGGTACCTCCTTTACTTCTGATTCTACTGTGGATTCTTTGATGGATAGAAGGATTGGGGGCGCTGGAATGTTGCTTTGATTCGGTCCACTTTTTTAGCAGAAGAGGCAGACATCACCAAAATCCCTATCTGCCCTACTTTCCCTCCTGATTGTTTGGTCTGGCAGGGGACTAAAAATGGCTCGTTCTCTGTCCGTAGCGCCTATCATCTTGGGAAGGCACTCTAGCAGCGTACCCTTGTTGAGTGTTCTTCCCCTGCTAATAATAATAATAGTGATATTTGGAAGGTTATTTGGTCTCTCAGGGTCCCAAATCCAGTGAAGGTTTTCATGTGGAGAGCTTGTCACAATCTCGTGGGAAAAGCTTAATCTTTTTAAGCGAAAAGTTGTGGACTCTAATCTCTTCCCATGTTGTGAAAGGGAGGAGGAAACTATTATTCATTCCCTATGGGAGTGTCCTAGTGCGCAGGATGTATGGGGTTGTAAGGAAAGCTTTTTTATGAAGTGTCATACTAGAAGGGGATCTTTTGATTTGCTGGTTGAGGCTTTCTTGCCCAGGTTGAGTCCTGATAACTTGGCTCTTCTAGCAATGGTGGCACAGAGTATATGGCATAGAAGGAACTCTTTGGTTTTTGAGGGCAAGTTCAAGCATCCGAATGATATTTTCTCTGAGACAACAAATGCCTTGGAGGAGTTTTCACGGTGTAACAATGTTTCTAGACCGCCTGACCGGGTTGCAGAAGGGGCAACTGATTCTTGGCTGCCTCCTCCCTCAGGTAGATTAACTGGGATGCCGCTTTAAATAAAAACATGGGGTTCATTGGACTGGGTTGCGTAGCTCGGGATTGGATGGGGAATTTCTTAGGAGCTAAGTGTACCTTCCAACAGACCATGGTGGAGCCAAAAATGGCAGAGGCCATGTCTGCAATCCATGCTATTCAGTTTGCTATCATTGAAGGCTTCTCGGATGTTGTATTTGAAGGGGACTCTTTACAACTTATTCAAGATATTAAGCATATGCAAATGGTTTTCAACTTGTCCAGGTTTGCTCACTGTAAAAGGGAGGCTAATGGGGTGGCACATCTTTTGGCAAAGGAGGCTGTTATTCATTTTGTTGATTGTAATTGGACTGAATCTCCTCCTTCTATGATTTGTAACTTGCTTTGTAGGGAACGTTTTTCTCCCTAGATCTTTTTGTAAGGTCATCCTTTTCTATCAATAAAAGAAATGGTTTTATTTGTTCAAAAAAAAAAAAAAAAAATTTAGGTAGAACAATTCATGCCTTGCCGAAAGATGAGTTATGCTTATCCCTTGATTATATGTATGCTAATTAAGAAATTTGATAGTTTATACTGATTTGAATTTTAATTGTACTCGCAAGTGCATGAATCGTTTGCAGTTAATGGATTGCAAGTGCGAGGTCGATCCCACAGGGAATTGTGTTTTTGAAAAACAAATTTATGTCAAAACTAATTAAATCTTAGCCTAGTTCAAAAAACTTGAGAATTTGATTTATGATAAAAACGAAAAACATAAACTAAATAAAGTAAAATAAAACAAAAGAAAATATACTAAGGTTTTGGAATCCACACCCACCAAATCATAGCAACATACTCCATGTTCCTCAATATTAATTCGAAGTTCTCACAATTAAAATCTTAGGTATGTTTTACTATGCTTCAAACAGTTAATCAAAACATCTCATGTATCCATTCTTTACACAAATCACAAAAGATATCCAGTTTAAACCAAATCATCAAATTATCCGTAGAATAAATCACAAGGGATATCCAATTGTTTTGAAAATGAAAACCAAGCAATCAATTATGTAAACTTATCTCAAATCATCAAATGTATCATTGAATCACAAAAGATATCCAATAATCATTCCACACATTGAAAAGAAGTAAAACAATTGAAATATTAAACCCAATAAAATTGGACAATAAAAACTTACATGATGTTGTTCTTCATTGATGAGGCTTCATCCTCAATCTTAGTTGAGAAATTAGCTACATATGATTATGAAAAATAAAACCTAACCTAAAGAAAAACTAAACTAAAAAGAGAAAATATATTTGGTCTCTAACTCCCCCCTCTTCTTTTTCTTGAGGCTTAGCAGTCTATTTATAGGGAGCAAACAAACCCTAGAAGCCTTAGAAATCCCAAAAAAATCGTACTTCAATCTCCTAGTCAAATTTGGAAGCAATCCTAGTACAAATCGGAATAGGATTCGTCTCTTATATTACGGGACGCTTTTGGTATAGCAGACATCCGAATTAGGAAAATTCTATTTCACAAGGATTTGTAGTGTTTTGAGTTAGCTTTCCAATGCCACTGCTTTCACCTTAATAAAATACTTGAGCAGAAAGTTATGGCTAAAATACAATGACATGTGCAGAATCTGAAATTTAATCCAATCTGATTTTGACTCCAATTAGAGAAATTTCAATTTAATCCTTTTATTGATTTGGCTAAACATAACCACATCATCTATGTCTTCTCAAAGTGTGCTTTCTTCCAAACTTTGTATTTTTCACCTTAAAGCTGCCGTTTTCCTTTATCAACCTACAAAACACTAAAAACACAAATCTAACACAAAATATTAGATTAAGATACAGCTAAAGAATTAACTAATGTAAATTAAGGAGTTTAAATATTCAATATTGCGCACTCATCACATACCTAGGGAAGACGGATTGCACTGCATCTTAGTGGTTAGGTGGACGATCCGTGCCAATCGAAGAAGGGCTATTCTTATTTCTTAATAAAAGAAATTTCTTGACGACATCGTTGGGTGCTTGACAAACAAACAGGAGTCATATCATTCATGTAAGTGAAATTCCCATGTTAAATGCAATTTACCATTATTATGAGGTTAGTGGTGAAATCAATTCGCTACATCTTCTCCATACTATCTTACTTTTACTTTTATGTTTTTATTTAGTTTCAATTACAAACCAAAAACCAAAAATCTTTTCTGAATTAGATTAAAGTTAGTTTCAATAACTTAACAACAACCCACAGTCCTTGAGGTTCGACACCCTCACATAGACTATATCCTACAAAGATTCATTCTACTGCGAGTGGTAATTTATTATTGATATATTTTTGCTTTAAAAAGACTACATTAGCCCCCAAAAACCAACCTAAATAAAATCCAAATATAATCCTAACAATTAAACAAGATTTTCGTGCTATATAATCGATGGGTGCAACGAAAATGCAAAGAAAAGCTAGAGTTTTGCCTCATGAAAATTTATGGCCGAAAACCCATCTTCTTCTCTTCTTCTTCGTTTTCCTCTATTCTTCTTCTTCTCTTCTCTGCACCATGACTCTCTCTCTCTCTCTCTCTCTCTCTCTCTCTCTCTCTCTCTCTCTCTCTCTCAGTTGTGTGTGTGTGGCGGGAAGGAGGAAAGGAGAAAGGGAGAGGAGAAAGAAAAGGGAAAGGAAAGGAAAGGAAAGGAAAGGAAAAGAAAAGGGGAAGGGGGAGAGGGAGAGGGAGAGATGAGCGTGAGAGATTAACTAATATATGACCCCATATTTACTTTTACTATAACTTACCTCTACAATTAATTATTTATTACACTAGGACTCATTCCTACTAGTTTATTATTCTAATCTCATTACTTTACTTGAAATCCCTATTATTTCAATTATATAAATATAATCATTCAAAACCCAATATTAGTTTCATCTTAATTAATAAATATAACTTATTTGCCTAAACTCCTTATTTATTTTCTTGGGCGTTACAAAACTCATGGAGAAAGCTAAGTGTGGAAAAGCTTCTGGTTTTCATTTCACCATGGACATAATTCTAAGAACAGAAGATGGTAAGACAATTGTACCTAATGATACTGAGTTGAGAAAAGAAATTCTTGATGAAGCACACCAAACATGGTATACTGTACATCTTGTCAATACCAAGATGTACCAAGACTTGCAAAAGAAATTATGGTGGGTAGACATGAAGTGAAGCATTGTTGAGTATGTAGCACAGTGTTCTTCATTTTAAACTTGTAAAAGTTGAACATTAGAGGCTAGAAAGACAACTTTAACCACTAGAGATCCCTGAGTGGAATTGAGTGATAAGTCTTGAAATATTCTATTCAAGACCCCTTAATTCACATATGTTATACCTAGTTTGGGTTGTAAATATAATGTTTTGTTGTGCTTTTGTGTTTTGTCTTATTCGCTGGTCTTAATTGAAAACTAATTCAAAACATCCGGCTTAGACTTGAAAATACATCAAGGATGATTTCAGTCATTTCCAGAGTTCAAGTTTGCTCCTGCCAATTGGAAAATCGGGCAAGGCAAATCGATATATTGACTTTATAATCGATCGATTGAAATTCATCAGTCGAAGAAAAATCGATCATACGACATGCGATCGAGCGACATAGCAAAATCGATCGAGCAACATTCGATCGAGCGTCTTCGAGGGTCGATCGAGCGATTTCAAATCTTGCGGATAAAGCTGTAGATATCAACCCAATTTGTTTGCGATTCAAAATTCAAAATCAAGTTGTGCGATTGAAATTGGATATCGACACTCTTCATTTGTGCGGCTGAGATGGATTGTTTGAGAGATTTTGACACATCAAATTCTCTATAAATAGAGAAGAGTCGAGAGAGATAGGGAGTTAGTTTTTTATATAATTAGTTTTCTTTTATTTTTTAGTTGCAATCCTTTGATGCAACCTTTTCATTTACATTTTCCAGAGAGCTTAGATTAGTTTATTTTAATTTTGTAAGTCATTTTAATTCCGTTTTTTCAATAAAGCTTTGATTTACTTTGATGCAATACTTTTTCTTATTTATTTTCAGCAATCTTTTCTTCTTTCTTTAGTGTTTGTATCCATTTCTTTTTAAGACAACTCTAGAATCCAAAAATTCTAGAGAGCATAACCTAGTCTCTTTATGTAATACCCTGGAATATCATACTTAAATTATTAATGCCTAGATATAGATACATGCATATGTGTGCATAGTTATAAGATTTAATTATTTTTAGTAATAGATTAAATAGAATTATATATATATATATATATATGAGGGAGAAGGGGAAGGCGGTATAAACCTGCCAACAGGGGATGCAAGTAATGATAAAAACAAAATTAATTATCAAAATTAATAGAATTATCAAACTGTATGTTATTTCAAAACGAAATACTTACAGAATTAACAGGGGATAAAACAAGTGAGGAGATCCGAGGATCACAACAAGATAACAAGAGAGCAGGAGATAGCAGATTTCGAAAATAAAATTTTCTAGTCTAAAAGCTTCTGCCTTACCCTGGAGGCTTTGGTCCTTTATATAGACCAATTACAAGGGTAAAATAGTGAAAACAGGACTGTAGATCAGCATGCGACGGCACTGTAGCAGTACTGTAACAGTCAGTAAAGTTGTTGGGAAAAGTGGCGGATCAGCAGCAGGTGTGATCAAAAGTCCGCAAAAAACAAACAAACTTTCGGTGGAGCTCTGAGTGGAGCCAATAATGCTGCCTGATGTCTTCAAAAGTCCACAAAAGACAAATAACTTTAAGTGATGCTCTTTGGAGGAGCTGATAATGCTGTCTGATGTGAAAATAATAGTAAACCCATGAGGGTCAATAGTCAAGATCTGGAATATCCTCAATACCCGGGATAGCATCCAGCGCATCTTGGGTGGTGAATGGATCATGTCCGAACAGGTGGCGGTTTACTCCGCACAAGCCAGTATTATCCAGGGAGAGTTCAGAAGAATTATCTTCTCCACTGTCTTCACTGTCTTCAATATTATTTTCTTCTTTGTATGATTTGAGAAATTGCTGGAACATTCTCATATCATTCTTAGAAGGGCCTTTTTTCTTCTTCTTTTCTTTTCTCGAAGAGGATGAGGCAACAGATTTATTATCCGAAGATAACTTATCATCAGCAACCTTCTTTTCTTCTGGAGGAGGAAGGAAATGAGAAGGAGTGACAAGTTCAGTAGGTTTTGGGACTGCACCAGGAACGGCCGGTAGACTACTTTTTTCTGGAGTCTTTTTGGCAAAATCCTTGTAAACAGTCTGAACAATAGCATCAGTTTGTGGGTATTTATCCCACCATTTAACAAACCAATGGCAATCAATGATATCACCATCTTTAACATAATTCCATTTTAAAATCCAAGAGATCTTGAATTTTATAACAAAATGCATTATGGTTGGGAATTTCTTTCCATAAGCATCAGTATTGTAATAATCTCTGAAGGTTCCAAAGGCTTTGGCAAGCTACAGAGGGAGGATGTCAGGAATTGCTCCAAACTGTCCCCACCATTTGGAGAACCAAAGGGGAAGAATACCAGAGAATATTTTATCAAAATTAATAAACCAAGAATGGCTATTGGTAGAGTTCTGGTAAAGCATGAATCTAAACCAGGCATCAATATAATCATAATAAGAATAGAACAGCTCAGAATTGGAAAGAATTCTGGGCTGGGAAGGGTGTTCACCCCAATCGTTGAGAAGGAGAACCTTATCAAAGTAGACACTCATGTAGAGAGTCTTACCAGTCTTTTGGTCGAGGATTGGCTTGAAATGAACCGACTTTGTTTCGACCAAAATGGTGGTATAATATGAGATATCTTTGAGGGGGTGCTCAGGGACCCAATGGAAACGAGGGGGAAAATAGGCGATAGCCAATTGGCTTGGGTCTTTAATAGGAGCCATCCCTATTTCAACAAAAAACAGATATTGGAAAAAAGGGAGACGAATATAGGCTGAAGGTTTTTCAGCTTTAATAAATGGCATTCTTGGTCTGATAGAGGGACCAAGAAATGGACAGAATTCAGTGGCAAGGGCGCTACTAAAAGTAATATTTGGTTCAGGGTTGAAGGTCATGAACCGATTGGTAAGGGCCAATGAAGTGGTAATAGGAGAGGCAGCTGGAGTGCCAATAGGGGAAGACTCTGGTTTGGTGGCCAGAGACTTGTTATCAGAGGGATTAACAATTTTTCCTTTTCCTCGATCCTTTTTACTTGCCATGGTGGGACTGCAAAAATTCACGAGTGAGAAAATCAGGGATAGAATTGTTAATTCCTTTAATATATTCAATATCAAAATCAAAAACACTTAAAATCGCTTGCCACCTAGCAAATATTTGTTTTGATGAAATATTTTCAACATCTTTTTTCAAAACATATTTTGCAGATTTGCAATCAATTCTTAATAGAAATTTTTGATTTAATAAATCAGATTGAAATTTGAAATGCAAAGAACAATAGAAAGGATTTCTTTTTTAATAGTACTATAGTTCTTTTGTGCATTATTCTAGGATCCAGAATGGAATCGAACAATTTGTTCGGGAGATCCTGGTGAAACAATTTGTTTCAGAATTCCTCCATAACCAATGTCGGAGGCATCCGTTTCAACAATTTTGAAAGCAGTGTCAGTGGGGATTCCCAGACAAGGAAGAGATTTAACATGAGTTTTGATCTCTTTAACAAGTGAAGTGTGGACCTCTGTCCAAGGAGGAGGGTTAGCTTGTAATCTGTCAAACAGAGGTTTGCAATACTTCCTCAAGTCTTTGTAGAAGTCAGCAATGTAGTTTAATGATCCAAGAAATCTTTGGAGTTGATTTTTATCAGTGATAATATCAGGGAATTTGCTAGCAAATTCAATAGCTCGATCAATAGGGCGGATTTGTCCTTCAGAAATGTCAAAACCAAGGAATCGAATTTGACTTTCTTTGCAGAGACAACAAGTCCGTTGATCTTAATGATTTCTAGGAACGAATTCAAATGTTTCCAGTGTTCATCAATGGATTTGGAATAGATGAGGACATCATCAATGTAAACAATGGCAAAATGGCTGAATGGATTAAGGATGTCATTCATGATTCTTTGGAACTCACTAGGGGCATTCTTAAGGCCAAAAGGCATAACATTCCATTCATAATGACCAAAGGGTGTGGTAAAAGCAGTCTTATACCTATCCTTGTTGTCAATCTGAATCTGCCAAAATCCATATTTCATATCAAATTTAGAGAAGACAAGGGCTTCACTAAGGCGGTTGACTAGGTCTTTCCTATTGGGAATAGGGTACCTAATCCATTCTAAAACATCATTCAAAGGTTTGTAATTGATTACCAACCTAGGAGAACCTCTTTCAAGTTCAGCATTTTTCATAACATAAAAGGCAGCACAAGACCAAGGAGACTTGCTTTTGTGAATAATATTTTTCGCAAGTAAATCGGCAATTTCTTTTTGGCAAAATTCCAAAGTTTCGGCATTCATTTGGATTGGCCTAGCTTTGGTTGGAATTTTCGATTCTGAAAATTCTTTAATATAGGGTAGAGTCACGATGTGCCTCTTCCGGTGCCAAAAAGCATTGGGTAATTCAGAACAAACAGTTTTAACAAGTTTGTCATGAAAGGCAGTAATTCTGGATTGTAACAACTTATCAGAGAGTTGCTGGGCAATTCTCTTATACTTGAGTTCCTGTTTTAAGGAGTTCAAGTGCTTGGTTTTAGCAGTGACTAGGTTGAGCCGATCCAGCTCAATATCTAGTCTGGATGAAAAAGCAAACTTTACTTCTGTACCCATTTTAATAGTTGTTATCCCAGTTTCATCAATAGAAGAGATGGGATAAAGTAAGTAAAGGAAAGGATTTCCTAAAATTACTTTGTCACTTTTCATGTTTTTAACAAGCACAGAAGGAATGGGAAAACAAACATCATTCTGGCAAACATAAGCTTTATTAAGCTCATACTTAATATGTAGAGAATCTCCGCTGGTAGAATTCAATCTTTCAGTAGATTTCTCGAAATATTTGCTCGGGATTAATCCCTCCTGGATACAGTTCATGTCAGATCCAGAATCAATCAAGGCAATAGCATCAAAAGAATAATCTTTTGCAATAATGACAGTAATTTTAGCATACCATTTGGGTGGAATAAAACTTTTAACAAGTTTGACAAATTTTAAATCATTACTGGCACAGACAGTCGCATTGCTGGATTCCGGATCATCATTAGAATGCTCATGTTGATTACCAGTTATTTCTTCTATTTTTAAATCTGAATGGATTTTATTATGAAGATTTGTGATTAGTATCTGACTTTTTAAGTCTTGATTATCAGTTTTAATATGAAACATATCATTTTTTAAATCAACAATATCTTTCTTGATATTACTTATCTCATGCTGCAAGTCTGAGATAGAAATAACTTTGGATTTTTGTTTTGAAAATCTTTCCAAAGTTTCATCAAGAGAGATTTTGGGTTTAACAGGTTTTTGGAAATCATGTTTCATTGTTTTCTTGAGTTTTTTAAGATATTCATCTTTTAACTCATCGTTTTCGATTTTTGAAATTAATGTGATTAATAAATTTTCTTGTTCTTCTTCTTTAGAAGTAGCATTACAAAATTTATTTTCATAGCAAGATTTATTGCAGCCAATTTTGAAAACATCTTTACTAGATGATTCACTAGCAGAATGATAGCAAGAATCATCAGACGAAACTTCATCAATGTAGGATGAATCAGAATCGGAGAAATCTTGGGATTGTAGAATCCTGAAGAGATCATTCCTTTCTTCTTCATCAATTTTTAAAGAATTAATCTTATTCTTTAATTTATTAGGGGGATTTGGACATTTATCAGCATAATGTCCCTTTTTCCCGCAATTAAAACATCTTCCTTTGGAGGTTTTAACAGTTTTAGAACGTTTATGCTTTCTAAAGATTTTAGCAGGCCTTTCAGGCTTAACAATCTTTCTTTTAGTATGACGGTAATTTTTAGTGAACTTATCCGGTTTCTTCCTATGCCTTCTGCTAGGAGCAATGGGAGGTAGACCAAATTGTTCACAGAAATTACCCATTTCATACTTAGCTTTCTTGGCATTTTTTAATTGTTGTCTTATCATTTTTTGATCGACACACATTTTAATACCAAGTTTTTTAATAATTGAAAACAAATCACCATAGGTTAAGTTTTCATAATCAATAGAACCAGTAGTAGGATTAACAAGTTCATCTTTTACTTTGTGAGCAAATAATGAAGGTAATCCATCAATGAACTTTTCTTTCCAATAAGGCTTAAAACTATCAGTCCTAAGCATAACACGAGAAATGAAAACATCTTGATACCATCTATAATCAGACATAGTAGGGCATCTAAGATTATTCAAGTAATCAGAAATACGAGAAGTAATATTAGAAGGAGTTCCAACAAAATGTTTAACAATGGTGTATATCAAAGTATTGACACCATCAGGCAATTGCTTGCCATCATTAAGGTCGGAGGTTCCGTCATCATTAATTTTCACAGCAGTTGTTATTCGAGTTTTAGCATCTTGAGTAAGATGCTTATCCCACCAACTATTAAGGGTTCCAGAGAATCCAGTGACAAGTAATTCAACAATATCATAATCAGAAACATAATGGTTAGTCATATAAGCATTGGCAACCATGGACATATGATTCATCTTATTAAGAATTTCTTGTTCAGACAAACCATCAATATTCCACTCATACAATTTATCAGCAGAAACAGAGAATTGATTCTGAAAAATTCTTTCTTCATACTGCAGATCAAGGGGAGTGGGTTTATTATACCAATTCTTGGTAAGGTTAACAGGTCTGGATTTAAAAATTCTTTGAATTTTTGGAGAAGTCTCAATTTTCCCAAATTTTTTTTCAAGAATTTTAATATCTTCATCAGTGGATGAGTCAGACGCTGAATAATCAGATTCCTCCGATTTTTCAGACTCATTATCAAAATGGTCAAAAATGTTTTTTCCCTTGTCATGGTTGATGACGCAAGCTTTGTTAATATTGGAAGTAATATTTGAAGAACTGCTTTCGGGGACCGCAGGCAACATTTGGGCAGCTTTGCGGAGGCCAAGTTCTTGAAGCATTTCTTCAATTTTTTCCAAATTCTTTTGGCTATTAGTTTTTAAACTAATTCCCCTTCTTTCTTCAGGTAAGGAAATCAAGGGTTTTTCTATATCTTTCTTAATAGCCAAAGAAATAGGTTTTTCATTAAATTTTGAAGATTCAATCTTTTCTTCAATACGATCTATTATGTTTTGCATGTCTCTTCCTGCAAGTATTAAAACTTACGTTTTCCGAAGACTTTCTCCTTAAGGTTAGGGATCATAACCACCCCCCAGTACAGGCCGCTCTTTAGCACAGACTTGGTTCCCGTTTAAGCCTGGGTTTGGCGTTTAGGGATTAGTCGACAAAAGGTATATGGTCAGGGTATGTGTCGTGAAATAACCAACTAAGGTCTAAGGCTTTGTTGATTATGTTTGTTTTAATGTTTGTTTGATTTGATTTTCAAAATGTGGAGATCTAACTCTTCAGTTAGCTCTAGGTCCTCTGTTAATCTTCTTGATAATGTTGTTAATTCAGAGCATTACTCTGTTGAGGGTGATTCCTCTTTTGATTTCAAAAATTGGAGTATTCCAAGACTCCCTGATAAAGAAGTTTACAAAACTTCTTGGTTTAAAAGTTCTTTCAGAACTGAATATGCTGTTAAAACTGTTGAACAAACCATTCCTATTTCCCATAGGAATGAAGATTTTGAACTCTTTAATAAGAGATTTGTTAACCAATCTCTTGCTAAAGGCTTCAAGTTTTTGCATGTTGGAGCTGTCCAAGTTGCTGTTAAACCATTAACACGAATTGGAATTGATGCTTCTGTTTTGATGTGCCTTCATGATGCTAGGTTTATTGACTTCAGAACTAGCACCCTTGGTATGGTCCATACGTCCTTGTACAATGGTCCTGTTTATTTTGATACTTTTCCCAACATTACTTTGTCTTTAAGTGATGTTAATATTTCAAAAGCCTTAACATTGAATGTTTTGACTTCTGGTTATGATATGTTGATTGGTAGTCAGCCTGTTGTTATTATTTACCGCATTTATTACAAATTGCTAAAAACCAATCTGAACCCCCAAGCTATTATTAAAAACTCGGGAGAATCTACTATACTAATCCAGAGTTCCACCCGAGATGCTAACATCCGAATCCCTCGGATGATGAAATGGAGTGAGATCACACTCCCCAATGAATGGCTAATTGAGAACGTCACTCAACCAGCCAAAGTAACCCAAGACGATGCTAATGTTGACTACATCCAACAATACATGGATGGATCTGTCAAAATTAGTTTCGGCAACCCAAGGGTTGAAAGACCCTTATCCATAAATGAAGGAAGAAATTCCTTTGCTGCTAACCAAAGAAGAAATTCTTTGGATTCTACTACTACAGAAGGTTTTCAAAGACGGGACAAAGAACTTGAAACCTTTTTGGCAGACTCTTCTGCAAATGTTAAACTTAAAGGAATTTCTACTGATTCCCAAGTTTGTTCTGCTTTTTATTCTGCTAGACAATCAGCAGCCCCCTCCCAAACTTCTCATAATAATCATGAAGAAGAAGGAGAAGCCTCTCCAACTACTTCTGATTTAAATGCTCCCATGCCTGAGCCTGTTTTTCATCATTGTAATGCTATTACTTTTGCTGAACCTAAAAAAATGGGTTTTCACGATCTTGACTGGCCTTCTTTAGAAAAGAATTTTTATTCCGAAGAAAATCGCCAGAAAAGGTCTATTTATTTTAAATCTTTCTCCCAAAAAGAAAGAGATCTGTTAAAACTTCAGTGGGTGGAAAAGATGCTTGAAGAACAGAAACACACTCTATTTTTTGACTTTCTTCAAAAGGTTAAACCTGGTGTTTTGAATGTTATTAAAAAACCTTTTGTTTTGGCCGAAGACAATACTATTGTCAAAGCCTCTCATCCCCCTGTTGAGACCCTCCGAGTAAAAGGGAAAGATGACACTGTTGTCATTGCTTCTCCCTACAAAGCTTCTAAGAATGATCCTACTCATTCTGAAACTCGGAAAATTATTGAACAAAATAATTTTACTAATCACTCTCTTCACATTATTGGTCAACAACTTGATCGTATTGAAGAAAAGATTGAATCTTCAAAATTTATTGAAAAACCTATTTCTTTGGCTATTAAGAAAGATATAGAAAAACCCTTGATTTCCTTACCTGAAGAAAGAAGGGGAATTAGTTTAAAAACTAATAGCCAAAAGAATTTGGAAAAAATTGAAGAAATGCTTCAAGAACTTGGCCTCCGCAAAGCTGCCCAAATGTTACCTGATGGTGTCAATACTTTGATATACACCATTGTTAAACATTTTGTTGGAACTCCTTCTAATATTACTTCTCGTATTTCTGATTGCTTGAATAATCTTAGATGCCCTACTATGTCTGATTATAGATGGTATCAAGATGTTTTCATTTCTTGTGTTATGCTTAGGACTGATAGTTTTAAGCCTTATTGGAAAGAAAAGTTCATTGATGGATTACCTTCATTATTTGCTCACAAAGTAAAAGATGAACTTGTTAATCCTACTACTGGTTCTATTGATTATGAAAACTTAACCTATGGTGATTTGTTTTCAATTATTAAAAAACTTGGAATTAAAATGTGTGTCGATCAAAAAATGATAAGACAACAATTAAAAAATGCCAAGAAAGCTAAGTATGAAATGGGTAATTTCTGTGAACAATTTGGTCTACCTCCCATTGCTCCTAGCAAAAGGCATAGAAAGAAACCAGATAAGTTCACTAAAAAATACCGTCATACTAAAAGAAAGACTGTTGAGCCTGAAAGGCCTACTAAAATCTTTAGAAAGCATAAGCGTTCTAAAACTGTTAAAACCTCCAAAGGAAGATGTTTTAATTGCGGGAAAAAGGGACATTATGCTGATAAATGTCCAAATCCCCCTAATAAATTAAAGAATAAGATTAATTCTTTAAAAATTGAGGGAAGAAGAAAGGAATGATCTCTTCAGGATTCTACAATCCCAAGATTACTCCGATTCTGATTCATCCTACATTGATGAAGTTTCGTCTGATGATTCTTGCTATCATTCTGCTAGTGAATCATCTAGTAAAGATGTTTTCAAAATTGGCTGCAATAAATCTTGCTGTGAAAATAAATTTTGTAATGCTACTTCTAAAGAAGAAGAACAAGAAAATTTATTAATCACATTAATTTCAAAAATCGAAAACGATGAGTTAAAAGATGAATATCTTAAAAAACTCAAGAAAACAATGAAACATGATTTCCAAAAACCTGTTAAACCCAAAATCTCTCTTGATGAAACTTTGGAAAGATTTTCAAAACAAAAATCCAAAGTTATTTCTATCTCAGACTTGCAGCATGAGATAAGTAATATCAAGAAAGATATTCTTGATTTAAAAAATGATATGTTTCATATTAAAACTGATAATCAAGACTTAAAAAGTCAGATACTAATCACAAATCTTCATAATAAAATTCATTCAGATTTAAAAATAGAAGAAATAACTGGTAATCAACATGAGCATTCTAATGATGATCCGGAATCCAGCAATGCGACTGTCTGTGCCAGTAATGATTTAAAATTTGTCAAACTTGTTAAAAGTTTTATACCACCCAAATGGTAAGCTAAAATTACTGTCATTATTGCAAAAGATTATTCTTTTGATGCTATTGCCTTGATTGATTCTGGATCTGACATGAACTGTATCCAGGAGGGATTAATCCCGAGCAAATATTTCGAGAAATCTACTGAAAGATTGAATTCTGCCAGCGGAGATTCTCTACATATTAAGTATGAGCTTAATAAAGCTTATGTTTGCCAGAATGATGTTTGTTTTCCCATTCCTTCTGTGCTTGTTAAAAACATGAAAAGTGACAAAGTAATTTTAGGAAATCCTTTCCTTTACTTACTTTATCCCATCTCTTCTATTGATGAAACTGGGATAACAACTATTAAAATGGGTATAGAAGTAAAGTTTGCTTTTGCATCCAGACTAGATATTGAGCTGGATCGGCTCAACCTAGTCACTGCTAAAACCAAGCACTTGAACTCCTTAAAACAGGAACTCAAGTATAAGAGAATTGCCCAGCAACTCTCTGATAAGTTGTTACAATCCAGAATTACTGCCTTTCATGACAAACTTGTTAAAACTGTTTGTTCTGAATTACCCAATGCTTTTTGGCACCGGAAGAGGCACATCGTGACTCTACCCTATATTAAAGAATTTTCAGAATCGAAAATTCCAACCAAAGCTAGGCCAATCCAAATGAATGCCGAAACTTTGGAATTTTGCCAAAAAGAAATTGCCAATTTACTTGCGAAAAATATTATTCGCAAAAGCAAGTCTCCTTGGTCTTGTGCTGCCTTTTATGTTATGAAAAATGCTGAACTTGAAAGAGGTTCTCCTAGGTTGGTAATCAATTACAAACCTTTGAATGATGTTTTAGAATGGATTAGGTACCCTATTCCCAATAGGAAAGACCTAGTCAACCGCCTTAGTGAAGCCCTTGTCTTCTCTAAATTTGATATGAAATCTGGATTTTGGCAGATTCAGATTGACAACAAGGATAGGTATAAGACTGCTTTTACCACACCCTTTGGTCATTATGAATGGAATGTTATGCCTTTTGGCCTTAAGAATGCCCCTAGTGAGTTCCAAAGAATCATGAATGACATCCTTAATCCATTCAGCCATTTTGCCATTGTTTACATTGATGATGTCCTCATCTATTCCAAATCCATTGATGAACACTGGAAACATTTGAATTCGTTTCTAGAAATCATTAAGATCAACGGACTTGTTGTCTCTGCAAAGAAAGTCAAACTTTTCCAAGCCAAGATTCGATTCCTTGGTTTTGACATTTCTGAAGGACAAATCCGCCCTATTGATCGAGCTATTGAATTTGCTAGCAAATTCCCTGATATTATCACTGATAAAAATCAACTCCAAAGATTTCTTGGATCATTAAACTACATTGCTGACTTCTACAAAGACTTGAGGAAGTATTGCAAACCTCTGTTTGACATATTACAAGCTAACCCTCCTCCTTGGACAGAGGTCCACACTTCACTTGTTAAAGAGATCAAAACTCATGTTAAATCTCTTCCTTGTCTGGGAATCCCCACTGACACTGCTTTCAAAATTGTTGAAACGGATGCCTCCGACATTGGTTATGGAGGAATTCTAAAACAAATTGTTTCACCAGGATCTCCCGAACAAATTGTTCGATTCCATTCTGGATCCTGGAATAATGCACAAAAGAACTATAGTACTATTAAAAAAGAAATCCTTTCTATTGTTCTTTGCATTTCAAAGTTTCAATCTGATTTATTAAATCAAAAATTTCTATTAAGAATTGATTGCAAATCTGCAAAATATGTTTTAAAAAAAGATGTTGAAAATATTGCATCAAAACAAATATTTGCTAGATGGCAAGCGATTTTAAGTGTTTTTGATTTTGATATTGAATATATTAAAGGAATTAACAATTCTATCCCTGATTTTCTCACTCGTGAATTTTTGCAGTGCCACCATGGCAAGTAAAAAGGATCGAGGAAAAGGAAAAATTGTTAATCCCTCTGATAACAAGTCTCTGGCCACCAAACCAGAGTCTTCCCCTATTGGCACTCCAGCTGCCTCTCCTATTACCACTTCATTGGCCCTTACCAATTGGTTCATGACCTTCAACCCTGAACCAAATATTACTTTTAGTAGCGCCCTTGCCACTGAATTCAGTCCATTTCTTGGTCCCTCTATCAGACCAAGAATGCCATTTATTAAAGCTGAAAAACCTTCAGCCTATATTTGTCTCCCTTTTTTCCAACATCTGTTTTTTGTTGAAATAGGGATGGCTCCTATTAAAGACCCAAGCCAATTGGCTATCGCCTATTTTCCCCCTCGTTTCCATTGGGTCCCTGAGCACTCCCTCAAAGATATCTCATATTATACCACCATTTTGGTCGAAACAAAGTCGGTTCATTTCAAGCCAATCCTCGACCAAAAGACTGGTAAGACTCTCTACATGAGTGTCTACTTTGATAAGGTTCTCCTTCTCAAAGATTGGGGTGAACACCCTTCCCAGCCCAGAATTCTTTCCAATTCTGAGCTGTCCTATTCTTATTATGATTATATTGATGCCTGGTTTAGATTCATGCTTTACCAGAACTCTACCAATAGCCATTCTTGGTTTATTAATTTTGATAAAAAATTCTCTGGTATTCTTCCCCTTTGGTTCTCCAAATGGTGGGGACAGTTTGGAGCAATTCCTGACATCCTCCCTCTGCAGCTTGCCAAAGCCTTTGGAACCTTCAGAGATTATTACAATACTGATGCTTATGGAAAGAAATTCCCAACCATAATGCATTTTGTTATAAAATTCAAGATCTCTTGGATTTTAAAATGGAATTATGTTAAAGATGGTGATATCATTGATCGCCATTGGTTTGTTAAATGGTGGGATAAATACCCACAAACTGATGCTATTGTTCAGATTGTTTACAAGGATTTTGCCAAAAAGACTCCAGAAAAAAAGTAGTCTACCGGCCGTTCCTGGTGCAGTCCCAAAACCTACTGAACTTGTCACTCCTTCTCATTTCCTTCCTCCTCCAGAAGAAAAGAAGGTTGCTGATGATAAGTTATCTTCGGATAATAAATCTGTTGCCTCATCCTCTTCGACAAAAGAAAAGAAGAAGAAAAAAGGCCCTTCTAAGAATGATATGAGAATGTTCCAGCAATTTCTCAAATCATACAAAGAAGAAAATAATATTGAAGACAGTGAAGACAGTGGAGAAGATAATTCTTCTAAACTCTCCCTGGATACTACTGGCTTGTGCGGAGTAAACCGCCACCTGTTCGGACATGATCCATTCACCACCCAAGATGCGCTGGATGCTATCTCGGGTATTGAGGATATTCCAGATCTTGACTATTGACCCTCACGGGTTTACTATTATTTTCACATCAGACAGCATTATCAGCTCCTCCAAAGAGCATCACTTAAAGTTATTTGTCTTTTGTGGACTTTTGAAGACATCAGGAAGCATTATTGGCTCCACTCAGAGCTCCACCGAAAGTTTGTTTGTTTTTTGCGGACTTTTGATCACACCTGCTGCTGATCCGCCACTTTTCCCAACAACTTTACTGACTGTTACAGTACTGCTACAGTGCCGTCGCATGCTGATCTACAGTCCTGTTTTCACTATTTTACCCTTGTAATTGGTCTATATAAAGGACCAAAGCCTCCAGGGTAAGGCAGAAGCTTTTAGACTAGAAAATTTTATTTTCGAAATCTGCTATCTCCTACTCTCTTGTTATCTTGTTGTGATCCTCGGATCTCCTCACTTGTTTTATCCCCTGTTAATTCTGTAAGTATTTCGTTTTGAAATAATATACAGTTTGATAATTCTGTTAATTTATATATATATATATATATATATATATATATATATATGTACATACATGTATATAAATCAGATAAGTAAAGATATTTCAGCCAAAGTCAATCGAGCAACTTTACAATTGATCGAGCAATTTTGGAGTTGAAGTTGATCAATTGAATATAAAATCAATCGAGCGACTTAATATTTGTGGATAAATAAAGTCGATCGAACGATTTTATAGTCGATCAAGCGATTCTGGATCGAAGTCAATCGAGCGATTCTTGATCGAAGTCGATCGAGCGATTCTTGATCGAAGTCGATCGAGCGACTTAGGTATCGATCGAGACCCTACATTACAATGCATTGCAGATTACGTCAAAACATAGATATTGATTTTCTTTTTTTAATTCTTGAACCTATTGCATGATAACGATTTCAGATGATTATAACCCATTTAGTTAGTCTAGTTAGCTCAGTTTGGTTGAAAAGGAACTAGATATGGTAGTACTATTTAATTATGACGTTAGATATGTTATATAATCTAATATAAGATATTTTGTAATCTTGCTAGGATTTTCTCTTTCTTGCTATCATTAATCCGGCTATTGAAGGGGATTTTACTGGTTTAATCTCAATCATTCAAGATTGTTATATAAGGAATGCATGGGTGATTGATTTCATCAAACAAGAGCCAAGTTCCAGCAAACACTCCCACGTAAAACCTGCTATCCTTCTTTCTTTCAAGAGCATAAACTTAAGCATGGAAAACTTCTCTATTTCTCAATGTTTTCTAGCACCTAGTGAGCTAAACTAAGGCCTTAATTACCCTCTTTTCACCCCAAAATCAATAGGTACCAAGCTGGAATCAACCCCTATTTTTAGACCAAAAAACAGAGTATCCATTAGTAGAGTTTCTGGTTTGGACAGCAACTCCTCATTTTCATTTAAGTTACTTTAAAGTAGCTTCAGTAAGTGGATTCTCCCTTAAACTCCTTAGAAATAAGAAATCTTTCCCTGTTTTAAACCATGACTTGTTCTTCTCCTTTGAAGAAACAAGAATCAGTTGTATATGTGTATAAATATTTATAGACCTCTTTTGTTGTTAACAGAAAACTTCCAGGACAAAAACCAGCAATCAAACTGTAAGTATGAGGCTTGCAAAGATGATTAAATGGAGTGTATTTTACTACTGATTTGTGAAATATATATATATATATATATATATATATATATATATATATATATATATATATATATATATATATATAGAGAGAGAGAGAGAGAGAGAGAGAGAGAGAGAGAGAGAGAGAGAGAGAGTTAATGTATGTGTGTGCTTCACTGTGATGGATGTGTGTGTGCAAGAGAAGTGAAGATGAGTGTGTGTGTTACTGTGTGTGCATATAGTAGGAGAGTATATATGTATATGGCTAACGTGTGTGTGTATTGTGGAAAAAAAAAAGACAAAAGAAAGAGAAAAAGATAAAAGAGAAGAATATATATATATATAAACATACCTAATAAAGGTTGTTTTGTTAGGAAAGAGAATAATTTTAGTAGCACCTTTACACTGCCCAACTGTTTTAAAATGTTAACTAATATTTAAAATATTAATGCCGATATTTGTTGGATCTTATAACGTTTATTTTCATATGATGGAATTAAATTAGAATAAAATGAGTATAATGTTATATTTATTATATTTAAATCTGTAGCCGTTATAATGGAAAAACAACCTCTAATAAATAAGTGAAGTAGTAGTAGTAGTAAACATTCTCATAACGCCTTTCACTAATTTATTATTATTGCATGGTTATAATTATGCAGTTTTGAGGATAACCTTTGAAGCGAAAGTAGTAAGTATCTCTACACTTATTGAATGTGAAGCTGGTGGAGTTTTCCTATAATATGGTGTCTACTGCTTTATTTACTTGTTTGCGCATGTGACTTAGCATATTTTATTATTTTTAATAATCTGTTTAATAATAAGCTTGGGATCTAGATCCACAGTGGGTATATAAAGCTTCACTAGAGTTCTTAGGTTCTCAGTGAATGAGGAAGTACCTAACTTAAGATTTTGCATTCTCTAAGTCTCTCCATTTTTATTGTTCTTAGCTTTTGTTAACTTAGTTTTTAAAATCAAAACAAAATATATTTTTCAAGGTTAAATTAGATAACATCTTAAGTATTCTGTTATGCAAAAAAGCCCCCCAATCCTTGTTGTTCGATAACCCTTACTATAGTACAACTAATTCATACTATTGCGAGTGGTTCAATTATAAATATTAAAATCCACATAGTCATTCAAAGCCGATTTAGTTTTCAAAACCAAAATCACTATTTTTAATCATCGGTGAAAACGCTACCAATTTTTGGAACCGTTGCCGGGGATTGTTAATGGTTGTTTATGGAATATGTAGGATTGTATCTAGTTTAATTCTGTACATATTATTTAAATTTGTGCGTAAAACTGTTTTTCTGTCAAAAAATTGTTCTTTGGGTTTTAAAACCAGATTAGTTCTCTGTCTGCATTCTTTCTGTTTCTGCATAAAAGAATAGATCGATCTACAAGTTAATAGATCGAGCGAGTTTCAATCGATCTTCATATTAATCGATCGATCTACTTCCAGTAGTACTGAAGCTACTGCATCTTGTGTTTCATTGCAGTAACTGATCCTTTTTGAATTTTTCCATTTTTTTTTCCAGAATATTAATCTGTTCTGTAGATACTGTTGTGTTTTCAATTTTGGTAACAATTGGTTTCTATAAAATTTATCTCGATTTCTTTGGTTTTTGCAGAGAAATTTCGAGTGATCGACAGAGTGCATCGATCGATCGATCGATTGACAAAATTATCAATCGAGCGATTTTACCCAGTAGCACTGAAGCTGCTGCAGCACTGGAATCACTGTCGGAACCGATATTCTACTGAATTCTTCTTTCATTTTGCTACTTTTCTATTATGTAGATACTGTTACTCTAAATTGATTAGTTTATGTTCGATCTCCGCTCACTATCTTTGCCTCTTTATCCGAGTGACCTAGACATAGAACGGGCTCCTAGACGCCGTAGATCCAAACAAAACTCATGTTAAAGAGCCCGTTCTAAAGACCATATGGCTGAACCACCACCGTCCGTGCTGTTGAGGGACCATTATGCTCCTTCTACATACACACCTTCTTCTTGCCTACAGCTGCCAAATATCACGGCAGCTTAATATGAAATTAAGTCCAGCATTATACAAATGCGTCCATCTTTCTATTGACTTAGTAAGAAGGACCCCTATAAGCATCTCGATGGGTTTATTGAAATCTGCTCAACCATGAGGTTGCATAACTTTTCCAAAGACGCTTTAAGGATGCGCCTTTTTCTGTTCTCACTAAAAGATAAGGCGAAATATTGGTTAAATTCCCTAAAGACCAATTCCATTATTTCTTGGGCTCAGATGTAACATGAGTTCCTCAAGAAATATTTTACCATAGGGAAGACTAACCAAATACAAAAATCCATACTAGATTTTCACAAATAGAGGGAGAGACATTTCATGAAACTTGGGAGAGGATGAAGGACCTTTTACGAAAGTGTCCACATCATGCTGTTCTTAAGTGGTAGCTTATTCAATGCTTCTATGATGGCTTAACTGAGCCTCATAGACAGATGGTAGATTCCTCGTGTGGAGGTACCTTTATGTTGAAGAGTGAGGATGATGTGTGGACCCTCTTTGAAAATCTTGCTAAGAACTCTTTGCACCATTCATCATCCGGTCAAAGGACACCTACGTCTAAGAACCAGAAAAGTGAGACCATTTTTGAAGTAAGCCATCCCTTAGATATGACTACTGAGATGGATGCCTTATCAAGGAAATTAGATCAGATTATGGCCGCTAGTCTTGTGCCTACAACCGCCCCTCACATAGCTACTCCACAAGAAGTATGTTCATTCTATTTGAATCCATCGCACCAGGCGAAAGATTGTCCCATCATAGGACAATATTCTGAAGTTCCTCCTGAGCAGGTGAATGCAGCCTTCTCCAGGCTGGTTAATGATCTATATTAATACATATAACCCCGGGTGGAGAAATCATCCGAATTTCTCATGGCGAGCTCAAGCTCTAGGGAATTCAGGACCTTCTTTAGGATTGCATAATTAGGCACACCCTTTGCCTCCTAATCAATCCTATAACCAATCCTCCAATTATCGGCCCCTCAGTATCAGTACCAGTCAGCTCCTTCTCCTCCTAAGAATTCTACTTTTGAGGAGAAAGTATTGATTGCACTTGGAAATTTGGAAGCGAATACTCAAATGCTGCATTCTCATTCCCAATCAATTGCCAAGTTAGAAGGTCAAGTTGGACAGCTGGCAAATGCGCTTAACCAGAGAAGAGAAGGAAAACTTCCCTCCCAACTGGTAGCCAACCCTAAGGGACAATATATGGTCGATGGGAATGCTTTTGGAAGCGGAACCCATGAACAAGTCCAAGCGGTTACAACATTGAGGATTGGAAAGACAATAATATTTTTAATATAGATGTTTATTTTGCCAACTCTATGTGTTATGCGATGTATTATGTTTAGATGTATCCGCTGCGATATTTTTTTTTTATCTTTGATGTGTTATTGTTGACATGTTATTTTATAGTTATTGTGATGGTGTTGTCTTTTTTTTTTTTTTTGTGTTACTTCGGGGCAGTTACGGGTTGTCACACAGGGATTGGTGTATTTCTGTATTCCTATGAGCATGGTTTGTTGCTTTAGATGGTTGTGTTATTTCTTTAAAAGGCTTCGATTTTGTATTTGAGTAAAGAGATGCTGCTAAGGTATTAATTTTCAGTTCAGATTAATAATTGATTCTTTACTGCATTTTATTCTGATATTTGTTGTTATAGGTAGCACTTTCAATTAATTACTAGTTAATTCAATTGGAGGCGCTACAAGTAACACTCTGAGTTAATTACCATAGTTAATTAAATTTTGGGGGCATTACAGTTGGTATGAGAGGTATCAGCTCTACAAACCACAAGGATTGATCTAAGCATAGGCTGCAACTCGAGTAGGTTTGGATGTGTCTCACCAAAGCATAGGATAGGTTTAAGCGAGTGTTAGAGCTAAGTCTAGTAGGTTGTCAGTACATACTGAGTTCATAGCTTACGAATAGAAATCACTTGGAAGAGATAAGTGTTAGTATTTTGGCCTCATTCTGTGTTTGGACAAAATCACTTAAGTGTAAAGATGTTGTAAAACAGGGATTCCACTATTCAGAGTCTGCAAGTCAGAAAAATTCAAGTTCCCTGTCAGCCGTCCGGACGATCGAGCCATCCCGTCCGGACGCCCATCTGTCCACTATTCCATCCGTCCGGACGACGTGTCTTACCGTCCGGACCTCCAAGACAGATCAGCATCATCCGTCCAAACGACGTGATCATTCTGTCCTGACGCTATACTGTATCGAGAAGGTTCTATCCAGCTTGCATTCATCCGGACGTTTCAGTAGCACGTCCGGACGCCTCTCAGTACTCGATCAGTTTCTGATTTCTTTCCAAGTTCCAAGAAAGGGAAGATCAATCAACCGTCCAGATGATGTGGTATCCCGTCCGGAAGCGCGTCTCCTTAAGGAAAGAATCACATTTCAAATATCACCGTCCGGACGTCTGACAGCTATGGTCCGGACGCGCGTTCATCAAAGAAGGAAATTGTCGATTTGACTTCAACCATCCGGACGACTGGCTATCATGGTCTGGACGCGCGCATTGCAGATATGGAAATTGCGTGTTGAAGAATAGCTGTTCGGACGCTCGAAAGCCTTATAAGGAAATTACTTGCAGCAGATGTGCGACCGTCCGGACGATATGCCATCCTGTCCGGACGAGGCTCTTAAACAGGAAAGATTTCCCTGTGAAATTTTTGGAAAATCTTGTCGCACAGTTGTCCGGACGGAGCCTAGGTATATTTTTCCTGACGCTCATTTGAGCCCCTAGCCTATAAATAGAGGCCCTTGGGCATTGAGAACTGCAAGAATTCGGTGTGAATTCCATTAGAGCTTAGAGAAGTCATCAATCCCTCTGAAGCCGTTTTACAAGTGTGCTCTGCTATAAACCGAAGTCTATCTTAGAGGTCGGCTCTATGATAAAGGATTCCATTGAAGACCCCTACAGGTAGGAGAACCTGGTTGGGAAGCGTTTGTGTTGGGTTACACGTTAGAGATCAAGGTACGACCACTGCATCGGTACATGTGAGTGTTACTATCTTGTATCTAGCTTTGTCTTCTGAATAGTGGAATTCCTGGGTTTGGCTGCCCCGGAGTGGTTTTTCTCTTGATTGAGTTTCCACTTTGTCAACAAAATATTTGTCTCCTTTAATTCCGCATTTAATATTTTGTTGCACACTGTTCACACACACTTGTTAAAATTAGAAGTCCATTTAATTTTTCAATAAGTTACACGAGCCTTAGGGAGAGCTATATTGTAGAGGAATGTCTTCACAATACAGATAGATGGAGGCCAAGTAAAGGTGTAGGGGTGCTATTTTGGCATTCCTAGATTTTCTACCAGGATGCGGACCACGTGCTTCAAGTGTCAGACCAATGGAAGACAAGTGGAAACGTGACTGGCCACCAGGGTGTGGGCCGTTTGCCTCAAGTGACAAATTGATAGAAACGAAAGGTGCAAACACTAAACTAACGGAGGAGGAACCGAACAATGGGACAACATAGGTAAAATGTTCAGGAAATTGCCCAACAAAGGTGAAGTGGAAGCACCAGAGCATATATTCAATTAGGGATTTGCAGCCGTTTGGTGGACCAAACTGACCTAACATGAGCTTGGAAAAGAGACGTAGGTTGGCATCATTCTTCTTGCGCATATCAACTAAATGATATGAAATGGAGAAGAAGGAAGTGGAGTTGCTTAAACCTGGTGAGCTACAAAAGGACAAGCACAGAAAAAAGGTCGCTTTTCTTGCCAGAATCGAGGAGTATGCTGCTATGAAACACATAATAAGTCCATGACTTAGTAAATAAAATGCCAATGAAACTTTGCTAGTAAATAAAATGCCAATGAAACTTTGCCCATGTAGTGAACCCAGTTCAGTTGGAAATAACGTGTAAAGATCAACATTTTCAAAAGTGTTATAAGGTTTTGAATAAAATATGCTTGAAAATCATTATCACAACAATTATGCCAATATGGAAAATAGTACATTTAGAAGGCATTTCAAGGCATAATCTAGGAAAGCATGCTACAATTTTAAGACATAAAACCTTACTCATGAGGTGTACTATATAATATTCATTGAAAATTAAAGTACTTCTAATTTTAATAAGTGTGTGCAATAGTGTGCAACACAATATCACAATAGAGACAGATATTTTGTTGACGAAGTGGAAACTCAATTAAGAGAAAAACCACTCCGGGGCAGCGATACCCAGGATATCCACTATTCAGAAGACAAAGCTAGTACATAGATAGTAATACTCACATACCCGATGCAGCGATCGTATCTAGCACTCTGACGTGTAACCCAACACGAACGCCTCCCAACCAAGTCTCTTACTTGAAGGGGTCTTCAATGGAATCTTTTACCTTAGGGCCAACCCCTAAGATAGACGTCAGTTCAGCACAGTAATAGCACACAACGACAACGGCTTGAGAGAGAACACTATAGCACAATAATTCTCACAATAAACTCTCTAAGCTTCCACAGAATTCACTACCGAATTCTCACAATCAACATGCCTAGGGGCCTCTATTTATAGGCTACAGAAGACCCAAATCGTGTCTGATTAGGTTTTCCTAGGCGTCGTTCGGATGGTAGACATAAGGCGTCCAGGCGTATAACCGTGCAACCGGCTTTCCGAATTCGTACTATATTCTTTCCTGAATAGAGCCACGTCCGGACGGTGTTGACCTAGTGTTCGGACGGTTGCTCTTTAGCTGCACGCAATTTCCATATCAAGGCTTGGAGCGTCTGGACCATAGAGGCTATCATCCGGACGGTTGAATTGATGCACACAATTTCCATATATGAAGTTTGAGTGTCCAGACCATGAAGACCGACGTCCGGATGGTAGAACTTTGTAAGCATGACTTGCCTTATGGAGGATAGCATCCAAACGGGAGCACACATCGTCCGGACGGTTGCAGCTGTCTTCCCATATCTGGGTTTTGGAAAGAAATCCCATAGCTGATCGAACACTGAACTGCATCCGGACGTGTTGTTGAGACGTCTGGACAAATGCAACTTGGAATAGTTCGAAGCTTCTCGACATAGAGGAAGGTTCGGACGAAAAGTTCTCATCATCTGGACGAATGATGCTTGGACAGTTGAGCGTCCGAACAGAATATCACATTGTCCAGACGGATGCAAGGGATTCGATTTTTCTGACTTGGAATCTGGACAAAATCTTCTAGAAACAAGGCTATGAAATGAAGACTGAAAATAACTAAATCCCTAATAAAAAGTGAAAAGATGAAATGCCTTCTAAAAGTAAAGTGTGTGCATAAGTGTCAACAAAAATTAAAGAACAGCGGAAAGTAAATGACACAGATATTTTTGTTGACGAAGTGGAAACTCAGTTAAGAGAAAAACCACTCCGGGGCAGCCAAACCCAGGAATTCCACTATTCAGAAGACAAAGCTAGATACAAGATAGTAATACTCACATGTACCGATGCAGTGGTCGTACCTTGATTTCTGACGTGTAACCCAACACGAACGCTTCCCAACCAGGTTCACCTACCTGAAGGGGTCTTCAATGGAACTCCTTACCTTAGAGCTGACCTCTAAGATAGACTTCGGTTTATAGCACAACACACTTGAAAAACGACTTCAGAGGAGATATCACGTTTCTGAGCTCTAATGGAATTCATACTGAATTCTTGCAGCTCTAAGTGCCCAGAGGCCCCTATTTATAGGCTGGGGGTCTGAATGGGCGTCAGGCAAAATAATCCTGTGAGCCGTCCGGATAGTGACCATGACCGTCAGGACGGACAACTGTGTGACAGGATTTTTCGAAATTTTTGCGGAGAAATCTTTCCTGTATAAGAACATCGTTTGGACGGACGCACGTCCGCTGCAAGTAATTTCCATAACAGGCTTCGCGCGTCCGGACCAAGGGAAAGGAGCGTCCGGATGGCTAAACTTCAACACGCAATTTCCATATCTGATACGCGTGCGTCCGGACTATATGGGGGAGACGTCCGGACGGTTGAAGTCGAATCGTCAGTTACCATATATGATGCACCAGTGCCCGGACCATAGCTGTCAGATGTCCGGACGATTCATTTTGAATTGCGATTCTTGCCTTACGGAGATACGCGTCCGGACGAGATACCACATCGTCCGGACGGTTGATTGATCTTCCCTTTCTTGCACTTGGAAAGAATTAGTGAACCGTTCGAGAACTGATAGGCGTCCGGACGTTCTGCTGAAAACGTCCTGACGGAGCAAGCTGGCACAGAAGCTTCCCGATACGATGTAGGTGTCTTGACGGAAGAAACACGTCGTCCGGACAGATGATGCTTGTTTGTCTGACGTCCGGATGGAAGGACACGTTGTCCGGACGGATGGAACAGTAGACAGATGGGCGTCCGAACGGGATGACACATCGTCCGGACGGCTGACAGGGAACTTTGAAATTCTTCTGACTTCACTCTGAACAGTGGAATCCCTGTTTGCAGTATCCTTACATATAAGTGATTTTGTCCAAACACAGAATGAGGCCAAAATACTAACAAACTCCCCCTTTGGCCATTCTGGGACAAAAATCACTTGACCGGTTTGGAAATACATTCCCGGTCCAAAATAAAAATTACTCCCCCTTTTTGTCACAAAGGGACAAAGGGTAAACAGAGTAATAAAAACTAACTGTCATAATAATTACTCCCCTTAACGGTCTCAGAAGGACCCGGGAAATAGAGTAATATATATCCAAAGTGTTTTAACCAAAAACAGAAATTGTCTCAAAATAACAAAAGATAAAAAATCTACAAAAACATAAGAGGGAATCAAACATCCTCAGTCATGGGTAAAATCCCATCTGCACCATCCTCATCATCATTGCTGTTAGGATGATGATACTTCAGGCACTCCTGAAGGTCCAGCTGGTTCTACTCCACGCACCTGTCAATGGAGTGCACAGCAAGCTTCAAGGAACTCATAGACTGCTGCATGGAGGACATAGACACCTGCAAGCTGCTCATCCCTCCCTGAAGTGCAGCAAGAGCCTCCATAATCTGAGCATAATTGACCTCTGGCTCAGATGGCGGTACAGTATGTGAAGATGAAGCCATATCTGGAAAGCTGACTGGCATAGTAGCAGGTGGGGGTGCCTCATCATCAGAGTCATCTCTCCGCAGCTGCGCATTAGACTTCATCAATGTCTGCTTGCTGATGGGCTGCTGGATTTTCTTCTTTGGTTCGCCATTGACATTGATGCCCGACTGAAGGATAATCTGAGTAAGGAGGCAGCCAAAAGGGAGACCAGCAGTGCTCTCATCACGGGCTTCTAATATAACTCCCAAAATGTGCTTGCATAGGCAGAAAGGCAAGCGGAGGTGGATAGCATAGACAAGCTAGGCCCGTTTCAGGATCATATCACTGCGCCGGGTAGCCGGCCAAATATTCAGCTGAATGATCTTGGCCTCACCTTGGGGAACGGCACGGAAGAGTTCCCTGAGATCATCTAGGGATGGAGGAAGCACCACCTCATTGTAGGGGCTGGCTGAAATCTCTAGCACTAGGACTCGGATGATGTGACTGATGACCTGAGGGTCAACAGTGATGAGATGGCCTGCAACGGAGGATTGAAGCACTACTCCATGATCATCATCCTGCACCACCTCCAGGTTGGCGTAGAACAGCTTGACCAATCTAGTGAACACCACACAAGCACAGCTGTGGAGATATCCCCAGTTTTACGTCTGAATGATGTCAAGTATGTTGTCCAGTGGTGGCACCATGATATCAGCCCGAAGCATGTTCCGCTCAGCAATGACGGAGCGGTCCATAATTTTGGCCTGAATTGCAGCCCTATCTTCCACAAGCCTCTGACGGATCCTACGGGGAGGACTGCTTGCAGACATGATTCTGCAAAAGATCCAACAAGAATTTCCAAAGAAAAATATTCCAAAAATATTCTTGTTAGGATAACACAAATTTGGCAGAATAACAGTAGTATACGGACTTCAAAAATAACATCAACTAAGTCCGAGAAATTTCAGCATGGCAAATATATGCATCTCATATTCCAAAAAAAATAGATAACATTCTAACAGCTTCAAAGAAAACTGAAGAGAAAAAGACTAGAAAAATACTTGAAATATGAGAGATATATGCAAAAAGTCAAAAGCTTAATTCCAACCTTACTCAGAAACAGCCAAAAATTCTGATTTTGTGGGGTATGAAGAGAAATCGGTGATCTGGGCATTTTATAGCCGCTGTGGGGTCCCCGTCCGGACGGTGGATTGATGACGTCCGGACGCTCGCTGCCTCGGAAAGGAGTAGAATGGTCGCGCGCGTCCGGACGATATAAAAAGACTGTTCGGACGATGATGACAGCGCACGTCCGGACTCCGTCAGGTCCTGTCCGGACATGTGGGCTCCATCCCCGTTCGGACTCCAAGGGAGAACCGTCCGGACCACCAGTCCGTCCGGACATCAACGTAGACCGTCCAGACACTCCACACTGAAACACCAGAAAAGCTGAGAAGAATTTACAGAGATCAAATTTTCTCAAGTCAGTGTCAGAATATGCATGCATAATCAACTGATAACACAATCAGAGAGCATCTCAGAAATACACAGAGATATAAGAGGAAGTTGAGATTTCAATTAGCACAAATAATTTTTTCTGATCATATAGAAATCAAATAGGTAACTCAACTCAAGCAATGCGTGTGTTTGTGGAGACTCTTTTCCCACAAGGTAAAACTTTCCAAGACATGACAAAAATGCAACTAGATTTTCTAGATATGAGAGAAAATCAAAAACAGATTAGCCAAAAGTCAAACCTTATAACTTGCTAGGGCCTAGACACCCTCATCTGATACACTCCCCCTAAGATACAGCACGTATAATTTTTTTTTACTTGCTCATAGAGGGCAAGGAAAGTTTAAGCACATAAGCAGTGATTAAACAAATTTAAAGCGCATAACTTTTTATGAATTACTGCTTGAATCTTATGGTACTGCAAGGGAGTGCCAGAGTTTATAAATGCTAGGTTCAACTAGCCTGTGGTCAATTTGGCCATCTTATTAAGGACTTCTTCTCTTATCCAAAATTTCCAAAAGCAAAGAGTCAGAGAAGGAAAGATGTACCTTTAGGGGAGTCCGGGATAGTGCACTTTTTCATCGCATGAGGAAAGAGGCTATCCTACTTTTGAATAAACAGGAAAAACACTTTGGCCAATATAGTCAAAATTCTCAATTATGTCTAAGCATATTGAATCAATGCAAACCGAATTGAGATATCAGGCAAGAATGCATGCAATATCTAATAAGCCAAGAGAAATAACATCCTGCAAATTCTCCCCAAATTTTTTATTTTTTATTTTTAAAAAAATAAACCAACAAGCAATATGGAAAAAAAAAACATCATATGCTAAGGTACAATCAAACCTGTGTGTGCTCAATGATGCCACTACAGAAAAACAGTCGCTTGACCTGCTTTTTCTGTCTTCCCCAAAAATACCTGCAAAGTTTTCTCAAGAAAAAACAAGGGGGCACAACAAACTGGTTCCTAGATAACTAGCACATAAATATGACAAGGAAAATATGCTAGCAATCAAACCTGATGCCTTAGGATTAGGAACCAAATCCTAGGCATGAACACCCAAATCCGCTAGGTAAGCCTATTCCCCCTCCTGGGGTAACTGTCCTTCTCAGCCCAAGTCTGCCTTCTAGTAGGTGGTGGCTAACAAGACTGCATCATCCACTCCATCATGTTTTGCATCCAAATAGGAGGCTCACTGATGTATTGCTTTGAGGCCTTCTCAAATGCCTGCGTTTGCTCTTGTAAGTGCCATTCTGATTGGCTGATACAAACTGCTATTGAGGCCGCTGATGCTGAGGAGCATGAGACCAAGTGGCTTGGAACTGGTGTCTTGGTGCTTGTCTCCATGGTGCCTGATGCCAAGGAATCTGATGCTGAGCTGCAGGTACCGTGCCATATTGAGCTTGTCTATGCACTTCTTTCTTGGCTTTGGCCTTTTGTGCTTTCAAGAGGGAGCACTAAGGCCGTATATGCCCACTGAGACCGCAGTGATGGCAAATAGGAGGTCTTCTGATGGAATGAGGTTGCTGAGTGCCTGGAACATCATCATTGACCTTTTCCTTCTGTTTATCTTCAATAACCGGAGGAAGCTCTGGGACTGTAGGAGGCACAAACACAGTCTTCGAGGAAGAAGGAATATTAGAAGAGAGAGCTACATACCCGAGACCAGTCTTGTCATGTGGGCTCTTCTGGATGGACAGCATATGAGTCAACATCTCATCAGTGACTCTCTCTAGCTGGAGCTGTGTCTCAAGTAGCTTTTCCTCGAGCTCCTGTATCTTGAGCAGTAGTGAGCTCTTCTCAGTATGCAGACCGTTCAGATCATTAACTTACTGCTTTCGGCCTTCCCTCAGATTCTCAAATTCTTTGTAGAGATTTTTGTATGCTTCCTTGAGCTCTACCTCATTCTCACTATGCTCTGAATAATATGAGTCTTCTTGTTCAACATAAGGGGCCACAAAAGCCAGAAATTTGTCAGACTCTGGAGCATCTTCTTCGGACTCATCACTGAGAGTCACATTGTAAGCCTTCCCCTTGCCCTTCTTGAGATTCCCGCAATCGGCCTGGATATGCCCATAGCCTGAGCATTCAAAACATCGGGGTCCTCTGGGATCTTTCTCATCCTCTGGTTCAGCTTCTCTGAGAGGTTTCTTTGCTTTTTCAGAAAACTTCTTCTTGAACCGATCATCTTTCATTAGTCTTCATAAATTTTTGGCAAGCATTGCCACAGCCTTTTCTTCATCCTCAGATTCTTCTTCAGAGGAGGCTTCTACCTTCTTCTTGGAAGCCTTAAGAGCAATGGTCTTTAATTTCTTGACCGGGGGCAGAGACAGCTCGTATGTTTGACGAGATCCAACCAGCTCGTCAATCTTCATTTCTTCAAGATCCTTGCTTTCCTCAATAGTCGTTACCTTAATCCTGAAACGCTCGGGCAAAGATCTAAGAATTTTTCAGATGAGTTTTACATCCGAGATAGGTTTCCCAAGACTCACCATGGAGTTCCTTAGGTCACTTATTTTGGAGTAAAACTCTCCAAATTTCTCTTCCTCCAACATCTTAATTTCTTCAAATTTTGAAATCAACATCTGAAGTTTGGCAGATTTTACAAGTTTTGTACCTTCATATGTTGTTTCCAAAATTTGCCATGTTGCTTTGGCTGATTCACAATTTGAAATTTTGGCGAATTCAGATGGAGAAAGTGCTTGGCATAAAGCATGGAGGGCTTTGTCATTTGAAAGACGAGCGTTCTTTTGAGGGACTAGTTCAGGTGTTGTATCCTCTGGTTTAGTCCAACCAGTCTCAACAATACCCCAACAGTCAATAGATTTCAAAAAGAAACGCATACGTGCCTTCCAATAGCCATAGTTCGAGCCATAAAGGCAGGAACATAATTAAGAGTTTGAGACATAATAAAGATAGAAGTCAAATATAAAAACACTCAAGAAATTAATCTTCTCAGAGTGTACCAAGCGCAGCGGAAAGTAAAGTGTGTGCATAAGTGTCAACAAAAATTAAAGCGCAGCGAAAAGTAAATGACATAGATATTTTTGTTGACGAAGTGAAAACTCAGTTAAGAGAAAAACCATTCCGGGACAGCAAAACCCAGGAATTCCACTATTTAGAAGACAAAGCTAGATACAAGATAGTAACACTCACATGTACCGATGCAGTGGTCGTACCTTGATCTCTGTCGTGTAACCTAACACGAACGCTTCCCAACCAAGTTCACCTACCTGAAGGGGTCTTCAATGGAACTCCTTACCTTAGAGCCGACCTCTAAGATAGACTTCGGTTTACAGCACATCACACTTGAAAAACGGCTTCAGAGGAGATATCACGTCTTTGAGCTCTAATGGAATTCACACCGAATTCTTGCTGCTCTAAGTGCCCAGAGGCCCCAATTTATAGGCTGGGGGTCAGAATGGGCGTCAGGCAAAATAAGCCTGTGAGCCGTTCGGACGGTGGACCATGACCGTCCGGACGGACAACTATGCGACAGGATTTTCCAAAATTTTCGCGGAGAAATCTTTCCTGTATAAGAACATCGTCCGGACGGGATGGCTCGATCGTCCGGACGAATGCACGTCTGCTGCAAGTAATTTCCATAACAGGATTCGGGCGTCCGGACCAAGGGGCAGGAGCGTCCGGACGGCTAAACTTCAACACGCAATTTCCATATCTGATACATGTGCGTCCGAACTATATGGGGGAGACGTGCGGACGGTTGAAGTCGAATCGTCAGTTACCATATATGATGCACCAGCGTCCGGACCACAGCTGTTAGATGTCCGGACGGTTCATTTTGAACTGCGATTCTTGCCTTACGGAGATATGCGTCCGGACGGGATACCACATCGTCCGGACGGTTGATTGATCTTCCCTTTCTTGAACTTGGAAAGAATTAGTGAACCGTTCGAGAACTGATAGGCGTTCAGACGTTCTGCTGAAAACGTCCTGACGGAGCAAGCTAGCACAGAAGCTTCTTGATACGATGTAGGTGACCGGACGGAAGAAACACATCGTCCGGACAGATGATGCTTGTCTGTCTGACGTCCGGACGGAAGGACACGTCGTCCGGACGGATGGAATAGTAGACAGATGGGCGTCCGGACGGGATGACACATCGTCCGGACGGCTAACAGGGAACTTTGAAATTCTTCTGACTTCACTCTGAATAGTGGAATCCCTGTTTGCATCATCCTTACATATAAGTGATTTTGTCCAAACACAGAATGTGACCAAAATACTAACAAAAAGCATCATTACATAGAAGTGATTTTGTCCAACATAATGCAACCAATCACAAACCAACATTCATAATTATTTTACAGTCCATAACCCTCTTATGGTGAGGTTTGCGCATCCTGTGAGGCTTTAGGTATAATATTAGTGTCCTGATGAGGTATAATAATCAGTCACCACTAGTTGTCTAATCGGGTCCGACCCTAATTGATCCACACAACTAGCAATGCTGTAACGCTCGAGAATTTTGATCGCATGAAATAATAGAAAAACATTTTCAAAATGCTTGAAGTAAAATACTATAATGTTTTTCTATGAGTTATATAGAAATATGAAATCGATTGAAATTCGATTAAGGGTTGAAAATGGACTGAGAAAGATATAGAGTCTGGGAACCTCGGTCACATGAAATAATGGGAAACAAATTCTCAAATTTCTTCAAGTAAAATACCAAAATTCTTATCTATTGGTCATTTTGTTGCCTTCAAAACATCAGGTCAATTGGAGTTCGATAAAGGGTTGAAAACATATAGAGAAGACAAGTCGATCAAGTTTTCAACTAACAACCATTTGAATGGCCTTAGAGTACCATTCGAATGACACTGCACATTAACAAGTGCTGTGTAGTGCCACGTGGCAATCAGAGAGAGGATGAACTAATGTCAACATTATGACGTGGTAGGCATAGTGGGCAAGGTAATGTGATGGAAAACTTGGGGACCAAGGTTGCTGACGTCAACAAAAAATGGACCCCAAGCTGATCCAACACGAGGCATCAGATTAGGGCTGGAGCAGGACATGTGGTTGGCCAAGATTTGGTTAGCACATCACCTGTAATACCCCGATCCCACATTGGGAAGAAGAGGAATAGCCTACACAGGGTGGGTGGTTTATAAAGATAGTCATGCGTGCTAAGCTCCACATTACTTAGTTATTATGTGAAATTGAGCTTTATAAGGGATTCTAAGGAAGCTTCAAATTGACTAGTCCTTTTGAGGTAATAGCGTAGATGTGGCTAGCACTTTCCCTGGGTCACATCACAAACCCATTCGAACGGGCTTATATTGGCGTTTGAACGGGGTTGTTGTCCCTATGTAAATCTGATTCTTCTCACTTCTTTTCCACACCAAAATTCATTCCCTCACTTTGTAATGATCTTGATTCTCTTTTGGGGAGAGAATAGTAATTTATTGATAATTAAGACATTAGGAAAGGGTAGGTTCAGTCTAGTAATGAGAATAGATAATTACATGCATAATATAGTTATATAGACATAACTAAAGTAAGAGAAATGCTTTTAAAAATTTATAATAATAATAATGAATTTTATAACATTTCCCTTACATTCTTTTTTTCTTTTGGTGTGTCTTAAGCAAGAACTGATATTTTACTTCACTAAACCCCAACCCTAGCCTCTAGGTCCAAATATAAAATCCTAAGCTCGTTGCCGCCCAATACATTTTTCCTCTCTCTGTATGTTCCCTCTACCCAATTTATTTGGTTGAAAGAGACACCCTAATTTGTCATGTAATGTCCGAGACACTAATTTAGAGTTTAAAACATGATTTAGACTAAGAAAGTGATTAGTTTAGTAAATGGGAAAGAAAACACTTAGAAAACTCACAAAAATGAGTTTCTGTGCATCAAGTCCGAACGGGCCAAAACCCGTGTCCAAACTAGTAGATCAGGAAGTCATTTTCGACTTCCTATGGGTTGTGTTTGAGAATTTAAGATGACTTCTAATTTATCAAGTGTGTGCAATAGTGTGCAACAAAATATCACAATGCGAAAACTAAAGAGACATATTTTGTTGACGAAGTGGAAACTCAATTAAGAGAAAAACCACTCCAGGGAAGCCAAACCGAGGATATCCACTATTCAGAAGACAAAGCTAGTTACAATGCAATAGCACTCACATACCTTTATGCAGTGGTCGTACCTTGAACTCTAACGTGTAACCCAACACGAACGCCTCCTAACCAAGTCACCTACTTGAAGGGGTCTTCAAAGGAATCATTTACCTTAGGGCCAACACCTAAGATAGACTTCAGTTTCAGCACAGCAACAGCACTTCGCAACGACTTGAGAGTGAGCAGATCAACACAATAACTCTAAAACACAACTCTCTAAGCACTAAGGAATTCACAACCAAATTCTTACAATTCTCAAGCCTAGGGACCTCTATTTATAGGCTATAGGTTCAAATGAGCGTTTGGCTTGAAATACCTAGGTGCCGTCCTGACGGTAGACATAAGGCGTCTAGACGGACAACTGTGCGATCAGCTTTCCAAATTTCGTAGAAATTCTTTCCTAAATTGAGCCGCGTTCGGACGGTATTGTCCTGTCGTCTGGACGATTGCACTTTAGCCACACGCAATTTTCATATCAAGGCTTGGCGCGTCTAGACCATAGGATCTAACGTTCAGACGGTTGATCTGATGCACGCAATTTCCATATATGAAGCTCGCGCGTCCGGACCATGAGGACTAACGTCCAGACGTCTTGATTTTGAATGCACGACTTGCCTTATGAATGAGCGCGTCCAGACGGGAGTCCACATCGTCTGGACGGTTGTAGTTGTCTTCCCATATTTGTGTTTTGGAAAGGAATCCCATAGCTCATCGAACACTGAGTGGCGTCCGGACGTGCTACTGGAGCGTCCAGATGAATGCAAGTGGGAATAGTTCGTAGCTTCTTGACACAGGGGAAGGTCCGAACGGAAAGTTCTTGTCGTCCGGACGGATGATGCTTGGACAGTTGAGTGTCCGGACGGAATATCACGTCGTCCGGACAGTTGCAAGGGATCTAATTTCTTGGACTTGGAATCTATGCAGAATCTTCTAGAAACATATCTCTGAAGAAGACTTCTGAAAACTGACTGAACCCCTAATAAAAAGCATCATTGTTTATGTTACTGACTGATGAGTGTCCAGGCGTTTCACTAGGCAGTTCAGACAATAAAATCAGGATCCAACTTTTGCTGAGCTGTAGACTTTGCAGAGTCTTCTTGGAGTCTGGAAATTCCTTCTTGATGCTTGTGACACTGATCTTGTTCTAATAAGGCCATTTCCATATCAGAGAAATAAACTCTGAATATTTGAAAACTCTGAACTAATACGGCATCCGTGTGAAATCAGTAACAATACATGATAGTTATTTTGTCCAACAGAATGCAGCCAACACAAAAACTAACAGTGTCTGAACAGGGAACACCTTGTGTCCACACACAAGTGTTAGGAACTTCAATTGCGACTCCTTCGACACGTGTCTAGATAGGGCACTTACATGTTCGGACAGGTTGCGTTTTAAACCAAAAATGAGCTTTTTTTTTAGCTCAGAGAAATAAACTCTGAATATTTGAAAACTCTGAACTAATACGGCATCCGTGTGAAATCAGTAACAATACATGATAGTTATTTTGTCCAACAGAATGCAGCCAACACAAAAACTAATAGTGTCTGAACAGGGAACACCTTGTGTCCGCACACAAGTGTTAGGAACTTCAATTGCGACTTCTTCGACACGTGTCTAGATAGGGCACTTACATGTTCGGACAGGTTGCGTTTTAAACCAAAAATGAGCTTTTTTTTTAGCTCATTTCCGGATCTCCCTCACCCCTCCCATGATTTCTTAGGTTTTTCATCTAAAACCTTTGATTCTAGAAGATCTAAGCCTCCAAACTCAAGTCCGGCTCAGGAAACGTGATCTACGCAAAGAGATCTGCGTTTTCACCGATTTATTTGAGGTAAATCCAAAATTTCAAGTTTCTCTAGTTTTGTGTAAATCTTAAAAAGCTTGAGTTTAATCTTCATTTGTCTTTAGGTTTTGATTGTTTTTTAGCTTCCCAAGTGATCTCCAAGCTTTGGGTTTCATTTTAGTGAATTTGAGGTAAGATTCCCAAAATCCTAACTTTTAGTTTAAGTGTTTAAGTTTGTAGTTTTAAGTGTCTAATCCTAAGTAAGTCTTATGGGTTAGTAATGTTGATTAATGGGTTGTCAAATGGAACCCAAGAAATTCTATGGGTTTTCCATGGGTCTAGCTCTTGAGCAATTTAAGAGCTAAGTGTGAGTTTAGAGTTAGAATATGCTAATGTATCATGCAATGTGGTGATGCAACGTCACATTGCGAGGTTTTGGTTGAGGATTCATCTATAAACCATAAATTGAGCAACCCAAGTGAGTATTGTACTCACTTAGAACTTTATGATGTTTTATGCAAAGAAATTTTATGATTTGATAATCTCGAGCCAATTGCATTTTCATAGGATACATGCATGTGAATTGCTTTGATTATGTTAAAATGATGTTTTGATGAGATTCATGTTTTTTTATGTTATGTTGAGAACTTGTGGATTGAGAAGTATTAAATGTGATGCATGTTTTGATAAAAGTTTGTGAAAAAAGCATGAGATGAGATAAGTTGCATGTGTGATAACATGAACACAGAGCATAAATAGTGTTGGAGCACTAGCATAACGAAATCATGAACGCTAAACAAGTTTTGGGGTTGTAGCCCTGCAGGCAAAGCAAGTGAAAGTCCAGAAAGTTGAAGCGCTCGACATTAGAAACAAATCTTGGGGTTGTAGCATTGCAGGCAAAGAAACAAGAAAATAGAACAAGAGTATACATAGCATGGTGATGTATGACATGATTTGGAAAATGATTTCAGGCTAAATGTATTAGTATACATATGTTTTCTGGTATGGGACGAAAAGCATATGTATAGTGATATTCGACTAGTTTGCATTCTAATCTATGAGATGACATGTATTTGGAGTGTATGTACTACATGAATTCTCCAAAGGTTCGGAGCATCATGTATGCATGTACGATCGAGATAGGATGTAGATTTCATAAGATGGTATGTACTTGGAGTGCTTATAATACATGAGTTCCCCAAAGGTTCGGAGTGTAATGTATGCATGTACGATCGAGATATGACATTGATTGAATTGGTTTGGAATGTTGTATATTTGGAGTGCATGTATATTGGAATTCCCCAAAGGTTCGTGTTAGCTTATGATTGGCTACATTCTGTTGGACAAAATCACTTCTATGTAATGTTGCTTTCTAATCAGGGATACCGTTTAATTTAGAGTCTTCTATTCAGAGATGTGCTTCAAGTAGATTCTGCACAGATTCCAAGTTAGAGATGTTAGATCCCAAGATTTCGTCTGGACGTCTTTGTCAACCGTTTGGATGATCATCAATCAAGCAATATCTGTCCGGACTCCCATCAATGTCTAGAAGATTTGAACTATTCAAAGTTGTATCCGTTCGGACGTCTCAGCAACACATCCGAACGCTATTTAGTGTTCGACAAGTAAGAGGATTTCCTTCCAAACACAGATATGGGAAGACAGTTGCAACCGTCCGGACGACAAGTCTACACCGTCTGGACTCTATCCTTGATAAGGCAAGACATGGAGAAGAATTGCAACCGTCCGGACATCAGGGCAACACCGTCTGGACACCAGTCCTTATTATGGAAATTACGTGTAGCTGAAGTTCAACCGTCCAGACATTAGGGCAACATCGTCCGGACAAGGCCCTATTCAGGAAAGAGTGTCAACGTTTATGGAAAGCTGGTTGCATAGTTGTCCGTCCGAACGGCCTCAACTTCCGTCTGGACCCTGCCTATAGAAAACTGAATCAGTGTCGATTTAGGTCTTCTGTAGCCTATATATAGAGGCCTCTAGGCATGTACTACTTACAGAATTCAGTATTGAATTCTTTAGAGCTTAAAAAGTATATTTTAAGAGTTGTTGTACTGATCCGTTTGCTCTTAAGCCGTTGCCGTTGTGTGTTGTTGCTGTGCTCGTCAATCGAAGTCTATCTTAGGGAGAAGCCCTAAGGTAAAGGAATCCATTGAAGACCCCTTCAAGTAGGTGACTTGGTTAGGAGGCGTTCACATTGGGTTACGTGTCAGAGTGCAAGATACGATCGCTGCATAAGGGTATGTGAGTGTTACTGTCTTGTTACTAGCTTTGTCTTCTGAATAGTGGATTTCCTGGGTTTGGCTGCCCTGGAGTGGTTTTTCTCTTAATTGAGTTTCTACTTCGTTAACAAAATATCTGTCTTATTAAAATTCTGTACTTTTGGTATTTTGTCACACATTGCACACGCACATGGTTAAATTAGAAGTCATCTTTATTTTTTAGTTCTGAATGTCTTATATGCATGTGCGACTGAGTTATAACGATGTTTTGTTTTAATGTGATGTGAAGTTTTAGAGTGTACATATGTATGTATTCCCCAAAGGTTTGGAAGAAATGCAGGCGCATATAGCTGAGATATTACATCGAATGTTTTCTTATGACACCATGTTTGGGAGTGTGCTTATATTGGGATTCCCCAAAGGATCAAATGAGTTGTATACACACAAGGCCGAGGCATAGTGTCAACTATTCATAGATATCCTTTGTTAGTTTTGTTGGCTGCATTCTGTTGACAAAATCGCTATCATTTAATGTTGCTGCTTTAACAAGGATGCCGTATATTTCAGAATCTTCAAAGTATTTAGAGTTTATTTCTCTAATACAGAAAGCGCCTTATTATGACAAGTTTTAGTGTCACAAACTTCAAGAAGGCAAATTTAGAGTTCTAGGAAGATTCTATGCAGATTCCAACTCAACAGAAGTAAGATCCCTTGTTTCTGTCCGGACGGCCTAGTAATGGGTCCGGACACCCATCAGTGTCTAGAAGATTCCCAGTGCTCCAGTGCATCTGTCCGGACGACAGGGCAACACCATCTGGACGCTAGTCAGAGTTCGAGTATTTTTCAAAAATCCTTTTCAAACAAGGATTAGGAAGACAGCTTGCAATCATCCGAATGCTAGGGCAACACCATCCGGACGTGGCCTTAATAAGGGAAGCGTGAAGCTCGTTATGGAAAGGCGGTTGCAATTATCCTTTCGGACGCATCAACCTCCGTCCGTACGCAGCCTAGAGAAATTCGATTCAGAGTTGATTTAGATTTTCTAAAGCCTATAAATAGAGGCCTCTAGGCATGTAATATTCATAGAATTCGATATTGAATTCTCTATAACTTAGAGAGGGTGTTTAGAGAGATATTGTGAAGATCTACTAGCTCTCTAGCTATTGCCGGTGTGCTATTGTTGTGTTCATGTGAAGTGTATCTTAGGGAGGAGCCCTAAGGTAAAAAAATCCATTGGAAACAAGATATGTTTCAACCTGACATATCTGGTTTCCACTTCGTTAACAAAATATCTGTCTCATTTAAATTCCGCACTTATGATATTTTGTTATACATTATTCACATACACACACACCGTCAATTAGAAGTCACTTTATTTTTCAATTGGTATCAGAGCTTGACACACTCTGTTTAGATTAATTTCTTGAGTGTGATTTTTTTGACTTTGTTGGTATAGTTTCCGGTATGGTGACGTGTCGTCTGATGATTCGCTATCTCAGGAAATTAGTCTTATTTCCTAAGACCTGATTGAAATGAAAAAATTGAGGAAATAGGGGAGAGGATGACACAAGGATTTAAGTGGTTCCCTCAAACCGAGGTACATCCACTGTAGGAGGTGTAGAGAAAATTCACTATTAAGTAGTTACAAGAGAAAAATCACTCGTAGCCCTAAGCCCCGATACACCCAGATTTCCCTCTTTTAAGTTTCTCTATTTTCTCCTTTTTTTTGCCCTTGTTTTTCTATATCTCTTTTTCTATATCCTTGCATCTGGTGCGATGACCTCTATTTATAGGCCGGGCTCCTGGCCTTACTATACTTGCTGCCTCCTTCCAATTCTTCATGCCTCGTTTTTCTAGGAGCTCGAATTCTGGCTTAATTTATTCTGTTTGGAGCGTCCATCTTCCCATGTCTGCCACCTTCTATTTCTTTAACATTTGTTTTTGTTGTGTCCTCGAGTGGAGAGAGTGATTGGAGATTATTTAATGATGAGTGGGGATGATAATGAGTGGAGTGAAGTTGGTAGAAAAGTGCATGGTCTTGGGAGAAGTGAGTGGGCGGTTACTTTATGATTAAGTGGGATTATTTTATTGAGTGTATGCATTGTCCAAGAAGCTTGGAGGAAGTGCTGCCTGGGATGGAGGAAAGTGCTGCCAGGTTTGGAGGAAAGTGCTGCCCATGCTGTCTTGATGTTGTTGTCCAGCAGAGTTTCTCCAAAATCATCCACTAGCATTTGTTTAATGCTGAACCCCACCTCAATCGTTAAATAACTACCTTATCCCATTAATCATGGAATTCTGTCCTTATTGTACTCTGAAACATCTGCGGCAAACCTTCAACCAGACCCCGAGGCGATGATGTCCGAGACATGTTCGTTCTACCTTGGAGATCTCGGGATATCGCTGCATCATAACGGGGTTATAAAAAGCTAAGACATTATTGTACCGACTTGTTGTTATCTCCGAGGCGAGGTTACTCCGAGACTCAAATACCCGAGATGTGCTCACTCCATTCAGATTAGGAGATCTCGGGATGTTCTTCATACCGTAACCTGGAGTGTTAAGATCGTTATACCTCCGAGATGTATTTACACCGAGACATCGTTATACCTCCGAGATGTATTTACACCTAGGCAGTCTTTTCTTTGTTGGCTGTAATAAATGCCCGAGACATAGCTCCGAGATGTTTCCGAATCCACGTGTCTCTAGGGTTGATTTTATCCCTAACAGTTACCCCCCTAATTCTCTGATTTCGGGAATAAACGGAAATTAGGGAATTATTCTTCGGCCGCCAGTCTGTACTCGATACTGTGAAGGGCGCGTCTTTTCAACAGTTCAAAATTTGAATTTGACCGCTTCTTTTCCCAATGACGACGTCAGCTCTGTACAGCCGCCTTTTTGTCATCATTAAATGGTATTGTCGAGGCAGTGCATTTAATGCTGGAATTACGGAAGGTGCGTCTTTTCACCTTCGGAAATTTTGAATCGACACCGCCTTTTGGGATCTCAGACACGTATGGGTGGAGATATTTAAAGTTAGAATATTTTACTATTCATTCCTTATCGCTTATCTGTTTCTTTCGATCTTCATTGTCTTCTTCCTCCTCAACTTTTTCCTTTCTCTGTGTTTCCTGTTTCCACTCTTCTCCTTTCTTCCATGGCTCCCAAGAAAGCTGTCCAGACTGCTCCTGCCACATCTCGGGCTCGAACAAAGAGATCCGATGGCTCTGTAGATCTCTCTCCTCTGGAGAGCAGAGTCGACTCCATTATCTTCGCGAAGCATGAGAGTGTTCTTCGCTCGAATTACGAAATCTCTCCGGCAGTGAAACTGTTTTATCAGGCGCCTGGAACCAGGGTTATTGACGGTGGCGACGTCACCCTATACGAGAGGATGTTTCTGGCTGGTCTCCGATTGCCGTTTCCGGAGATTGCTCGAGACTTCGTTCTTTTTCTGATGATCGCGCCCAGTCAGATAATGCCAAATGCTTGGCGGTACCTGTTCGCCTCTTACATCCTATGGAGGCTTGTGTTGAAGAAGGAGATGAACATCCTGCAATTCTTCAACATCTATAGGCCGAGGCAGACTGTAGAGGGAATGATTGAACTCTGCGTCCGTCACCCGCCTGTTTTCATCAAGCTCAAGAGTGGGCTGACGAACAACAAGTTCTGGGAGATGCAGTTTTTCAGAGTTTCCGGGGAGTGGGAATGCCCCGAAGGTACTCTCCTTCCTGAAGATCGTATGATGCCTCGGACTTGGCAGTTGTTGCGACCTGACCGAAGTGACCCCCCTTCGCTCACTGTATCCGAACTGGAGGATGTTAAGGAGATAAGTGGGTGGTCCGCTGCCAGAGTCAAGGCCGACAAGTTTGAAGAAGTCGATTTTGACAATCTCGTCACCGAGGAGAATATGAGGCAGTTTCTCGGATATGACATTCCGAGAGACAAACAGTTAATCACCAAGAGGGGAGCTGTCAAGAAGAGGAATGAAGCCCCTCCATCCCCGAGACCTACGACTAAGAAGAGGTCACCTGAGGAAGTTCTCGGGGATGTTCCTGCACAAAAGAAACAGAAGATTCCTTTGGCCGCTTCAGGTGCGAGGAGAACTCCTCCTTCGGCTCCATCACCTAGGGTAAGCGCTGAAGAGGGGTCTGCCAGCTTTCGGGGTTTCATTCCCGAGGCTAGCCCTGCTCCTTCCTTTGTTCCACGGGATGAGTCTGGCTCCGAGGCTTCGTTCCATGGTGAACAATGTGCGGTACCTGAGAGGTCTAGAGAAGGAGAAGGAAATGTACCTGAGGCCCGAGACTTCCCAGTTGCGCGTAGGGTAAAGCATCCGGCTAGGAAACGGAAGCTTACAGGCCAGGACCGAATGGCTCAAAGACTCGCGGACGCCGGGCGATTGTGGGGTAAAGCGGTTATAATACCTTCCGACAAAGAGGAAGTGCGCCAAGAGCCTGTCGCTTCAAGTGGTGACTTTCTTGAAGAGATGGATGAAGAAGTCGGCACCCCCCGAGACGAGCCTCTGGCTGAAGAGTTTGAAGTAGAAGGTACTCCCCGAACTCCTTCTTCGGAACGTCCAGAAACACCACCACCCCCTGAAGAAAATCGTGAAACGGGGTGCTCCACCCCCCAAGTTTCATGTTCTGCGCCTATACAAACCGAGACTCCTACTGGAATGTCCGAGGCTGAGGACGTTGAACAGCCTTGCCCCTCTCGGGAAGTGATTGATCAGGAGGTGCCGGGATCTGCTCCTGAAACTCAAAGTCCCGGTCAACCCGAAACAACTCCCCATGTTGGAGTGGCTGAGGAGTCTCGGATCGATTCCGAGAACGTTATTCCTGAAGCTGGCGTGCTCCCCGAGACTTCTACTAGGAGCGAGTCTCGTGCTGAGGCCAGCCCAAGCACCGGGGCTGTACCTCAAGTGGGTCCTAGCTCTTCCTCCAGGGTCTCGGCCGGCTTCGAGATTTTGGGCAGGGGTCTTCTGGGTCATCCGATGGAGGCCATAAAGAACTTAATCCCCGAGGGATATCTGGGGAATGCAGGGGCGTCTTCTCCCGAGAAGATCGCCCAAGGCATTCTCATCTCTCATTATCAGGTAAGTTTCTAGAGCTAGGACTTTTTATTCTGTTTGCATCCCGATTCTGACTTTGCTTACTTTTTTCTTGACAGCTTCTTGTGAAGATGACTGCCCTCTGGCAGAAGTGTGAAAATCGTCCTGCGTCTCCGCCCACTCCTTCCCCCGAAGTGCAAGCCCGCATCTCGGGTTTAGAGGATGAAGTTGCGGCGCTGAAGTCTCTTCTTCAGTCCAAGGACGAGGAACTCGCGTCCCGGGACTCGATTATATCCGAGATGCGTTCTGCTAACGCTCGTTTGAGTAACGAAGTGGCGGAGGCCAACGGTCGGTACGCTCGCTCTATTGAAAGTCTTTCTTCCGAGCTGGATCGTGCGGATCAATTGTCTACCCGTTTGTCGGCTGTGCAGAATGAATGCTCCAAGGCGTGCAAGAATGCGTTGAGTGCCGAGGCTGAAAAGGACAAACTCAAAGATGAGGTTGAAAGACTTACAGCCGAGAGGGATAAAGCTCTCAAGGCGCAGGATCACTCGGAGAGTCTCTTGATTCGTCTCAGGGCCAGATATGACGCCGATCGGGCAAAGCTCAAACGTTATTAGAAGCAGTTGAGCTATGCGCCTTATCTTTGGGATCAGAGTTGGGGTCGGGGTTGTCATTGGGGTTTCGAAAATTTTTGAACTTTGGTGACAAATCCTCAATATAAATTTGATCCCGAGACGGTTGATCCGACGTTGGTGGGTTTTCCCGAAGAAGCCATTAATGAGATGGAGGAGTTCGGTAAGGACTTCATGCCCGACTTTCCGAATTGGGGTCTTGACGCGCCAGTTCCCGAAGAAGACCCTTTTGACGATCCTGCCAGCTAGAAGCTGTTTTCTTGAATTTTTATCTTCTCTTTTCTTTACCTGTACATTTTTCTTTGTATAAAACTTCGAATATGATATCTTTTGAATGAAATTTCTACCTTTTCCTTTTTGATTGTGGTATTCAAAGAAGCCTTTTGCTTAGGCATTTTCTTTTCTGTTTTCGGTGTCGGACAAACCGAAAAACCTTTTCTGCTCTCGGTGCTTGACAGACCGAGAGACTTTCCTGCTTACCTTAATGAGTTACCCCCCATAACCTTATTCTGCGACCGCAGGCTAAGTCGTTCGAGGTGGGTAATCAAGTCGCTGAGCTTTACCTTTCTTCTCGGAAATCTTTGTACCCTGTAAAAGATGCTACCGAGATGAAATCATAACTTGAGATTTTTACCTTTTAATTTCTTTATCTCTGAAGGCTTCAACCTTTTAACGTTTGGAGACCTCCAACCGAGGGGTTTTCTCATCTTAGTGTCTTTTTCGTAACCACTTTCGAGTTGTCCGTTGGCAATTCCTCTCTTGGATGTTTTTGTCCTTCCGAAAACCTGCAATCCTGCATTGACGTCCTTTGTTGGACTAAACTTTTTCTTGCTTTCGGTGTTGAAGGACCGAAAGACTTTTCCTGCTCTCGGTGTTGAAAGACCGAGAGACTTTTCCTGCTCTCGGTGTTGAAAGACCGAGAGACTTTTCCTGCTCTCGGTGTTTGACGACCGAGAGACTTTTCCTGCTCTCGGTGTTTGACGACCGAGAGACTTTTCCTGCTCTCGGTGTTAAAAGACCGAGAGACTTTTCCTGCTCTCGGTGTTGAAAGACCGAGAGACTTTCCCTGCTCTCGGTGTTGAAAGACCGAGAGACTTTCCCTGCTCTCGGTGTTGAAAGACCGAGAGACTTTCCCTGCTCTCGGTGTTGAAAGACCGAGAGACTTTCCCTGCTCTCGGTGTTGAAAGACCGAGAGACTTTCCCTGCTCTCGGTGTTGAAAGACTGAGAGACTTTTCCTGCTCTCGGTGTTGAAAGACCAAGAGACTTTTCCTGCTCTCGGTGTTGAAAGACCGAGAGACTTTCCCTGCTCTCGGTGTTGAAAGACCGAGACTTTTCCTGCTCTCGGTGTTGAAAGACCGAGAGACTTTCCCTGCTCTCGGTGTTGAAAGACCGAGAGACTTTCCCTGCTCTCGGTGCTGAAAGACCGAGAGACTTTTCCTGCTCTCGGTGTTTGACGACCGAGAGACTTTTCCTGCTCTCGGTGTTGAAAGACCGAGAGACTTTTCCTGCTCTCGGTGTTGAAAGACCGAGAGACTTTTCCTGCTCTCGGTGTTGAAAGACCGAGAGACTTTCCCTACTCTCGGTGTTGAAAGACCGAGAGACTTTTCCTGCTCTCGGTGTTGAAAGACCGAGAGACTTTTCCTGCTCTCGGTGTTGAAAGACCGAGAGACTTTTCCTTAATCATAAATCAGATTGATTTTTGGATTCCTGACATTGTTAATAAATACTGGAAGTAGATATTCTTTATTGAATATGAAATTGCTTTGAAAAAATCAGAAAAAAGCAACAAGTTATATAAAATATTTTTTCAGGTGCTCGGCATTCCATGGCCTCGGGAGTATCTTCCCTGTTTCGGTCATCAAGCGATAAGCTCCCTTCCGATGGCATCCTATTACCTTGTAGGGACCTTCCCATTCGGGTCCCATTTTGCCTTCCGTCGGATCTTTTGTCATCAAGCTCACCTTTCTGAGTACCCAATCTCCGAGCTGGAACTTTCTGGGCACGACCCGTTTGTTAAAATACCGAGCCGTTCGATCTTGATACGCCGCCCACGTGACATGAGCGTCGTCTCTTTTCTCCTGCAAAAGATCCAGGTGTATCTTAACATTTTCGTCGTTGAGTCCTGGATTGTAGTGAGCCACGCGGAAGCTTGAAGATCCTACTTCCACAGGTATCATCGCCTCGGTTCCGTATGTAAGTGAAAATGGTGTCTCGCCCGTTGTAGTTCTCCTGGTGGTTCGGTATGACCACAACACCTCTGGAACATATTCAACCCATGCTCCCTTCTTCTTATCCAGCTTTTTCTTCAGAAGCTTTACCAGGGTCTTGTTCGTCGCTTCTACTTGACCGTTCGCCTTTGGGTATTGTACCGAAGCATAATGGTTTCGGATATGGAACTCTGAACACCACTTCCGAAATGGTTCACAGTCAAATTGTTTCCCATTATCTGTGACGAAAGCATGAGGAATTCCAAACCGGCATACCACCGATTTCCAGAGGAAAGTTATAACATTTGCCGTCGTTATAGCTGCTAATGCTTCTGCTTCCGCCCATTTGGTGAAGTAGTCTACAGCTACAACCAAGAACTTCCGTCCACCTTTTCCTACTGGCATTGGACCGACTATATCCACCCCCCATTTCGCAAATGGCCACGGAGAAGTGAGGGGGATGAGCTTTTCGGGACTGGCTTTCATGATTCTTGCGAATCTCTGGCACTTGTCACAAGTTTTGACAAGGAGAGCCGAATCTTTCTTGATTGTAGGCCAGTAGTAGCCTGCTCGGATGACTTTTTGCGCCAGCATCCTTCCTCCTGAGTGGTCCCCGCACGCACCTTCATGAATTTCCCTCAGTACATAATTCGACTCGGCCTTGGAGAGGCATCTGAGCAGGGGTTCAGAATACCCTCTTTTATACAGTATCTCCCCGAGAAGGCAGTACCGTACTGCTTGCATCTTCACCCTCCGAGCCGCAACCTTGTTCTCGGGCAGCAACCCGTGTCTGAGAAACTGGATAATGTCCTTTACCCATTCTGGCTTCTCTGGTACCGACTCTACTTCCATAACCTTGGTTCTCGGGGCTATCGAAGGTTCGGCCAGAACAATAACCTGTCTTCTCGACGCTTCAATCTCTTCCTCTGTTCCCGAGGCAATCTTTGAGAGCTCATCGGCTCGGATGTTCTCTTCTCGAGGTATTTTTGTGATGACGAACCTTTCGAAATAGGATTGGAATCGCCGCACTTCTTCCAAATACCTAGCCATTCTATCTTCTTGTGCTTCGAATTGTCCTTGGACTTGGCCTACGACCACTTGAGAGTCACTCCGGATTTCGACATTATTTGCCCCCAATTCTCGGGATAATGCCAAACCAGCTATCACTACTTCGTACTCAGCTTCATTGTTTGTCGTAACGAAGTCCAATTTTATGGCAAAGCCGAACTCTTGCCCTTCCGGATTTCTGAGGAGGACTCCTACTCCGCTTCTGCTCCGTGTGGATGAGCCATCGACAAACACTACCTAGGTTGACTCCTTTGGCAGTTCTTCCGCCTCGGGAATGTTGCAGAATTCTGCCAGGAAATCTTCTAGAACCTGCCCTTTGATAGCCATCCGAGGATGAAACTCGATGTCGAACTGTCCGAGTTCCACCGCCCAGTTGACTAATCTTCCCGAGAGGTCAGGTTTTTGCAACACCTTCTTCATCGGATACTCGGTTAAAACTCTGATAGCGTGAGCTTGAAAGTATGGCCTTAATCTTCTGGCTGAGATGATCAAGGCGAATGCCAACTTCTCGATCCGAGGATACTTCCCCTCTGCGCCATGCAGCGCTTTACTTGTAAAGTAAACCGGTTTCTGAACTCCCGAATCTTCTTGGACTAGTACCGAGCTTACTGTTGAGGGAGAGACTGCCAGATAGAGATAGAGAATCTCCCCTTCAGTAGGGCTGCTCAACAGCGGTGGGTTGGCTAGATATTCCTTTAATTTCCTGAAAGCCTCCTCACATTCCTCACTCCATATAAATGCCTTTCGTAAAATTTTAAAGAAGGGTAGGCACTTATCTGTTGACCGAGATATGAAACGGTTCAGGGCCGCAATCCTTCCTGTCAGTCGTTGGAGTTGTTTTGTTGTTCTTGGGGCCTCCATCTCGAGGACAGCTCTAACCTTTTCTGGATTAGCTTCAATGCCTCTTTGTGACACCATGAACCCCAGAAACTTGCCTGAAGAAACTCCAAAGGCACACTTTGCAGGATTGAGTTTCATGTTGTATTTTCTTAGGGTCCGAAAAGTTTCTCGGAGGTCTTCTATGTGCCCGTTTGCCCGAGCACTCTTAACCAGCAGGTCGTCTACGTATACTTCCACGTTTCGACTGATCTGACTTTGAAACATCTGGTTCACAAGTCGTTGATATGTGGCTCCGGCATTCTTCAGTCCGAAGGGCATCATCTTATAGCAGTAAAGCCCTCGGTCCGTGATGAAGGCAGTTTTCTCCTGGTCTGTTTCTTCCATGTAGATCTGGTTGTATCCCGAGAAGGCATCCATGAAGCTCAAGAGCTCATGTCCAGCTGTCGAATCCACCAATAAATCTATCCGAGGCAGGGGAAAGCTGTCCTTCGGACACGCTTTATTCAGGTCGGTGAAATCTACGCACATCCTCCACTTCCCGTTAGATTTCTTCACTAGCACTACATTGGCCAGCCACTCGGGATAATCGACCTCTCGGATGAATCCAGCTTTCAGCAACTTCTCTACTTCTTCGGCAACAGCCTTGTTTCGCTCGGCAGCAAAAGCTCTTCTTCTCTGCTTCACTGGGCGATAATTTGGGTCCACATTAAGCTTATGGACAATAACCGAGGGATCGATCCCTGGCATATCTTCATGGCTCCAGGCAAATACATCTTCGTTGCGCCTTAAGAATGCCACCAAATCTTCCTTCATGGGTTGAGGGAGTTGTGAGCCTATACGAATTTTCTTCCCCGAGTCGCCTATCTCGATCTCTTCCAAGGCTTCCACAGGCTCCCCCAACGGTGATTGCTATTTTCCATCCTCCTTTGTTTTCTCCCCCCGACTGTGCTGCCCCGGGGTATCTTTCAAGGACAGATTGTAGCACCTTCTAGCTTCTTTCTGGTCTCCCTTTACTTCTCCAACTCCTTCCTCCGTCGGAAACTTCATGCTGAGGTGCGACGTTGAAGTTACAGCTTTCAAATCATTGAGAGCCATTCGCCCTATAATGGCGTTGTAAGCCGAGACCGTGTCAACTATCAAGAATTTTACCATAATGACTTTTCGGATAAGTCCCGGCTGTCACAGGTAAATCGATAGAACCGAGAGGCAACACTCTCTCTCTAGCAAAACCCTGCAGCTGGCATGAAACTGGAATCAGCTTTTCTGACGGAACACCCATCTGATCGAAAGCCGATTTAAAAAGAACATCAGCCGAGCTCCCAGTGTCAATGAGGATCCGCCGAGTCTGATAATTTGCTATGGTCAAGGTGATCACTAGGGCGTCTGTATGCGGAAGCGAGACTCCAGCATAATCATCATCAGAGAATCCTATAACCAGAGGGTTATATTTCCGAGACTTTGGGGGCCTCTGGACCGAGTAAACCTCGAAATCCTCTAGCTGCCTGGCATAGGCCTTCCGAGCCGAGTTGGACTCACCTCCTCCTCCGAATCCCCCCGAGATGGTGTGAATGATAGGGATATTGCCTTGCTGCGCCCCCCGAGGCCTGCTTCTGCTTCTTTCCCTTCTTTCATCCCTTTGAGGCCGAGGGGCTGGCTCTCGGCTTCTTCCTCTTCTCTCGTCTCGTCCTGGTTGATAGTTTCTTCTATTATCCCGATCTTCCTCCCTTCTAGGCCTCGGGTAATAGTCTCGCTCCTGTTGATTCCCCTCATTGACGAGGAATCGGACGAGCTTCCCATTCTCAATGTATTTCTCGATCAATTGCCTTAATGAAACACACCGCTCGGTTAGATGACCGTGTGAATCATGAAAGGCGCAGTACTTGTGGGCCGAGTGCGGAGGGGGATTCCCTGGAATGGGTCTCGGTCTCTGGTAATTCGGGTCTTTCTTGAGTTCCATGAGCACCTCGGTGACGGAGGTGTTTAATGGTGTCCACTTGTAATCCCCGAAATTCTTCTTCACTTTCTTATACTCCGAGGGGCCAACATCCTGTATGGGCTCAGGATTCTTCTTTTTCTTCGGCTTCTCGGCGGAGGGTTGTTGTTGTGGCTGGGAATTGTTGAGGAGGGCTCGGAGTGTTTCTTCTTGGTTGATGTACCTGTCCATCTTCACCATAAAGGCGTGAAGATCTTTCGGCGGTTTTAATGCCAGCTCCGCCATCAGAGGTCCATCTTTCTTTAAGCCCTGAAAAATTGCACCGTAGATGAAGTCGTCTGGTGCACTCTCTGTGTCTAGCTTCTCCTGGTTGAACCTCCACAGATAGTCTTTTAGAGATTCATTTGGCCCTTGCTGAACAGAGAGTAAGTACCCTCGGGGTTTTCTTCTAACTCTCCCGGATACAAACTGGGCCAGGAATTTCCTCCCAAGGGTATCGAAGCAATCAATCGATCCTGGTGTGAGATTTCTGAGCCAGTCTCGGGCCTTTCCTGACAAGGTGAGAGGAAAGGCTCGGCATGCCACAGCATCTGGCGTCCTGTGCAACGATACATGCGATTGGAAATTGTCCAAATGCTCCACCGGATCTTCACTGCCTGAAAAAACCGGGATGTCAGGTACCTTGAATCTTACAGGCAGATCGAAGTTGGATACTTCTTCGGTGAATATTGACTCTTTGTGCTGAAAGAGGTTGTCTACGAGAGACTCCTTCCCACCACGCTTCTGATCGATCGTCTTTGACAGCATGTCGTATTTTGCGTTCAGATCCTGGACCATCTTCTGCAACCTCTTTTCCGCTTCAGTGGATGGAACCGGGTTGATGGGATTCCCATGATCCGCGGCTCTCTCTCCTGACCCTTCGGGGTTTGTCCCATCCACTGCATCGTGGTTGGACGGTGGCGGAGTTCGTGCGGCTAGGAGCGCAGCATTTTGAGCCAGCAAATCCTCCACATTCTTCTGTGCTTGGACCAACTGTTGACTCAGTTGGGTTATCCGGACCTCTAGTCCGGCAGATTCTGCTTCTCCACGAGCATCGCCTTGGCTGGTTGACAGCGCTTCGTTTTGGATTGGCTTGGAACGTCTCGTAGTCACCATTGCGGATTTTTTTTTCGTAAGAACGATTATCGTTCCCACAGACGGCGCCAAACTGTTGGTACAGTTTCCGGTATGGTGACGTGTCGTCTGATGATTCGCTATCTCAGGAAATTAGTCTTATTTCCTAAGACCTGATTGAAATGAAAAAATTGAGGAAATAGGGGAGAGGATGACACAAGGATTTAAGTGGTTCCCTCAAACCGAGGTACATCCACTGTAGGAGGTGTAGAGAAAATTCACTATTAAGTAGTTACAAGAGAAAAATCACTCGTAGCCCTAAGCCCCGATACACCCAGATTTCCCTCTTTTAAGTTTCTCTATTTTCTCCTTTTTTTTGCCCTTGTTTTTCTATATCCTTGCATCTGGTGCGATGACCTCTATTTATAGGCCGGGCTCCTGGCCTTACTATACTTGCTGCCTCCTTCCAATTCTTCATGCCTCGTTTTTCTAGGAGCTCGAATTCTGGCTTAATTTATTCTGTTTGGAGCGTCCATCTTCCCATGTCTGCCACCTTCTATTTCTTTAACATTTGTTTTTGTTGTGTCCTCGAGTGGAGAGAGTGATTGGAGATTATTTAATGATGAGTGGGGATGATAATGAGTGGAGTGAAGTTGGTAGAAAAGTGCATGGTCTTGGGAGAAGTGAGTGGGCGGTTACTTTATGATTAAGTGGGATTATTTTATTGAGTGTATGCATTGTCCAAGAAGCTTGGAGGAAGTGCTGCCTGGGATGGAGGAAAGTGCTGCCAGGTTTGGAGGAAAGTGCTGCCCATGCTGTCTTGATGTTGTTGTCCAGCAGAGTTTCTCCAAAATCATCCACTAGCATTTGTTTAATGCTGAACCCCACCTCAATCGTTAAATAACTACCTTATCCCATTAATCATGGAATTCTGTCCTTATTGTACTCTGAAACATCTGCGGCAAACCTTCAACCAGACCCCGAGGCGATGATGTCCGAGACATGTTCGTTCTACCTTGGAGATCTCGGGATATCGCTGCATCATAACGGGGTTATAAAAAGCTAAGACATTATTGTACCGACTTGTTGTTATCTCCGAGGCGAGGTTACTCCGAGACTCAAATACCCGAGATGTGCTCACTCCATTCAGATTAGGAGATCTCGGGATGTTCTTCATACCGTAACCTGGAGTGTTAAGATCGTTATACCTCCGAGATGTATTTACTCCGAGACATCGTTATACCTCCGAGATGTATTTACACCTAGGCAGTCTTTTCTTTGTTGGCTGTAATAAATGCCCGAGACATAGCTCCGAGATGTTTCCGAATCCACGTGTCTCTAGGGTTGATTTTATCCCTAACAGACTTCTACTTTATTGTTACTATGTCTCAAACTCTTAATTTTGTTCCTGCCTTTGATGGCACGAACTATGGCTATTGGAAAGCTTGTATGCGTTTCTTTTTAAAATCCATTAATGTTTGGCAGATTGTAGAATCTGGTTGGACTAAGCCTGAGGCTACAGCTGTCGAGTTAATTACTCAAAAAACCGCACGACTTGCCAACGATAAAGCCCTCCATGCTCTATGTCAAGCTTTTTCACCTTCTGAATTCACAAGAATTTCAAGCTGTGACTCCACTCAAGGAGCTTGGCAAATCTTAAAAACAACATATGAGAGCACAAAACTTGTTAAATCTGCCAAGCTAGAGATGTTGATTTATAGATTTGAAGAAATTAAGATGCTTGAAGAAGAGACATTCGGGGAGTTTTACACTAAGATTAACAACCTGAGAAACTCGATGGTGTGAATCTCGGGAAGACAGTCTCGGATGTAAGACTCATCCGAAAAATTCTAAGATCTTTGCCTGAACGTTTCAGAATAAAAGTATACTATTGAAGAAAGAAAGGATCTGGATGAGATGAAGATTGAAGAGTTGGTGGGATCTCTTCAAACCTATGAGTATTCCCTACCTCCAGTCAAAAAGGCAAAGACAATTGCCCTCAAGGAATCTAAGAAGAAGGCCAGAGTCTCATCTGAGGAAGACTCTGATAATGAAGAACTTGCAGTGGCTGTAGCGCCCCAGATTTTAAGTAATTAAATAAATGTCTTAAATTGGAATTTAAGACCGAATAAAATAGACAAGTCTAGAATTGACATTCGATTCATAAGGCTCGACGCTCGAACGGCTTAATATTGTTGGAAACAATATTCACATCGGTCAGTTAATAAAATACGTGGCTTTAAACACGATATATTAATCTCCGAGGAATAATGAGGAATATATGAATATTTATGAAAATAAATATTCCTTGGTCTTATTATTTATAAACTGTAATTTTATAAATGAAGGATAATATTATTATACTATAATAATATTATGGGACTAATTAATGGACAGATTGAATTAATCAGTGAATTAATTGATGCGATAATATTATCAAATAATATTAATGTGTAATATTTACTGTATGTAATATATATATGTATATGTTTGCAATGTATATATTGATGGTGTTATAATATTATTGAGATAATAATATTACCGATGAAACGAACTAGATACAAAACGGACTTAGATTGTAATTTTAATGAATTATACATAATGGTAAAGACTAATGTAAAAATATCTAAAGAGATTTTTAATAAGAGATATTTCTATGAGAGATTTTTTTTTACAGAAGATATTTTTATATTTTAATAAAAGATATTTTATAAAAACTTAGCTATTAAGTTATGTTAAAAAAATATCGAGTGATATTTTACTAAGATAATGATTACAAGACTTAATCATTAAGAAAAAATAATATCTCCTCTCCTATTTAATATATATAACCCGATATACTCATTTTCTTCTTTTTCTCTTTTCTTCTATTCTTCTTTCTTCCTTCATTTTCTCTTCTTTGTTCTTCCTTCTTCTTACCCGAAACAGAGACAGCGAGAGGGAGAGAGTGAGATTGAGATGAGAGATTGAGTGAGAGGGAGATGCGAGAGATTAGAGAGATGAGACCGAGAGACCGAGAGAGGATCCGGTGGATCGGGAGAAAGGGAGAGATGCCGAGAGGGAGCTGAGCCCAGTAGCTCGGACCGGTGGACCCGTGAGTCCAGGGAGCTCCGATCCTCCATGATCGGTGGCTGGGTGACGCCGGCGAGACCAGGAAATCCGGCGATGGAGGAGTTCCGACGCACCCGTGGGCTAAAACCCAGCCGCAACCCGCGACCCAAACCCGACGGATCCGGGAGAATCCAAGTGACCCGATCCTTCCGGAGGTACGATCCTCCATGTCCGGCGGTTCCAACGGCGATTTCCGGCGAGCTAGGCGACTTTCCGGCCGATCCACGAAGCCTGAAGCCTCTGACCCGAAAACCCGACCCGCGACCCGCCAGACCCGAGAGGAAGATCCGGTTCTTCCTTTGTGTTTTCCGGCGGCTTTTCCGGCGGTTCCAGTGGCTTTCTCCGGTGGTTTTGCTATGAGAAATCCTTGGGGTAATTTCTAACAACCTATGATGATTAATTTTAAGGATTGGTTGGATTATTGTGAAATTAGGGTTTATGATTTTGGGGCTTTTTCAATTGATTGGTGATTTTCTGTTTTGGGGTGTTGATGGCCGAATGGTTTTAGATTGTGTTCTCTGTGGGTGCTGTTTTGATGAGTATATGTGTGTAGGTGATTTTGGATGAATCCCCTATTTTGATTTAAGGTTTATGCAGGTGTGTTGTTTCGATCAGTAGCTTGGTTTGTAGTGTTTTTGTGTTGAGGGTTATGCACTGATTTGGAGATTCCATTGATTGTGTGACGATTTTAGGTGTGTAAGTATTTATTTGGTTGAGACACACTTGAAGGGATATTAATTCCATTAGTTGTTGGATATATGAATGTTTTATGTGGTCTGTAGGGAGTGGCCGACTGAAATGTATATATATGTGGATATTGTACTATTTGATCAGTACACAATGTTGATGATTTGAGGAATTATTGTAGTTGTGATGTCTGTGGATTTTAGTCAGTGACCGTGTGTTATTTCGGGAAGCTTAGAGGTTGCTGTGATGCTTAGATAAAAATTAAGTATTTTAGTTGTTGATCTTAGTGGATAAATTGTGATATGGAAATTTAAAGTGTATGTATTTCTGTGTGGTTGGTTGGAATGGGGAAATCATTGTAGTTTTGAGTCCCTGATTGTTGTTGGATCGGCTGAGCCGTGATTATAGGTTAATGTTCAGTTGGATATTTTGGCTAAACCATGCTTTATTATGTGATTCTTTGATTTGGTTTGTGCCCATTGTTGATGGGTAATTAGATTTGGAGGTTTTATTGATTATATGTTGACTGTAAGTTATCAATGATTTTGAAATGGTGAGATGGGTTTTAATTAGATTATGCGTTGCTTTGGTTAAATGGTTTTTGGATTTGTTGATTTAAGTGTGTGATTCTTTATAGCCAGTTTTGGGATATTCTGGAATTAAGGTTGTTTTCAAGGGTGGTAAAATATCATTCCCTAGTTTGATGGTGGAAGACTGAGTAGCTTTGAAAGGGTTGATTTACCGTGGGTTGGTAAATTCTGGTTATTGACTTTTGAGTGTGTAATTCCTGCAATTATTGTAATCTTGGCCTACAAGATGTGGGGAGTTTTATTATCCTTTTTAGATTGGTTTTATGGAAAATGATTAAATATTATTTTGATAAGTGAGGCCATGTATTTTGTTTTAGGAATCATTGATTGGTCTATGTTCTAAAATTAGCTATGCGGTTTTATGGTGATTTCTTTAACAGGTATTGTTATTGAGTTATATGGTTTAAATATGAAAACATGTTCATATGTTAAGTTCTCCTTATAATTATGTTCAAACATATTTTATGTTGGTTGTGTGTTATGATTGAAAGCTTTTGAAGTTAACAAAGTGATATCAATATCTTGCTAAAAATATGCATAGGTTTCTTTATGACTAATTGATCTTTGCTTTGGAAATGAAGTTTGGTATTTTGGTTGTGTTCCTTTTTATGATAGGAATATAAATTATAGTATTAATGTTTAAAAATTAACATGTTGAATTCCAGTCATAACGATTGCTTCTATGTATGTATGTATGGGACTTTGGAGTTCATGTTTAGGCATGAGTTCCTAGAGGTAATAATATTGACCCCGTATGCACATGTATATGTATTTGTTGCAGATGATGAACCGAGACTGCATAAAAGGGCTGTAAGTATAAATTACTTACTGAGGGTAGTACTGGATTTCAATAGTGTTGTGTTTATGTTTTATTTTAATTGGATGCGCATGACTGATTATTGCATACTGTTAATAATCAACCTATTAATATTGGGCGCGACGTCTCCCAAAGGTTCAGGATGGTAAATGTGCCTGAAATCGGAAACCATAATAATCATATTGATTGGGACGGCTTTCAAAGTACTAGAGGAGGGAGGTCTCCGATAGTGTGAAAATAAGTTAATTAAAATGTAATGTAGAGGGGACGGCCTCGAGAAAGACGTTGACCGGGGGGACGACCCTTTTAAGAGAGGAGTGCAATGACTATATTGAACTGTTAAACTTTGCATGAAAACTATCACTACATCATTATGTCATATCTCTGTTCCTTAAATAACGCATAAATCATGATGTTGTTGAATGACAGTTAGCTCACTTATGGAACTATGGGATTGTGGGGGTAACCACCTTCTCATAGATGTTTGCGCAGGTTCTGAAGATTATGGATTGGATTAACTGCTAGCTTAAGAGATTTAAAGCTGTGTAGTTAGGATTTCAGTACTTGGTACTCATAGATGTTTGTACCATTTGCCTGTAACATGTTTAGACATTTACTTGTAATTAATAAGTTCCATGTATGCTTTAGTGTCTTCTGTGACACATGTTTCTTTGTAATCTATGTAAATGATTTTTAATGTATGTCTAGAGAAATGTCAGTTAAAGCTCTGAATGTTTTGTAAGGGAATTGCCCTGACGTTTGTAAAGAAAAAAAAAAGATATTCGTATTTTTCCGCTGCCAGATTTATCATCTCTGAATGGTTAATGACACGTAATTATCAAGATATAATTACTTACGTTTTTTTGTAAAAAGCGGGTCGTTACAGTGGCAATGGTGGCCAAGAACTTTGGAAGACTGATGAAAAATGATAAATTCACGAAGAAGTTCACCGAAAGACGGAAGAAGGCCCCTAGAGAATCTGAGCCAGAAGAAGCTGAGAAGAAGGATCCAAGAGGTCTCAGATGTTTTGAATGCTTAGGCTTTGGGCATATTCGGGTTGATTCTGGGAATCTCAAGCAGGCTAAAGGGAAGGCCTACAATGCGACTCTCAGTGATGAGTCAGAAGAAGAAGAAGAAACTCTTGCTCAAGATCAGAAATTTCTAGCCTTTGTGGCTCCACATGAAGACGAGGAGGATTCCCAATCCTACTACTTTGAGCTCAGCGATGAAGACGGGGAAGAACTCAATGAGGCCTATAAAGTCCTATATGTAGAGTACTTGAAGTTGAGGGAGACACGCCAACAACAAGTGCATGAGCTAAACAGTTTGCAAATTGAGAAGAGTTCCTTACTGCTCAAGATTCAAGATCTGGAGGAAAAATTGTTGGAGACACATCTACAATTGGAAAGGATCATTGATGAGAAGCTTACCCATATGCTATCAATCTAGAAGAGCCCAATAGACCAGATAGGACTCGTGTTAGTTTTTGTGTTGGCTACATTCTGTTTGACAAAATTACTATCATGTACTGTTGCTGATTTCATAGGGATGCCGTATCAGTTCAGAGTCTTCAAATATTCAGAGTTTATCTCTCTGATATGGAAAAGGCCTCATTATGACAAGATCAGTGTCACAAGCGTCAAGACGGAATGCCTGGACTCTAAGAAGACTTTGCAAAGTCTACAGCTCAGCAAAAGTTGGATCCCGAGTTTATCGTTCAACCGGCCTAGTGAAACAAGTGGACACTCATCAGTCAGTAACATAAACAATGATGCTTTCAATCAAGGGTTTAGTCAGTTTTCAGAAGTCTTCTTTATAGATATGTTTCTAGAAGATTCTACACAGATTCCAAGTCATAGAAATTGAATCCCTTGCATCCGTCCGGACGCTCAACTGTCCAAGCATCATCCGTACGGACAATGAGAACTTTTTGTCTAGACCTTCCCCCGTGTCGAGAAGCTTCAAGTTGTTCCAGCTTGAATCCTTCCGGACGTTTCAGCAGCACGTCCGGATGCCACTCAGTGTTTAATGAGCTATGGGATTTCTTTCCAAAACACAGATATCAGAAGACAACTGTAACCGTCCAGACGATGTGGATTTCTGTCCAGACGCCCCCATCCATAAGGCAAGTCACGCATTCAAAATTCAGACGTCCGGACGACAGTCTTCATGCTTCGGATGCGCGAGCTTCATTTATGGAAATTACGTGCATTAGATTCACCGTCTGGATGACAGATGTGATGGTCCAGAAGCGCCAAGCCTTGATATGGAAATTGCATGCAGCTAAAGAACGATCGTTCGAACGACAGGGCAACACCCTCCGGACTAGGCTCAATTCAGGAAAGACTTTCTGTGAAATTTGGAAAGCCGATCGCACAATTGTCCGTCCGGACGCCTTATGTCTTCCGTCTGGATGGCACCTAGGTATTTCAAGCCAAACGCTCATTTGAACCCGTAGCCTATAAATAGAGGCCCCTAGGCCTGAGAATTGTAAGAATTCAGTTGTGAATTCTGTAGTGCTTAGAGCGTTATATTTTAAAGTTACTATGCTGATCTGCTCACTCTCAAGCCGTTGCCAAGTGTTGTTGCTGTGCTGAAACTGAAGTCTATCTTAGGGGTTGGCCCTAAGGTAAAGGATTCCATTGAAGACCCCTTCAAGTAGGTGACTTGGATGGGAGGCATTCGTGTTGGGTTACACGTTAGAGTTCAAGGTACGACCACTGCATAAGGGTATGTGAGTGCTACTGCTTTGTAACTAGCTTTGTCTTTTGTATAGTAGATATCCTGGGTTTAGCTGCCCTGGATTGGTTTTTCTCTTAATTGAGTTTCCACTTCGTCAACAAAATATCTGTCTCTTTATTTTCCGCATTGTGATATTTTGTTGCACACTATTGGACACACTTGATAAATTAGAAGTCCATTAATTTTCTACTCGGGTATGTAGCCTTTGCTTCTGATATCCCATATACTTCCAAGACTGTGTTTGTCAAGCCCACTATCCCCAAGCCTCCACCTGCCTACGTGGATAAAGGAAAGGAAGTAATTGGTGGAGATGTTCCATCTGTTGCAAAGGCCACTCAAAAGCCTCCTACCGTTAGAAGGCCTCCTATATGCCACCGTTGTGGTTTAAGTCGTCACATTCGACCTCAGTGTTCACTTCTCAAAGCTCAGAGATCGAAGGTCAAGAAGGAGTTGCCAAGATAAGCTGTTAGGTTTTGATTGGCTACATTCTAGTTGACAAAATCACTTGTATGTATAGATGCTTTTATCAGGGATTCCACTATTCAGAGTGATGTCAGAAGATTCTGCACTGATTACAAGTTAGAAGATTTCGGTTCCCTGTCAGCTGTCCGGACGACGTGTCATCTCGTCCAGACACCCATCTGTCCATTATTCCATCCGTCCGGATGACGTGCCATACCGTCCGGACGCCCGACATACCAAGCATCATCCATCTGGACGACGTGCCATACCGTATGAACCTTCACTGTTTCGAGAAGCTACTGTTCCAGCTTGCATCCGTCCGGACGTTTCAGCAGCCCGTTCGGACGCCTCTCAGTGATCGATCAACTTCAGATTCTTTCCAAGTCCAATTTAAGGGAAGATTGCTTCAACCGTCCGAATGACATGGATTCCTGTCCGGACGCGCTCATACACAAGGGAAGAATCGCAATTCAAATATCACCGTCCGGACGTCAGTCAGCCTTGGTCTGGACGCGTGTCCAACAGTTGAGGAAATTGTCGATTCGACTTCAACCATCCGGATGACTGCCTTTCATGGTCCCGACGCGCGTATAGCAGATATAGAAATTGCGTGTTGAAGATCAGCCGTCCGGACGCTCATCCCCCATGGTCCGGACGCGAGAAAGCCTTATTTGGAAATTACTTGCAGTGGACGTACGACAGACCGGATGACAGTGTCTCACCGTCCGGGCGCGGCTCTTAAACATGAAATATTTCTCAGCAAAATTTTCAGAAAAATCTGTCGCACAGTTGTCCGTCCGGACGGCCCATGTCCACCGTCCGATCGGCACCCGCATATATCACTGCAATCGCCCATTCTGTACCTCAACCTATAAATAGAGGCCCCTGGGCATTGAGAGCTGCAAGAATTCGGTATTGAATTCCACAAGTGCTCAGAGAAGTTATTTTGAGAGATTGTTGAGCTGATTAAGTTTCCTCTGAAGCCATTGCAAGTGTGTTGTTGCTGCGCTACAACTGAAGTCTATCTTAGGTGTTGGCCCTAAGGTAAAAGATTCCATTGAAGACCCCTTCAGGTAGGAGACCTGGTTGGGAAGCGTTCGTGTTGGGTTACACGTTAGAGAGCAAGGTACGACCACTGCATCGGGTATATGTGAGTGTTACTATCTTGTATCTAGCTTTGTCTTCTGAATAGTGGATATCCTGGGTTTGGCTGCACCGAAGTGGTTTTTCTCTTAATCGAGTTTCCACTTTGTTAACAAAAATCCTTATGTCATTTATTTTTCGCATAGTTATTTTTGTTGACACTTCGTGCACACACTTGCTATTTATTTTAGAAGTCAAATTTCATTTTTCACAAGCTACATCTGACACTAGACCCCTAGCAAGGCATCAGGCTCCTCGGCATCAGGCACCATGGCATCAGGCTCCACAGCAATTTGTTCCTGCCAATCTGAATGGCAAACCTAAGACGAACAAATCAAGGAACTACAAGAAATTGGGGGAGAAGATTTAGAATTTTTATTTTTCTTTTGATAGCTTTTCAGATAATGCATGTATTTTTGCCTGATATCTTAGTTCATTGTGCATTGATTGAATATGCTTCTAAATGATTGAGAGTTTATGCCTGATATTTGCTAATTTTTTCTGTGCATCTTAATACTAGATAGTTACTTTTTTCATTCTATGAAAAATTGTGCACTATCCAAAGCTCCCCTAAGGTACAACTTTTTCCTCTCTGACTTCTTGCTTATGGATTACAATTACAAGTGGTGACCTGTGAACAAATGAAGCGGATGCGGGAGCAAAATGACCTCCCCCATTGCTTGGGATAAAAAAGCTATGCCAGATTTAATCACAATGAGGTATGGACATATATATGTATATGTTATAATATTTGTATCTAATTTTTTTTAAAAAAATAATATTACTATTTGTTATTTATTTTATTTGGATGGGGACAGGCAACCATTTTTGGCACGCCCCCCACTCGAGCGGAGTCGTTCATCAAGATGCACACTAGGAAGGACAAGACTCACCTGAATGAACGTACATGGGTCCTATGCGTATGCTACTGATCTATTTTTTTTAAATATTTCTAAGTTATGCTAGGGTTTAGATTATATTGACTACATGTGTATTATATATTACAGCATATAGGAGAGGATGACATAGAGTTTATCGAGTGATCCTGCCGCTACTCAGAGCGTGTTAGAAGACACGGTGCGTTGGGCACCGAACAACGCGTACGAACAGGTAGTGGGGAGGCTTGAATACTCGGGGAGGGTTCGACAGGTTGGCCCGAACGTTACTCCCATACGGGGGGACGTCTTTCTCATACCAGGCTCACTCACAGGGAGGACCATCTTAGTGTACATCTTGGAGCTGCTTCGTACACTAGGGCAGGATTGCGACAATGGAGACATTGTTACGGGCTCAGACCGAGAGGATTGAGGCCTTGGAGCAGTGCATGCGACACTTCGAGACGTTAGAGCAGCGTATGGGGCACTTCAAGGCCGTTCTCACCTCTATGGGAGTATCACATACGAGCCATGGTGCTCAGCAATCTCCACTTCCAAACTGAGGCGGTACATCGTTCGTTAGTAGTGCATCTGCAGGTATGATTACAATTGTGTAAACTGCTTATTTTTAATCAATGTTATAGACTTGATATGAATATACACAAATTTTTTAATGTTTTTATTACTTGCAGTTAATGCGACGACAATTGGTCCATTGTCGCCTCTTAGACGACAGTACTCTCCCACACCGCTGGGCCAGCACTCTCGCATTGGGACACCATCGCCTGATACACTATCCCTTGCGTAGCAATTGCCTGTTGGCGAGTCCACGCCTGGTACGGGAATTCGTGATCGCCAAGAACGACGGCCTGAAGATTTGTAGAGTTTTTGTAATTCTGTTTTTTTAATAACAATAACGTTTATTAGTACCTAATCTATTGTTGTTTTGGATTTAGAATTATTGATGTGCTTAATTTGAATTTGTGTTTTTGGTAAATTTCAAATGTTGTCCTAATATTTTTGTGATATCGTATATATATATTGTGTTTTCTTTTATTCTTTTTTTTAAAAAAAAAAAAAAATTGAATTTTGCCACGTGGCAAGTTTGCCACGTGTCTGATAACCACGTGGTTGACTATGGCCACATGGTCTTGGGACATGTGGCCGACTGTGGACACGTGGATGTGACCACGTGGCCATAGTCGGCCACGTGTCCCAAGACCACGTGGCCACAGTCGGCCACGTCGTTTCGAACCACGTTGCCGACTATGGCCACGTGGACAATAATCCATGTGGCTAATGCACCACGTGGATTGGGGCCACGTCAGCCACGTGGTTAATCCACGTAGCCCAAGTGTCGCGACCCAGTGGCGACGTGGACAGCGTGGCCACGTTGCGAATTACACATTTTGCAACAATCGGATTTGCCATGCTGCCCACACGTCGCCAATGCCACGTGGCGAACTATTAGCCACGTAGATGGTCCCCATCCACGTGGCAAATTGCAAGTGGCGAATTACAATTTTTTTTTTGTAGTGAAAAGAATCAAACTGTGCGATATCAACTATATTCAATTTTCATAATAAACTTTCAAACAACTAAACGTGTACTCGAAGCAACTCAACAGGTTAATACCAACGCAGTAGTAATATAATTTTTTATCCAATGAAATTATATAAATCACTTAATATCATTTTATTTCTAGGCCACTTAATACCAGCTACTGCTCACAAATTATGGTCACTGCATAAACATAAACGACAAACGAGGCATCCCCCCACCCAAAACTAAAAGGCCTCTCCTAAAGGTGTTATTATTGTGCACAACAATGATGAATAATATGGAATCTAAAAGACAGAGAATAAAAGAAAAAACTAGACAAAGATTTACGTGGTTCGACAATGTGCCTACGTCCACAGGAGTAAGGCTATATTCAATAATGATTTAGGGTTACAACACAATTTTGATTGATTAAACTCCAGTTTTAATTAACAGAGGTATGAAGATAGAAAATTTTGATTAAAGAAAATTTGGATTACAAAAATTTACAAGTCTTCATCACCATCACCCTCGGCAGCTATATAGGATGTGGGCTCGGAAGTCGAGTGTAGAGGAGAGAGACCAACCTCCGAGGGGCTAGTAGTAGACTCACCCCATTCAGGAGGGCTAGCAGCAGACTCGCCCCATTTTGGAACATCCTGGAAATGATCCACTCCCATCTGTTTGAGCTCGTGGATCACCTCGTCCTGAATACCTATAAGGGCGTGACTCACGGTTTCGGACAGAAGTTGAAACACTAAGGATTGAGAACCAAACACTGAGGATTGAGAACGAAAGTATCAAGAAGAAGAGACTGATCCAGAAGAAATTATAGGAGAGCTATCCCAGCAGTTTGCCCTTGTGCAGATTGATGAAGTGATGACAAGTGGACCTCCTATTATGACAGCACTTGTGGTTGAGCCTATAAGTATTGACAGAATCAGAATGGCTCAGGAAAGTGAACTTGAGTTGCATGATCTTAGGGTTAGGGCCAGACAAGGAGAGGCAGATGGGTTCTATCTCACTGAAGGTGGGACTTTGAAGACGAGCAGTGGGAAAACAGTCATCCCTTGTGATGCTGAGTTGAGGAGATATATCCTTGATGAAGCTCACCAGACACGCTACATTGTCCACCCAGGTAATAACAAGATGTATTAAGACTTGAAGAAGAGATTTTGGTGGTGTGGCATGAAGAAAGATATTGCTGAGTATGTTGCACAGTGTCATTCATGCCAACTTGTGAAAGCTGAACATAAGAAGCTTGCGGGGCTACTTAAGCCACTTGAAATGCCTATGTGGAAGTGGGATCAGATCTCTATGGACTTTGTAATGGATCTTCCAAGAACACCAAACGGACAAGATGCCATATGGGTTATTGTTGACAGGTTGAAAAAGAGTGCCCATTTCCTTCCCATCAAGATCACTGGCTCGATGGAAAGGTTAGCTGATTTATATGTGCGGGAGATTGTGAGGCTACATGGAGTACCTATCTCCATTGTGTCGGACCGTGATCCACGGTTCACTTCGAGGTTTTGGGAGAAACTATAAAATGCTATGGGAACAAAGTTGAACTTTAGCACGGCTTACCATCCGCAAATTGACGGCCAATCCGAAAGAACCATTCAAACTCTCGAGGATATGCTTAGGTTGTGCGTGTTGGATTTCAAGGAAGGCTGGATACGTCATTTGCCTTTAGTTGAATTTGCCGATAATAACAGTTTTCAAGCAACTATTGGCATGGCACCCTATGAGGCATTGTATGGGCGCAAATGTCGATCGCCTCTATATTGGGATAATGTAGGTGAGAGACAATTATTGGGGCCAGAATTAGTGTAGGTGATGAAAGAAAAGATAGCACTGATCCGGAAGCGCATGCTTACCGTGCAAAGTCGACAGGAAAGCTATGAGATAAGCGATGTCGTGAGTTACAATTTGCAGTTGGTGACCTTGTGTATCTCAAGGTGTTGCCAATGCGCAATGTGAGTTGTTTTGACAACAAGGGCAAGCTTAGTCCAAGGTATGTTGGACCATTCAAGGTGTTGAAGCAAATATGTTCCTTGGCATACAATATCGAAATGCCTTCTAACTTGGTGGGCGTTCACGACATTTTTCACGTCTCTCAACTGCGAAAGTGCATTCACGATCCATCTCAGGTGATAAATCATGAGCCTCTTGATATTCAGCTTAACTTGACATATGAGGAGTCGCCCGTACAAATTTTAGATCGCAAGGAACAGTAGTTGAGGACTAAGATGATCCCGCTTGTGAAAGTGTTATGGCGAAACCACGGAGTTGAGGAAGCTTCATGGGAGCTTGAGCAGCAGATGCGGGATAAGTATCCCCACTTGTTCGAGTGAGCCCAGGTATGTTTCGCGGATTCATACCGAGTTTTATGTTTCGTTTCATGTAAATGGCGTGTTTGCATGATCGTGTAATGGTTGAATGTTCAAATTTCAAGGACACATTTTTTATAAGGAGAGAGAGATGTAATGTCTGAGACATTATTTAATTATTAAAGTATAAAATCTAAGTAAATAAATTATTAAAATTAATTTAGTGCACTTAAAAATGCTAGGGAATATTTTTAGGTCCAAAATGGAATAATAGAAAAAGAAAAGAATTTATGAAAGAATTTTTTTTTTAAAAAAAAAAAAAAAAGAAAGGAAAAGGGCCGCACGGCCTTTCAAATGAAAGGTCGTACGACCAATAAAACACAAAGGCTGAACGACCTTTGTTGAAACAAATGGCCATTGGCCATTTCGTAATGAAAGGCCAGATAGCCCTTCAATTTTATTTATTTTTTTTTTTTAAAAAAAAAAAAAAAAAAAAAAGTGAGGTGGCCCACGTCTGTGCACCCCTCAGGCAGACCCAAAAAAGGGGATGAAGGAAGAAAAAAAAACAAGGGAAGGGGGGGGGGGGGGGGTAAGGGCTACGCTTAGTTTTCAAGAAGGAAAATCTTGACCTACGAAGATCCGATGGTCGGATCTTCAATCCGTCTTCGGAAACGTGATCCTTGCACTCGGATCTACGTTTTCACCGATTGTTTAAGGTAAAACACTAAACTTATGATTTTGTTATTTTTGGGTAAAATCCTAAATGTGAGTTTAATCCTCTATATTCTTTAGGTATTTGGGCTTATTGGAGCTTACTTCAGGCTATCCAAACTTTGGGTTGAAGTTTGGTGAATTTGGTTAAGCTTTTCCTCAAGCCTTAACTTTTGGGTATTTGATTTTTGTGGTATTTTATGAGATTAACCCTTAGTAAATGCCATTGGGTTAGTAATATTGTGATTGGGGTTAAGTTTGAGGAAACCCTAATTTGATGGATGAGATTAATTTGGGGTTTTAAAGTATTTAAAAACGTATATTGTTAATTGTGGATCAATTGTGATTATAGTGATAATTAATCTCAAATTAACCATGGGTTTTGTAAAAATAAATATTTATGGGGTTAGGTTTTAATGTTAGTAATTTATATAAAATTGGGGTTTTATTTATAAGCCTAGGAATATTGTTAAGTATGATTTTAGGCTATTGGCGACTAAAATAGTCCTTGAGCGATTCAAGTGATAATTAGTGTAATTATTGGATGGAAACTAAATGGATGCAATATGTTGTGTTCAGAGGCACTTTGTGGATTGAGCCTAGGACTTGTTAGTGTTGGTACGCAAGCAGACAATGTGAGTATTCTACTCACTAAGAAACTACTATTTTTATATATTATGGAATTGCAAAATATATATGTTTTATAAATTCGAACCAACTGTATGTTGAATATATATGTTTTGATTGATTTGAGTAGTTTCAATTATGTTCAACTAATATCAATGATGTTATGAAATGATGCATAAATGAAAGGTGTTTAATCGATTTACACTGTTTGAATGTGTGCTGCGGTTGAAATTTAAATTATGCAAAGTAGAATGAGAAAATTACATGTTTATTGGTTTGAAGAAAGCATGATTTGTAAAGAATAGGAGCATAGAGTTTGAATTGTAAAGCATAAAGCATGAACATAATAACGAAAGAGAGGGTAAACCTCATAATAACGAAAGAGAGGGTAAACCTCATAATAATAAAAGAGAGGGTAAGCCTCACAATGAATGAAAAGACAATCATGAGCATGCATGTCATTGTTTAAATTGTGTGATGTTTTCATGAGACAGAATATTGTAGTTTTTATGCTAGACATATTAGTATGCCTAAGAGTTTTAATGGCAAAGAGCTTATGTATACTTCTATCTTCTGGTTGCATGATTTAAGAACATTGTGCTTGGATGTACAAGGGTATTTTCATTGTTCAAGAATGAGTAATATCGTGTCCTGGGAGTAGGTAGATGGATTGTCATTGGTACATCAGTAGGAAGTGCTTGGATATCAGAGTTTCACTCTAGTAACTACATGGACAACTATATGCCATAGACATGAAGTTGTAATGCCCTGAGGCACGGTGATATCACAGTTGGTAACATTAGATCTTTGTGCATTTGAGCTACCAACATAAAAGTATTATTGTAAGTGGGTGTGTAAGTAGTTTCTTTCAAGCCTGTGGAACTTCTACATATGGGTCCAACTACATAGTATGTTTTAAACGTTTTCTGATAGTCGGTGTTCGCTATATTAGCTATGGGGTTTTCGAACAAAAGTTTATAAATTGGTAGCTGTTATAGTGTACGCGAGACTAAAAAGAAAAAGTTGGTTCATTGCAAAAACTCAATTAGTTTAATATCACTAAGGTCTCGATATTATGTACTGAGACGGTGAACTCATCCTTTCACCTTTACGGATGTGGCAAACCCCCACAACCATATAGATGATGTCCATTTGACTGCAGGTGTGACGACCCAATTTTTTCTTTTTCTTTTTCTTTTTTTTAAAAAAAAAAAACATAAATGAGTCATCACAATGACACGACTACATGTCGCTTAGCCAACATACAGTACACATTCCATAACATGTACCTGATAATCAGAGTTACATCTACGCAGCGGATAACACAATAACTTTATCAACATAGCAAAAGGCACATCTATAAACAAAATTTTATTACAACAGAAGAGCCAATGATATTTCTATCTATTTAAGGCTTATTACATAGTTACTAAATACATACTAAAAGACTGGCTCATCAATACAAGTGTCATAGGCGACACGAGCCATAAACAATGACTACCAAAAAGGTGGACAACTCATAGTCTAACCATTACAACTATTGCGTCGGGCTTCAGTCATAATATTCCAAGCACTATGCTACGGCATCATCCCTTAGATTCATTGGACCTGTAATCAAAGCAACATAGTCTGTACCGTTGTGGTGTTAACCATATAGGTGAAAGTATGAGTTCACCACCTCAATAATAAGTTACCGAGGTCTCAATGGTATAAGACTCACTACAGAGTAAACGAAGGGCACAAACATATACACATACAAGATTCATCAATATCAATCTCAATTTACCAAGTCCACACCATTCATTACGTACCGCCCGTAAAGCCACATACCCACAGGGCAAATAACACACAAGTGCTAGAGCCTCATACCCTAGGCTTACCTTTTACACCTCCTGTAAAGCCACATACCTGCAGGGCAAACAAGACAAGTGCTAGAGCCACATACCCTAAACTTACCTCTAACACTGCCCGTAAAGCCACATACCCGCAGGGCAAACAACACAAGTGCTAGAGCCACATACCCTAGACTTACTTTAACTAAGTACTCATATACTACCATTATCACCACATATTCAATTCCCACGATCCACAACTTAGTCGCATTATTCTCATTTATCTTCCTTCCAACGCATACCACATTCATAATATAATTTCTTGTTACTCAATCCCAAACAATTCCAAACATATCAATTTCAATCATCTCAACTTTAACTTATCATCATATTCTCAATTCAACAATTCTCAATTCATTCACAAATATATATATATATATATATATATATATATATATATATACATCATGTTATCCATTCATATGTAGCTTCATGCATATCTATACATTATCTCATTATCACATTTCCATTTACAATACAAATCCCATGCATTCTTCAATATCAATTCATCAACATATATCATATTCACAACACAAATCTCATGCAATACTCAACATCAATTCAATGTCATGCCATCATTCACTATACAAATCTCATGCATTCTTCAACGTCATTCATCAACATATTTTATCTTTACAATATAGTTCATAATTACATATACCAAATCATCATCATAGTGTTAACATCAAATTAAACCAAACATAGCAATTCATATATTTAAATTCCTAAGGTCCCTCAGTGAGTAGAATACTCACCTAGCTGTGCGGATATCAAGCTTAGGTCTCCTAGACACCACCTTGCAATGTCTCACTGTGGAATAACACATTGCACTATTTAGCACTTTAAATAATTAACCCTATAATTAGTACTTGAATTGCTCAAGGCTAAACCGTTGGAAAACTCATAATATTTTAAGGGTCCCAATTATACACCCATAAACATTACTCACTAATTTTACCTACTACACCACGAACCCAAAACACTTATTTAGGATTAGACATTAAAATCACCACCTTTAAATAATTACCTATAACATTAAATATTAACCTTAAATTATATTCACTAATTTATAAATTATTACCACTAATCCATAAATTATTTTCACTAACATTTTATCAATAACATTAACCTTAAAATTACGTTCACTAATATTTTTACAAAAATTACTAACTTATTAGCATGATTTAACGATCTAACTTTTAAACACTACCCCAAACACAATATTATTAACCCAATAGCATTTACTAAGGGTTAATCACATAAAAACTCAATTAAATTTAAATACCTAGAAGTTAGGGTTTAAGGAAACTCACCAAAAATTCGTCAAACCAAAACCCATGGTTTGGGGTAGCCTCAAGCAAGTTCCAAATAACCCATTACCTAAAGAAAGCACTAGATTAAACTCACATTAATAAGATTTAACCAAAATCTTGAAAACATGTGTTTAACGAAAATACCTCAAAAAGTTCGGTCAAAACATAGATCGGGCTTCTCGAATTACGTTACTGAAGTTGGATCTAAGATTGGACGGCTGGGTTACAAGATATCACGATTTTTAGGTGAAAAACTGTATAGAAATAAGAAGAAAAAAGGAGCTGCCGAGAGAGAAATGGGCGTTCTGCCCTCTTTAAAACAAACCTCGTCCGGACGGGCATCACAAGCCGTCCGAATGCGCGTGAAATGAGGCGTTGGCCTCAAGCATGAAAGGCACCGTCCAGACGGGCATTGTCTCCCGTCCGGACGCGCGTCCACTTCCAGACGTGCGCCCATGAAGGGTCATCCGGACGTGCCATGTATATTTATATATTTTTGCATTATTTTCTCATTTATTCCATTTCCAATTGCTTTTCTCATATTTTCCTCTTAAATAACTTATTTCTTTGGACTATAAAACATTCTTTGCGCGTCCTACTGTCTTTTCTAGTTGTCAAATTAATCTTAGTCATTTATCCATTAAATTTTATTCTTAAAATAGTAAATAATATTCGAGACATCACAGCAAGTACACCTAACTTAGAGGAGGACCCCGTAGCTGCGTATTTGGGATACTACGATTGAAGCACTCCGCAGCAGTCGTATTGAGTTGGATTATGGAGTTCACTCTTTTGGGGTATTTTGTATATGGCTAGTGACGTGGGTGTCACATATTCTTTTGTGTAGCCATTCTTTTGTATTAATGGGTAATTGTAAGCTATAAGCAATTAGACAGATATATGGCTCTTTTGTATGGACCACATGTTATTTTTAGATGTGCTTTCCGTTATGATTTTTAGTATTATAATTATTCCGCTCCTAGATATTACTCTGAATATCAGGTACATGATATGGAGCGTGTACATTATGTTGGCTGAGTGACATGTAGTCGTGCCATTGTGATGACTCGTTTTATGTTTCATAAATATTTTGTACAAAAAAAAAGGGTCGTCACAGTATGTGAGTGCTACTGCTTTGTAACTAGCTTTGTCTTCTGAATAATGGATATCCTAGGTTTGGCTGCCCTGGAGTAGTTTTTCTCTTAATTAAGTTTCTACTTCGTTAACAAAATATTTGTTTCTTTTAAATTCCGCTTTTACAATATTTTGTTACACATTACACACACACATTAAATTAGAAGTCACTTTATTTTTCAAAATAGATTACTCAACTCATGCAATGCGTGTGTGTGAAAGCTTTCTCAATAAGGTATAAAGTTTGCTGATATGACTTAAAGCAACTAAAATTTCTAAACAAGAGAGAAAATCAATGATAGATCAATCAAAAGTCAAACCTTATTTTACTAAGGCCTAGCCACCCTCATCTGATACACTGCCCCTAAGCTGCAACACTTTTCTTTTACTTAGTCCTTTAGTGACCATCTATTTGCGCAATGATTTGGTCACTGATTGTTTCTCTAGGGACAAGTTGAAGAACAGATTTGAAAATAAAATATGACTTCTAAACAACCAAGTGTGTGTTCGTATGCAACAAAATATCTAAAGTGCAGAAAATAAAAGAGACAAGATATTTGTTAATGAAGTGGAAACTCTATGAAGAGAAAAACCACTATGGGGCAGCCAAACCCAGGAAATTCACTATCCAAAGACAAAGCAAGTTACAAAGCACTCGTACTCACAAAAACTATTGCAGTAGTCATACCTTTAACTATAACACGAAGCCTATCGTGAACGCTTCCCACTAAGTCTCCTACTTGAAGGGCTCTTTAATGAATTCCTTTACCTTACGGCCAACCCCTAAGATAGACTTCACAAGAACAAAGGTAGCACACACCGGCAACGGCTAGAGAGCTAGCAAATCTTCAAATCTCCCTAAACACCCTATCTAAGCACTATGGAATTCTATACTGAATTCTTACTGAAGATAAATAATGACTTCTAAATTACCAAGTTTGTGTTCGTATGCAACAAAATATCTTAAATGTGGAAAATAAAAGAAACAAGATATTTGTTGACGAAGTGGAAACTCTGTGTAGAAAAAAACCACTCCGGGGCAGCCAAACCCAGAAAATCCACTATCCAAAGACAAAGCAAGTTACAAAGCACTCATACTCACAAAAACTATTGCAGTAGTCATACCTTTAACTATAACACGAAGCCCATCGTGAACGTTTCCCAACCAAGTCTCCTACTTGAAGGGGTCTTTGATGGAATCCTTTACCCTTGGGCCGACCCCTAAGATAGACTTCACACAAACAAAGAGCACACACTGGCAACGGCTAGAGAGCTAGGGGATCTTCAATTCTCTCTAAACACCCTCTCTAAGAACTATGGAATTCTATACTGAATTCTTACAAATAACAATCCTAAAGCCCTCTTTATATAGGCTTCAAAAAACCTAATTCTAGACAAATTCAGACTCTGGCTATGGAGCGTCCGGATGAAAGATAGCCTCGTCCGGATGGTCTTCTGCTACCGCCTTTCCAGAATAGCGCAATTCTTCCCAAAACAGGACCAGGTCCAAACGGCTTGGACGAGCGTCCGGGCGGTCTTCACTGTAACTCCTTTCCGCATTTGTAAAGGAAACCCGAAATATTCTGGAATACTGGGTACCATTCGGAGGTGTTACCACGTCGTCTAGACGTCTTGCAGAAACTTCCCAAATAAGTGTCAACTAAAATCCAACTCTGAGTAAAAATTGGAAAAGCTTGACCAAGCGTCCGGACGGTGTTGCCCTGACATCCTGACGTCTTCAACGCTGAAGCTTCTAGACATTACGAGGCATCCAGACGCCTTCAAAGGCCTGTCAGGACAGTTGCATAGGAACCGGCTAGCTGACTTGGATTTTGCATGGGATCTTCATGAACATCTTTTATTAAACTTGTGACAAGGCACATGGCTTGAAATAAACACCGTCCATAAAACTTGAAGATTCTAAATAAGACCGATAATCCTGTTTAAATAGCAACCATTACATAAAGTGGTTTTGTCATCCAAAATGTAGCCAACATAAAATACTAACAAACTCCACCTTTGGCCATTCTAGGACAAAAACCACTTGACCGGTTTGGAAATACATTCCGAGTCCAAAACAAAAAATACTCCCCATTTTTGTCACAAAATGACAAAGGGTAAACAGAGTATAATAGAAAAGCCATGGTATTTTAAACAAAAACAAAGAGTCTCAGAAAAATAAATTGTTCCCAAAATAACAATAATAAAAACATAAAAATAATAAAAACTCTCAATCATCATCATCATTCAGCTTGGGGTGATGATACTTTAGGCACTCCTGGATGTTGATCTGGCTCTGTTCGACACGCTCTCCTGTAAGATTGACTTCCCGCTAGAAAGCTCCCATGGAAGACATAAGCTGAGCAAAAGCAGCTTCAATGTCGAAAGAAGGAGGCACGGCCTGTGATGATGATGCAGCTGCTGAGGTTTCAATCGAAACTGGTGGAGGCTAAGGAACATCGCCCTGAACCTTATGCCGCAACTGAGCATTGGACTTCATGAGAGTCTGTATGCCAAGAGGATCTAGAATACGCGATTTGGGCTCTAAATCAGAAATGTCTGTCACAAACTAAAGACAGATGTGAGTGATTAAACACCCAAAGGACAGACTGGTGTTCATCTCATCACGAACCTCGAGCATAGTGTGCAAAATGTGCTTATACAGACAAAAAGGTGTCCTCATCACAATAGCATAAAAAGGGTGGCCTTGAAAGTAAGCGCACTGCGACGAGCTTGTGTCCAGAAGTTGGTCACAACAATCTTTGCCAAGAACCAGTGCCTGAGAGCAAAAGCACCAATATTGATCTGAGAGTGGGACTTCTCCTCTCCCTGTGGTCGAGTGCCAAAGAAATCATGGAGGAAGTCCATACTGGGAGCCTCAAGTCCTGGAGGGAAAGGAACACCTGAAACTGGCAGAATTGGGACCCCGAGCACATAACTGATAAGTTGGGGATCAACCTGAATGGTGTGCCCTTTGACCATAGTTTGCATGATCAGCCTTCTATGATCATCCTGAATGATAATCATGCAGCCATAAAATTCCCGCACCAGTCTAGGAAAAGTCGGGCATGCACAATTATAAAGATACTCCCACTGATTCTCTTGAATCATCTGCCCAATAGGGAGTAGAACTGGATCCCTCAGATCAGCGCGGAGAGAATCTGCTTTTCCATGTAGAGACGCCTGTCAGCAACAGATTCTTCAACTCTTTGCCTGACTCGAGGTGGAGAGTCGTCTAAAGACATTTTTCTTGAACTAAAAACAAAAATATTCCAAAAAAAATCATGAAAGCATTAATTCCCGTTAGTTCAAAAAAAAAAATTGGGCATTATGATGGCTATAAAATGAACTATCCCAAAAATTACAACAGAAATAACCAAAATATAACATCACAACATAGAGAATATGCAAAAATTCAACCCAACAATAGAGAATATGATCAATAAATCACATTATAAATCAAATAAACTCAAAATATGATAATCCCCAAAGAAATCACTATTTTAAGCATAAATACTTAAAAGAAATCAGTAAAAAGGTAGAGAAATATACCTGGGATGGAGGCAAATCACAAAAAGACAAGAGCACGTGAGAAACATGATAAGGGCTGAATGTTACACATTCAAGCCCCTTAATTTACATATGTTAAGCTCTTAGTTTTGTTATAGTTTAATGTTTTGTGTTGTTTTTGTGTTTTCTTGTATTTTACAGGTTTTGGAAGAAAATCCATCAAATTTCATGATTATAATGAAGTCGGCAAACTTACTTTTGGATAGATTCAATTCCAATCAATTTTGAATTTAAGGAAAGAGAAGTCGGCAAAAATTCGTTATTTTTGGAAAGAATCCAGAATGAGCATATCTCAGAAATTTAATCATAACTTTCGGTTCAAGTATCGGATTACAACGAAATTGGTGGATTTAGAAAGCTAAGACAAAATTAAACAAATATGTCGGAAATATGTTTTTCCTAATTCGGATGTTTACCATGCCAAAATCGCCCCACAATAAAAGACCGCAAATCTGTACTAATTTTGGAATCCTTTTCCTACTTGGATGGAAATTTCAGAAAATGAAAAAACTTGTAATTATTCTATTTGGACTAGAAGACCTATTTATAATTGTTCTAGGATTTCTAAAGCTTCTAGAGCTTCTCTAATCCCTATAAATAGGCCTTTAACCCTTGAAGAAAAATACACACAAGCTTTGAGGAAGAATCAAAGGCTACATCAAGAAGGAGGTTCTTTCTAGTTTTTATTTTCTATATGTATATAATTTTAGTTTATATTAGTTGTAACTAATACTTTAGTTAGGGCTCCATTGAAGCCCTAATCATGTCTCTTTAAGTTTTTCAATTTGCTTTGCTACAATTTATATATTGATGCTTAACTTGATTAATTATAGTTTCTTGAATTCCTTGCTTGTTTATGTTTGGCCATCATATGCATGTGGTATGGATTTGTTATTTATATCTATTTGGATGACCGAGTCCTAGGCATAATAGAGTAACGAAAGAACCCTGACACAGGTTCTTGAATTAATCAACATAAAGACAATTGGAATAGATACCATATTCCAATCTAAGTGTGTTTACCTATTTCCATAGATTTATGCTTCCTTGAAGAAGAACTTAGTAGATACCATGCTAAATCCTTCAAGGAAGAAAAGAGTTAGAGTGGATACCATGCCTAACTCGTTGCTTAGGGAAATCAATAGCTTTAGGAGAAGATACCATTCCCTTATGGCTGGTAAACATTAAGTATCATGTTATGATTGTAGTATTGTGCATATTGTGAATCTTATTTGAGTATGATTAGCAGTAGATATTGAAGCCCTACCTTTTCTTCTTATTATTTTTAATTCAATCTTTTATCCCGTCGTATTAAACATATCTCTTTTAGGAATATCTTTTTAAGCATAATTTACCAATCCTCGTGAGAATGATCTCGTATTTGCCTACTATACTATCTTTCTGATCTTGTGCACTTGCGAGTAAAACATACAAGTATTTGCCTATTTATTTAGGTAGATATTTGCACAACAAAACACACGTGAAAAGGCAAAGAAAAAGCACAAAATGACAAAAAAAAAAAAAATAAGAAGGGATGAAAAAGACGTGCGGCACAGGGGGAATGCGATTTAACCCTCAAGGGTTCACCATCCAGACGTATCATTAATGCCGTCTGGACGTAGTGCCACGTAAGATATCGCACAAAAGTGCACGTCCGAACAAACCTGCCGCACCGTCCAGACATACAGAACCTCCATCCGGACGCTTCACACAAAAATTTGAAAAATAGAGGAAAAAGAGTAGAAAAATATTAAAAATAATTTCCAGAACACGCACCTATAAAAAGCTGATAACACAGTTCAATAGCATTTTAACACCGATGCTAAAATATAACAGAGAGTTAAGTAATTAGTTAGCAAAAATTTCCCTGCAGAAGAATTTTTTAAATAGTCTACTTAACTCATGCAATGCGTGTGTGTGTGTGTGAAGACTTTCTTAGTAAGGTATGATCTTCGCTGATATGATTTAAAGCAAATAAATTTTCTAAAGAGAGAATTTTCACAATTGGATCAATCAAAAGTCAAACCTTATCATACTAGGGCCTAGTCACCCTCATCTGATATTCTCCCCCTAAGAAGCAGCACAATTTTGAATTTTAAATGCACCATGAAGGACAAGATATATAGTTGTATAAGCACAAAAGCAGTGAATTTATTCATGTAACTTTAAGCTCAGAAGTATAACTGTGTGTTTCTTTTTGGTGCTGCAGCTTAGAGAGGAAGCCAGAATTTTTAGGGCTAGGTTCAACTAGCAAATTGGTCAATTTGACAATCTTAGCACATAAATAATCTCTCAAAAGAATTTTCAAAAGCAGAAAATGAGAGATGAAAAAAAAAAAAAAAAAATGTTCCTTTTGGGAGCCTTGGATAGTGCACATTTTCATAGCATGAGGAAAACAACTATCTATTAAATAGATGCAGCAGAGGAACTTTGCAGATCTCAAACATGAACTCTCAATTATATAAAAGCCAAAATAATTAATGCACCAAGAACTGAGACATCAGGTAAGAATACATAAGATATCTGAAAATCTAAATAAGGGAATAAAAATCTTCATCTTTCTCCCCCCCCCCCCACCCCTTCCTTTTTTTGTTGAACATGAAAGCAGAAAAAACAACAAAAACATGCAACACAGGAAAAGAGAAATATCTAGTCCAAGCTGTTGGTTTGTGTTAGTTTGTGATTGGCTACATTCTGTTGGACAAAATCACTTCTATGTAATGATGCATTTAAACAGGGATTCAGCGATTCAGAGTTCTTCTAGAAGATTCTGTACAGTATACAAGTCAGAGAAATTGGATCCCTTGTAGCCGTCAGGACGACGTGATATACCATCCGGACACCTAACTGTCCAAAGCATCATTCGTCCGGACGACGAGAACTTTTCGTCCGGACCTTCCTCTGTGTCGAGAAGTTTCGAACTGCTTTAGCTTGCATCTGTCTAGACGTTTCAGTAGCACGTCCGGACGACACTCAGTGTTCGACCAGCTATGGGATTTCTTTCCAAAACACAGATATGGGAAGATCGTTGCAACCTTCTGAACGATGTGGATTCCCGTTCGGACGTGCTCATCCATAAGGCAAGTCGCGCATTCAAAATTCAAACGTCCAGATGCCAGCCTTCATCGTCTGGACGCGCAAGCTACTTATATGGAAATTGTGTGCATCAGATCAACCGTCTGGATGACCATTCCCTTGGCCCAGACGTGCGAAGCTTTGATATGGAAATTGCGTACAGCTGAAGTGCAACTGTCCAGACGACAGGGCAAAACCGTCTAGACGCAGCTCAAATTTGGAAAGAATTTCAACGAAATTTTGGAAAGCCAATCGCACAGTTGTCCGTCTAGACGCCTAGGTTTTTCAAGCCAGACGCTCATTTGAACCTGCAGCCTATAAAAAGAGTTCCCTAGGCTTGAGAACTGCAAGAATTCGGTATTGAATTCCTTAGTGCTTCGAGAGTTATATTTTAGAGTTATTGTGCTGAGTTAGTCTCTCTCAAGCCATTGTTGTTGTGTGTTGTTGCTGTGCTGATCTGAAGTCTATCTTAGGGGTTGGCCCTAGGGTAAAGGATTCTATTGAAGACCCCTTCAAGTAGGAGACTTGGTTGGGAGGCGTTAGTGTTGGGTTACACGTTAGAGTTCAAGGTACAACCACTGCATAAGGTTATGTGAGTGCTACTGCTTAGTACCTAGTCTTGTCTTCTAAATAGTGGATATCCTGGGTTTGGCTGCCCTGGTGTGGTTTTTCTCTTGACTAAGTTTCCACTTCGTTAACAAAATATATGTCTCCTTTAATTCCGCATTTTGATATTTTGTTGCACACACTTGTTTATATTAGAAGTCATTTTAATTTTTCAGTTTGTAATTGGCTGCATTTTGTTAGATAAAATCACTTTCATGTAATGATGCTTTTATACAGGGGTTCAGTCATTTTCAGAAGTCTTCTTATTCGGAGTAATGGTTTTAGAAGATTTTGCACAGATTCCAAGTTAGAAAAATCTGATCCCTTGCATCAGTTCGGACGATGTGATATTCCGTCTGGACACTCAACTGTCCAAGCACCATCTGTCTGGACGGGAAGAACCTTCCGTCCGGACCTTCCTCTATGTCGAGAACATTCAAACTGTCCCACCTTTCATCCGTCTGGACATCTCAGCAACACTGCCAGACGCCTTTCGGTGTTTGACAGGTTGAAAGATTTCTTTCCAAAACACAGATATGGGAAGACACTACAACCATCTGGACTATGTATGTTCCCATCCAGACCCTCTCCTTCATAAAGTCCCGTCCAGACCCTCTCCTTCATAAAGTAAGTCGTGCATACAAAGTTCAACCTTTCGGACGTCAATCTTCATGGTCCTGACGCTCAAGCTTCATATATGGAAATTGGGTGCATCAGTGCAACTATTCAAACTTCAACCTTCAGGGTCCACACGCTCAAAGCCTTGATATGGAAATTGCGTGCAGCTACAGTGCAACCTTCTAGACGCTAGGGCAACACCGTCTGGACGCAGCTCTATTCAGGAAAGAATATCGGGCGAATTTGGAAAGCCAGTTGCACAGTTGTCTACCCAAATGCTCTCAACTACCGTCCGAACGCTGCCTAGGTAATTCAAGTCAGACGCGAATTTGGATTCCTATAGCCTATAAATAGAGGCCCCTAGGCATGTTGTTTGTAAGAATTCGATAGTGAATTTGGTAGAAGCTTAGAGAGTTTATTGTAAGAGTTATTGTGCTAAAGAGTCCTCTCTCAAGCCATTGCCAAGTGTTGTTGCTGTGCTGAACTGAAGTCAATCTTAGAGGTTGGCCCTAAGGTAAAGGATTCCATTAAAGACCCCTTCAAGTAGGTGACTTGGTTGGGAAGCGTTCGTGTTGGGTTACATATCAGAGTGCTATATACGATCTCTGCATCGGGTATGTGAGTGATACTATGTACTAGCTTTGTTTTCTAAATAGTGGATATCCTAGGTTTGGCTACCCCGGAGTGGTTTTTCTCTTAATTGAGTTTCCACTTCGTCAACAAAATATTTATCTCTTTATTTTCCGCATTGTGATATTTTGTTGCACACTATTGCACATACTTGATAAATTAGAAGTCCCATATCTTGTCCTTCATGGTGCAAGTAAAAATTTTATCTTGTCCTTCATGGTACAAGTAAAACATTTAGGTGCTGCATCTTAGGGGGAGTGTATTCGACGAGGGTGGCTAGGCCCTATTAAGGTTTGACTTTTGACTGATCTTTCTTTGATTTTCTCTCTTATTTTAGAAAATCCGATTGTTTTTGTTATATCAATGAACTTCATACCTTCTTGAGAAAGTCTTCACACACACACGCATTGCATGAGTTGAGTAATCTATTTGAAATTTCTGTCTACAGGAAATTTTTGTGCTGATTAAACTCTAAAACTCTTTTTTATATCTCTGTATATTTTTTAGATACTATCTGACTGCTTTATCAGTTGATTATACATGCGTGTTCTAAAGTTGATAATAGAGAAAATAATTTTTCTGTGAATTTTTCTTCAATTTCTGTTTTTCAGTGTGAAACGTTCGGATTGTCTCTCCTTGCATCCAAACGGGTGCAGTTAAAAAGGCCGGAATGATCAGGTTACATGTCCAGATGCGCACGGCCTGTAGCATGCTTATGTGGCAACGCGCGTCCAGACAAGTTAACGATCCATCCGGCCCATAGGTTATATATCGCAGGATCAGACCTAGCTGTCGCATCCCATTTCTTTCCCCTCATCATTTTCTCTTGCCTTTTTGTCCTTTTGCGCGTTTTTATCGTGGGTTAGTGCATAATCTTGGTGTCTTTTGTCTTTTTGTACTTATTTCTCTCCATTCCAGGTACTTTTTCTGTTCCTTTTATTCTTTTCAGTGTTTTATTAACTGTTAGTATATAAAATCTTTTGGGGAATGTGTTTTGAGATTAAAATTGCATATCTATGATATTTGTTGTGTTGGGACTATCTATTTTGGCATTCTTTTGGATTGTATTGAGTTATTTACTGTTTGTAATTTTTAGAAAGTCCATTTTACTACAGTTATAATGCCGAATTTTTTTTGGAAATGACAAAAAACTATTTTTAAGAATATTTTTGGCATACTTTGTTGGTAATTATTTTTGCAGAATCATGTCTGCTGACAATCCACAGCGGAGAGTCCGACAGAGGATAGAGGAGGATGTGGTAGCCTTTAGAGCCAGAATTATGAATAGGGTAGTCATTCCAGAGAGGAATGTCATTCGTACTGATCTTATAGTGGCTCCACTGGATAGTATCTATGAGATCATTTAGACCTATCCTCCACAATTGCGCATGCGTTGTGCTCACCAGGCTGGTCCAAGAATTTTATGTAAATCTTGAGGTGGTTTAGAATGATGACAATGGGATTATCCTACAATCTACCATTGTCAGGCATATTACTATGGTTGATCCTCAGGTTATCAGCCAGATCATTGGAGTGCTAGTTCTTCAGGTCTATACCAGTCCCTATAATGAAGTTGTATTGCCTCCCTCTCTGGATGAGCTCTTGGAATTCTTTCATGTTGTACACCAGGGTGAGGAACGATCTATTGCCATTAATATTAGTGCTTTGTCTCCCCCACACCGCATGCTAGCAAAGATCGTCCAGCACAATCTCTGTCCTATTGTTAGGCGGAGTAATCTGATTTTGAAGAGGGCACAGTTTGTATATGTCATCTGTCTATGCTTGCCTTTTTGCCTGTGCAAGCATATTATGGGTATTATCTTAGAGGCCAGAGATGAGAATAATACCGGCCTCCCCTTTAGCTGCTTGCTCACTCAGATCATTCTGTAATCAGGCATTTCTATAGCTGGAGATACAGGATCCTAGCAGCAAGTAGACATTGATGAAGTCAAATGCCCAGCTGAGGCGAGAGGATCAAGATGACGCTCCACAGCCCCCTCATATTCATGTTGTGGTACCTGATATAGGATCCTCTTCTCAGACTGCTCCTCCACCTCCACAGTAGGATGCAGGATATGCTTAGATCCTAGAGGCCTTAGTTGCACTTCAGGGTGGTATGAGTTCCATGTAGCTAGCAGTTTCTTTCATGCAGCAGTCCGTTTCTACTATACAGCAAAAGGTTCACTCGATCAACCTCCGTGTGGAGCAGACCCAGCTAGACATCCAAGAGTTCCTCAAGCACCATCATCTATCCAGCAGAAGCAATGATGACAAGGATGATGCGCCTATGGATGAGGCTGCTTGATATTTTTTGTGTTTGGTTTTTATCCATTTTTAGACATTTTATTTGTTTGGATAATTTGTTGAATATTTTTTCTCTTGGATAATTATTACTTTGTTTACCCTTGTCCTGCTGAGACATTTAGGGGGAGTAATTGTTTTGTGGTTTTTCTTATTACTTTGTTTTACCCTTTGTCATTTTGTGACAAAAATGGGTAGTAATTTTTGATTTGGACCAGGAATGTATTTTTAAACCGATCAAGTGTTTTTGTCCCAGAATGGTCAAAGGGAAAGTTTGTTGGTTTGAAATTGGCTACATTATGTTGGACAAAATTACTTTCATGTAATGATGCTTTTATACAGAGGTTCAGTCATTTTTAGAAGTCTTCTTATTCAGAGTTATGGTTCTAGAAGATTCTACACAGATTCCAAGTTAGAAAAATCAGATCCCTTGCATCTGTCCGGAGGATGTGATATTCCATTCGAACGCTCAACTGTCCAAGCATCATCCATCCTGAGGATGAGAACATTCCATCTAGACCTTCCTCTATGTCGAGAACCTTCGAACTATTTCAGCTTCCATCCGTCCGGACGTCTCCGCAACACGGCCAGACGCCTTTCAGTGGTCGACAGGTTGAAAGATTTCTTTTCAAAACACAGATATGGGAAGACATTGCAACCGTCCAGACGATGTGTGTTCCTATCCGAATGCTCTCCTTCATAAGGCAAGTCGTCAATACAAATTTCAACCGTCCGGACTTTAGTCTTCATGGTCCAGACGCTCAAGCTTCATGTACGGAAATTGTGTGCATCAGTGCAACCGTCCGGACTTCAGCCTTCAGGGTCCAGACGCTCAAAGCCTTGATATGGAAATTGTGTATAGCTAAAGTGCAACCGTCCGGACGCTAGGACAACACCGTTGGGACGCAGCTCTATTTAGGAAAGAATATCATGCGAATTTGGAAAGCCGGTTGCACAGTTGTCCGTCTGGACGCTCTCGGCTACAGTCCGGACGCCGCCTAGGTAAGTCAAGTTAGACCCGAATTTGGATTCCTGTAGCCTATAAATAGAGGCCCCTAGGCATGTTGTTTGTAAGAATTCGGCAGTGAATTCCATAGAAGCTTAGAGAGTTTATTGTAAGAGTTATTGTGTTGAAGCATCTTCTCTCAAGCCATTGCCAAGTGTTGTTGTTGTGCTCAACTTAAGTCTATCTTGGGGGTTAGCCTTAAGGTAAAGGATTCCATTGAAGACCCATTCAAGTACGTGACTTGGTTGGGAAGTGTTCGTGTTAGGTTACACGTCAAAGTGCTAGATACGATCGCTGCATCGGGTATGTGAGTGTTACTATCTATGTACTAGCTTTGTCTTCTGAATAGTGGATATCCTGGGTTTGAATGCCCTAGAATGGTTTTTCTCTTGATTGAGTTTCCACTTAGTCAACAAAATATCTGTCTCTTTATTTTCCGCATTGTGATATTTTGTTGCACACTATTGCACACTATTGCACACACTTGATAAATTAGAAGTCCTATAATTTTCACAAGCATGTAAGGTAAGGGCAAACCAGGCCTCAGGGAGAGAGGTTTGACTATACCAAGATAGAAAAATAGCCACTCGACGTGCTTTTTCTATCATCCCTATTTAATACCTGCATAAATATCTCAAGAAAAACAATAGGCTTTTACAACAACATGCAAAGATGGTTCCACAACAACATGCAAAACATAAGATAAGATGATACAAGGATGCAATGCACATGTACCTATCATGCTCTAGGATTTAGGAACCATAATCCTAAGCATGTGTGACCTCACTTACTAGGTAGGTCCGCTCCCCCTCGGGGAGTGGGTGTCCTCTTCCTTGTCCTATCCTCCCTTGTTTAACTGCAACTCCAGATATCTGACCAAATCTCACAGGAAAGAACTGATAAAAGGTGTTCCTTCATAGAAGATTTTCCTTTTTGTAGTCTTCTGTTTCTCCACATAAGGCTTCTTGGGGACCCAAGTCTTCTTTGCTGGAGTAGGCTTTTGCTGCTGCTGATACCTTGGAATAGGACTTCTGGGAGGAGGTCCATGATGCCTGGATGGCTTCTTTTGAGGTGGAGGACCCCTAGGCCAGACATGACTGCTAACTCCACATTGGTGACACATGGGAGTTTTAGGAGCCTACCAATTTGTCTTCCTTTGAGCTTGCCGAAGTGGGCACTTAGGTCTGATGTGCCTGAGCTCACCATGGTGATGACATGTGGAAGGCCTTCTTCTGATAGGAGGCTTGGCCTGAGACTGAGGAATAACTGGAACGTCTCCTTCCATAACAGTTTTTCCCTTATCCACACATGAGGGTGGAGATTCGGGAATAACTGGCTTTACAAATATAGTTTGGGATGTAGAAGGAGTATCAGAAGTAGAAGGAGGAACATACCCGAGTCCAGTCTTGTCAGTTGGGCACTTCTGAATGGAGAGTATGTGAGTCAGCTTTTCGCCAGAGACTCTCTCTAGTTGTAACTATGTCTCCAGAAGCCTCTCTTCTAGATCATTGATCTTTATCAGCATAGTGGTCTTTTCAGTCCTTAGGCTATTTAGCTCTATCACTTGTTGTTTGTACTTCTCCCTCAGTTTTAAGAACTCTATGTATTGAAGCTGATAGGCTGTCTGCATATCTTCTTCATCAATATTCTCAGAGTAGTGGGACTGATAATCCTATTTTTCTTCGTATGGGGCCACGAAGGCAAGAAACTTTTCTTCCTCAGGAGTTTCTTCATCCTTCTCAGACTCATCGCTGAGAGTAGCATTAAAGGCTTCTTGTGAATCATCTAATGTCTCTCCATGTGCACGTTACTGCATGGGTGCCTAATCAGGAAAGAAACATGGTGCAGTGCTGCTGATAATGGAAGGAGACTTCGGTTTTTTGCTCTTCTCGTGCAAGGACTTAAATGGAGAGAAATGTGTATGTCGGTTGCTGCATCCTTGCACTGTTGGGATTTGGAAAGACGTGGCTCTCTCTTGATACCTATTTTGGAAAGAACTTGTGCATGGCTTCTTAAATAATATGTGCTGCTCTCAATACTTATTATGGAAAGAATAGATGCTATTCGATGCTGCCAACAACTAGAGGAAACGTGGTGCTGGCCTTGAAGAAAATCGTGTCTTGCTTCTTATCCTGGAAAGCGAATGTCAACTTGTCAAGCTTGGAAAGAATTGCAACGTGATTTCAGCCTCTTGCTTCCCGTTTTAGTGCACTGCCAAGAGGTGACAAATCATCAAGTGCTGCCTTTTTCCTTACTAAGGAACTATTTGTCTCTTGTAGAAAGAAATCAAAGTCTTGGTGTTGCCTTTTCTCTTTTGGAAAGAACCGTGTAAAGCCTATCTCGGTCTAGACTTGTGCCTTCCACATTGTGATAAAAACATGCATGTGTTCATGTAAAAGAGTTTCTCTTTTGTGCGGGAAAAACTTGCAACACAGCCGCACCACATGTTCTTCACTTAACGCAAAAAATTATTCTCTCAAATTTTGCTCTAAAGCTTCCAAAAAATGTGTACAATTTGACCTGACTGTGAAAGATAATTCCACTTCTTTGCAATTTCACATAAAATTTGTCATTTTCTCTCAAATCCCAACAAAATACTAAAACATTTAAACTAACCGAAAATATTAGAAAATAACCAAGCTAAAGTTTTAGCAAATGCAAATTAAGGGATCTAAATACACAATATTTGGCACTCATCAATAGGAGGCTTCTGAGTGACTATTGTACTAGCCGGAACATCCCCATCAATAACTTATTTTCCTTTATCCAGGCCGACGGATGGAGGCTCGGGAACTGTGGGCTTGACAAATACAGTCCTAGAGGTAGAGGGGATATCAGAGGAAGAAGCTACATACTTGAGTCTGATCTTGTCTGTTGGGCTCTTATGGATTGACATCATATGGGTTAGCTTCTCATCAGTGACCCTCTCCAACTGTAGCTGTGTCTCCAGTAGCTTCTCCTCTAGATCCTAAATCGTGAGCAACAAGGAACTCTTCTCTGTTTATAGACTGTTCAGCTCATGGATGTGCTGCTTACGAGTCTCCCTCAACTTCTCAAACTCTACATAGAGGATTTTATAGGCCTCTTTGAGTTCTTCCCCGTCTTCATCATTGTGCTCAGAGTGGTAGCATTGAGAATCCTCCTGGTCTTCATGTGGAGCCACAAAGGGTAGAAATTGATCTTGAGTAGGAGTTTCTTCTTCTTCTAACTCATCACTGAGAGTCGCATTGTAAGCCCTCCCTTTACCCTGCTTGAGATTCCAACAGCCAACCCGAATATGCCTAAAGCCTGAGCATTCAAAACATCTGGGGCCTCTTGGGTCTTTCTTCTCAGCTTTTTCAGGCTCAGATTCTCTGGGGCCTTTCTTCATTCTTTAGGAGAATTTCTTCTTAAATTTATCATTCTTCATTAATCTCCCAAAAATTTTGGCCAGCATATCGGACTGCTTTCAAGACTCCCATTGGTATGTCCCCATACCGCCTTATTTTTGGAAAAGCCTGCCACCTCCCAGTGGAGCTGCAACACAATGCATATTGGGCCATCAAACGGCTTAATTTTGATCCCCACGAGGCGGGTTCTCAGAGGAAACTCCAGCTTGATGAGTTGGAGGAAATTCGGAATGATGCGTACGATTGTGCGAAGCTCTACAAGGAAAAAATGAAGAAGATTCATGATCAACAAATTTTGAGAAAATCCTTTGAAATTGGTCAAAAGGTTCTTCTCTATAATTCTCGTTTGCATCTTTTCCCGGGAAAACTCAAATCTCGATGGACCGGACCGTTTATCGTTCGTACTATTTCGACCCACAGAGCTATCGAGATTGAGGATCCCAAGAACGGCAATACATTCAAAGTAAATGGCCAAAGGTTGAAACCGTTCTTGGAATTGAAAAATCCAGAAGTAGAGGAAATGCTACTGGACGACCCCGTCTATCACGACTGATTGGGGGACGGTCGGGCTAACGACGTTAAACTTAGCGCTTGGTGGGAGGCAACCCATCCATCTGGTTGATTGTGTTTGTTTACATTCAGTTCTTTTTCTTTATTTTCGGTAGTTGTTTTTATTTACTAACACTCCATCCGTGCATTTCATGATGCCTAGTCCATTATACGGCTGGAGCAGTGTTGTGTTTTTCAGGACAGATGCGCCTACGTCCAAGTTTGGGGGAGTTCGATTCGCCCCATCTTTTCCGTCTCTCCCGGTAATGTATCTCTATTCACACATTGAGGACAATGTGTCATTCAAGTTTGGGGGTAAGGAATGTCCTTTCGTTTTCCTTTTGTTTTTATGTTTTGTTTTTTTTGTTAAAAAAAAAAAAAATCTGAGAATGTGTGACATTTTAACTCTGATTTGCATTCATTGGCGAGTTTAAAGTTATGAACACATGATCATTTGACTAAGACAGCTGAATTGGTTACTTGTTTTTGAATATGCGATGATATCACATGTTTTACCTTGCACTTAGCACAGAGCACACTAGCATATATTTGTGAGGCATGAAATGTGAAACCAAATATGCTTGTGTTTGATATCTTAGATTTCAATTGGTTGACGTGTTGGGTGACTACCTTGGCATCTGTGTATAGTTTATCTTTTAAAAAAATAAATAAATAAATAAAAATTTAGTGTAGTAACTGTTCTAAGCCTTTTGTTGAGTAACCGGGCCTCTTGCCTCATTAAGCAGTGAGTGTTCGCGTCAAAAAACAAGAAGTTTGGAATGGTTAATGTAGAGCTAAGGGCTAGTTTAGCTTCGTAGCCTTTTTGACTCGAGTTAGTACATCTTTAAGGGTGTTCTACACCTAATGCCCTAAAGCCATCCGGTTTGGGAGTCATTGGTCTAAAGCTCGTTACATGGGTCAATTAGAAAGCTTAAGGAAGCTGGACATTGAACAGTCCGCACGAATAAAAATTAAAAAAAAATAAAATAAAAAATATATATGAGTTAATTTTCTATTGCCTTGGTTGTCATCCAATGGGGATCCCAATGAGTTTTGAGCATTGAATCATGTATATAGGAACTACATTGAAACCTCATAGTCACGTGTTAGTTCACTTTACACCGAGGGAATGTGTGGTATTTCAACTGTTTATTTATGAGTGATTTAATTCAAGCTTTCTCTAGAATCTTGAAGATGGAGTTTGTGATTTTAAACTTGCCCATGAATAAAAACCATGATTTCTATGACACTGCATTCTTGGTAAAAATCTTTGGCAAAGTGTTTGTGGGTATCACTTCTGTTAAATCCTCACGAGACTTCGCTCGTCTACTAGGGATGCCTAGTGTTTTTAAAGGCTTATTGCATACGCTAAATGCAATCGTTTTCTTCCCCACGAAAGAGGAATTAGTGTAGGTATTTCAATTTGTTTTATTTTGTTTTGCATTGCTAAGGGACTAGCAATATGTAAGTTTGGGGTGTGATAGGTTTTGAATGTTACACATTCAAGCCCTTTAATTTGCTATTGTTAAACCCTTACCCTCATTGTAATTTAACATTTTATCTTGTTTTAGTGTTTATCTTATTTTTAGGTCCTAAAGAAAAATACACACAAATGCATCAAGGAAACCGAACATTAAATTGAAGAAGAAGTCAGCATTGAATTGAAGAAAAAAATTGAGTGTGCAACTTAATCTAAATCATGATGTGGCTAGGAGCTTTAGATGATGTGCTGGACGTTGGAAATTGAAGTCATTATTGCAGGATTTTGTGGAAATTCAGCATGAGGTGGTGCAGGATTTTGTTGAAAGCATGAGGTGGTGCAGGTTTTTGTTGAAGGCAAGACACGTGAGGCACCAAACCTGCAGCAAAAAGCTGCTGGACAGCAGCTTGCAAAGTTGATGGGCAGCACCTCTCCCTCTTGTCTCCCCTTGCGTGTCCCCCCTTTCAAAGCTAGCAAAAGTAGGCCTGCAGCTTGCAAAGCTGCTGGACAGCAGCTCACAAAAGCTGGACAGCAACTCATGCACGTGAAGGGCAGCAACATGGAATGAAAAAGCTGGAGCTGCTAGACAAGCAGCTCATCACCATCTCCACACGGTAGCTTCTCCAAGGACAGCAGGAGCATGCACCTTTCGGCCAGCAGCTTACCCCAGGACAGCATGCACACATCTTCAAGGCAAGGACGCATGGGCTTGGACAGCTCCTGAAAGGGACAGCACCTGCTGGGCAACATTCTTCCACGCCACCTGCAGCAGCTCCAAGCTCCTAGGACAGCAGTCCACGTCAGGCCAGCAGCACCAAGGACAGCAAAGCAGCATGGGCTGCACGATTTTACCCAAGCTGGCAGCAAGGACAAAAGGAGAGGGGAGAGCTTGTTCCAAGGAACCAATCCGGAGAGAAAAAAAACAGGGAGGGAGATTGGGCTAGAGGAGCTCTCGGTGGACAGCAAGGGGATGGAAGGGTTTTCAACACCAAATTCTCAAAGGCTCTCCATGCATAGCTAAGCTCTCCCTAGGGTTTTGATAAACCCTATCCAAGTATCAATCGCTTAATTGTGTTTTACTTTGGGATATTTATTTTGGGCATTGATGATTGTATAACTATGAGAATTACATTTTTGTAATTGGTTTTAAAGTTAAATGCAATCATGATGAAATGTTTATCTAGAAAGCTTGTCATTTTGATTGTGCTCAAATTATGTTTATTGTTCAAAAGATGGTAAATGTAATGGTTATGCAATGGTATTATTTGAACATGCAACAAGAGGTTTTGATAGTTCATGCCTAGGATAGACAAATGATGCTACACCCTAGCTTAGGTAGATGATTTGTACTAATCTTAGGATGGGCTACACTTAATCATTGTTTGCATGTAGCTAAGTTAATAAATTTGATACCTCATGCCTAGGATAGACGGATGATGCTACACCCTAGCTTAGGTAGATGATCCGTACTAATCTTAGGATTGGGTATGCTTATTTTTAATGATGGTATTTTTTTTTTGACACCTTGTTGTGCGCTTGACAACCGCACACGGGTAATATCATGCCTAGAAAGAATGTCCCATGTTAATGTGATGGCCATTGGTACAAGGATAGCGGTGAAATCAATTCCCTAGTTTCCCATATCATTTCATACAACTTTAATTTACTTTGTAGAATTTAATTTCTGTTAGTAGTTTACAATTTGAAAATCACAAAAAACAACATACTTTCCAAAGGATAAATTAGGACCAATTTTATTAAAGCTTGATGCATGCAACCAATACATTCCTTGTGGATCGACACTCTCAATATAGACATTATCCTACAACGATTCGTTCTATTGCGAGTGGTATTATTATTGAAGTAAGAAAAAACCACATCACCTTCATCAATGGTAGTCCTTAATTCTAAAACGATAAGGCAAATATCTTAGAATTTTTCGCATGAGCTTTACATCTGAGACGGTCTTCCCAAGACTCGCCATCAATTTTCTCAGGTCGCTCATCTTAGTGTAAATCTCTCTGAATGTCTCATCTTCAAGCATCTTAATCTCTTCAAATCTAGAAATCAACATTTGGAGCTTGGCAAATTTAACAAGTTTTGTTCCCTCATATGTTTTTTCTAAGATTTGCCATGCTTCTTGAGCGATTTCACAATTTGAAATTTTTGCAAATTCAAATAGTAAAAGAGCTTGACGAAGAGCATGGAGGGCTTTATCGTTAGTAAGTCGTGCGTTTCTTGCAAGAATCAGTTCGAGAGTTGTATCCTTTGGTTTAGTCCAACCAAATTCAACAATTTGCCAACAATCAATGGATTTTAAAAAAAAAAAAAAAAAAAACCACATGCAAGCTTTCCAATAGCCATAGTTCGTACCATCAAAGGCAGGAACAATATTAAGATTTTGAGACATAGCAAAAACAATGAGTAAAAGTCAAAAGGATTACACTCAAGAAATAAATCTAACCAGAGTGTACCAAGCTCTAATAGCAATTGAAAAATAAAATGACTTCTAATTTGCTCTGTGTGTGTGCACAATATGTAACAAAATATTGTAAATGCGGAATTTAAAGAACACAAATATTTTGTTAATGAAGTGGAAACTCAATGAATAAAAAAATCACTCCGGGGCAGCCAAACCCAAGAAATCGACTATCAAAAGACAAAGCTAGTACATAGACGGTAACACTCACATACCCGATGCAATGATCGTATATAGCACTCTAACATGTAACCCAACGTGAACGCCTCCCAACCAAGTCTCCTACTTGAAGGGTTCTTCTATGGATTTTAAAAATAAAATATGACTTCTAAACAACCAAGTGTGTGTTCATATGCAACAAAATATCTAAAGTGTGGAAAATAAAAGAGACAAGATATTTGTTGACGAAGTGGAAACTCTATGAAGAGAAAAACCACTCCGGGGCAGCCAAACCCAGGAAATTCACTATCCAAAAACAAAGCAAGTTACAAAGCACTTGTACTCACAAAAACTATTGTAGTAGTCATACCTTTAATTATAACACGAAGCCCATCGTGAACGCTTCCCAACCAAATCTCCTACTTGAAGGGGTCTTTGATGAATTCCTTTACCTTAGGGCCGACCCCTAAGATAGACTTCACACGACAAAGGTAGCACACATCGGCAACGGCTAGAGAGGTAGCGGATCTTCAAATCTCCCTAAACACCCTTTCTAAGCATTATGGAATTCTATACTGAATTCTTACAAATAACAAGCCTAGAGCCCTCTTTATATAGGCTTCAGAAAACTTAATTCTAGACAAATTCAGACTCTAGCTGTGAAGCATCTGGAAGAAAGATAGCCTTGTCAGGATGGTCTTCTGCGACTATCTTTCAAGAAAAACGCGATTCTTCCCAAAACAGGACCATGTCCAGACGGCTTGGCCAAGCGTCCTGACAGTCTTCACTGTCAATCCTTTCCACATTTGTAAAGGAAACTCAAAACATTCTGGAATGCTGGGTAGCGTCTAAACGTGTTGCCACATCGTCCGGACGTCTTGCAGAAACTTCCCAAATAAGTGTCTACTGAAATGCAACTCCTTGTAGGAATTGGATAAGCTTGACCTATCGTCAAGATAGTGTTTCCCTAACGTCCGAACATCTTCAACGCTGAAGTTTCTAGACATTGCGGGGCTTCCGAACGCCTTCAAAGGCCTGTCTGAATGGTTGCACAGGAACCGACTAGTTGACTTGAATTTTGCATGGGATCTTCATGAACACCTTCTAGAAACTTGTGACAAGGCACATGGCTTGAAATAAACACTGTCCATAAAACTTGAAGATTCTGAATAAGACTGATAGTCCTGTTTAAATAGCGACCATTACATAAAGTGTTTTTGTCATCTAGAATGTAGCCAACATAAAATACTAACATATTCCTTTACCTTAAGGCTCCTCCCTAAGATAGACTTCAATAACAAGCACAGCAACAACACACAACAACAACGGCTTGAAAGAAAGCGAATCTTCACAATTTCTCCCTAAAATATACTCTCTAAGCTATGAATAATTCAATACCAAATTCTGTAAATAATACATGCCTAGAGGCCTCTATTTATAGGCTAAGAAGACCAAAATCGAGTTTGTCTCTGATTTCACTACGCGGCATCACACAAGTTGAGGCAGTCTGAACCAAAACTGTGCAACCGGCTTTCCATAACGCGCTTCACGTAATACCATATCAGGGCTGCATCCGGACAGTGTTGCCCTAGCGTCTGGACGGTTGCACTTATGCTGCACGTAATTTTTATTATAAAGGCTGGCATCCAGACGGTGTTGTCCAAGCGTCCAGACAGTGTTGTCCAGATGTCCAGATGGTTGCAATTCTTCTCCACTTATTGCCTTATCAAGGATAGCGTTCGGACAGTGTTGCCCTGTCGTCCAGACGGATGCAGCTGTCTTCCCATATTTGTGTCTGAGAAGGAAATCCAATTTCTTGTCGAACACTGATGACCATCTGGACACGTTGTTGAGACGTCCGAACAGATGCAACCTTGAATAGTTCGAAACTTCTGGACACTGATAGGGCCTTCCGAATGGAAGCTTGGGATTCGACTACTCTGACTTGGAATCTACATAGAATCTTCTTTGAACTTCTTGAAGCACATTTCTAAAACGAAGACTCTGAAATAAATGGCATCCCTGATAAAATGGAAACATTACATAAAAGTGATTTTGTCAAACAGAATGCAGCCAATCACATACTCACACCTATAAATAGAGGCCTCTAGGCATGTAAAAATTATGAATTCAATGTTGAATTCTTCTGTACTTAGAGAATGTGTTTAGGTAGACATTGTGAAGATCTGCTAGCTCTCTAAAGGTTGCCAGTGTGCTGTTGCTATGCTCATAATTGAAGTCTATCTTAGGGAGAAGCCCTAAGGTAAATGAATCCATTGAAGACCTCTTCAAGTAGAAGACTTGGTTGTGAGGCATTCATGTTGGGTTACATGTCAGAGTGCTAGATACGATCACTGCATCGAGTATGTGAGTGTTACTGTCTATGTACTAGCTTTGTCTTCTAATGTGGATTTCTTGGGTTTGGCTGCCCCAGAGTGATTTTTCTTGTAATTGAGTTTCCACTTCATTAACAAAATATCTGTCTCCTTTAATTCTGTACTTTTGATATTTTGTTACACGTTGCACACACACACATGGTAAATTAGAAGTCATATTTATTTTTCATACTTCGCTCCCTTAAGCTTTCTAATTGACCCATGTATCGAGTGTTAGGCCAATAACTCCCAAACTAGATGGTTTCAGGGCACTAGGTGTAAAATACCCTAAAGACTTACTAACTCTAGTAAAAAAGGCTACGAAGCTAAACTTAGCCATTTTATTAAGCAATCCACCTTTTGACATGAACACTCAATGCTTAATGAGGCTTGAGGTCTAGTTACTCAATGAAAAATTCAATTTTTATTATTTTTTTTTATTTTCATGCCTTGGTTATTTATCCAATAAGTCACCCACCTTACTCCGAGATATTGAGAACAAACAATCGGTTTCGCATGTCATACCTCACAAATTGTGTGTTAATGTGCTTGTGTAGATTCAAAGTGAAACATATGAATTCTCATGTGCCCAAGGTGAGTGCAAAGACTTAGATTCCTTAATGAAATGATCATGTGTTCAAAATTTTAAGCTCGCCAATGAAATCTAAATCACAGTTAAAGTTCAACCCAATTCTTAGAAATAACATGATCAGGCATTCAGAATATGTATAACAAGACAACAGAATGTGTTTCCCTACCCCCAAGCTTAAACGATACATTGTCCTCAATGTATAGATAGAGATACAATACCGGGTGAAAAGGGAGAGGTGGGGCGAAAGTACTCCCCCAAACTTTGACGCAAGAACGCCTATCCTGAAAAACAAAGCTATACTCCAGCTGTGTAATAAAAATAAGCATCATGAAGAACAACAGGAGAAGTATCAGTAAGAAAAAACTAAAAATAAAGACAAAAAAAATGGAAATAAAGTGGGTTGCCTCCCGTAAGCGCTATGTTTAACGTCTTCAGCCAGACCTTTCAAAATTTACACCCAATAGGTTTATCAATGAATGGGAGTGCAAAACAACCCTTAGTCATAATGCCAGGAAGTGAGTCTTCAACAAATTGTTTCAGTATTTCTAGGAAGAAACACTCATTCTTAGACAGCAGTGGCTAGGCGGCATGGAAGATGTTGAGTTTTACGCCTAGTTTCTCAATAGGCTCTTCGAGATCTTGAAGAAATTGATCTTTGAGTGTATATTCCATCTCAAGAGGAACTGGGTGTGGAATTGGATCTTTAGGGGGTTCAAAGGTCAAAACCAGCTTATTCTTCCTTTCCTCCATCTCGTGGTCAATTATCCTTTCACTTCTCAATGACCTATTAGCCTGGATCAGTTCATCACGAGAACTACTTGAAGCATCGTCATCAATCATGTATAGTTCTTTAGGACTAGCTTCCAATTGACTCCAAAGCTCCTCTTCTTCTATCTGATTTGCTATTTGCTCCATATGAGCCTCTAACTTGGTGATGGATTGAGTGTGAGAGTTCAGGATCTGATTCTGAGAGTCCACTTTCTGATTGATCTTAAAAGTTTCAACATCTGAGCTTGAACGTCAAAATCTGATTGAGGAGATGGTGTGGCCTGAGACTACTACTGTGGAGAATGGTATGTGGAAGAAGATTGCCAGTTATCCTCAAAGTCAGCACAATATAGAGATGATGATGGAAATTAGATGGTGGATAGAACGCTTGCTTATGGAACTGTGGATATGCTTGATTGTGCAGTTCATGACAATGTGGGGCTAAATATCCTGTGGCTTGATCTTGCCAAGAGAGATTAGGATGGTTTCTCCATCCCGGGTCATAATAATCAAAGTAAGGATTATTCGCTGGTCTAGAGAAAGCCACTGGCTCTAAATCAAAGTGATCAAACCCAAAGTGAGTTTGATAACCTTCATAGGGGTTCATAGCCATGCTTCAAGGTCAGGTCGCAAAGATAGAGGTGGTAAAGAACAATGACCAATCATAACTAAGTAACACAAACAAATATATACAGGAAATAAATAATAAAAAATAAATGAAAATAAAAAGAAATAGAAAATAATTAAGCTAGATTTATTCTTTAAAACTTAATAACGCAACCGTTAAGCAGTCCCCGACAACAGCGCCAAAAATTGATGTGGTCTTTTGTTTACCAAAATATATCAATAATAAAAATAGCCACTCGCAATTGGATGAATCCTTGTAGGATAGAGCTATATTGAGAGTGTCGAACCTCAAGGATTGCGTAGGAATTGCTATCAAGTTTTTCAATATTAAATATAACTTAATCAAAATAAGTTTGATTTGGTTTTGTTTATAATTAAGTTAAATGCATAAAACTGAAGACATAAAAATAAAGATTGTAGAGATGAGAGAAAGAATAGGGGGTTGATTTCACTACTCACTGCATAACAATGGTCAATCATAAATTAACAAGGAAAATTTGCATGATATAGGGCTCGTCTCACTCGAGTAGTCAAGAAAATACCATCATTAAAGAATAAGTATAAAACATCTTTGGCTGGCACGAACTGTCCACTTAACCACTAAGATGCGGTACGACCCGCCTTCCCTAGGTATGTGTTAGCTGCGTCTTTAAAAGGATACACACAATCAATGGAATAATATAACCCATCTTCTGTTGGTACGAACTGTCTGCCTAAATTACACTAAACTATGGTGTAGTACAATCCGTCTTTCCTAGGCATGACCTATCTAACCCTCTTGATCATATATTGAAAATTATTGGACTTCTAATTAACTGTGTGTGAGCAGTGTGCAACAAAATATTAAATGCGGAATTAAAGGAGACATATATTTTGTTGACGAAGTGGAAACTCAATTAAGAGAAAAACCACTCCGGGGCAGCCAAACCCAGGATATCCACTATTCAGAAGACAAGACTAGTTACAAAGTAGTAGCACTCACATACCCCTGATGCAGTGGTCGTACCTTGAACTCTAACGTGTAACCCAACATGAACGCCTCCCAACCAGGTCTCCTACCTGAATGGGTCTTCAATGGAATCCTTTACCTTAGGGCCAACCCCTAAGATAGACTTCAGATTAATCGCAGCAATAGCACACACAGCAACGGCTTCAGAGAGATCAACTCAGCTCAATAATCTCACAATATAGCTCTCTAAGCACTAATGGAATTCAATACCGAATTCTTGTTGTTCTCAAGCCTAAGGACCTCTATTTATAGGCTGACGGTTCAAATGAGCGTCTGGCTTGATAAAAACTAGGCGCCGTCTAGACGGTAGTCATGGGCCGTCTGGATGAACAACTGTGCGATCAATTGTCCGAGAATTCCACTAAAATTCTTTCCTGTTTCTGAGCTGCGTCCGGACGGTGGTGCCTTGTCCGGACAGTCGCATGTCTGCTACAAGTAATTTCCATATAAAGGCTTCGCGCGTCCAGACCAGGGGGATAATCGTCCGAACGGTTAATTTGATGCACGCAATTTCCATATCTGATACATGCACATCCGGACCATGAAGACCGTCGTCTGGACATTTGGATTTGAATTGCGATACTTGCCTTATAAAAAAGAGCGCGTCCGGACCGGAATCCACGTCGTTTGGACAGCGATCTTCCCATAACTGTGCTTTGGAAAGAAATCTTAAAGCTTGTCAAACACTAAGAGTCATCGGGACATGCTACTGAAATGTTCGGACGGATGCAAGTTGGAGCAGTTCGAAACTTCTCGACATAGTGGAAGGTCCGGACGGAAAGTTCTCATCGTCCAGATAGATGATGCTTTAGATAGAAGGGGGTCCAGATAGTATGACACGTCGTCCGGACGGCTGGCACTTTGGACAGATGGGCATCCGGACGGAAAGTTCTCATCGTCCGGACGGATGTTGCTGACTGAAGAGCGTCCGGAAGGAATACCACGTCGTCCAGACGGATGCAAGGGAATTGAACTGACTGATTTGAATTCTGCACAGAGCATTCTTGAAGCTCATAACTGAAGTGTAGACTCTGAATAAAACAGCTATGAAAGCAGCAACATTACATAGAAGTGATTTTGTCCAACAGAATGCAGCCAACACAAAAACTAACATATATCAATTAAAATCGTTGTATAACAATCATTCACATAATCACAGAAAATATGAAGGATTGAATTCAATCAATAAAAAATACTTTCTAAGACAAGATAAGAAATTCATAATGATTGAATATAAACATTAAGATTAATTCTCACAGTTATACAACCATCATGCATATAGAAAATCCCAAATTAAAATACAATTAAACCATTGTTACTTAGAAAGGGCTACATCAACACTCTATTATGAATTTAGCCGCTCATCGTGGTGCTAGGATGGCCTCCTGCCATGTTCTTCTCCTCTTCAACTTGTTAAGCCTCCATGAAGAATTTTCTGTCTAAACCTAAGCACACCTTCTCTTAAAGCTTATGGATCTATTTATAGGGAGCAAACAAGCCCAAGAAGCCCTAGGAATTCTAGAAAAATTGTACTTGAGTCTTCTAACCAAATTAGGAAGCAACCCTAGTACAAATCGAAATAGGATTCGTCCAGATTTGTGGTCATTTATTGCGGTGAGATTTTGGCATTGTAAACATCCGAATTAGGAAAAACCTATTTCATGTATATTTGTTTTTTATTATCTTTCTAATGCCATCAAGTCCTTTGTAATTCGAGACTTGAGCAGAAAGTTATGATCAAAACACTAAGACGTGTGCAAAATCCAAATTTGAATCCAATCCAATTTTGACTCTTATTGAAGAAATTATGATTTAATCATTTCCTTGATTTGATTAAACTTAACCACATCTTCTAGGTTTTCTATTATGATTGGTTAAGCTTAATCATATTGATGTGGTCTTTTGTTTACCAAAATGTATCAATAATAAATAACCACCCGCAATAGAACAAATCCTTGTAGGATAAGGCTATAGAGAGGGTGTCGAACCTCAAGGACTGCAGGGGTATTGTTATCAAGTTTATGAAGATTAAAAATAACTGAAGAAAAGATTGTTGAATTTGTCATTAACTAAAGTGCATAAAATAAACGTAAACGAGAATTGAAATATAAGAGAGAGAAAGAGTAGAGTATTGACTTCACCGCTATCCGCACATCAATGGTTAATCATATTTAATTAGAGAAATTCATTCTATGCATGTTATAAATAAACAAGAAATTACCTTATTAAAGCATAAGTATAATAAGGTAAACTAAGATGGATTACACTAAACTAGGGTGTAGTACGATTCGTCATCCTTAGGCATGGCCTATCTAATCCTCTTGATCATATGTCAATTAAACCCGTTGTATAATCATCATTCTCATAATCACAGAAAATAAGAATGATTTGAGTTCAATAAAGGTAAAAAGCTTTCTAAGGCAAGTGAAGAATTCTATCAATATTGATTATGAATTGAAGAACAATTGCATTAAAAGATGAAGAACAATATCAAATTGTAGCAATTCTCATCATTATACAACCAACATGCATAAACTAAAATTCTCTAAATTAAAATACAATCAAACCATTATGCTTGGATAGGGCTACATCAATACCCTACAAAGGTTTTTAGCCGCTCATGAAGCTGCTGCAATGGCCTCCTACCATGATTACTTCTCTTCAACTCTTCAAGCATTCAAGAAGTTTTTCTCTGAATTTGCTCTAGGTAGCAGTGTGTCTTTCTTCAATATTAAGAGGCCTATTTATAGAGATTTTCAGAGACCTAAAAGATCTAGAAATCTAAGAAAAATCAAAACTTAGTCTCTTAGTCCAAGTAAGAGGTTGAAACTTCAATCCAAGTAGGAAAAGGATTCCAAATTCGTCTAGATTTACGGTCCTTTACTGCCGGGCGATTTTGGCATAGTAAATGTCCGAATTAGGGAAAAGCTATTTCTGACATATTTGTTGCATTTTTATTAGCTTTCCAACGCCACCAATTTCATTGCAAAGTTATGATCAAAACACTGAGACATGTGCAGAATCCAAATTTGAACCCAATCCAATTTTGACTCTTAGTGGAGAAATTCCGATTTAATCCTTCACTTGATTTGATTAAACTTAACCACATCATATAGGTCTTCTATTATGATTGGTTAAGCCTAAACATATCTACTAAGTTTTCTCAAAGTGTGCTTTAAGCCCAAAATCAATGGAATTAATTGCATCTTTATTTAAAACCTGAAAACAATGAAACAACACAAAATCAAACAAATAACAATGCTAAGGAATTAACATATGCAAGTTAAGAGACTTGAATGTGCAACATTCAACGCTTATCACATATCTTCTAGGTCTTCTCAAATTGTGATTTAAGCCCAAAATTAATTGAATTAATAGCATTTTTATTTAAAACCTGAAAACAATAAAACAATACAAAATCAAACAAATAATAATACTAAGGAATTAAAATATTCTAGTTAAGAAACTTGAATGTGCAACATTCGGCGCTTCTCAGTGATGATTCCATTTGTATAAATAAAAAAAATGGATCGTCCCACGTCAAACATTACTCAGCTTTTGACCTACTCCATACTCTCCAAAATATCCTCTCTCTATCTCACTATGAGAAATTCCACATACAAATTACTATCCTCTCCACTATTTACTTACACTTTCTTATGTTTTCCATAGCAATGGCCGTTCATGCATTGGTGGTGTGCCATTGAGTTGTCTTTTCATCTTTAGTGATGATTGCATTTATATGAATCCCTTCCTTGGCTCATGGATGTGTGAGTGGAGTTGCCAAGAACTATTTTTTTTCTATATTTAAATTCTTCCTTCTTACATTGTACCTTCTCTTTTCTTGTCTTGAAAAGGAGACCATAGGTATATCCTTCACTTTGACCTTGACGCCCAGCATAAGAGATTTTTTTTTTTTTTTTTTTACAATTTACAACAAGGCATAGCAACGTTTCGGTCCAGATTTTGTGTGACTTTTCTTTTGTTTTTTTTTTTAATGATTTCTAATGTTTTATTTTGTATTTTTTTTTTTTTTGTACTTAGAGCACTAGTAGCAGTTACTCTATAATGGTTTCTGTTAGTTTGTAATTGGCTACATTCTGTTGGACAAAATCACTTCTATGAAATGATGCATTTAAACAGGGATTCAGATAGTCAAAGGTCTTTTAAAAGATTTTGCACAGTCTACAAGTCAGAGAAATAGGATCCCTTGCAGCCGTTCGAACGATGTGATATATCGTCTGGACACCCAGCTGTCCAAAGCATCATCCGTTGGGACGATGAGAACTTTCCGTCCGGACCTTCCTCTATGTTGAGAAGCTTCGAACTACTCCAGCTTGCATCTGTCCAGACGTTTCAACAGCACGTCTGAACGCCACTCAGTGTTCGACCAGCTATGGATTTCTTTCCAAAACACAGATATGGGAAGACAGCTGCAACCTTCCGGACGATGTGGATTCCCGTCTGGACGCGCTCATCCATAAGGCAAGTCGCGTATTCAAAATTTAGACGTCCAGACGCTAGTCTTCATGGTCCGGATGAGCGAGCTACATATATGGAAATTGCGTGCATTAGATCAACCGTCCGGACGATCATTCCTATGGTCCAGACGCACGAAGCCTTAATATGGAAATTGTGTACAGCGAAGGTGCGACCGTCCGGACGACAAGGCAACACCATCCGGACGCGATTCAAATCAGGAAAGAATTTCAACGAAATTTTGGAAAGCCGGTCACACAGTTGTCCGTTCGGACGCCTTATGTCTACCGTCCGGACGGCGCCTAGATTTTTCAAGCCAGACGCTCATTTGAACCTGCAACCTATAAATAAAGGTTCCTAGGCTTGAGAACTGCAAGAATTCGGTATTGAATTCCGTAGAGCTTAGAGAGTTATATTTTAAAGTTATTGTGCTGAGTTGATCTCTCTCAAGTCGTTGTCGTTGTGTGCTGTTGCTGGGCTGATTTGAAGTCTATCTTAGGGGTTGGCCCTAAGGTAAAGGATTCCATTGAAGAACCCTTCAAGTAGGAGACTTGTTTGGGAGGCGTTCGTGTTGGGTTACACGTCAAAGTTCAAGGTACGACCACTGCATAAGGTTATGTGAGTGCTACTGCTTTGTAACTAGTCTTGTCTTTTGAATAGTGGATATTTGTTTCCTTTAATTCCGCATTTTGATATTTTGTTGCACACATTTTTGCACACACTTGGTTATTTTAGAAGTCCAATAATTTTCAATTGGTATCAGAGCAAGTACACTCTATTAAGGATTTATTTCCTGAGTGTGATACTCATCTCTTGTGACTTCTATTTTTTTAACTATACCTTTTATTTTGGATTTCTCTCAGTTATCTGAAGAAAATTATGATATTCAGCTCTCTAAAGTTTTTGCTAATTTGGATAAAATTGTTCCTCCAAAAGAGCTCAACAAGGTGAAGCAAGAAAAAGAGTCTTTGATTGTTCAGTTATCTGAATCACATGTTTTGATTGACTCTTTGAGATCTGAAAATACCATGCTATTTAACATTATTGATACACTTGAGTATAAATTAAAAGAATTTGAAGATCTTTTGAAAAAATTCTCAATTGATAATTTGAAGAGCATGCTTTGTATTCATTCAGATATTTCTAACAAGCCTGCTTTAATTGTTGATGATATGAGTACTTCTACTTCACATGCTTCTAATTTTGAATTAGATTCTACTGATATTAAGCATGTGATAGTAGATACAGTTTGTTTAGAAAATTCTTGCTTAAATAATCATGTGAAGCCAAAAACCAAAGATACAAGTACACAAGCTCATGGTAAGTTTGTCCATAATTGTCATAATTGCAGGAAGATTGGTCATATTAGGCCAAATTGTTATTTGTTAAAATCCCACAAGCCTTGGATTAAGCAGGATGCTCTGAGGAAAAGTGAAATTGAAGATTCATCTTCATCTAAATATGTCCCTCCTCATAGGAGACATATAAAAGGTAAGGACAATGTTATTTGTACGAATGCTAACCATAATTCTGACAAATAGATCCTTTGAAAAACTGACTATTGTTGAAGTCGGATGTTCAAATTCCAAAGGTCTTAGGATTAAGATGAGCTTTTTCCCTTAGCTCATGCAGAGCCTTACATAGCATTCCCTCAAATCTGTATCAATTGGAGGTTCAATGGTGAATCTCCTCATTTATCTTGCGTCTCCCAGTTGCTTAGAGGATGTCAATCTGCGGATAACCAGTTTCTGGCTTTGCAAAATCAAGAGACTGAAGGTTTTTCAGTTCATGGTTCCCAGCTTCTGGAAATAGGAGCCGAAGTAGCTCATATCCAGCTTTTTGTACGAACTTCTCTCTGTCTCTTGCTTTCAGTGGATCAGCCGGATTTTTTACTTGGAGGATTTTCATTTCTCTCTCTATCAGTTGTTTTACAAACTTCTGGTTTTTTGGGCCATTTGCAGACTCTTCTCTATTTTCCTTTTGTTTTGGATTACAGAACGTTTTTGTCTGTGGTTTTTATATACTCTGTTTACCCTTGTCCTGTCGAGACATCAAGGAGGAGTATTTTATTACTGTGGTCTTTCTATACTATGTTTACCCTTTGTCCCTTTGAGACAAAAAGGGGGAGTATATGTTTGATTAGGACCGAGATTGTATTTTTAACCGGTCAAGTGATTTTTTTCCCAGAATGGCCATAGGGGGAGTTTGTTAGTTTGTAATTGGCTACATTCTGTTGGACAAAATCACTTCTATGTAACGATGCAATTAAGTAGGGATTCAGCTATTCAAATGTCTTCTAGAAGATTCTGTACAGTCTACAAGTCAGAGAAATCGAATCCCTTACAGCCGTCCAGATGATGTGATATACCGTCCGGACGCCCAACTGTCCAAAGCATCATCCGTCAAGATGATGAGAACTTTCAATCCGAACCTTCCTCTGTGTCGAGAAGCTTAGAACTGCTCCAGCCTGAATTAGTCCAGACGTTTCAGCAACACGTCCAGACGCCACTCAGTGTTCGACCAACTATGGATTTCTTTCCAAAACACAGATATGGGAAGACAGCTACAACCGTCTGGACGATGTGGATTCCTGTCCGAACGCGCTCATCCATAAGGCAAGTCGCGCATTCAAAATTCAGACATCCAGTCTTCATGGTCCGGACACGCGAGCTACATATATGGAAATTGAGTGCATCAGATCAACCGTCCGAACGATCATTCCTATGGTCCGGACGTGCGAAGCCTTAATATGGAAATTTTGTGCAGTGAAGGTGTGACCGTCCGGACGACAAGGCAACACCATCCAAACTCGGCCCAAATCAGGAAAGAATTTCAGCGAAATTTTGGAAAGCCGGTCGCTCAGTTGTTCGTCCGAACGCCTTATGTCTACCGTCCGGATGGCGCCTAGGTTTTTCAAGCCAGACGCTCATTTGAACCTGTAGCCTATAAATAGAGGTCCCTAGGCTTGAGAACTGTAAGAATTCGATATTGAATTCAGTAGAGCTTAGAGGGTTATATTTTAGAGTTATTGTGCTAAGTTGATCTCTCTCAAGCCGTTGCCGTTGTGTGCTATTGCTGCGCTGATTTGAAGTCTATCTTAAGGGTTGGCCCTAAGGTAAAGGATTCCATTGAAGACCCCTTCAAGTAGGAGACTTGGTTGGAAGGCGTTCGTGTTGGGTTACACGTCAGAGTTTAAGGTACAACCACTGCATAAGGTTATGTGAGTGCTACTGCTTTGTAACTGGTCTTGTCTTCTGAATAGTGGATATCCTGGGTTTGGCTGCCCCGGAGTGGTTTTTCTCTTAACTGAGTTTCCACTTCGTCAACAAAATATATGTTTCCTTTAATTCCGCATTTTGATATTTTGTTGCACACATTTTTGCACACGCTTGGTTATTTTAAAAGTCCAATAATTTTAGTTTCCTTCCCTATATTTAGGGAAAATTTTGGAAAAAAACATCAAAAAACACCACACATTAGACACCCTATATATACATATCTTGGTTAGAAATCTACAGTAACCATGTAAATATACATGGTTACTATAGATTCCCAACCTATTATTTTAATAAAATAAAAAAACTATCTCTCTCTCCTCTCTCCTCTCTCCTTCCCCCGTCCTCCATCGTCTCCTTCAGCAAAATGGAAGTTGTGCCATTCTCTCGCACATGCTCTCTCCAAGTTTCACACCTCTCTCCATATTCCGCAGCAAAATGACGCCCAGTTCGACCCATCTTTGCCGGTGTCGTCTCCTTGGCCTCCTACATCAAACGGCATGTTCTTCGACAGCAAATTCCACCAATCTATGCCCAGAGGCTCTGCACTGCATTGCCTATCTCAGCCTCGCAATAACCCACCGCTCTATCAACCCAGATTCGTACCCCGCAACTTCAAATACAGGTTTTGTTTCATTTGTTCAAGTCTTGCAAATTGTGATGGAATACCATAATTTTGTTCCAAAAATAAATAAATAAGTAAGTTGGTTCACAATCTACCAGACCTTCGTGCTTGGTCAAAATCCTCCATTTTCTAACCATTGTCTCCACGAGAAGAGCATGCAGTAGAACTTGGCTTCTGGGAACCCAATCAGATCGAAGACATAGGTATAGACACAGAGAAAAAACTTGGTGGGTTTTGAGAGAGAGAGAGAGAGAGAGAGAGGACGGAGAAGACAAGAGAGGAAAGAATAAAAAAATAAAAATAGGAAAGAGAAAAATAATAAAATAAGAGTAGAAAAGAGTATTTAATTGACATAGGAAAAATTAAAGGAATCTATTGTGTGGTGTTTTTTTATAGGGAAGTAAAAAGTAGTTTTGTTCCCTAAATATAGGGAAAATGGTTGGGAGACTGATGCTAGTGCTCTTAACCATGTGAGAGTAACTTAAAGCCATGGTTTAAAATAGTTCAAGGCCATTGTTTTAAATATTTCAAGCCTTTATTCCTAACACTTGAACCAATTGTCCTAACCTTTATAGCCAGTGACTTGGATATTTAAAGTCCTTGTCCTTGTCCTTGATAGAGAAGCCATTGTTTTCTTTTGTTTTAAAACCTTGTTTTAGCAATCTATATATTTTTTCACCCATCCCCTATTTAGACAGGATATTGTTCATACCTCAAAAATCTGTTTTTGTTTACCTTTGTGGTGTAATGGCGACCCTTGAGTATTTCCAACACAAAATTTTTTATAAGTTTTGTCTGTAAAAAAAAAAATTGATTATTTCTTTCGGTACGAAATATTGGTAGGGGTCACTTTATACACTTAAACCCCATCAGAACAAGTTAAAAAGAATAGCAAAATATATTTCTTGTATAAATGTTGTAATTGCTTATAAAATTTACCATTATCAAGGATGAAGAATTTAAAGATTAGAATTTATATTTTAATAGCATGGCCAATTAATTTAAAAACACCTCATGGATCCACTCTCAATTGACTAGCAAGCCTAACCCATAGTTGTATTAGTATGTTTTCCTAGTTGTGGGTGGGAGGGTAATAATTTGTTTAAACCTGTACTCAGGTAACAAGCTAGCTATCAAGGATTTTTCTTAGTAGCACTCAGAGAGCTAAGTAAATTATCTAACCCTTCTAAGATTATTTCATGTCATATTATTTTATCTATTGTTTTTAGTGCTATAGATATGTTGATGTGAATAATTGTTTATTTAATGTAGCGCCCCAGATTTTAAGATATAAAATATAATATCTTAAAAGAAATATAATAAAATTGAATATTTATGGTATAAATACTCATCAATTTTAATATATATATATATATATATATATATATATATATATATATATATATATATATATATATATATATATATATATATATATTTATAAGATTAAATATATATTAGAGGTATATTTATAGGTCTAATTTATTAGATGGTTTTATAAACCCAAAACAAAAGAAGTCACAGTTGAATAATAGACCCGTGAGGTTGATCGATCCACAAGTTTAGCGGATCGATCGACCAGCCACTCGATCGACCACAGTAGCCAATCGATCAACTCAATCGACCTTCTTCAGCAGATAGCAGGTTCATGCACCGATTTTTTGGTAAGTCTCTAAAAGCTTGGCTTTAATGTTTTATGTTTTATAAGTTTTTATGTATTCTAACGTTTTTAAAGTTGTGTTTTTAAAACAATGTTTTCAAGACGGAGTGTTTAGGTTATAAAACATGTCGTTGTGATGCCCGAGTAAAAAGTAACTATTTTATGAAAGCGTCTTTGCACCGCCCAAATATTTTAAATTATTTTTAGGCATTATTAATACTAATGCCGTTATTCTACTCAATTTTATAAAAGTATAAAATTGGAATTATTTTATAACTATGACAATTAGCTATATTAACTTTTATGTCTATAAAAGGATATTATATTATTTTGATATTTATGTGATTGGATAAATATATATAACTGTTATATAAACATATAGCCTTTATATTGTTGATTAAAAGTGTTTTTAAAACAATCATTATGTAAATGACTATTTTAATATAAAAGGGTATTTTGGTCATTATCTATAAATACCGTTATAATGTTCACATGAAATTTGTGGCATTATAATTAAACTGTTTTATATGCCGTTATTATGTCTAAATGATGTTAGAGATTATATTAAGGTATAAGAATTCAGAAATGAGAATAAGGTTAAAATACATTTTTAGTGAATTATACTAATTCACTATCATTGGTATTAAATTATATTGTAGTGAACAATTGTATGTGAACACTATTTGAAGACAGAAAGAACTGTGAGTATTTCTTACTCACTGGGGAAGATATGTGGTGGTCTTTAATAATGTTTTGATTTTTGTTTTATTTAATTGTATGCGAGTTGTGTGTAACATGTTTTGTTTGGAACATTGCATATGTCACTGTTATGAGTATTCTACTCATTGAGGATGATACGTGGTTGGCTTTCTATAATATTGTGATTTCTGCTTTATTTAATTGCATGCGCGTTGTGTAGAACATGCTTTGTTTGGAATATATGCATAAGTTATTGTTGTGATTGAAAGACTGGGCATAAGTTATTGTTGAAATTCAAGAACTCAACAGTAATGGAGGTATGGCTCCAATAATGGAGGTATGACTCTAAATAACATGTAAACCGGAGGTATGACATCTATTTATGGTAAGACCGGAGATAGTAAAATACCCACGGCAGTGATAAGACCGTATCATGCGTTAAAATCTCACAGTATCTATCTATCTATCTATCTATGATAAGACCATATTATGTGTTAAAAGTCTTACGACATCTATCTATCCATCTACACTAATGAATGAGACTGTACAAATCAAATTGTTTATGAGATTGTGTAGGTATATACAATTGTCACCATATGATTGCATAGTGTACTTTTATATAGAGTAGTATTTCATTATGTTATTGAAGGTTGTTGACTTACTTGACCACAATATGGGATTGTGGTGATAACCACAATTACATGCGAGTTTATGCAGGATGGGAAGAAGATCAGGACTATTGGAATAATTCTGTTGATATGTAGTATTTAATATGTTGGTTTATTTTAGGAGAAACAGTAGTTGTGTATTATTAAGTGTCACATGTGGTACATATGTTATTGTGTTGCGTATATTTATTATGTCCAAACACATGGTTCGTATTTTTAATATATAGAGGTAATTTAGTCAACTCTGATGTGTTATGTTCTCAAGTTTTTAAAGAAAAATATATATTCCGCTGCCAATTTCTTAACTCTAATCCGAACAAATGGTTCGTATTTTTAATATATAGAGGTATTTCAGTCAGCTCTGACGTGTTATGTTCTCAAGTTTTTAAAGAAAAATATATATTCCGCTGCCAATTTCTTAACTCTGATGATGTTATAATATCACGTGAAAATCGAAATTTTCACTTATGCTTTTTATAAAAAGTGGGGCGTTACATTTAATGTATTGTAAATTTACCTTGCTTCCATAAAAGGTCTCCAAAGAGATTTTGAAAATATAAGGTTGTTTATGGAAAATTATATCATCGAGAAAAATAGATTGGTATTAGAAAGTTATTACCGAGAAATACTTTCTAAATATATTAAACTTCTAATTTTGTTAAGTTCCCGAATTGGGAAAGTTTTATTTTAGAAATTGATAAATATGAGAAGTATAAGATGAGAAACCCCCTACATGTCGCCTAAAGATATCAAGATAAGTAAAAGAGATGAAAAAGTTTATAAGATGAGGGCACATGTGGAGGAGATACTTTTGGCCCAAGAGAATTAAATGAAAACATGGCTCGGTACCGACGCTGGGATGGAGGCGTAACTACTAAAGGAGGCTCTACCAGAAAGTGGTATTCCATCTATAGTCACGCTAAATTATCTTTGATTGATTAGCTAAGGGCAGGTCTGCGGCCACAATCGCTGCCATGGTCGCAAGGACCGTGCGACCCTAGTATGCGGGGGTAACATTGTCGTCAAATTAGGTTTGACAGAGCCTATTTAAAGGGGCTTCTAGGCTGTTGTTTTGTAAGAATTCAATATTGAATTTTTGTGTGCTAAGAGGGGGTGTTTAGGCAAAAACTATTAGATGTGCTAACTCTCTTAGAGTTTTTATTGTATGATTTGATCAACCTATTGACATCTAAATTAGAGAGGAGCTCTAAGAACTCTTCAGATAGGAGATCTGGTTGAGAAACGTTCATGTATAGGTACGTGTCAAAATTAAAGGTACGACTACTGCATCAGGGGTTTGTGAGTATGACTGCTATGTAACTAGCTTTTTCTTCTGAATAGTGGATTGCATGGGTTTGGCTGCCCTGGAGTGGTTTTTCTCTTTGGTACAAAGAGTTTCCATTTTGTCACCAAAATATCTGTGTTCTTTACTTTCCGCATTTTATATTTTGGTTTATTGGTTGATCACACACACATACAAAGGAGTCTTTATTTTTTCAATTAGTATCAGGGTAGGTTCACTCTTTTTGGATTAATTTCTTGAGTGTTATCCTTGACTCCTTTTCTTTCTAATGGCTTTAAATCTTAATTTTGTCCTTGCCTTTGATGGTTCTAATTATTGCTATTGGAAATCAGGCATGAGATTTTTATACACATTTGGCATATTGTTGAATCTGGATGGACTCCATCAGAAACACCAATTACTGAATGGACTACCCCTCAAACTCAATCGCGTATTACGAATGACAAAGCCATTAATGCTATCTGCCAAGCACTTTCACCATTTGAATTCTCACGAATTTCACATTGTGAAACTGCCCGGGAAGCATGGGAAGTCAACCACATATGAAGGCACTAAAATTGTTAAATCTGCCAAACTTCAAATGTTGGTTTTTCAATTTGAAAGAATTAAGATTTTAGAGAATGAGACTTTTAATGAGTTTTACTTCAAGATCACTAATTTGAGAAATTCTATGATAAATCTTGGAACGAAAGTATCTGATGCTAAACTCATTAAAAACAATTTGAGATCTATGCTTGAAAGGTTTAGAATTAAAGTTACCTCCATTGAGGGAAGCAAAGATCTGGATGACATGAAAATTGAAGAGCTTATGGGTTCTCTTCAAACCTATGAGTTCTCCTTGCCCCCTGTCGAGAAGGCTAAATCCATGGCTCTCAAAACTGGAAAAGAGACAAAAGACTTCTCTGATGAAGAATCAATGGATGATGAAGCCCTGGCCTTGCTTGTCAAGAAGTTAAAAAGGTTCCTAAAAAGGGAAAAGAACCCTCATAAAATTCAATGCCTTGAGTGTAATGCCCCAGATTTTTAAGACATATTTTTTATAATAAAATTTATTATTTGAATAAATTTCCATTCGATTTATAAACTATTTTATAAATATTTTCAAATGATTTTTAATGAACCGGTATTTTTTAAAAAAAAAATTGATAATTTATTTTATCACCAAAAATATTTCTGAGTTAATATTATTGACGGATATTAACCATAAATATTTATTTACCTATTTTTATAAAATTTATACTATATTGTTTTTAATAATAAAATTTTATAATTCCATTACAGCATTCTTTCTATTCGTTCTTCTTTCTAAAATGGACTCTGCACTAAGCAGAAAATAATTCGCCACTGCACTGCATAATCGCCCAACTATTCCCACCTTCTCCACTCTGTTTTATTTACTCTCCACTGAATCGACCACTGTTCCACTGCACCAAATATCCCCACTGCAATTTCATAATCGCACCACCTTCTCCACTGCAATTTCATAATCGCACCACCTTCTCCACTGATCGATCAAGTGCAGCACTAAGTTCAGTGTTCACCAAACCATTCCACTGATTTTCAGTGCTTTCTCCACCTGCAGCAATCATCTTCCACTCTGTGTATTTTTTTTAAGATCACTTCAACCACCTGCACTCAATTCTTCTTCTATAAAAACTGGGCAATTTCTTCTACAATCGCACATTTCTTCTCCTTCATTCTGTTCTTCATTTCTTCTAAAACCATGAGACCCGAGAGAGGGAGTCTGAGGGAAGTGAGATTTGAAGAGAGAATCCGAAACCAATCAAACCCGTGTTCTGGCCGTGACCCAGTGAAACCAGAACCACCATGAACCACCGAACCCAGGAGCCCGAAACCCAGCCAACCCGAGAGCCCAGCTGAACCAGCAAACATGAACCCACCGAACCAGAAGAGAACCCCGATCCAGCAGCCAACAGTCCGGCTGAACCCGTAAGCCGAAGCTCAAAACCAACCAACCGAGCCAATCCGTGAAGCTGGCCGTGGACTCCAACCCAGCCAACCCGAGAGCCCAACCGAACCAGCAACCCAGTAAGCCAGACCGTGTGTGTGCAGACCGTAGCAGACCAGATCGGCCCATCAAAACCCGTGACCCAGTCCATTCCGTTCGTGCCATCCAGATTCCAGCAGTGATCCAACCCAGTGACCAAACCGAGACCATTCTTCCACGAAGCCGTGACCATGACCTCCGGCAAGACAAAGGCAAACCGGCAACCCCGTGAACCAGCCGTGCAACCCAGTAGCTGAACCACCGAGAACCCAGCTGACCCGTGAACCCAGCAGCTCAACGCAGCAACTCTGTCCCGCAACCCAGCCCACCGAACCCAGTCCATCCCTGCAACCCATCCAGCCCGTGATCCATCGACGAACCAAGGAACCCGATCCTAACCGCATCCTCCGAACCATGAGCAGAATCCGGCAAATTTTGTTGAGAACTTCCATCACTGTGATGGATTTTCTGAGAAGACTTCGACTGAGTGAAGGTGAGTATGTGATTTTGTGTCGGCTGTGCCTCCTACTTGTGGGTTTGACTGAAATTATGTGAGTGTTGTGATTTGGGCTTAAGCAATGATGGATGAGTATTCTGGACCCAAATCTCCAACCCATTAGGCCCAGTTGTGATCCAGCCCCACAGCCCAGCAATGAACCTAGCAGCAACCTGTGAAGCTCAACCCAGAACCACAAAGACCCAACTCACAACCCATCAAGTCGGCCCAACTCAAACCAAGCCTAACCTGTGAGCCCAATACCCGATCTTCAGCCCAGACCCACTGAGATGACCCAGAATCCCAAACCCATGATCCATAACCCGAGCCCATAACCATGAGCCTATAACCCGAGACCCGACCCGGATCCAAACCCATAACCCGAGCCCATAAAGCCCAGACCCGAAAACCCAACAGTGACCCAAACCCGGACCCATACCCGTGACCCGTGACCCAGAAACCCGACCCACCGGTGACCCATCTCCGGCGAACTTTCCGGCAGAACTCCGGCGACTTTTCCGGCGACTTTCCGGTGAATTTTTCCGGCGAATTTCCGTGACCGAACTTACTATTTTCACTAGATTTTCTAGTGAAAATTCTTAATGAGATATACTAAGAAAACCATACAAAGAGGATTAAAGCTCGATCCCTATATTATGGGAAATCCAAGTAAGGGAACCCTTTACCCCTTCTCAAATTATTATATTACTTTAATTATATTCCTTTATTTGCAAAATTTCGAATTTGATTATTTTGATTCGGTATTTCAAATTATTTTATTTATATAAAGGATTTGTTGGTTTTGATATGAAAGTTTTGAGTATAAAAATGATATTCTTGAAATCGTGATTTTGAGTAAAAAACCCTCCAACACGTTGCCCTATATATACTAGTAAAGAATGAGAAATTTTGTGAGAAGTTATACAAGAAAAGAATGAGAAAGTTTTGGGAGAAAACTCTTTGAGTTATATATAAAGGAGAAATATTTTTGAAAAGGGCACGTGTGTGGAGGAGACTATTATTTGGGCCCTAGACCCGTAGAGATTCGAGACCCTTCAAGATTTAGCTCGGTACCGTAGCTCGAGATGGAAGTGCACCCGCTGGTTCGCTTAGTGACAGCGGTATCTGTCTCTATGTCAGTCTAAGTGCACTTCAATTAATTAGCTGACGGGGGTGGGGCCTGTGGCCACAGGTAAACCGCGTTACTCACCCAGGGTCACAGCAACGACCGCGCAACCCTACGTACACAGGGCGTAATAGTGTATTGGGCATACTATGAGTAATGATTATTTCAAATATATATATATATATATATATATATATATATATATATATATATATATATATATATATATTATCTTGTGTATAAAAAGGGAGTTTTTGACAAATGTTTTGGAGATATTTAAAAGGGAGTTTTTGACAATTGTTTGAAGATTTTCAAAAGAATTTAACTCAACTGTTTTATGGTTGAGGATTCCTTACTGAGCATGTTTTTTTTGTGCTCACCCCTTATTTTGTTTTTGTTTTCAGGTTATGAACAGAGAGACGTAGGTGGCCGGGATGGGATCTAGGAATGCATTAGGACATTTCATTTATATTACCCCATAATTTTCAGTTATTGTATTTTTACAACTAAATGACCGTTTCCGCATTTATTAAAAACTCTGAGATTTTGAAACCATTATTATTTTTATTTATTTAAATCAGCATACTAGTTAAGATATTTGGCAGACCTTACGAATCTTTGCAGTTTAAAGAGAAAAGTGACGAACCTAACCCATAGCGGTTTGGGGGCGTTACATTGAGTGTGGGGGGCATGGTCATAAGCAAGCTGACTATGAAAATCTGAAATTCAAAGGTAAGGCCTACAATGCAATCCTGAGTAATGATGAAGAAACTCTAGGTACGAATTCTAAGTTCTTTGCTCTTGCTGCTTCTTATAATAGTCCTCATGAGTCTGATGATTACTATTATGCAAATAGTGAATCAGAAATATATGGAATTAAGGGAAGTAAACCTAATGTATGAGAAAAAGTTTAATGATTTGAAAAGTGAAAGAAGCAAATTAATTAAGAAAATCAAGTGATTAAAAGATAAATTACTTGATAAATCTATTGTACATGCTTCTAATATTGCTTTTGCATCTAAAACTATTTTTGTGAAGCCTGATATTGCAGAGCCTTAGGATGCTTGTGGGGACAAAGGTAAGAATTTTATTTGTGAGAATGCTAACATAAAAACTGCAGATCTTGTCATGAAGCATTCCAAAACAAAAAGCTTACCTACATGTCATCATTGTGGGATTGTTTGACACATCAGAACAAATTATGGTCGGTTAAATTCTCAGAGGCCTTGGAATAAGAAGGATGCTCGTAAGAAGGAAAAAAATGTTGAAGAGTTTTCCAAGCCAAAATATGTCCCTCCATATAAGAGATAATCCTCTCAAAGGGTTGTCCCTACCTGCCATCATTGCGGCATCATTGGTCACATCCGACCACATTGTCCTCAGATCCAAGCTCAGAAGCCTCAGGTCAAGAAGCAAGAGCCAAAGAAAAAAAAAAATCAGTCACTAAAGCTCCCAAGGCACATCATGCTCCTCGGCATCAGCGGCAACATCCCCACAGATTTGTTCCTACTTGTCGTCAATATGGCAAGACTAGTCACAACAAATCCAATTGCTTCAAGTCAAAGCCCCATTAGCCTAAGAATAACCATGAGGGGTTATTCAGCATGATGCAAATGTCCTAAGCAGACTGGACAATTTGCACAAAGCCCACAACCCTGCTTCTAGGGTCAAGAAGGCATAGGTAAGAAAGGATGAGACCGTTCACCTCGTAAGGGGGAGTGGACTCACCTAGTGGTAGGTGAGTACATGACATGCCTAGGATCATGGTTCCTAATCCTAGAGCATGTCGGGTTTCATGCATAGCATAATTCATTATCATATTTTTACACATGTTTTGCATCTTTGTTTGGAACTATCTTTTTATCCTCATATTTTCACTTGTTTTAAGAAAATTGTTAGTAGGTTTCTATGAGGATAACAGAAAAAGCACGTCGGGCGGCTGCTTCTCTGTCTTGATAAATTCAAACCTCTCTATGCAGTTTATTCTCTTACAATGATTTTCAGATATCTTATATATTTTTACCCCATATCTTAGTTCATTATGCATTAAGGAGATATGCTTATATTTGATTGACATTTTGAATCAGATATCTGCTGAGTTTCTCTAATGCATCTAAATGTTATATAGTTTATTGCTCTCATGCGATGAATTTGTGCACTATTCAAAGCTCTCCTAAGGTAATTTTTTTTTTTTTTTTGGTAGATGGTCAAATTGACCAACTCATTAGTTGAACCTAGAACCTAAAATTTTTGGCATTCTTTCTAGGTTGCAGCATAAATATTAAAATGCAAATAAATTCTCAGAATATATGGATATCAAAAAGATCCACTGTTGAATGTGCTGATAAATAATTTCTTACACTTGTCCCTATAGAAAGAGTCAGTGACCAATTCATTGCGGAAATAGACGGTCACTAACGAATTAAGTAAAAGAAAAAAAAAGTGTTGTTTCTTATAGGAGTGTATCAGATGAGGGTGGCTAGATCCTAGTAAGATAAAGTTTGACTTTTGGCTAAATAGACAATAAATTTTCTCTCATGTAGAAAATTCAGTTGTTTTAACCCTTATCAACGAACATCTTGCCTTACTAAGAAAGCTTTCACAAACGACACGCATAACATGAGTGGAGTAAACTGTCTAAAATTTCTTTTTGCAAGGAAATTTATACTCATTGAATACTTCACTCTCAAGTATATCTTTGCATATTTTTGTTTTGCTATCTGACTGATTTCTCAATTTTAGATACAATGTTGTGAAAATTTTTTGTAAAAGACCAACCTTGTTTACTTTCTCTTTAGTTTCAGCAAGATGTTGCAAGAATCAGTGCTGCGAAATTTTTATAAACTTTGTCTTTTGTCTGGGTTATTTTTGTAGAACACTGCTTCATTCCAAATTATTTTTGGATGTTTATTTGTGGGTTTATTGCTTTGTTTTACCATTTGTCCTTTTGAAACAAAAATGGGTAATTTTTATTTTGTGACCGATTATGTCTTTTTGCACCAGTTATATGTTTTTGTCCCATAATGGTAAAATGTGGAGTTTGTTGGTTTTATTGGCTACATTCTGGTAGACAAAAACACTTCCTTTTTTGGACACTGACTTTTCAGGGACACCGTAATTCAGAGTCTATTTCAGAAATTATTGAAGAATATATATTCCAGCATGGAAAGAACTGTACATGGCAAGATCTGCAATATGCTGCTCAAGAAAGGAAAGATTCTGAGACAAGGAAGATTCTGGCAACTTTACAGATGACAAAGTTGATTTTTCCCTTGTTACTGTTCGAACCGCCCAGAGGAAGCGTCCGGACGCCAACTAGTGTTTTCATCCTGTCCGAACAGCATATCAGATGCAAACCACAGGGACTTGGTGTTCGCACATCCGTCCAAACGCCTAGCGGACAAGACCCACAGAGAGAGCACATGTTCGCACAAGTGTCAAGATGCAAATGTGATAGCTGTGAATAATGGAGGTGTTCTACACAACCGTCCGGACACTAGGGCAAGCCGTCCAGACGCGCTTCAGCAACTTATGAAGAATTGCTGCTTACCGTCTGAATGCCCAATGTCCTGTCCAAATGCTGCCTAGGGAAATCGAGTTTGTTGTCAAATTAGGTTTTCCAGAGCCTATTTAAAGGGGCTCCTAGGCTGTTGTTTTGTAAGAATTTAGTATTGAATTACTGTGTGCTAAGAGAGGGTGATGTGAACCCGTGGGATCGATCTCCCTTGAACCCACAATCAAATTGAAACCTACCCAAGAAAGCCAAGAATCAAGTCAAGAAGATCTAGACCCGTTGAAATCTTGTTTCAAGAACCTAGATTAGTGAGAATGCCACAAAGCAAATGCCTTTGATAAGTTCTTAGTTCAATAAAAAACAAGTAGGGAAAACTGAAAATTCTCTATGAAGAAAACTTTATTCATTTTCAAATTCTGTTTTCATCAAGGACCCAAAGGGTCTTTAAATAGAAATACAAATGGATAAAATCTAAAGTAATAATATCTAGAAATCAAATTCAAATTCAAATAAATTCTAATCCTAATCTAATACTAATGAGTTGGTATTATATTCCAGCTCCACCTCTTACTCTAATATGATCCTTGTCAATCCACTAGGATATAGTAGATAATATAATCCTAATAAGTTGGAATTTCATTCCAACTCAACTATTAAACCTATCTACCATAATCTTATCCTTATCAATAATATTATCCTTATGTAGCTTGGATCACATGCATTAAAGCTAGTTCATCTTCTTTGAAGCCCATATTGAATGTTGGGGTATTGCTCGATAAATTTGCAAACTCAGCCCAAGTGGATTGTACCAATCCTTGCATTGCTTCCTTGATCTTCTTAGCTCTTGACCTTGTGATTGGCCCATTTGGAACTTGCAAGGGATCTTTAAGATTCGGCCTACCATGGGGCCCACCATTCCCCCCCTCCTCAAAAAGATTCGACCTCGAATCGTCACCTGCATCATAGGGAGAAAGATCAAAAACATTGAAAGTAGCAGAGACACTATTCTCACCAGGAAGATCCACTTTATAAGCATTATCGTTAATTTTCTCAAGGATTTGGAAAGGTCCATCACCTCGAGGATGCAATTTAGTCCTTCTATGGGCTGGGAATCTTTCTTTGCGCATGTGAACCCAAACCCAATCTCCTGGTTCAAAGATAACACGCCTTCGCCCTTTATTGGCTTAGGAAGCAAACTTTTCATTCTTCTGCGCAATTTGAAGCCGTACCCTCTCATGAATTGACTTCACCAATTCGGCCTTCCTGTGTCCATCCAAACTACTCCTTTCATCAATAGGTAAAGGCATCAAATCTAAAGGAGTAAATGGATTAAAACCATTAACAATTTCAAAGGGAATAAGAAATAATAGTATGCATAGTCCTACTATATGCAAACTCTATAAATGGTAAACAGTCCTCCCAAGTTTTCAAATTCTTTTGAATGACAGTGCGTAAGAGTTGAGTTAGAGTCATGTTGACTACTTCAATCTGTCCGTCAGTCTGTGGATGACAAGTAGTGGAAAATAAAAGTTTGGTACCTAATTTTCCCCACAAAACCTTCCAAAAGTAGCTAAGGAATTTAACATCCCTATCAGAAACAATACTCCTAGGGACACCATGGAGTCACACTATTTCCTTGAAAAACAAATCAGCTATGTTGGTAGCATCATCTGTTTTATGGCATGGAATGAAACGTGCCATTTTACTAAATCTGTCCACTATCACAAAAATAAAATCACTACCTTTTCTTGTCCTAGGCAGCCCCAAAACAAAGTCCATAGATATATCTACCCATGGCTCACTAGGAACGGGTAAGGGTGTATACAACCCGTGTGGTAAAACCTTGGATTTGGCCTTGCGACATGTAATGCACCTACCACATATTCGGGTGACGTCTCTTCTCATCCTAGGCCAAAAGAAATGTTCATGTAAAATTTCTAAGGTTTTCCTCACACCAAAATGTCCCATTAATCCCCCACCATGTGCCTCACGCATCAATAATTCACGCATTGAACAATTCGGCGCACATAATTTGCTTTCTTTAAACAAATAACAATCATGCTTGTAAAACTTACCAACTGCTGCTTTATCACACGTTATATACACATCAGAAAAATCAGCGTCATTGGCATACACGTCTTTCACATATTCAAACCCAAGCATTTTAGCACTCAGAGAAGTAAGAAGTTTATGCTCTTGTTCGCGCTCTAGAGACGTGGCAGCACTACCTTTGGCCTAAGGAATTTGTGATCCACACCGATCATGAATCATTAAAGCATCTCAAGAGTCAAGGTAAATTAAATAAGCGACATGCTCGATGGATTGAATACATCGAAACCTTTCCCTATGTCATCCGTTACAAGCAAGGTAAGGAGAACATTGTTGCTGATGCTTTATCACGGAGGTATGTACTTCTTTGTCATAAGTGGGGTAATTCAAGACCTCCCCACTTAGCTTCTCACTGAAGAAGGCTATGGGCCGCCTATCCTACATTAAAACGGCTCCAATTCCTATTCCTAAGGCATCACATTCAATCTCAAAAGTTTTGTTAGAGTCAGGTAATGCTAACACAGGTGTAGAACTTTCTTTAAGAGTAGCAAATGCATTCGCTCGATCACTCCCCCAATGAAATCCAACATTCTCTTTAATTATTTCAATGAGTGGTGCAGCAATGGTGCTAAAATTCTTAACAAAACGCCTATAAAAACTAGCTAAACCATGAAAGCTTCTTACCTCAGTAATGCCTTTAGGCGTTGGCCACTCCTTGATAGCTTTGACTTTCTCTTCATCCACCTCAATACCTTTTGTACTAACAACATAACCAAGAAAAACAAATTTTTCCATGCAAAAGGTACATTTCTTAAAATTAGCATACAACTTTTCACATCTCAACACATCTAACACACATCTCAAATGCTCCATATGTTCATCTAAGTTTGTGATGTACACTAGGATATCATCAAAGTACACGACTACAAATTTGCCTATGAACGTACGTAATGCATGGTTCATTAATCTCATGAAAGTACTAGGCGCATTTGTAAGTCCAAATGGCATAACCAACCATTCATAAAGTCCATATTTAGTCTTAAAAGCAGTTTTCCATTCATCTCCCTCTTTCATTCTAAGATCTATTGTACTGAAAATACATGAGCCATGCAATTCATCAAGCATATCATCTAATCTAGGAATGGGATGGCGGTACTTTACCGTAATATTGTTGACCGCTCTGCAATCAATGCACATCCTCCAAGTCCCATCCTTCTTTGGCACTAGTAACACTGGTACTGCACATGGACTCATGCTCTCTCTCACGTAGCCCTTGCTCAACAAATCTTCAACTTGCCTTTGAAGCTCCTTGGTCTCCTCGATTTGGAATAACGGCTCCGGGTATGAAATCAATTTGGTGCTCAATGCCTCTAATGGGTGGTAACCCACTCGGCATCTCCTCCGGAAATACATCCTCTAACTCTTGCAACAAAGAAACAGCCAAACTAGGAAGAGATTGGTTAGTTTCATCAAGATTAAGATAAGATTCTTTGTAAACAAGAAAAATTATAGGTTGATATGCTAAGAAGGCCCTCTTAACCTCACTCTCTTTTGCATAAAAACTCATCTTTGCCTTTTCTTTTCTCTCTGCAGGTTCTTTTCCTTTTTTCTCTCGTGACGCCACTCTCTTTCTTCTTTATTCTCAGTCACCTCTCTATTTTCATTTTCACTCTTTCTTTTTCTCTCAATCTCACTTTTTAGCTTCAGTTGGTCCTCATAGACTTGTTTGGGGGTTAAAGGAGCAAGCTTGATTGTTTTTCCATCTTTTACAAAGTTGTACCTGTTCCTAAACCCATCATGAATCACCCTCCTATCATACTACCACGGCCTCCCCAACAAAATATGGCCAGCACGCATAGGAACTACATCACAAAGCATCTCATCACTATAGCTTCCAATGGTAAAAGCCACCAAAACTTGCTTATTGACCTTGATCTCCCCACATTCATTCAACCATTGCAACTTATAAGGTCTAGGATGCTTCAGTAAAGGTAAGCTCAACTTTTCAACTAGGATGGTACTAGCTACATTGGTGCAACTGCCCCCGTCTATAATCATACTACACACCTTGTTGTTTACATAACATCTAGTATGAAATATGTTCTCTCTCTGCTGCTCCATATCGTCTATCTTAATTTGTGTATTGAGAGCACGCCTGGCAACAAGAGACTCACCTTCTACAAGGTATTCCACTCCATCATCATCACTAGCATCAACCAACTCGGGCATCTCATCACTATCTTCTTCACTATCAGTCATCACCTCCCCATTGCCTCGCATAACCATCACCCGCTTGTTTGGATATTGAGACGCGATGTGCCTTGAACCCAAACATTTAAAACATTTAATATCTCTATTCCTTGAAGGTTGGAAATCTACCTTGGGTTTGTTCATTCTAGTTCCCTCATCTTTTTCCTTAGGTGGTTCGGCCTTCCCCTTTACTACAGCTTGATCATTTCTATCCCACTTTGATTTTCAAGGAGTGCTAGAAACTGAAGTATACCTTGCTACCCCCTTTCTCTTTAACTGCCTCTCCACCTTCATAGCCATGTGCACCATGTCTTCTACCTCCATATAATGTTGCAACTCAACTACATTGGCTATGTCCCTATTCAAACCACTTAAAAATTTGGCCATTGTGGCTTCTCGATCCTCTTCTACATTAGCCCTAATCATAGCCACCTCTATCTCCTTATGGTAATCCTCTACACTCCTAAACCCATGTGTAAGGTTTTGTAATTTTTGGTAGAGGTCTCTATAGTAGTGGCTAGGTACAAATCTCCGCCTCATGAGAGCTTTCAACTCACCCCATGTTTCTATAGGTCTCTCATGATTCCTCCTCCTATTGGTCACTAATTGATCCCACCAAATAATTGCATAATCAGTGAATTCAATTACTGCCAACTTCACCTTCTTTTCCTCAGAATAATTGTGACAATCAAAAATCAACTCTATTTTCTTCTCCCACTCTAAATAGGCTTCAGGGTCAGTCCTACCTTGGAAAGATGGTATTTTTATTTTGATGCTCCCAAGGTTCCTATCTACCCCATCTCGACCCCTTTGATTTCTCCCATGTCCTCTTCCACGCCTACCTCCTCTAGGTCTCTCAACTCTACCCATTCCCACTTCAGATGCTATGTCTTCCCTATCATCATCATCTCCTTCGTTCTCAAACTCATTTTCAACGCTAGGCACACGTCTCCTCCTATCTCGCCCACCTTGCAGATTTCTAATCACTACCTCTTGTTGATCCATCCTATCCTTCACCTCCTCCATCACCAAATTCAACTATTCAAACTGTTGTTGCATGGCCCGTAATACAAAGAATGAATTATGCGCCTCCTCCTTAGGTGATGAATCACTCTTGAAAATTGAAATTGACTTCTAAAAATAAAGTGTGTGCACAAGTGTCAACAAAAATTAAGCACAATGGAAAATAAAAGACAGAGATTTTTGTTGATGAAGTGGAAACTCAATCAAGAGAAAAACCACTCCGGGGCAGCCAAACCCAGGAATTCCACTATTCAGAAGACGAAGCTAGATACAAGATAGTAACACTCACATGTACCAATGCAGTGGTCATACCTTGCTCTCTGACGTGTAACCCAACACGAATGGTTCCCAACCAGGTCTCCTACCTGAAAAGGTCTTCAATGGAATTCCTTACCTTAGAGCCGACCTTTAAGATAGACTTCAGTTGTAGCGCAGCACACTTGAAACGGCTTCAGAGGAATCTTGAACTTCTCTGAGCTCTTGTGGAATTCAATACCGAATTCTTGCAGTTCTCAATGCCCATGGGCCTCTATTTATAGGCTGAGGTGCAGAATGGGCAACTGTTGTAATATGTACGGACGCCGTCCAGACGGTGAACTTGGGTCGTCCGGACGGACAACTGTGCGACAGGATTTTCTGAAAATTTCGCTGAAAATCTTTCATGTTTAAGACCTGCGTCCGGACGGTGAGACACTGACGTCCGGATGGTCACACGTCCGCAAGTAATTTCCATATAAGGCTTAACGCATCTGGACCAAGGGGGATGAACGTCCGAACGGCAATTCTTCAACACGCAATTTCCATATCTGCTATGCATGCATCCGGACGGTTGAAGTCGAATCGACAATTTCCTTCTTTGTTGAACGCGCGTCCGGACCAAGGCTGGCTGACGTCCGAACGGTGATATTTGAACTGCGATTCTTGCCTTAAGGAGACGCGCGTCTGGACTGGATACCACATTGTCCGGACGGTTGATCGATCTTTCCTTTATTGGAACTTGGAAAGAATCTGAGACTGTTCGAGTACTGATAGGCGTCCGGATGGGCTGCTGAGATGTCCGGACGGATGCAAGCAGGAACAGAAGCTTTTCGATACAGTGTAGGGTCCGGACGAATGATGCTGGTCTGTCTGGCGTCCGGTCGGGATGAACACGTCGTCCGGACGGATGGAACAGTGGACAGATGGGCGGCCGGACAAGATGACACGTCGTCCGGACGGCTGACAGGGAATCTGAAATCTTTTATCCTTTTTGCAGTGCAGAGTCTTCTGAAAATACTCTGACAAGTGGAATCCCTGTTTACAGCATCTTTACACATAAGTGATTTTGTCCAAACACAGAATGAGGCCAAAATACTAACAAACTCCCCCTTTGGCCATTCTAGGACAAAAATCACTTGACCGGTTTGGAAATACATTCCCGGTCCAAAAAAAATAAAAATTACTCCCATTTTTTGTCACAAAGGGACAAAGGGTAATACAGAGTAATAAAAACCAACTGTCATAAAAATTACTCCCCCCAACGATCTCAAAAGGACCCGGGTAAACAGAGTAATATTAGTTTAAGTTTTTAACAAAATAACAGAAAATAAAAAAATGTCTCAAAATAACAAAAAAAAAAAAAAAAACAATAAAAACAGAGGAAAATCAAACATCCTCTGGCATGTGTACAGTCTGAGCTGCAGCATCCTCATCATCACTGTTGTCCGGATGATGGACTCGAAGGCACTCCTGAAGGTCCAAATGGGTCTGCTCCACCCGCTTGTTGATAGACCGCACTTCGAGCTGCAAGGAGGAGAGGGACTGCTGCATGGTGGACATCCCTCCTTGAATGGCAGCTAAGGCCTCCATGATATGAGAATAATTAGCCTCTGGCTCAAATGGCGGGACGGTATGAGAGGATGAAGCCACGTCTGGAAAAGCAACATGCATAGCAGCAGGCATGTCATCATCAGAATCCTCTCGTCGTAGCTGCGCATTCGACTTCATCAGTGTCTGTTTGCTGAGGGGCTGCTGGATCTTCATCCTAGGCTCTCCATTCACATTGATACCCGACTAAAGGATGATCTGAGTGATTAGACAGCCGAAGGGCAGACCGGTATTGCTCTCATCACGAGCCTCGAGCATGACTCCCAGAATATGCTTGCAAATACAGAAAGGCAAGTGAAGATGAACAGCATAAACAAACTGGCCCTCTTCAGTATCAAATCACTGCGCCTGGCAACTGGCCAGAGATTGTGATGAACAATTTTGGCCAACATACGATGAGCTGGAGCTAGTGCACCAATCCTAATATTAGTTGGACGCCCCTCACCCTGTGGAACGGCATGGAAGAACTCTCGGAGATCGTCCATAGATGGAGGAAGCACCACCTCATTGTAAGGACTGGCAGGCAGATCAAGGACTGGTACTCCGAGGAACCGACTGATGGTCTGGGGATCTACAGTGATGATGTGTCCATCAACAATGGACTGCAGTACCGTCCCATGCTCATCATCCTGAGCCACCTCAAGGTTGGCATAGAAGAGCTTGACTAGCCTGGTGAGGACGATGCTGGCACAAGTGTAGAGGTAGGCCCAGTGATAGGTCTGGATAGTCTCATAAATGCTATCCAATGGAGGCACCATGATGTCAGCACGGACCACGTTCCGCTCAGCGAGGACATTGCGGTCCATGATCTTGGCTTGGAAAGCACTCTGCTCTTCCTCTGTCCTCTGGCGAACCCGGCGCTGGGAGCTGATGGCAGACATGATTTTGCAAGAGAACCAACAAGAATTTTTGCCAAAAATAATCCAAAAAAAAAATATTCTTGTTAGTGTAATAAAAATTTGGCAGAATAACAGCAGTAACAAGGACTTTTGTAAAAAAAACAAAGAATATCACAATTAAGTCCAAAGAATTTCAGCATGGCAAATATCCCAAAAATATTCCAAAAAAAATCTAACAGTTGCAAAATAAACTGAAAGAAATAAGACAAGAAAAGAAAATACCTGGAATGAGAGTGAGAATGCACACAAAAACAATGAGTTCACTCCAAAAAATCAAAGAACTTACTCACAAGATGCCAAAGGAAGGATTTTGTGGGGTATGGAAGAGTGAGATCGGCGATCTGGGCTATTTATAGCCTCTGTGGGGTGCTCGTCCGGACGGTGTTTTGATGACGTCCGGACACGCGCTGCCTCGGAAAAGAGCAAAACGGTTACACACGTCCGGACGAATTAAATTATCCGTCCGCCCGAGGATGATAGCTCACGTCCGAACGTGTAACAGATTCCGTCTGGACTGCAGAACATCGTCCTTTCGAACTCCAAAACGGGCACCGTACGAACTGCTAAATTCCACCCGTCCGGACGCTCCACACTGAAACACCAGAAAGACTGAGGAAAATTTTACAAAGATCAAATTTTCTCAAGTAGTGTCAGAACATGCATGTATAATCAACTGATAACACAATCAGAGAGCATCTCAAAACTAAACAGAGATATAAAAGAAAGTTGAGATTTCAATTAGCACAAATATTTTTCCTGGTCTTAGAAAGTTCAAATAGACAGCTCAACTCACTCAATGCATGTGTGTGTGTGAAGACTCTTTTCCCACAAGGTATGACTTTCGATGACATGACATAGAGCAACTAGATTTTCTAGACAGAAGAGAAAATCAGTGACAGATTAGCCAAAAGTCAAACCTTATAACTTGCTAGGGCCTAGCCACCCTCATCTGATACACTCCCCTTGAGATGCAGCATCTAAGTGATTTACTTGTACCATGAAGGACAACGTAAATGTTTTACTTGCACGTAGAGGGCAAGGCATAAAGCAAATGTAGCACATAAGCAATGAATATATACTTTAAAGCATAGATATCAGACGATTAACTGCTTGTTTCTTATGGTGCTGCAAACTGTAGGGAGTGCCAGAGTTTATAGGCTCTAGGTTCAACTAGCATGAGGTCAATTTGGTCATCTTATCAAGGACTTCTTCTCTTATCCAAAATTTCTAAAAGCAAAAGGTCAAAGAAGGAAAAATGTACCTTTAGGGGAGCCTGGGATAGCGCACTTTTGCATTGAGTGAGGAAAAAAGCTATCCTACTTTTACATAAACAGGAAAAACACTTGGCCAATATAGTCATAAACTCTCAATTATATCTAAGCAGAGTAGATTAATGCTTACAGAATTGAGATATCAGGCAAAAGTACATGCAATATCTAATAAGCCAAGAGAAAAAAAAATCCTGCAAATTCTCCCCAAATTTTTTTTTTTTATTAAACAAACAAAATGTAATATGGAAATGACATCATATGCAAAGGCAAGATCAAACTTGTGTACGCTCAATGATGCCACTACAGAAAAACAGTCGCTCGACCTGCTTTTTCTGTCTTCCCCAAAAAGTACCTGCACAGTTCTCTCAAGAAACATAGGGGGCAAACACAACTGGTTCCTAGATTATATATAACAATATATCAAGTAAACTGAGCAATCAAACCTGATGCCATAGGATTAGGAACTGAATCCTAGGCATGAACACCCGAAACTGCTAGGTGCGTCTGTACCCCTTCATGGGGTAGTTGTCCTTTTCGACCCAAGCCTGCCTTCCAATGGGTGGTTGCTGGCAGGACTGCATCATCCACTCCATCATGTTCTGCATCCAGATAGGAGGCTCACTGGAGTATTGTTCTTCTTTCATCTTTTGAGGCCTTTTAAACTGCTTGGGTTTGCTTTTGTAGGTGCCACTGTGATTGGCTAGTACAAACCGCTGCTGAGGCCACTGATGCTGAGGAGCATGAGAACAAGGGGCTTGATACTGATACCTTGGTGCTTGGTGAGGTGCCTGATGCCATGGAGTCCGATGCTGAGCCGCAGGTCTAGTGCCATAATGAGCTTGTCTGGGCACTTCTTTCTTGGCTTTGGCCTTTTGTGCTTTCAGGAGAGAGCACTGAGGGCGAACATGCCCACTGAGACCGCAGTGATGACAAATGGGAGGTCTTCTGATGGAATGAGGCTCCTGAATGCCTGGAACATCATCGTTGACCTTTTCCTTCTTTTTATCTTCAACAGTGGAAGGAGGCTCTGGGACTATAGGTTTCACAAACACAGTCTTTGAGGAAGAAGGAACATCAGAAGAGGGAACTACATACCCGAGGCCAGTTTTATCATTTGGGCTCTTCTGGATAGACATCATACAAGTCAGCTTCTCATCAGTGACTCTCTCTAGCTGGAGCTGCGTCTCTAGTAGCTTTTCCTTGAGCTCTTGTACTTTGAGTAGCAATGAACTCTTCTCGGTCTGCAAACTGTTCAAATCATTCAGGTGCTGCTTTCGGCCTTCCCTCAGCTTCTCATACTCTATGTAGAGTGTCTTGTAGGCCTCCTTGAGCTCTTCCTCATTAATGCTATGCTCCGAATAATACGAGTCTTCTTCTTCAACATGTGGGGCTACAAAGGCCAGAAATTTTTCAGACTCTGGAGCTTCTTCTTCTGACTCATCACTAAGAGTCACATTGTATGCTTTCCCCTTACCCTTTTTAAGATTCCCACAATCAGCCCGGATATGCCCAAAGCCTAAGCATTCAAAACATCGGGGTCCTCTGGGATCTTTCTTATGTTCCTCCTCAGGTTCAGCTTCTCTAGGAGATTTCTTAACTCTTTCAGAAAACTTCTTCTTGAACCGATCATCTTTCATCAATCTTCTGAAATTTTTGGCTAACATAGCCACAGCCTTTTCTTCATCCTCAGAGTCATCTTCAGATGATGCTTCTACCTTCTTCTTGGAAGCCTTTAGAGCAATGGTCTTCAACTTCTTGACCGGGGGCAGAGACAGCTCATATGTTTGAAGAGATCCCACCAGCTCTTCAATCTTCATCTCCTCAAGATCCTTGCTTTCTTCAATGGTGGTTACCTTGATTCTGAAACACTCAGGCAAAGATCTTAGAATCTTTCGGATGAGTTTTACATCCGAGATAGGTTTCCCAAGACTCACCATGGAGTTCCTCGGTCACTCATCTTGGAGTAAAACTCTCCAAAGGTCTCTTCTTCCAACATCTTAATTTCTTCAAATCTTGAAATCAACATTTGAAGTTTGGAAGATTTAACAAGTTTCGTGCCTTCATATGTTGTTTCCAAGATTTGCCATGCTTCTTTGGCTGATTCGCAGTTTGAAATTTTGGCGAATTCAGAAGGAGAAAGTGCTTGGCATAGAGCATGGAGGGCTTTATCATTGGAAAGTCGGGCGTTTTTCAGAGGGACTGTTTCGAGTGTTGTATCCTCTGGTTTAGTCCAACCAGTTTCAACAATATTCCAACAGTCAATAGATTTTAAAAAGAATCGCATCCGAGCTTTCCAATAGCCATAGTTCGTACCATCGAAGGTAGGAACAAAATTAAGAGTTTGAGACACTCAAGAATTTAATCTTCTCAGAGTGTACCAAGCTCTGATACCAATTGAAAATTGAAATTGACTTCTAAAAATAAAGTGTGTGCACAAGTGTCAACAAAAATTAAGCACAGCGGAAAATAAAAGACACAGAGATTTTTGTTGACGAAGTGGAAATTCAATCAAGAGAAAAACCACTCCGGGGCAGCCAAACCCAGGAATTCCACTATTCAGAAGACGAAGCTAGATACAAGATAGTAACACTCACATGTACCGATGCAGTGGTCATACCTTGCTCTCTGACGTGTAACTCAACACGAACGCTTCCCAACCAGGTCTCCTACCTGAAGAGGTCTTCAATGGAATTCCTTACCTTAGAGCCGACCTCTAAGATAGACTTCAGTTGTAGCGCAGCACACTTGAAACGGCTTCAGAGGAATCTTGAACTTCTCTGAGCTCTTGTGGAATTCAATACCGAATTCTTGCAGTTCTCAATGCCCGGAGGCCTCTATTTATAGGCTGAGGTGCAGAATGGGCGACTGCTATAATATGTACGGACGCCGTCCGGACGGTGAAATTGGGCCGTCCGGACGGACAATTATGCGACAGGATTTTTCAAAAATTTCACTGAAAATCTTTCATGTTTAAGACCTGCGTCCGGACAGTGAGACACTGACGTCCGGACAGTCACATGTCTGCTGCAAGTAATTTCCATATAAGGCTTAGCGCGTCCGGACCAAGGGGGATGAACATCCGAACGGCAATTCTTCAACACGCAATTTCCATATCTGCTATGCATGCGTCCGGACCATGAGAGGCAGACGTCCGGACGGTTGAAGTCGAATTGGCAATTTCCTTCTTTATTGAACACACGTCCGGACCAAGGCTGACTGACGTCCGGACGGTGATATTTGAACTGCGATTCTTGCCTTAAGGAGACGCGCATCCGGACGGGATACCACATTGTCCGGACGGTTGATCGATCTTCCCTTTATTGGAACTTGGAAAGAATCTGAGACTGTTCGAGTACTGATAGGCGTCCGGATGGGCTGCTGAGATGTCCGGACGAATGCAAGCTGGAACAGAAGCTTCTCGGTACAGTGTAGGGTCCGAACGGAAAAGATACATCGTCCGGACGGATGATGCTGGTCTGTCTGGCGTCCGGTCGGGATGAACACGTCGTCCGGACTGATGGAACAGTGGACAGATGGGCGGCCAGACGGGATGACACGTTGTCCAGACGGCTAACAGGGAATCTGAAATCTTTTATCTTTTTCGCAGTGCAGAGTCTTCTAAAAATATTCTGACAAGTGGAATCCCTGTTTACAGCATCTTTACACATAAGTGATTTTGTCCAAACACAGAATGAGGCCAAAATACTAACAACTCTTATGAGACATTTTCAATGCACTGCAAAACAAAAATGTTAGTGGTAAAACCTCACACACTCCCTTACGTGTTTACACTCAAATATTGTCACTCCACTCGTGTTTTCACTCTTTCGGTCTTTCATCGCACCTATTTTCCCTTTCAAGTTCTTTAAGAACTAGTTGAACTAAATCAAAACACCACCTTGTATTATTCCAACTAGCAATAGATTCCAGAAACAAGAAAGGAATAAAATGACACGGATTTAAAAGAATTTGTACAAGGAAAGAGCAATTAGGAAACAAGATACTAAAGATGATACATTCGATCCCTTTGAAGATAAAGATCAATCAACACCAAATCACTTCAATTTTTGGATTGCAAAGTATATCAAACAGCTATTTTCAAAATTTCTTTCTTCTTCTTCTTCTTCTTCTTCTTCTTTTTCTTTTTTTTTTTCTCTTTTTTTTTTCTCTCAATCAACAACAATAATTGTAATTTCCGAAAAAGATTGATCAAATTTCAACAAGGACATGGAAATAGACAAAAGGACAATTGAAAACGACATGTGATTCAAATATGGAAGTTGCAGATATGGAAAAGAAATCCAGATCTTGAAATTACAAATCTGGAAAATTTCAACAAAGATTCGCGTAATCAATTAAGAATGGAAACCAAATATGGAAATTACAGATTTGAAAAGTTAAAGCAAAGATTCGCAAAATCAATTAAGAATGGAATTCAAATCTGAAAAAAAAAAATAAATAAATAAAGTAAAGATTTGCGTAATCAATGGAATTCAATTATGGAGAAAAAGAATACAGATCTGGAAAATTAAAGCAAAGATTTGCGTAATTAATTAAAGAATTCATAGATCTGAATTCTTGAATCAAGTACACGAGTAATCAATTGTGAAAATCACATATTTGAATTCTAACACACGAAATTAACAAGAATGAAGAAGGAATCGCAACTCCAAATGCAAGAACTAAAAAAAACAAGAAAAAGAAAAAAAAAATGATAAATAAGACCTGATTTGGAGCTTGAGCTCTGATACCAAATGATGTGAACCTGTGGGATCGATCTCCCTTGAACCCACAATCAAATTGAAACCTACCCAAGAAAGCCAAGAATCAAGTCAAGAAGATCTAGACCCGTTGAAATCTTGTTTCAAGAACCTAGATTGGTGAGAACGCCACTGTAACGCCCCCAAACCGCTATGGGTTAGGTTCGTCACTTTTCTCTTTAAACTGCAAAGATTCGTAAGGTCTGCCAAATATCTTAACTAGTATGCTGATTTAAATAAATAAAAATAATAATGGTTTCAAAATATCAGAGTTTTTAATAAATGCGGAAACGGTCATTTAATTGTAAAAGATACAATAACTGAAAATTTTGGGTAATATAAATGAAATGTCCTAATGCATTCCTAGATCCCATCCCGGCCACCTACGTCTCTCTGTTCATAACCTGAAAACAAAAAACAAAATAAGGGGTGAGCACAAAAAAAACATGCTCAGTAAGGAATCCTCAACCATAAAACAGTTGAGTTAAATTCTTTTGAAAATCTTCAAACAATTGTCAAAACTTCTTTTAAATATCTCCAAAACATTTGTCAAAAACTCCCTTTTTATACACAAGATAATATATATATATATTTGAAATAATCATTAGTCATAATATATGCCAATACACTATTACGCCCTGTGTAAGTAGGGTTGCACGGTCGATGCGTTGACCTTGGGTGAGTAACGCGGTTTACCTGTGGCCACAGGCCCCACCCCCGTCAGCTAATTAATTGAAGTGCACTTAGACTGACATAGAGACAGATACTGCTGTCACTAAGCGAACCAGCGGGTGCGCTTCCATCTCGAGCTACGGTACCGAGCTAAATCTTGAAGGGTCTCGAATCTCTGCGGGTCTAGGCCTCAAAATATAATCTCCTCCACACACGTGCCCTTTTCAAAAATATTTCTCCTTTATATATAACTCAAAGAGTTTTCTCCCAAAACTTTCTCATTCTTTTGTTGTATAACTTCTCACAAAACTTTCTCATTCTTTACTAGTATATATAGGGCAACGTGTTGGAGGGTTTTTACTTAAAATCACGATTTCAAGAATATCATTTTATACTCAAAAATTTTGTATCCAAACCAACAAATCCTTTATATAAAATAATTTGAAATACCGAATCCAAATAATCAAATTTGAAATTTTGCAAATAAAGGAATATAATTAAAATAATATAATAATTTGAGAAGGGGCAAAGGGTTCCCTTACCGAATTTCCCATTAATATCGGGATCGAGCTTTACTCCTCTTTGTATGGTTTTCTTAGTATATCTTATTAAGGATTTTCACTAGAAAATCTAGTGAAAATAGTAAGTTCGGTCACGGAAATTCGCCGGAAAAATTCGCCGGAAAAGTCGCCGGAAAGTTCGCCGGAAAGGTAGCCGGAGTTCTGCCGGAGATGGGTCGCCGGCGGGTCGGGTCTCTGGGTCATGGGTTTGGATCCGGGTCGGGTCTTCGGGTCACTGTTTGGACCGGGTCGGTTCAGTGGGTCTGGGCTTGGTTGGGTTAAATCATGTTGGATTGGGCTGGGCTCAAATGGATTCAAGTCCATGGGTTTGGGTCAAACAGATTGGGTTGGGCTTCTGGTTTGATGGGTTTGGGCTTACTGGTCCACTGGGTTGGGTTGATTAAATTGGGCTGGAGTCAGGTCCGGGTTGTTGCTAGTTGGGCTTACGGTTTATGGGCTTGGGTCTCTGGTTCTGGGTTGCTGTGATGGGTCACAGCTGGGCCGGGTCATAACTGAGCTTAACGGGTCTGGGATAATTTCAGATTGGTTCGGTTATGGGTTTCTGATTCTGGGCTACGGGTTTGGGCTTAAGGGATTCTGGGTTGCTGGGCCACGGGTTATGGGTCTGACCGGGTTCCGGGTTAATGGGCTTCTGGTTCTGGGCTGCCGTGGTTCACATGTTGCTGGGTTGGGCTCGCGGTTATGGGCTGGACGGTTGCACACACACACGGTTCAGGTGGGTTTCGGGTTGGGGTTACACAAGTCGCATGGGTCTTTGCTGGATCGGGTCTGTGCTGGCTGGGCTCACAGGTTATGGGCTCGGTTCGTGGATCACTGGCTGGATCACTGTTGGGTCGCGGGCTGGATCACGCCAGTTGCTGGATTCAAGCTTGCTGGGGTCGGGGTCCGAATTACAACTGGGCTTAACGGGTTTCTGAATTGGGGTCTCCACGGTTCGGGTTCGTGGGTTCTGGGTCAATTTAATGGACTTCGCCTGCTTTGGTTCTGGCCGAGTGTTCACAGGTTCCGGGTCTGCTACAATCAGCCGGAACCTGGCCGAGTTGAACCAATCTGCTACGTTACGGTTGGGCCGGGGTGAAATCGCCGGAAACCTCCTTTAGATCGATCGGTTGACAACCCACCGGAAGACAAGCCACCGATGGCCGGAAATCGGGTCTGGGTCCGCGGGCTTCACTGGTCGGAGCACTGAGCCGCCGGACAGCACACCCACTGCCTTGATTTGTTGCAGAACAGCCGGAGATCGGCTTGCCGGAGATTGGGTAGAACTGGGTCACGGTTTTTCCTCCGAGTTTTTCCTGGGTTACGGGTCATCTGGTTTGGTCTCTTTGACTCTAAACTCTCTCAGTCATTCTCTCTCGCTCTCAGCCTTCACGATTCTGCCTCTCTCCCTCACTCTCAGTTGATCTTAAAAGAAGAAAAAAAAGGAATAAAATAAATGTGCCATTATAGATCGTGATTATATTAAAACTTAGAGTGGATTCAGATTGTATTTTGATAATCTGAATGGGTTTGGTGCGGTAGGTTTGAGGGTTTAAAAATATCGAAGTGGAGGGGAGTGAAATGCTCTAATAAAATATGAAGAAAAAACCGGGTGTTACAGCCACAAAGCAAATGCCTTTGATAAATTCTTAGTTCAATAAAGAACAAGTAGGGAAAACTGAAAATTCTCTATGAAGAAAACTTTATTCATTATCAAATTCTGTTTTCATCAAGGACCCAAAGGGTCTTTTAATAGAAATACAAATTGATAAAATCTAAAGTGATAATATCTAGAAATCAAATTCAAATTCAAATAAATTCTAATCATAATCTAATACTAATGAGTTGGTATTATATCCCAGCTACACCTCTTACTCTAATATGATCCTTGTCAATCCACTAGGATATAGTAGATAATCTAATCCTAATAAGTTGGAATTTCATTCCAACTCAACTATTAAACCTCTCTACCATAATCTTATCCTTATCAATAATATTATCCTTATGTAACTTGGATCACATGCATTAAAGCTGGTTCATCTTCTTTGAAGCCCATATTGAATGTTGGGGTCTTACTCGATAAATTTGCAAACTCTGCCCAAGTGGATTGTACCAATCCTTGCATTACTTCCTTGATCTTCTTAGCTCTTGACCTTATGATTGGCCCATCTGGAACTTGCAAAGGATCTTTAAGATTCGGCCTACCATGGAGCCCATCAGAGGGTGTTTAGGCAGAAACTGTTAGATGCGCTAGCTCTCTTAGAGTTTTTATTGCGTGATTTGATCAACCTATTGAAGTCCTCTGGAGCTCTAAGTTAGAGGAATCCATTGAAGAACTCTTCAGATAGGAGGTCTGGTTGAGAGGCGTTCACGTATAAGTATGTGTAAGAGTTAAATGTACGACTACTGTATCAGAGGTATGTGAGTACGAATACTTTGTAATTAGTATTTTCTTCTAAATAGTGGATTGCCTGGGTTTAACTGCCCCGAAGTGGTTTTTCTCTTTAGTACAAAGAGTTTCCACTCCGTCACCAAAATATCTGTGTTCTTTACTTTCCGCATTTTATATTTTGATTTATTGGTTGATCACACACACACACACAAATGAGTCTTTATTTTTTCATGATTCATTTAGAAATTTATTTGTGTCTTCATTTAAATAGTGATATGTGTTAAATTTGCTTTGAAGTAACTTCAACAAAGAAGATGTTTTAAGTAAAAATGTCTTAAAGAAAATGATTTTAACCCAACTGTTTTATGGTTGGGGATTTACTTACTGAGTCTTTCCGCTCATTCAGTTTACTTTTTGTCTTCAGGTGATCAATAGTTTGAGCTAGGAGGCCAGAATTGGGGCAGAGTTAATTATTGAGTCCATCTGATCTGCATAATATTTTATTTAAAATAACTGGATTGGCACAATTTCAAGGTTATGACTTATTTATAAAGAATGTTATTTTATATAGCTTTTACCAAACGTTTCTGCATTTAATGAAGTTTTAAATTTGATGTTTTTATTCTATCATAAATTTAGTATCACATGTAGTAATTGCTATGGTAACCTCATAATACTTTGTGTCTCTAAAAGAACAAGTGGACAAACCTAGCCCTAGCAGTCTGGGGGTGTTACACACTTCCTAAAAGGTTTCTACGTATTCTATAGAGTACTTTGAGAGGGTTCTTGAGAATTGAAGTGCTTAAGAAGCCTGCAGTCTCGATTTTCGAAGTTCGGAGCATTTTTAGTGGAATTGCTAAGTATAGATTCTAAACCCTACTTTTAGTTAGGGGTAATTACATTTTTCTCCATGAACTACAGGCCATTGTAAATATGCCACCATGAACTGACACTCTCACCAAAAGATAACATTGAACTACCATTTACATACCAAATCCCCAATTTCGCCAGTCAACTTTGTTAAAAGACTCAAATACCCTAACTTTATAATTAAATTTACATATAATACCTCAAAATTAAACAATTAAAAAAAAAAGAAAAAAAAAGAGAGAGAGGAGGTGGCTGCTAGGGAGGGGGGTGGCCTAAGAGCAACCAGAGAAGGCACCGACCACCTCTGGGGCGTCTCGCCCCCACCCTCGGGGTGCATCTGGGGTGGCCACAAGTCACCTCAAATCCAAGCTGCTGGTGGCCGCGCGACCACCCTCAGGTTCGGAGGTGGCTGCGAAGCCTGCGAGCCACCCCAGATCCAAGTCAGGGGTGGCCGTGGGGCCACCCCTAGGTTCGGGGTGGCTCGCAAGTTCGAAATACTCTATTTTCTTTCTCTTTTTTTTTTTCTTTCTTAAAAAATATATTTGTATTTTTAAATTTAATATTTTTTATTAAATTATTATTTGAGGGCATTTCTATCTTTAAACGGAATTTAACGTCTAAAAATAGAGTATTCCGTCAAATTTAATGAGATTCCCTAACAGAAGGGAGATTTTGATATGTAAATGGTAGTTCAATGCTCTCTTTTGGTGAGGGTGTCAGTTCATAGTGACATACTGACAATGACCAATAGCTCAAGGGAGAAAAGATAATTACTCCTTTTATTTATTTTTTAGTTTAGAAATCTAATTACATCGTTATAATGCTCCATTGATGTGAAACCGATTTCTCTAGTTTAGACGACTGAGATTGTTTGATCTACTGTATGTAGTTGCCCTTGACAGATTAGGCTTATAGACGGATAAAAGCTTATTATTTCTCAGTCTAAGATTACTTGTGTGTTGAAATCCCTGTACATACAGCTAGAGAGGTAGACATCCAATATGGGATTTAGGCGTGTTCAAATGGTTACGGTTAGAGATTATTGGCTCTAATCACTAACCACGACCACATAAGATGGGGCCATTTTGATGACGAGAAGTGAAACTTCCATTTTAGTTAGGATAATTTTTTTGCTTTGGTTCGATGGTTTCTACGTTGTAGAAGCGCATAAGAAAAGGTGGGGCTACTCTGATGACACGAAGTGATACTTCCATTTTACTTTGTTTTAATTGATGGGATATATTGGCAGGTGCACGTGGATATTACGAGGGCGACATAAATGAGGAACCAAAATTATTTTAAAGATTTTTCTTTTTGTCTATTCAAACATTTTTTTATTATTATATGAAAATATTTGTTTACACATGATAGTATAGTTTTTTTTTTTTTTTTTTTATCATATGATTAATGGCCTTGTTTGATAAAGAAAGGAGAATTGGCAGTAGGAGTTGAAAGTAATAGATGTCATATAAAATTTAAATAATAATAAAAAAAATTATTAATGTGATATAAAGTTAGAATATTTTGAAGTTGATTATTTTTTGAATAAATGAAGAAGAGAAGGAAAAAATTTATTACACTTACCAAACAAGCCCAATGTATGATAAACCTAACATGTGATAGGTTCGTATGTGTGTGATATATATATATATATAGCTTTATACTAATTTGTTTACGAACGTTAATCGAGCAGAGCAGAACTGAGTTTTATACGAGTATTTATCGTGTAATAATCGAGTCTAGTTTCATATTAACGAACAACTCGTTTGATAATCAAGTCGAGCTTGAATTGAGCTTTACTGAGTTGAAGTCGAGCGAATTCACGAGTAATTTTATTCATTTATGGCCCCAACTCTAGTTATCTGTTTATTTTTCATATAAAGGCTGCTTAAGTAGACTTATGATGATGATTTATATCCGCTCAAAACTTTTTTTATTATTATTATGTTGTAATTAGTCCAATAGTGTTCTCTTTATGCTTCCGATCAAGTAAACGTGGCAAAGAAAAAGATATATTAATTTGGTTTACGGGTTTTCTTATAAAAAAAAAATAATAATAAAAAAAAACTTAGTTTATGGGTTTTGGTGCGTTGGTTAAATGGGAGCGAGATATGGCCATTGGACAAAGAGAAAAGTATATGCCCCAAGGGTCTTAAAAAAAAAAAAAAAAAAAAAAAAAAAATTTATAACAGAGAAGAAGAGAAACTATAAAATTACAATTTTTGTATAACTATCTCACGGCTCCAAAATATATTAAGTGAGACCCACATATAAAATGCACCTGCATAAATCTCACACGATGTGGCTTGATCGTAGAATAATTGTACTATATGAACTTTGCATAAATCACTTCTAAACTGAGAATTGTTGAATTGGGCTTTCACTTTTCAAGGCTTTCCTCGAGCTTTAGAGGATTCATTGCAGCTTGGTTATTTTAAGAAAAATTCCAAAGAAAGTCATAAAAATTAAAAAGCTATTCACAAGCTTTATTATAATCATTAAAAAAAAAAAGAAAAATCTCTCCTCTCACGTCTTCCACGCAGCTTATCTATCTCCTTCCTTCTTCTTCGTTCTTTTTTTTCTTCGTCCGTTCTTCTTCTTCGTCCAAACCCAGACCACATAGTAGCCGTCCGTTGTTCTTCTTCTTCCAACTCCGGTTCTTTTTTTATTGCAATATATGTAAATGAATTACTTTGCAACCATTTTCGATGGGATTGTGGATGGCCAGTGATTTTGGTCACGTACTGGAGGGTTGTAGCATCTTTAGTGAAGGGGAGGAGCAGAGCATTTGGTGTGGGAAAACTGTGAGCTTGAGATATGTGGGTGAGGCACGAAAAGGAGCAACAGAGAAGAAGGAAGTAATGAAACCAGGAAGCCATGGAAGGAAACCTGTCTAGACTCTAGACTGAGGGAGAGAGAGAGTACCGATGAAATAATATAGAATAAAAAAGTATAAAAAAAATAAAAATAAAGAAGTAATATTTAATTAATATAGAGAAAGGGTAAAATAAAATTATGTGGGGGTGTATTTTGATGGGAAGTAAAAAGTAATTTTTGAATGCTTTATTTTATTAAGTAAATTGAAGGAAGGAGTTGGATAAGACCCTTGAGTACACGCCCCTTCGGAAGGCAGAAGCTATCTCATGGAGTCTCTACTGGGGGCACTGTGCAGCTCAACCCCTCTCGTATCCCCCAAACTCTCAAACTATAAACTACCACAACCTCTACAGCTGCCACCAAATAGACCCACTCTTTCTTATTCCACCAACTTCGCTTTCTCCTCCAATATCTGTACCTCTTCTCGCCTTTCGCCTTCTGGTAAGTGAATTCTAAGTCCATTTTGTGTGTTTGTGATGCTGTATGTAATTTTCTTCAACTTTTCATCAACTTCTTTGTGGGTTTCGTACAATTCTTCTGAAACCGTTATGGGGTTATCCTATTTTGTACTGTTTATGTGCGAGAGTGAGAGGTAAAGATTCTCTTAAATATCTCTGCCACAGCTTCATGTGTTTTATGTTGTTCTTACAGCATATCAATGGGATTCATTTTTTTTTCCTAATATATTTTTTTCCTTGACTTATTTTTTGTTGATAAATGATTGAAAACTTCAAATTTTATCTTTTTTCTTTAGTGTTCATTTCTTTAATCTTGAAAGAAGATTTTGATTGTGAAGCTTGTATGAGGTTTAATGATTGTGCTCTCATTTGAAATCTGATGCTTTTCTATCTAATGTGTATTTTTTTTTTCCAATTGTAGTGTTCTTTGAGAACGAATTTCAGAATGGCTTTGTTTCACTCATTCATTTGTTATTTAATTTGCCATAGTTTTATTTGCGACACCAGAGAGCCAATTGAGTGTTGGGGTTGATGCTGATGCAAGAGAATGGGCAATGCAAGGTTAGTTGTTAGTATAATAATTTGATTGTATATTCATCTTTCAGTTTAGATTTGCCAGATAGGATACTATACCTCTACTGTCACTCTTCAATTTGACGGTGCATAAACTGGGTATTCGTTTTCATTTCTCGGACAGGACTTGCTGTTTCGTCCAAACATTGTTTTGCTTTCATTGGAGCACTCAAAGTTGAACTGCAAATAGTGAATCGATAACATGTCTAGAAATATTCGTAGTCCTGTTATATTATATTTCTTTTATTGAGGACTTATTGGTTTGTCAACAAAATAATTGTGGAAGATAAAGGAATATTTTCTAAAGTAAGATACATTTAGACTGTCCTGGCCTAAGTGTTAAAATGATTATTATGCCCTTTGGCATTGTAGATCAAACAGCAATCTCACGTAAATTATGCTCCAAGACTGATTAATACACAAGATAAAGGTTTCCATGTTGAATCTAAGGTCTTCATTGCCAACCCAAATGCCATTGGCTTATAAAGAAGTCTTTAATTTTTTGTATTATTGGCAAAGCCACCTTGATGGTACACTAGTGTGCCTCAAATGTAAGTCAACGATTTGAAATTCTTTGTTTGGATTTCCCTAATGTCATTCACTTACTACTTGGTGTAAGCATAACCTTTGGCTTTTTATGTGACTTCTCAAACTACTTGACACAGTTCCTTTGTTTTTTTTCAAACTTCTTGAACATGTCCATCTATAGATTTTGGGACTAAAAATTGTGCTCATGGTATGTTATAGCATTTTCAACAACTACAAAAATTTAATAACTGGATTGATTGATGTCAAGCATGATTTAGAACAATTATTATAATGACTATGCAGACATTTGGTGCATTTTATTACCCTTAAAAGACAAGCTTCTTTGCTGCTTCATTGAAACCCCTGGTGAAGTGGGCTTTTACATTAACCAGTAACAATATTGTAACTGCTCTTGTATCGCTGGCAGATTTTTATTCCTTGAGGAGGGATGTAGAGACTACTTCAGAACATGTTAAAGAGATTAGAGCTTCTGCTGGTCTGCAGCAATTAGAACAAGAACTTGCAGATTTGGAGTTGAAAGCAGCTGATAGCTCTTTTTGGGATGATCGAGATAAAGCTCAAGAAATCCTTGTGGCACTAACTGATGTCAAAGATAAGATAAAATTGCTTACCGAGTTCAAAACCCAGGTTCATAAGTTTCCTACTAATTTCAGTCCAGGATTTTGTATTGCAGTTGCTTTAAAGATAATAGACTGACTTTTCAAATTGCATGATATATGTTGATGTGTGTGTTTGTGTGTTATTCCATTATGGCGCTTACATATTTCAAATAATTTTATTTACTTCTCCAATCATCATTTAATTTCAGTGCTTCAGCACTGACTTTAGGGAGAAAAAAAAAATCTGTAGAAGTTTGTAGTTTTATGAAGAAGTTAGTTACTAAAATGTAAGGTTGATATGGGAGTTACAATTAGATAATTTCATCTAGAAGCTTCATTAATGTTCAGATAAAAGTATTGGTTATTAACTTGCAAACATTTCCTCTTCTTTGGGTGTATCTTAACTTCTATATTGTTGCAATGGTTAAGAATGCCAACAATGCAGGAACTCCTTATCTTGGCGGTATACTGAGGCCTATTGGTCTCCTTTCTCTAGGAATCCATGAATGTGAAATTTGCACTTGTTAGTATGCTGGTTATTTATGTCTTGAAGCCCCTCAAAACACTTAAAGCAGATATGAAGAGAGGGACACTTGATTAGCCGGTTGTATTCTTGAAGATTTTCTTTTTCTTTTTCAATTTTTGATAAATAACTTCTTTAACTTAACTTTGGTGCTCTAGGTTGTGAGGCATATTGTCTTACTGCCGACATGGCTTGGTATATATTTCTGTTTCTTAATCCAAGTCCAGCACAATGAACAAGAAATGTTAGGTGTCAGACCTAGATATTATTGATCTTTTAGAGCTGAAATAAGTGAGTATTCTCTAGGTTCATCCCTTTTTGGAGGCTATGAAATAATCTTCTTGTCTCTGTCTAGGGACTCTTGATTAGAGGTGCCAAAACTTTTCAGTTTGGATTTCTGGGTGGGAAGTGGGAAGTGGGAGGGCATTATACCAACGTGGTCCGGAAAAACGAAGACTTGGATTTTCGATTGCAATACTCTGTCCAAATTGTGCTTTCCTGGGTCGTACCGAGTTGGACAACCTGGTCAGGCCATATCTTCGGCGTAAAACTCAGATTCTGGTTAGACGAATAGGGTACCAACTTAGTTGGATTCTGGTAAGAGTATCCTTTGGTATCTGCATCTCAGGTTGAACTAATGATTGGCCCTGTTGGCTGAAATAAGAAAAAGTGCTCTACTTTGGAGAAAGCACTTGACACATGGCCAATTTAACTATTCAAGTTTCGGGCATGGGTTTTTGGTGTGTAGCTAAACTTCTAAGATCTACATTTTTTTCTCTCCAAATTTAGTAGTAAATTTTGACGATGATAAATTGTATGCAGGTTGAAGAAGCAGAAATGATAGTTCAGCTAACTGAAGAAATGGACTCCACAGACACTGGACTACTTGAAGAGGCTGCAAGTCTCATTAAGGAATTGAACAAGGCATTGGATCGGTTTGAGTTGACACAACTTCTTTCTGGTCCTTATGACAAAGAAGGTGCTGTTATCTCTATCACAGCTGGTGCTGGAGGTACTGATGCACAGGTAATAGTTGTCTTATGTACAAACGCAACACATTTGTTTTCCGTCTTGGTCCAATTATGATGGAGGACGGTGGGAAGGCGGTAGAAAATGCCTACAGCTGCCTGAACCCTAATAATCCCCTTCCCCTAGGGCCTTTAGTTCCCACCAGGGAAAAACTTAGAATCCACAAGTTGAAAGAGAGATTGGAAGAAATATAATTAATCAATGGGAGGGCCAAGAGGCCCTTACATTTCGTACTCATATTCCTTATGCTCACTAAACAGATAAAATCGCATAAAACCAAATCACCAAAAGTACTACATTCCTAACTGCTAAGAGCAGTGTATTTCACGAAAGAAAAGCTCAGGATCTATATTTTTGGCCTTTATAAATTATAATCCATTGATATATATAAGAACTAATACAATATTTTGGAATGTGGATCTCTCACAATTGGACAATTTATAGGGACACTTCACCGCCTTCTAGAAAAGGGACACTAGTCCCTTCTTTCTAACACTCCCCTTCAAACTGGAGCTAGATGAGGGACACTTGTTCCTTTCTATATAAAACGCCCCTTCAAGAAGAACGCTTGCCTCTTGTGGTGTTTTTGGAGGAAAATAAATGACAGAAGTTTTGAGGACCATGAGAGGACGTTAGCGGAACATGAGTCCTTTTCATTTTATTTTTTTTATAAGTAAAAATTCATTAAAAAGCGCAGAGGGGCACAACCCTAGTACACAGGAAGTATACAAAAGAGCCCTTAATTAGAGGACCGAAAGAACAAGAAAGTAGAAAATCAGCGTACGGCATACTACCCAAGCTATGCGCTAACACCCAAAGATATAACATATTAAGCACATTTCTACAAAGAGCCCCAACCTGAACCTCCACATCCTCAAAAAACCTAGAATTTCTCTCACGTCACAAGCCCCACAAAACACAAAGAGGAACCTGCTTCCAAATACGGTGAACAGGACCACGACCCAGCAAAGTGCCCCAAGCACTCAATAAATCCAAGACACTACTAGGTATAACCCACTCCACCCCAAGTAAACTATAAAAGAAACTCCAAACAACCCGAGCCACGTCACAATGGAGAAGAAGGTGATCAACGGATTCCCCATGCTTTTTACACATAACACACCACTCAACCACCACAATACCACGCCTTCGTAGGTTGTCATGAGTTAAAATCTTTCCTAAAGCTGCTGTCCATACAAAGAACGCAACCCGCTTCGGAGCTTTAACACGCCATATACCCTTCCAAGGAAAAGAAGCCGCCTCGTGACAAACTAAAGCTTTATAGAAAGTCTTCACTTCAAAATTCCTCCTCTTGGAAAGAATCCACACCGCCCTATCAACCTCCCCATGCCGAACCCGAGTAGAGTATAACTGTTCGAAGGACATCACCATCTCCAACTCCCAATCCTGAGCATTGCGCGTAAAGAGAACATTCCAATGAGCCACACCTCCTACCATAGACAAATTATCCACCACCCAAGCATCAGGAGAACGCGCAATAGTATACAAAGTTGGAAAACAGAGCTTGAGAGGCCTGTCCTCACACCATAAATCATGCCAGAAGCGAATATGGGACCCATCACCCACCTCAAAACGCAAAAACTTGGCAACATTGTCCCACCCCCTTCGAATAAACTTCTAAACACTGACACCATAAGGCCCCGTCACCGGTAAAGAACACCAACCTCCCCTCACACTTCCATACTTCACCTCAATCACCGATCTCCACAAAGCATCGCGCTCTTGAGAAAACCTCCAGATCCACTTCCCCAATAAGGCTTGATTAAAATTAATAACATTACAAACTCCCAATCCACCAGCCTTGATTGGAGAACAAATACGATGCCAATTGACTAAATGAAATTTAGTCTCATCACCCATACCATTCCAAAGAAAATTCTTTTAAAGCCGCTCCATTTTTTAGCTACACTCACAGGAATAAGGAACAGAGATAAACAATAAGAAGGAATGCTGAAAAGAGTACTGTGAATCAACGTCACCTTACCACCCTTGGATAAATAAAGTTTCTTCCAACTAGCCAGCCTTCGTTCCACCTTCTCAATAACCCTATTCCAAATAGAAATAGATTTGAAAGACGCCTCCAACGGCATACCTAAATAAGTCATCAGCAGATACCCAATTCTACACCCCAGAATATGTGCCAAAGACTCCACATCTTCCACCTCACCAATAGGGACCAATTCGGATTTGCCTAAATTGATCCTCAACCCTGACACCGCTTCAAAACATAAGAAGGTATACCTCAAATTTCGATCGTGCTCGGCCTGTGCTCCACAAAAAATTAAGGTATCATCCGCAAACAATAAGCGATTCACCACTAAAGCTTCATTACCCCTAATGCCCACTGAGAAGCCTAACAACAAGCCTTGACACATAGACTCATACAACATCCTGCTAAGCGCTTCCATAACCACCACAAACAACAAAGGAGAAAGAGGATCACCTTGCCTAATCCCCCGCGAGCTCTGAAAGAAACCAGAAAGGGTACCATTAACCAAAATGGAAAATTTTACTATGGAAATGCAACATTTAATCCATTCCCTCCACCTCTCCCCAAACCCACATCTCTGAAGCATGTAAAGAAGGAAATCCCAATTCTCGTGATCATAAGCTTTCTCCAAATCCAGTTTGCACAATAACCCGGCCTCCCCTGACCGCATTTGGCTATCCAAACATTCATTGGCTATAAGAACTGAATCCAAGATTTGCCTTCCACCAATAAAAGCATTTTGAGAGCTCGAGATAATTTGCCCCAACACTGATTTGAGCCTGTTAGCAAGGACCTTAGAAACAATTTTATAGACCCCTCCCACCAAACTAATAGGCCTAAAATCCTTAACCTCCAACGCATCTGCCTTCTTGGGAATTAAGGAAATAAAAGTTGCATTCAAGCTCCTCTCAAACTGGCGACTATTATGAAATTTCGAAAAAACCGCCATAATATCTTTTTTGAGAACCCCCCAACATTGCTAAAAGAACACTATTGAAAAACCATATGGACCTGGAGCCTTATCCCCGTTCATCTCCCGCACCACCTCTCACACCTCCTGCTCCTCAAAACCTCGTTCTAACCAGAGACACTCATCCGCATCAATGGAGGAGAAAGAAATCCCATCCACCCTAGGCCGCCGCGAAGTCTGCTCGGTGTACAGAGAGTCATAATAATTCACAATATGATTCTTAATTTCCACCGGATCAGAAGACAGAGCCCCATTGATCCTCAAGACTCCCACATGATTGTGCCTCCGATGGGAATTAGCCACCCTGTGAAAGAATTTAGTATTATTATCCCCTTCCTTTAGCCACAGAGCCCGAGATTTTTGCCTCCAATTAACCTCCTCACACAGGAGTGTTTTTTCCAACTCCCTGATCATGTCTGACTTCTGAACCCGCTCCTCCTCCACTAGCCCCCGTGCTTCTTCAAAACACTCCAGCTCTTTAATACCTTCCAATAATTCCTTCTTCTTCTTCCCCACATCACCAAAAACCTCTGCATTCCATTTCTTCAAGTCCACCTTTAAAGCTTTCAACTTTTTAGTCAACACATAACTTGGCCGTCCTTGAAAATCATAAGAATCCCACCAACGTTGCACAAGTTCTACAAAGCCATCGGATTTGAGCCACATGTTTTCAAATTTGAAGTATCCTTTCCTTTCTCTTTGCACTCCACAATCCAACATCAAAGGAAAATGGTCCGATAAAAGTCTAGGCAAACGACTTTGTGACACATCAGGGAAATGTTCTTCCCACTCCGGAGATAACAGAAACCTATCAATTTTAGACCATACCTAATTATTGGACCAAGTGAACTGCCCTCCTTGGAGAGGAATATCCACCAAACTCTGCCCATGAATGAACTCCGAGAACTCTTCCATAGCAGCAGAAAAAGCACCAACTCCAGAACGCTCACTTGGAAACCGCACCACATTGAAATCTCCCCCAAAACACCACGGCCTATCCCACCAACTCATCAATCCAGCCATCTCAGTCCACAACACCCTCCTCTCCCCATCATCATTAGGCCCATACACACCCCCAAACGCCCACAAAAAATTGTCATCAACGTTACGCAACGAAACAGCTAAAGTATACCGTCCCACGCAATCATCCACCTTCTCCACAGCCCTCCTATCCCACATAATTAGAATCCCACCTGACGCCCCACTAGCCCCCATAAAACACCAATCCACATGTTGGCAACCCCATAAGCTTCGAACCACCTCTCTAGCAATGACTTCCATTTTTGTCTCCATCAAACATACCAAATCAACCTTCTAATCTCTAATGAGCCCTTTAATACGCAATCTCTTGTCTAGCTCATTAATTCCCCTAACATTCCACGATAGAATTTTAAGCTTCATTAACACAAAACAAGCCCCTACCTTTTCCTCTCCTTCTATAAGATTGAACCCCCTTCTTGTCATAGTTAATGGAGCAATCCAGCCGCTTAATCTCCCTCTGACCTTTCACTCCTGACACAGAGGGAACCATAGCCAAAGATTGGACCCGCCTGGCTTCAATTAGTTCAAACAAAGCCAACAATTTATCTTCAAATTGGTCACATGACACTCCTATTAGTTTGTGGTAACCCTTCACCCTCTCCATCACCCATCTAGGAGACACAATCGAACTGGAATCCTTGTCCATCTCCACTGCCAAAGGCAAAACCGATATTGGGCCCAAACTCTCTACCTCATCACCTACACCACCCTCCACAAAAACAGAACTGAGCACAGATTGAGCAACAACAGAGAATAACTCCTTTTCATTTTTAAACTGTATATTTGGACAATTGCGTTTGTAGCTCCTTAGGAGTTTTGTTTTCATAATTTTCTTATTTTTTTTCTTCTCTTAGCTAGGTGTTTCTTCTCTTAGCTTAGTTTTGAGGACAGTGAGTAATGCTTTTCACTTTTAATGATATTTCGATTACTTACAAGCTTCAACTTGGACCAAATGAACTCTTATCAACACAGGCTTTGTAAACACTCGTCTATAGGCTGAAATACTATCAAATTGGTTGAAAAACAAGAACTAGTTGAAAACACCAAGAAACCAGTCGTAAAACCACCGAATCTGTAAAAAAAACTAATTGAACTGACTGAAAATCGTCAGAACCATCCGAAATGGCACCAAAACGGATGAAAAACAAGTTGAACGAGCAAAATATCACCAAACAGGGCAAAAAGAAGGTTGAACCAGCCAAAAACATAACAAAACTGGCCAAAAAAGGTCTTAACTGGCAGAAATCGACCTATATTGGCCTAAACTCAACTGAAACTGGATGAAATTGGTCAAAACTCGCCAATACACACCAAAACCAGGTGGAATCTCTCTGGCTAACAACGAATCCAGCTGAAGCATGCTGGAAAATGCCAAAAAGCTTTCATAAACTCGCTAGAAAACATCATCGGTTGAAAACTTGCTAAAAATGAAATTGCTCCATCGTTTTCTGTGTTCTCCGGTGACAGTGCAGGCTCCTCGTTTGATACCTCTTCTTCAATGACTGTGGTTGATAAGGAAGTCACCAGAACTGAGAGGTTTTTTTTCCAATGCCGGACTTCAGTGGAGCTAGGCCAATTGCCTGTGGTGCTAATTCTTTGGGGGCAGCTGCTTTGGGTGAGAGGCTCCGCTTTTCTAGTCCGGTGATGTTGGAGTGTGGGGTCCCATCTACCCCTCGGAGTCTAAGTCGGTGTTGAGATATCCAGGCAAAGGAGCTCAGGTGGACTTTCTTTGTTGGCCGAGGCTGTGGCGACGTTTAGTGCTCCGATGGTTTCATTTTTGGGTGGCCCTTCTCAACTATTGGTCGGGGCCGTGGTCCAGAGTCCCTCGATTGCCCAAGCCTCGTCTGGTGGTGTTGGGTCTGCTCTTCTTTCTCCTTTCAGCGTGGGTGGGTTCCCTCTCTATTCTCAATGGGATGGTGGTCTTATGGGTGATCAGTTGCTGGGTTTTTCACTGTTGCCGCCTAGGCCGTTGCCCTCTTCAGTTATTGGGTGCTCCCCTCAATATTTGCCTAGAATGCCTTGGAGGGAGCAATAGTCACCTCATGTCTTCAAGGTTGGCAAATATTCAAAGGGGAGCGATCTTGAGGGAGAGGTTATTGGATACCCCGGGGCTGTGCAAGTTGCAAGTGTTGGACGTATGTGACTTTCACCCACCAAATTAAGTGGGCCCTACCACTTCTCTTTTCTTCTTGGGTGTTGGAGACTCTTTTACGAGTTATACTTGGAGTTGGTAGCCGACTAACACTCCTTTGGTTTGGAATTGCTTGTTTTTTTTTTCTGATCGACTTGAAGACCTGTTATAAAAGGAAGAGAGATGAGAGAGGCGCCACACTTTTCTTTGTTCTTCTTGGTTTTGTGAGAAACAAGAGAGAAAAATAGATGGTGCGCCTAAGGGAGCCCTGCAAGTCTTTTTTTTTTTTTTTTATATAGATAATAAAGGAAATAGCATTAAAAAAGCGTAAACGCGCTCCTAAGCATACATGGAGTATACAAGAAGAACACCAAAACAAAATAAAAGCGGAAACAAAGGAAGAACACCCAAAAAACCCAAAAGACAGAAGAAATGCTACATTAAACCCCGAACCTCTTGCGTCTAACTTGGCTAGAACCCACACCCCTAGCATTGAAATTGATCAAAGCATTCTAGATTCTTGACATATATTTTCCCTTTTTTCTTAGGAGAAGAGATAGAGTGTTGCCCCTCATCAACTAAAGTCAAGAAATCCATAAAACCCTTCTCAATCCCCTTGAAAGAAACCCCCATCGTGCAAAAACACGACCTAGCATCTTGCACTTCCCTGGGTATACAACCTCTCCCTCAGGATCATCCCCTTTCGAAGATTCATCCACCTCGAAGACCCAAGAAGACTGCTGGTCCCTCCAAGACATACCAAGTAAAAACTGGGGAGAACACCCATACATCGAGGGGAACGGCCTCAGTGGAAACAAAACCCACTAAAAAAGGGGAGGGAACCCCCCACGCCAAATGGATACGAAAAAGCAAACCCGACACCACCAGACAAGGGTTGGGCAACCGAAACCCCTCTCCCACCTAGCGCCGTCGAGGACTGGTACACGGCCCCAATAGGGGTTTGAGAAGGAACACCTAATCACCGTGCTATCGGAACATTGATCGCTGCCACAGCCTCAGCAATCAGAGAAGCGTCCACTTGTGCTACACTGCCTTTCTACACTTTCCGGTAATATGTCTGCACCTGCTTGGAATATGACTGGTAGATGGGAGCCCCGCACTCCGACATCATCGGACAAGACAAGCAAAGCCTTTCACCCAAGGTAGCCGCTCCTGAAAAAGTGGCTCCGAAAGATTCAGACCCACCAACAATGGCTACTGCCTCTTGAGAAAACCCCTCAGACCTGAGAGAAGCACTTAAGGACGCCGAAGACAACTCCTATGGGGAGAGAAAGGAGTTCCAGTGCACTGAAGGAGTTCTGCAATTCTTTCTTCTTGGAGGTTTAGTGAGTCTCTTGGAGAAACCTCAAGAGAGAGAAAGGAAGTCTAGTTACAGTAAGAGAAAAAATAATAGACCAGCCGTCATCTATTTCTAACAAAAGAAGAGTTTGTATTTCTGTCTTTTGTATTTTCTTTTGGAGAATAATCTCTAGTGTGATAGTGAGATTTAGGTGTATTGGGGCTTTGGATTCTGAGTGATTTTCTTTATACTATTTTTGTAATCCATCTTCATAGTGAATTTCTTCGTTGATAGCCTCCGCCAGTGGATGTACCTCACATTGAGGGAATCACTTAAATCTTGGTGTCGTATGTAATTGATTTTTGTTTTCTTCTTATTTTTCGTGTCTCACGGGTCTTTGGAAATAGGATAAATTTTCTAACTAGTATTAGAGCCATGGTTAGTTTCCTGGGATGAGTGTCTGGACGCATCAGCTCTTGCTCTTGTAAGCGTGACACTCTTGGAAATATAAAAAGACTCACAAGTGAGGGGGAGTTGAGTCAATGTGGAGGAGACTCACAAGTAAAGGAGAGATTGTTGAGTGCTTTTTTGAGATGTCCCACATTGTTAAGATGTAAGAAGAGTGAGTGGTTTACATAGTATAGTTGGGCCCAAACCTATAGGCTTAAGCTTTTGGGTTAAGTGGTGTCACAACATGCTATATATTATGAACTCACTAAAAAAAGACTTCCCTAGGAATCCCCAACAACTAGTATCAAAGCTTTTGGTTCGAGTGGGAACGATGGCAAAAGAAGGAAACATTGGAATTGAAAAGTTTAACGGCACAGATTTCGAGTATTGGAAGATGCAAATTGAAGATTATTTGTATGGGAAGAAACTACATCCGCCTCTTTTGGGGGAGAAATCGGACAATATGAAGGCCAACGAATGGGCCCTACTTGATAGACAGGTGCTAGGAGTTGTCCAGTTAACACTATCAAAATCAATTGTGTACAATGTTGTAAAGGAGAAGACCACAACAGGTCTAATGACGGCTTTGTCAAGTATGTATGAAAAACCGTCTCCGAACAACAAGGTTCATCTGATGAAGAAGTTCAATTTGAAGATGGCGGAAGGTACTATGATACGCAGCATTTGAACAAGTTCAACACAATCACAAATCAATTTTCCTCGGTGAAAATTGATTTTTATGACGAGATCCTCGTGTTGATCATTTTGGCCTCTTTGCCAAACAGTTGGGAGGCCATGAGAATGGCAGTGAGCAATTCTGCAGGGAAGAGTAAACTCAAATATGAAGATATCCAAGATTTGATTCTAAGCGAGGAGGTTCGCAGTAGAGATGTAGATGAAACCTCAAGTTCTGGTTCTACCTTAAACCTTGAGACGAGGTAGAGGACAAGACAAAAACTCTAGTCGGGGCAGATCAAAATCCAAAAAAGGTAGAAGCAACTCTAGATTTGGACAACAACCAAAATGTTGGAATTGTGGCAAGACTAGTCACTTTAGAAGGAATTACTGGGAATGGAAGAAGAAGAATGAGAACAACTTTGCCAACGTAGTGACAAAAGAAGTGCATGATGCCCTACTTCTCTCAATTGACAATCCTTTTGAATCTTGGGTGTTGGACTCGGGAGCCTCATTTCATACCACAGCAACCCCTGAAACCCTTGAGAACTATGTTGTTGGAGATTTTGGGAAGGTGTATTTGGCTAACACAACGACGTTGGATATTGTGGGCATGGGAGATACTCGCATTAGAGTACACAGTGATTTGGTATGGAACTTGCAGAAAGTCCGGCATGTTCCTGATCTGAAGAAAAATCAGTTTATTGGGACAACTTGAATGATGAAGAGCATGCCATTAAATTCCACGGCGATAAGTGGAAAGTTTGCACAAGAGCCATAGTTGTGGCTAGTGGACATAAGACTGGCACTCTCTATATGACTACGAATGTAAGGGATACAGTTGATATTGCATATGTGAGTGCTGACTCAAATTTATGGCACCTAAGGCTTGGGCATATTAGCGAGAAGGGGATGAGAAACTACCAGAACTAAAATCAGTTGAATCTAATGTGTGAAGGCTGCATCCATGGGAAACAGAAAAATGTCAGTTTGTGACGGTCGGCAAAACATCGAAGTATGAAAAGCTGGAGCTTGTACACACAAACTTGTGGGGACTCTCCCCAGTTGCATCCCTTGGAGGTTCGCGGTATTACATTACTTCTATTGATTTTACTCAAGTATAAAGGTTTAGGTTTATTTCTTGAAAAGTAAATTTGAAGTGTTTGATACTTTTAAGAAATGGAAGGCCATGGTTGAGACTGAAATGGGCTTGAAGCTAAAGTGTTTGAGGTTAGATAATGCAAGAGAATACGCTAATGGAGGTTTTAAAGAATTCTTTTATGCAAATGAGATTAGGATTGAGAAGACCATTCCTAGGACACCACAACAGAATGGTGTGGTTGAGCACATGAACAGGACCCGCAATGAGTAGGCTAGAAATATGAGATTGCACGCTGGGTTACCAAAAACTTTATGGGCTGATGCAGTAAGCACCACGGCTTACTTGATAAATCTGAGACCTATTACCTGAAGAAGTCTGGAGCGGAAATGAAGTAAACTTTTCTTATCTGAGAGTTTTTGGTTGCATATCATATGTGTACATTAATGCTGATGCTCGTAGCAAACTAGATGCTAAGTCTAGAAAGTGTTATTTCATTGGCTATGAAGATGAGGCATTTGGTTATAAGTTTTGGGATGATCAAAATCAAAAAATCATAGAAGTAAAAATGTTACTGTTAACGAGCAGGATATGTACAAGGATAGGTCAACTGTAGAACCTGTGGTTACAGAGTCGAAATCTAAGAAGTCTGAATTTGTCAACTTAGATGAGATCTCTGAAGGCATAGTACAGAACGAAGATCATGAGGATGAAACATCGACTGACGACTAGAAAGGAAAACAAGTCGTGGAGGTGGAGCTTGATGAACAGTGTTCACTCATGGACGAAGGTGATGAAGAATCTTCAAGAGACTCACAGCACCAAGAAGAGTCTTATTCATTAGCAAGAGACAGATAAACGTGATCGAAAAGCACTGGAGAGGTATGGCTTTGAGGATATGGTTTCCTTTGCTCTAACAGCTAATAGTGGAGATCCAACGTCTATTCAAGATGGTATGCCAAAAGAGGTGAAGTTACTACAAAAAGGTAAAGCTTGGGAGTCAGTAGAATTGCCCAAGAGAAAGAAGGCTAAAGGGTGCAAACAAGTCTACGGGAAGAAAGAGTCATCAGAGAAAGCTTTGTGGCCGACAGGACTGGTAGGGAAGCATGGTGGTATGTCTAAACCAAGTCCTATGCTCAAGTACATGAGATGCTTGGACTTGTGCGACACTTGTGGATTGTGATTGCCCTTAGGGGCTATGGCGGAGACATCTAAAGAAATTAGTATACTTGATGGAATTCCCACCAAATTAAGCGAGCCCCGCCACTTCTCTTTTCTTCTTGGGTGTTGGAGACTCTTTTACGAGTTCTACTTGGAGTTGGTAGCCGACGAACACTCCTTTGGTTTGGAATTGCTTTTCTGTTTTTGACCGACTTGAAGACCTGTTATAAAAGGACGTTGATACTAGGCTCTTTGACAGATGAGAGAGGCGCCGCACTTTTCTTTGTTCTTCCAAGTTTTGTGAAAAACAATAATTGAGAAAAATAGATGATGCGCCTAAGGGAGTGATGCAAGTCTTTCTTTTTGAAGGTTTAGTGAGTCTCTTGGAGAAACATCAAGAGAGAGAAAAGAAGCCTCATTACGGTAAGGGAGAAAATAAAGAGACCAGCCGTCATCTGTTTCCAACAAAAGAAGAGTTTGTATTTTTGTATTTTGTATTCTTCTTTGGGAAATAATCTATATTGTGTGATAGTGAGATTTGGGTGTATTGGGGCTTTGGGTTTTAAGTTATTTTCTTTCTACTATTTTTATACTCTATCTCATAGTGAATTTCTTGGTAATTGCGGACATACCTCACATTGAAGGAACCACTTAAATTTTGGTGTCGTGTGATTGATTTTTGCTTTCTTCTTATTTTTCGCATCTCACAAGTCTAAGGAAGTATGATAAATTTCCTAACATCAAGGTCGTGTTATCGCACTATGGGGGTCTCTTATGGGGGGAATGAGAAGGTTTTCTGGATATTATGACTCTAGTTGATGAGGGGCAGTGCCAAGAGGTCTCTGTTTTTGCTTCTAAACTAAAAGGGTATAGAGAGCTTAATAATTTAGAATGTTCAATCAACTTCAATGCTAGGGGAGTTGGTTTTAGCCGGGAGAAAGGCAAGATGGCTCGTGCGGTTGTAATGTAGCCTAGATCTCTTTGCGGGCGTTGGGTTTCCGTGGTGGAGTTTTTGGGGGGTTTTTTTGTCTTCGGGTTTTTGAGGGTTTTATTATTATTATTATTATTATTATTATTATTATTATTATTATTATTATTATTTTTGTTTGGTGTCCTTTTTGTATACTCTCTGTATGCTTAGGGAAGCTTAACTCTTTTTAATGCTATTTCTTTGATTACCTTTTTTTTGATAAGTAAGAGAATTTCATTAAAAAAGCGTAAGGCGCCCCTAAGTACACAGGATGTATACACAGAAGCAACTCAGCTAGCCCACATAAAAAACCCAATAAAACCACAAGGAACCCACAAGAAAACCCCTAACAAGCATAATAGAAACCTTCACAAAACAAAAGAAACCCCCAATAGTAACCCCCGAATACAAAAAAAAACCCTAAAAGCACCCAAACCAACCCCAAAAACCCCCCAACAAGACCCCCTAAACCCAAAAGAAGAAAAAAAAAACCCTAGAACCCGAGAAAAACCCAAGAGAAACACCCCTCAAAATAATCCAAGCAAAAACCGAACCCGAAGAATGGCCCACAAACCCACCCAAGCACACAAAGGCACACAACTCTACAACATAAGGCCCTTTCCTTTCCTACGCCTAGCGGAAGATTTAGCGTCGCCATAGTTGATAGAGCTATGCAGGTTTAGAAGCTCCCTCTTGCCTATGGACTTTTGGCGCGATATCATCTTTTAACGCTGATATTCTTCTTCCATGGCATCCCGAATGGCCAACGCCTCGTCCCCAAAAGCGCCCTCTAACGCCCAATCCAAAGGCGAAACATCCCAAAGATCAACGTCCTCCTCCCATACCACAATCTCCCCGTTATGATCAAAACCGATCGGCCAATTCCGAGATTGGGAGAAACTATTACCCTCAACAGGTAAAGAAATGGAACAACCTCTAGGAGGGGAGGAAGGCCCAACCATCCCAACATCGAAGACCTTCCGAGGCGAAGCGGGAGTAGCTGGCATCTTTGGGCGAGGGTTAAGAAACCCCTTTCTAAGAATGCCCGTCTCCACTGGAGACTCTACAACCTTCTTCGTTGGAGGCTCTGCAACCGCAACCTTATTAACAGCTAAGTCGGCAACCAACTTCGAGGCTTTCAGGGAATCTGATAGAAGCACATCGTTCCACTTCAACGAAACCCCTTCCCTAAGTATCCTCGCCTTCTTGATATAACTTTGAAATGGCTTCGAGACCACGGGGAAAGAAGAGCGCAACTTCTCTCCCAACTCAGTGGCTCCAATGGAAGGAGGGGTCGTGAGTTGAGAGACCGTCCGAGAAGCACCATCAGGATTGCACCGCAGAGGAGGGGACACCTGAGCCGGCAGAGAAACAACCTGGACCACCGGAGGAAGGGACACCTGAGCCGGCGAGGGGGGAAACCCGAAAAGCTTAGGGGCAGTAACCCAGCTAGGAACTACCTTCAAACAGCTAGACCCTCCCCCCAATAAGGAAAACGGCACCGGAAAAACCCCTGGAACAGCCGGCACCGGCACCGACGCCGGAAGAGCAGGAGACACCCCTGGGGCTGCAAAATCCTCCCCCGGAGAAGGAACCTCCAAACCCCCAGGAGGATGACGATCCAGAGAGAACCCAGGAGAAGACGTCCGAACCGGAGAAGCCCCTGGAACAGCCGGCGACGAAGGCTCCGGCTGAAGAAGAGCAAGAGACGGCGCCGGAAAAGGAGACGCCCCTGGAGCTACTAGACCCTCCCCCGACGAAGGAACCACCAAACCCCCAGGAGGAGGCCGAATGAGAGACAACCCAGAAAAAGACTCTGGCGTCAACTTCGGCAAGATTCTCGACGAATGGGATTTAGGTTTCGGCAAGAGTCGGGCCAAACGAAAACCAGAACGTTTTCGACCTAGGCCAAACCCGACAAACCGGCCCAAAAAATTCTTAATAGCCCGACCCAAGACCACTTTCAAATCGTTGACCAGCTTGCTCCACGTGTGCAACATCGAAAATTCGAAATTCGAATTTGAACTTGGAGACGGCTTTTTACCCAGCGATTCAAACGACCGGTCTTTAACCAACGGGTCAGAAGGACGAGACTCCAAGGCAAAACAACCCACCGCCAAGCTCAGGACTTGCTCAGCATGACTCGTCGCCGGGAGGGGAACAAGAGCATCCGGCTCCTCCGACGAAGCCCTCAACCCAGAACGATGATCCCCCACGAAGGGCAACTTTTTCACAGCGGTGGACGGAACCGAGCACAACACCTCCACAAAGGATGGTCCCGTCCACTTTGAAACCAAACCCAAACTCGGCCCTAAAACCTTCGCATCTTTCTTGGTCAACGAAGACGAGGAACCTAGCCCTGTACCCACCGTAGCAGAGAGGAAATCAACAGCCTTACTCAACTCTCCGGAGAATTTTTGCCATCCCCTCCTTCCACAACCCTCAGGGATGAAGATGAACCCTTTCCGACCGCCCAGCCCAAAGGTTGTCGCCTCTAAGAAGCGCCCAGCTCTGTTCCCACCCGTCCGAGCAATCAGAACTTTCGAGCCTTCTCGGAATGACTTGATAAAATCTTGTTCTTCCGGTATACCCAACAGCATCTCCAACGTCGCCGCTAGCCATTTTGAGCACTGATTACTCAGGACAACTTCGCCCAAGAAACTTTTTCTTTTCTCCACCACCCTCAGCACCGACGCCCCATCCAAAACCACGAAAGCAAAAGACTTCGCCTCCACAGTAAATATCTTCTCCATCTCACTACATCAGACAGACATGCATCTAGCGAGTTTTGAATCCATGAGCTCACCCTCAACCTTCATCTTACAAATGGAGGAAGCATCATTTGAAATAGAGCGGAATGCACGAAGCTTTGAAGATATAGAGACTTCAGTGGTAAAATAAAATAAAATAAAAAGGTGTTATCCTTTCTAAGGGAACCTGAATTTACGTAGATTAAACTTTTGTGGTGCTCCTTCTTTCTATCAGTTTTAATGAAATCCGAATCTTGAATGTCCTTTCAGACACTGAGGATATACTCTTCGATCTCCTTTTTTGAAAATGTTTTTTTAATAATTTATCTCTTTGAACGATATTGGAAGAAACCAGTCCTTCTCTTGGTTTTTGTTTGAGTAGAGAAACTTTGGTCATCAGTCCAGAATACTATGGCCCATTTAGAACTCCCCGACCATCAAATCTATAGTCCTCTAAAGTGCTCCAAGCGTAGACTTCTAAGATCCTCTTCGTGCATCTTTAATTAATAGAAAAATCAGGGGAGGTAATTCTGAAGAGGCTGTAGGTTCTCCCAGGGCAGTGTTTGACGCTACACTGTGCCTTCAAGCTGTGGGAATTTCCTTTGAGGGGAACGTGAAGGTTTTTTGGATGTCATAGCTCAAGTTGATGAGGGGCAGCGTCTTGAGGTCCTAGTTTCCACTCCTAAGATTAAAGGTTAAAGAGAACTACAAAACCTTGGGTGCGATATCAATTATGATGCTAGGAGTTTTGGATCTACTCGGGGCAAAAGCAAGAGGGCTCTTGCTGTGATGTAATGTTGCTGAGGGTTTTTGGGTTTTTGCTGGGGTGTTTTGGAATTTCTGCTGTGGTTGGGTCTTTGTGGGTGTTTTTTTTTCTTGTTTTTTTTTGCCTTTTCTGTTTTTGTGTCCTTTTGTATACTTGTATGCTCAGGGGCGCCTCTGTTTTTTTTATGAAGTTTATCTGATTACCTATAAAAAAAATATTTAATAGAAAAATGCTGTTCATTCTACAACTTTTAGACAGTGGATTTATTATACGAAATTTCCTTCGTGTAAAATATATTCTTTAGTTTGCATTTCTTTTGCAATTACCTAGGCATGGAATTTGAATACTTGAAGATGAACTTAAAAGTTTTCCTTTGGAAATTTTTGTGTAAAAGTTTTTGATCATTTTCAGTGCAGGATTGGGCTGACATGCTTCTTAGGATGTATGTGAGATGGGCAGAGAAACAGAAATACAAAACAAGAGTGGTTGAGAAATCCTTAGGAGAGGAAGCTGGGATTAAGTCAGCCACTATTGAAGTCGAAGGTCGTTATGCTTATGGTTATTTGTCTGGGGAGAAAGGAACACACCGCATTGTGCGACAATCTCCTTTTAATGCCAAAGGTCTTCGCCAGGTAACTATAATCTTTCTGGGTAAATGTAAGTATTGGAAATTCTCATTAAATGATTTGCATGGCTGTTGCCATGATTACACTGTCAATGTTTTTGGACATATATTATTGAAAGATGTACATTACCACAATGTTTATATCTATCTATCTAATCTGTATTTTGTTGCACATTTTTGTAATTAAGTATAAAAATATGTGCTTTTTTTCTTTTTTTGAAGGTGGGGGGGTGGGGTTCCTCTCAAAAATGATTTCTTTGCTTATCAGAAAAAACAATTGAATTCCAATCAGATACAGATACAACAGTTCTTGCTACGAAGTGAATTATAATTGGTTAGTCCTGCTTCATGACAAAGATAAAAGGGAGAAAAAAATAAAAAGAAAAAAAGAAGCTAGAAAAAGAGGGAATTGCCCCTGAAAGGATCACGAGGAAGCCCACATAACATTGGGAAATGCTAAAAATCCTCCCCTCATCCCCCCTTTGTCCACCTCTTTTACTTAAAAAAATTGATTTTAAGCAAAAAGGTGTCTCTGATGTCTCTTTTACTTAAAAAAATTGATTTTAAGCAAAAAGTTGTCTCTGATAAGGTGTCTCTGATGTCACATCAGAGACACCTTTTTACTTAAAATTAATTTTTTTATTGTAAATGGAGGATGAAGGGTGGATAAGGGGTGCATGTGTAGCACCCCTCCATAACATTTCAGAGACCCTTTTGTAGAAGAGTAATGCTACCACACCTATACTGATGTGGCAGGTCTAGTAGGCATTGGATTTTTATTTTTATTTTTATTTTTTTACAAGGGCTACTACACCCTGTCACGTCAACATAATGGGATAAATGTGTAGTCTATAGCATTTCTTATTTGTAAATGCTCTCCTGAAAACTTGGAAAATAAAATTTTCCGTAAGTGCTGTTAGTTTTGTTTCAGTCCAAGTCATTCTGCTGTGCATAATGTTCGGGAACTTAAATGATTTTGTTGATACAAATCTGATATTGAATACCTAGATTGTTACTGGGGTTTTAGACTACTCCAGTCTTATTTAGAGTTGTGCAATGTATTTCCCAAGGAACCTAATCTAACCTCAATCTTGTATATATATTTATTGTTACATATCTCTAGATTATCTAAGGGATCATCAACTACAACCACTGATCCATTTTATATGCTTTCCTTTGGGGGGAGTGTAAATGATTACTCCATGCTAAGTAAAAAGGTTACTGTGTAGCAAATGATGTTTGTCAATGTTAAGATTAAGAGCTTTATCTGTATGGTCTGGAAATGATTTGCGTTATCTAAACTAATCTTGAATTAGTTTTAATAGATAGTCTGAATTCCCAACGAAGTGGATTGCTTGAAATTGGAAAAAGATATGGGGAACATCTTATAAATAATGGAATCTGGTAATTTCCTTAAGATGAAATGTTGACAGACTAATAACCACAGATTCTGAGTGGAATGAGAATGAGAATGTTATCTCTCTCTCTCTCTCTCTTAGGGAGATTATCAGATATTCCCTACTGTATGGTTTTAATCTGAAATTATATGCAGACAAGCTTCTCTGGCGTTGAAGTCATGCCTTTTCTTCCTGAAGACGCAATGAATGTTGAAATACCTGAGGAGGACCTGGAGATCAGTTTTTCTAGGGCAGGTGGAAAAGGAGGTCAGAATGTAAACAAGGTTGAAACTGCTGTCCGGATTACTCACATCCCCACAGGCGTCACTGTTCGCTGCACAGGTTTTCTTAACAACTTTGATTTTATATTTTGTTTGTATGATTTCCTTATTCTTTTTGCTCCTAGCTAGGTATTTCCTCCTGTATTTTATCATGCATCTAATGTGTTTAGTAATTGCTCTGGGCTGCCTAAGGTCATAGAGTCCTAATGAAAACATGAAGTTTCAAAATATCGTTGGTGCCTCAAGGCAGTTATTGAAATTTAAATAAAAGCAACATAATGTAATGTATGAAACTTAAATATCCCCCAAAGCTATCTACCATTCTGGCCTCCTAGTTTACCTCATAACCTGTAAGAAAAAAACAAAACGGGTGAGCGAAGGGCTCAATAAACAATATTTCCAACCAAGTTATAATGGTTGGGTGAAAACATTTTGTTAAAACATTTCAATTCAGCACATGAAATAATTTCCTTTAGCTTTATCTAAACCTGAACTTGAAAATCTTACATTCATTTTATGCTATGACCTTTGCATACTGTTACGCCCCGTATGCATAGGGTTCTTAATCCCAAAGAACCCATTCTTAGCCTGTGGCTGTGGAAAGAGTGATGGGCTACACTCCTTTTAGTGTGGTGCACTTTATCCCAACCTTGGCACCGTGTTGCACTTCTCTTTCTTTCTTAGGCCAAATAATTACATAAACATCATCCTCCTTAACATGTGCCCCTAACTTTATGTTAATCTTACTCTTGTTTCATCATCTTAGAGCAATGTTAAAGGGGTTACCTTTCCTTTCAACAACTTTCCTTATTTGGAAAGTTTTCTTAAATAGAAACTTTCTAAAATTAAAGTACCCAATATAGTTTGAGTGATAATATAAAAGTTTAAAATCTTAAATCATCTTTTTGATAAGTAAGAAAAGTTTTATTAAAAAGCGTAAGGCGCCCCTAAGTATACAAGGAGTATACATAGGAACAACATAGCCAGTTCACAAAACAGAACCCAAAACACCCAAATACCCAAAACCCACATGAAACCCAAATCCCAAAACACCCAAACAACCTAAAATGCTTATAACATAGATCATACTTTGCATCTAATTAAAATTAAGGGGAAAATGCACCAGAGGTCCATGAGGTATTATTTTTTATCAAATCATTCCCTAATAAGGGTGTAAACGAGCGTTCTTGAACACAAAACTAGATTCGATGATTTTTTTTTTTTTTTGATAGGTAATAGGCAGAATATATTAGAAAAGCGTAAAAGGCGCCCCTAAGCATACAGGGAGTATACAAAAAGGACACCAAAAAAAAAAAAAAACAAAACAAAACAAAAAAAAACCCGAAAAACCCAAAAAGAAATACTACATCAAACCCCCAACTTCTTACTCCTAAGTCAGCTAGAACCCACTCCCTTAGCATCGAAATTAATAGAACATTCTAGATTCTTGATCTCTCTATACCCCTTTTTCCTTAATGCCTCCTTAACCTTCCTAGGAGGGGAATCAGAGTTGAAGCGCTCATCTTCAAGCAAGGACAAAAAATCAAGGAAACCCTTCTGATCAGATCCCACGAACGTAACCCCCATCGTGCGAAAGCACGACCTACTTTCTTCCACTACCCTGGGGTACACAACAACACTCTCCTTCAGATCAACCCCCTTAGAAGATTCTCCTACCTCAACGATCCCAGACGACACCCCATGCAACTGGGAGCACCCAACTACAGAGGATAACGGTCTTGGCCACGGAGGAAACAAAACCCACTGAAGAGGGGGAATGAAAGCCGAAACCCCGGGAGGACCTCCAACCTTCCCAAAAGGAAGATCCCCACCAAAACTCCTAACCAAGGCAGGGGCAACCGAGTGCACCACTGCCTGCCGAATGAGAGCTCCTGAAGTAACACCAAAATCAACTCCGACGGAAACAAACCCAGCACTGCCAGACGAGGCACCAAGCTCACCAGACTGAAAATCCTCAACACCCGACCTCACCAAGACAGAGCCAGCCGACTGAAGAGCTGCTGCCTGCCGAAGGAAAGGCCCTGAACCAGAAGAACTCGAAGCCAAAGAAGACCGCACCCCAGAAAGAAAATCACTCAGAATCACCGGAGGAATCAAAAACGGCGCCGGAAGAGAGGGAAGTATGGTAACCGGATTGACGGATTCGACGGACTCGACCACCGGAACGATCTTCCGATCACTGGGACTAGCCTCGGAAGGAGACAGACCCAGATCCACCCCAGAATCTGCCGCCGACGACATGACCGGCCGAAAAGCGCTCCCAAGGACCTCCGACGAACGCAGAGGACACCCCAGACCCGATCTCCGCCCCGAAATCCCACCAGAAACCGAATGACCCTTAAGGCCCGAACCAGCGTCCAGATTGGCATAGCGCTTAACCACTATAGCCCCAGCCCGAAATCTCTTAACAACTAACTTAACCCTCTTCAGCACCCGGCCCGCCACAAAACCCACCCTACGTTTAAACCCAAGCAAAGACTTAAAGCCCAACTGATTCGAGGATCCACAGGCCCAAACCAACGCCTTGGAGAAGCGCCCCAAAATTTCAAAAACCTTCTCGAATACTCCAAACACGCCATCCCTTTGCAGAGAACCGTCACCCTCAACATCTGGATCCCTGGACACGCCAGCCGATCTGCAGACACAACCTCGAGACCTGAGCTAATCATCTGCACGATGGACCAACCCCGAGGGACCACCCGCTTGCTCCTCTAGGACGGAGCAATCTCTCCCCTGACGAACCGCCCCCATCTCCATTCCTCGCAGCTTCGTCTTCTCCACGTCTCACCTGACCGGCAAAGGCCAATCCCCATCAATCTTTACCGCAACCCTAGTTCCTGAGACGGATGCTGCAGAACTCACCACCTCCGCAAACGACGGACGTCCTGTTCCATTCCCCAGCTTAACGCCCGACGGAACACCACCAGAGGAAGGAAGACCGCCAGAAGACGACGACCCAACCGTGGTTCCCAGAAAATCCAGAATTTTGCTCAGCTCCCCGGACACACGGCTCCACCCTCTCCCGTCCCGACCTTCAGGAAAGAGAATACGCCCTCTCCGACCTCCGTCGAACACAGCTACCTCCAAGAACCGCCCAGATTTGTTTTCACCTCTCCGAGCGATTGTCACCTTAGACCCCTCCCTAAAAGATTTGACAAATTCCTCAATCCCAGGATTACCCAAAACTTCTTCCACCCTCGACAGCAACCAGGCAAAGCAGCTCAACCCGAACACAGCAGAACCTGAAAAACCTTTCCTCTTTTACTCCACCCGAAGCTCGGCAGATCCTGCTTCCACCGAGAATCGGAAGGACTTCGCCTCCACAAAAAACCGGCTCTCCATCAAGCCGAGACTGACACCCCTACAGGGAAACCATCCCTTCCAATAGAATGAGAAAAAATAAACCCACCACCCTGGAACCACCAACAACACTGAAAGAGAGAACGACCTTGTCCTATTTGTATGTTATACCCATACAACAGGTTTTGAACCCACAACTTAACGCCCACCCTGTTGAGCTAGAGCTTGTTCAATATCTTACCTCTTTAAACATTTCTCTCTTTGATTTAAAACGATACAAACTCATATAAATTTGGTTTGACTCAGTTAATGTTCGTGAACTCACTCTTATAAGGATCACCCCTCTCGACCTATAAGTAGTGGCTCGCAGACAAAGGAGCAAATATACGTGACTGCCTATGGAGATAACATCAACCATCCTCAACCATTTAATGGCAGTGACACTGTGGGTGTAGGGAATAGGGCAGGTTTGATCATTAAGAACACTGGTTTCTCTCATGTTTGCTCTAATTCTTTCACTAAATTTCATCTCAAAGACATTGTTCACTATCCTAATGCATCTACAAATTTACTGTCAATATACAAATTTCGTCGTGATAATCATTGTCAATACAACCTGACAGGCAGTATGTTCCTTGAGGGGCCAAGTGAGAATGAGCTATATCCCATCCATTTTCATTGAAATTCTATGATAAACTGAAGGGGCTTTATGTGTACCTTCACTAGTTCTTGGCTCTATGCCTACCTTCAAATTGTATCAATCCACTCGACATCCTCTCAATGTCTTCAAGCTATCTAGCAAATCACTGAACCATCCACCTACAAGCAAGCTTCCCTTAAACCCATTTGGCTTGCAGCTATGCAAAGTGAGTTTGATCCTCTAATGTCAAAACTTGGACCCTCTGCACTAGGCCACTGCATCAGAATGTATAGTGAGGAATAAATGGGTGTTTTTGTGCATGATTGGAATTCGTTATGGAAATTTCTCATTTAAGGAAATTTTTGGGGTTTGGGGGTGAGAGGAGGCATTTGACCCCTCTCGACCTTCCTCCCTCTGCCCTTGGTTCCCTCCCCCTAGTCAACCTCCGATCCATCTACTCCTTCCGGATCTTCAACTAGGCCGAGTCTAAGGTTGACCTGAAACGCAAAGACTACCATCACAACCCCCTGCTCGGAACGGCCACTTGCTCGCCGAATCTAAGAGGTTCGACTCTAGCCGAGCTCGCACATGGATCCCAACTTGGGAAGCTGAGCTTGAGTAACTACTACTCGCTCAAGTTCGGCTCGTTTACACTCTCTATTCCCTAAGGTTCAAATTTTGTCAATTTACTCCCTAAGGTGTTTATCCTTATCAAATAGATCATTCTGTCAAGTCTCCATTAACTTTTTAACATCCATACCACGTAATACCCCATTAAAAGCCAACATGTGTTACAATAGTACAGTCAGCATGTCTACTCAGCATCTAAACACTCTGGCTTGCCATGTCAATGCCAGACATCATTGAGACAAAAGAAATAAAAAATAATAATAAAATAAAAAATTAAATTAAATTATAGCAAATCACCCTAAAAAAACTTTCTTCTAGATTGATCCCTTAGCTAAGATACGTCTTCTTTGCTCCTCCACTTAGTTGCCTTCTTCCCTCAACTCTCTTTTGCAGCACCGCCGCTGCTCACCATTTCAAAGCCCATTTCGACTAAGTTGATGCCCCCATGCGTGACTGAGGCCCACGTCGACTGGGTCAGCCACCTTGCCAATACTTTACAATAAAACTCAAATCAACGGAAAGAGATGCAAAATTTTGGGCTTTTTAAGCCCCAACTTAACATCATCATTTTTCTTCTTACCTTTGTCGAGCGGGACTACTAAGGTGAGAAGAATAATCTGAAAAGGGAGAGAAGAAAAGCGGCTAGGGTTGTAATCGAGTCTACGATTCAATGTTCAAGGTCGGTTAGTTTAAACTTTTTTTTTTTCAAACATGAGCCTAGCTCAATCTTATCATCGGGCTAAATAATCTATTCAAATGCCATTCATTTATTTTTCGCATGAACTTGAGCTTGTTTACGAGCGCCTCAATTAACTTAATTATTGCATATATAAAGTAAATGTTGTGATTGTTTAACTCTTTTTCTTTTCTTTTCTTTCTTTCTTTTCTTTTTTTTTCTTTTTTTTGTAAATCCATAGTTAATTAATTATTGTTGAAATTTTATTATTTAAGTTAATTTGATAAATTAACTCAAATCTTATCTCTAGGTATCACTCATCAACTTGTTAGGAAGATGAGTTTGAGTTCTATTGTAGTGCTAGTTTATTAATGTGTTCATCCAAAATTGAGTGAATATTAAGGGGATGTTTGACTACACAATGCAGAACAGAGGTCCCAACTAGCAAACAAGATCAAGGGTCTGAGCAGGTTGAAGGCCAAGTTGCTAGTCATTGCTGAGGAGCAGCGGGCATCTGAAATCAAGCAAATACGAGGAGATGCAGTGAAGGCCGAGTGGGGCCAGCAAATACGAAACTATGTATTTCATCCATACAAACTTGTCAAAGATGTCCGGACAGGATTTGAGACTTCGGATATCGCTTCTGTAATGGATGGTGAACTGGATCCCTTCATCAAGGCTTACCTCAAATACAAATACACCATGTCACTCTCCGCAACTGCATAATTAACATCCAACAAAATTATCCATTTAACTTTTGTAATATATAGTTTTATTTATTGATCCCCCAACTTCTTTTGGTGGAGTGCTACTGCCTCATATTACTGTACAAGCTAACAACCAAGATGAACTCTCCCTGCTAACCAGTGACTAGAAGCAGTGATGGTAGAAAAACACAGGCGAAATGAAGGGATATTCAAATCCCTCCCATGTTCACATGACATGATCATTTCAACCATATCTTTTGTGATTGAGATAATAACCTAGGAAATGAATCAGCTTCCATACTCCATTTCTCATTCCTCCAGGAGAATAACATCAGTGACTATTTCTTTGTCCATGTGGAATTTTACTTGTTCAGAGTGGATAGCTAAGGGGTAGTACGTTTTGCTCTTTGTGAAGACGAGAATACTTTCTTCAAACAAGTGGAAGGCAACCTTGAAGCAACATTCTACTTCACTACTCCATGGGCTGCCTTTTCGATCATTGCTTTTCTTACTCACTTCCATTCGAATTGTGTAATGTTATTTCTCTTTAGGTCCTCTCCACCTTGAATCATTCTAATGATGATGATTTGTAATGGTGCATTCTTTGTGTAGAATAAGAGAGCTTGATGTTTTCATGTACAAGATGCTAATGGTCAGTCAGTGTTCACAAATGATATCCAAAACTGTTTCCCTCAAAACCTAAACACAGGTTGACAACTCTTAAAAACTTGTAGAGATCAACTTGACTAGATTTTTTTTTGTTGATGCGTGAATTACGCAGAATCTACAGAAGCGGTTGCATTTATTTACTATCTAGTACATTGTAGACAGCTTTCTATGCTGCCTTCTTTTTCCCAAACAGTAAGCTCAATGAATAAGTGTTTCCCTTCTGTGCAGCAGCTTCTACTCGCTTCCCACCGATCTACAAATTTTTATCAAGTATTCGATCAAATCAAGGTAAACAGTACACAAAAATAAACCAATAATTCAAAGAATAAACTTTACGTCAACCACAAGTGTCATACATGTCTCTTATGAAAAGTAATGATTTAAGGAATAGAAAATAATACCTTGTCCATGAGCCAATAGCCAATGGTTGGCATGTACTGCACCGCATACATAACAGCAAGCACAGGCTGCACGAGACAACCAAAAGATTTGGGTTTTTTACATAACAAAGAATATGCCAGTGATAACGACAAAGAAGAAGAGTATGTTTCCTGTTCTCATTATAAAAAGCACTAAAACAAGGAAATTTGTAGTAGTGTGCACAGCCAGTCTTGTGGTTGCAATCAAAAGACTTTTCTTATATGTCTTGATTAATTATTTCAAATTTTTGTATACTTTATTGTTATGGCTAAAACATCTTCTGCCTTGTATGATTATCATAATAAAATAAAAAATGGTAGTCACCTCAAAAGGAAACGAGAACAAAATTAATAAATAATTAAATGAAAAAAGAGGACCTGGAGCTGGAGGAGGGGGGGAATGAGCCAGGAAAAGAAATAAATTATTCAGGTGGAATCCGAAGAACATTCTTAGTTGCAGGCCATTCCGCCTAAAGGTGGGCCTACCAAATTTACCATTCAAGAATCCAAGAGAAGGTCTGAGGGATAGAAGCTCAGATGTCTAGAGATCACCAATCTGCCAGTGGATCCTTAACCACCTCATATAACAACGATTTCCATTATACTCTATGCCTAACCGTTTGGGTGTTCGATTTTTTGAAATCAGAATTCAATTCTAATTCACTGTGCAAATTTTGAAGTTTGACTTTGTGACATAAAATTTTGAAAAAAATTGAAAAAGTGAAATAAAATATGATTTGGTTTTGAAAAAAGTAGAAAAGAATCAGAATTCTTTTTCATTGCCAAATGAACACAACTGAACCTATCAATCCCAAAGTAGTACAGGTGCTTCTACTGGAATTTTGTCGGCAACACTTACTAAGACATATTTTTAAGACCTCCCAGCCATGTGTCTACAATGCTAAGAATATTTGTCCTTCTCAATTTTGAATAACTCTCCACAAGATTTCTCTAAGAAATCTTTGACAATTTGTGGACATCAGTAGACACATGTCAATGAGCCTTTTCCGCTGTTATCAGCTGAGTCAAAATTTCGTCCATAGCTCAGCTCAGCTCATATTTATTAAGCAAAATGAGCTGAGCTCAAGCCCACTTTAATCATTTGAAGTAATGTATCAAGCTTGAGCACTAAGATACTCAACTTGTAAGCTCGCAAGCCGCTGTTATATCTTGAATTCATACAGATAAGAGGGGGGTTTTATATCTTGAATCCCCATGTGTGACACCCTCCTCGCTTGAAGTGTGGGAGCTTTCACGTACAATGGCTTACACCTCATCCCAATTGGTCAATAAGATGAACGGACAAATGGTTCCTTATATTAAAAGCCATACTCCGCCATCTTTTTATACTGTGCAAGAGTCCACATGGAATAAACGTCATGTCGAAGGACCCATATGTTGGCACAACACTCGGAAATAAGTTAATCCAAGTCTAAAAGGCCCAAAATGTTGAAAAGGGCCTACAGAATTAGAAGGGGTTAGTAAGCTGCAAGATGGACCTAAACAAAGCCCAAATCCAGTCTTAAGATGCGTGCCACATTCATGCCTTTTGCTAATGATTTTCAAAACCAAAAAGGGGTCCAAATGGCTACCACAAAATTCCAGAAGCAATCTAGAAGTTATCTGGTATGCATAGAAGTTAGCTGCCTTTCATCAAAGAAGACAGACTAGCAACAAAAGGTCTAGTCCTACACGCAAGGAATGGTCCAGCCAGATAAGGATAAACAGTCATTTTAAATTTTAAACATAATCTGATTGGTAGAAGGTTATTCTGATGAAGTTCCGCTAGCTTTGGCCCTATAGTAGGGATGGGAGAGAGAAAATGCTGAAACTCTGCCAGTATTTTGTCAGAAAACACTACTGTCGCAGAAGAGTTCTGTAAGAAAAGCAATGTGAAAGTTCTGCCGGAGTAAAGAAAGAAGCATGAGAAAAAGAAACGATAATGGTTTCTGGTGGTCTTTTCTGGAAATCTTGCAGGTCCCTAGAAGGTCTGTGAGCAAACGGAAGATTTGAAGCATATATACTGAATGGGAAGCTGCAGGTACATTTGAAGGACACTAAAAATCTGTGTACGCAGATTAAGGAGAGAAAAGAAGAAAAGTTCCTTTCTCTTCTTCAGTTGTTCTTCTCATTGTAATCCTAAAATACTTTATGTCCAATACTCTAATTTCTTTTCTTTTATTGCCTTATCTTTTAGAAACAGTGGTTGCTAACACTTATAATTAACAATCAAGACTTACTTGATTGGAAATAGGTATATACATTCTCTTAAGAAAGAAAAATGCCTGAACGCAGCACGGTTCATATGCTCATGAGAGCACTATATGGTTTTCCAGTGTGGTGGGTCGTGTACCATTAGCATTATTTCTCGTGGTGCATGCAGTAGCTCCTGGGCACTGATGGTGGGCCAACAATATTCAAAAGTTTTGGAACAGCACAAAATTTAGCAAGCTCAAGCCTCTCCCAAGTCCAATTGAGCACCCTAAGAGCCAAGTTTCAGCCCAAAGCTTGATCATTGAATCAAGCTCAAGTGAGTTTGAGCTTTGGTAATTCCTCATCAAGCTGAGTCTGAGCACCACGAAACTCAGGCTCAGCTCAGGTAGTTTGCACCCTGCATTTGCCAGATTCCATTCTCTCATATTGATGATGAAAGGCAACAGTTATAAAGAAGGAACATCTAACCAGTATTGGCAATTAGCTAGAGTTCCTGAGAGTTCAATTCTCAATTTTCAACAAAGGGACAGGAGAGAGGTCTAACTCAATAAGGGTAGGAAGCCTAATCTCAACCTCAGAAAGAGGATGCCTTGAAAGCCTCAATGTCCAAAACCCACAGGGATGTAGTCCCTGCTAATAATAGTGAACCTGATTGAATCCGAATTTGGAAATTCTATTATTTCTTTCAATCTAGATACTATATTATGGCCGCAAAGAAACCATCCAATTGGGCTTGCTAAACCCAGTTAATCTATGTTGCAGCAAGTCTACACTATGTTAGGGACCACTCAACTACTCAAAGCTACAAATAAAGAAGTTGAGATCTAAAAAGCTAGATAACCAAAGAAACGATCTGACACCCTATGGCTAATTTGCACATGATGCACACTGTATAGCCATTAGCATTATGTGTGTTTATCATGATGCCAAAAAGCATAATTCATAAAAATCTCAAAAATTTAAGAAAACAGATGATCAGGCACAACATAGTTTCAGAGTTTTCTTTTTTATAAGTAATTTAAAATTCAATAAAAAGCGCAGAGGGGCGCAACCCTAATACACGGGAAGTATACAAGAGAGCCCCTAAACAGGAGGAACAACTAATAAATTAAGAAAGTCTACAAAAGTAGAAACACCTAGGTGGCAAAGATGGGGAGCTATCCATAGATATAGCGTGTTAAGAAGACGCTTCCTTAAAACTACCATTACAGTCTCGACATCTTCAAAAAGCCTCGCATTCCGCTCCCTCCAAATGCTCCACAAAACACAGTGAGGAACTAAACGCCAAACCTTTTTTGCTAGGCCATGCCCTCGAAAAGCACCCCAAGTAGTCAACAAACCCATCACCGATTGTGGCATGACCCATTCAACTCCAAATAAAGAAAACATAAAACTCCAAAGCTCACGGGCGGTGTCGCAATGAAGTAATAGATGATCAATAGACTCCCCCTTCTTTTTACACATACAACACCACTCAATAACCACAATATTCCTCTTACGTAGATTGTCATGAGTCAAAATTTTTCCTAAAGCTGCAGTCCATACAAAGAACGCCACCCTTGTCGGAGCCTTAGCACACCATATCTTCTTCCACGGGAATGATGGACCTTCTTTCCGACTAAGTGCTTCATAATATGACCTCACTTCAAAATAGCTCCTTGTAGAGAGGTTCCAAACTAACTTGTCACCCTCTCCTTGTCGAATCGGAGTGGAGTACAACCGCTCGAAGAAAGAGAGCACCATCTCCAACTCCCAGTCCTGTAATTGCCGCGTAAAGAGAACATTCCAATGAATATTGCCATTATGAACAGCCATATTATCTACCACCATAGCCGCTTTGTTCCTCACAAGACTATACAGAACTGGAAAACAAAGCTTCAAAGAAATCTCCCCACACCACCGATCATGCCAGAAACTGATATATGATCCATCCCCTACCACAAACCGAACATAATTGCAAAACTTCTCCCACCCTTTCCTAATATATTTCCAAACCCCTACTCCATAGGAACCCGACACCTCAATAGAGCACCACCCACCCTTTAGGCTCCCAAATTTGGCGTCAATCACCAAACGCCATAGAGCCTCTCTCTCCCTACCATATCTCCACAACCATTTACCTAAAAGAGCTTGGTTAAACAGGGAAAGGTTGTGAACTCCCAACCCACCTGAATGCAACGGAGTACAAATCCTGTTCCATTTCACTAAATGAAATTTGGCCTCATCCCCTATGCCACCCCATAGGAAATCCCTCTGGATTTTTTCAAGATGATTAGCCACCCTCAAAGGAATAGGGAACAGCGACAAGAGATACGTGGGGATATTGGACAGCGTGCTCTTAATAAGAGTCAACCGACCGCCCTTTGACAAATACATACGCTTCCAACCAGCCAGTTTCCTTTCCATTTTCTCAATCACCCCTTTCCAAGTAAGAACGGACTTGTAAGAGGCACCCAAAGGCATACCCAAATATGTCATAGGCAGCGATCCAACCCTACAACCCATAAGTTGGGCCAACCCTTCAACATCCTCCACCTCACCAATAGGAACAATTTCTGACTTTCCTAAATTAATCCTTAATCCCGAAATTGCCTCAAAACAAAGAAAAATGCACCTCAGATGTCGAATTTGTTCTTCTTGCGCTCCACAAAAAATCAACGTATCATCAGCAAACAATAAATGATTCACTACTATTGCCTCTGACTCACTATGTCCCACAGTAAAGCCTGTCATCGAACCCTACTCCATCGCAGCAGCCAGCATCCGACTCAAAGCCTCCATAACCACCACAAATAATAAAGGCGACAGAGGATCACCTTGTCGCAACCCGCGAGAGCTAGTAAAGAAACCCGTCGGAGTTCCATTGACAAGGATGGAGAATCTCACCGTAGAGATACAAAAACGAATCCAAGCTCTCCATTTCTCCCCAAAGCCACAACGTTGTAATAAGTAAAGTAAGAAGTCCCAATTCACATGATCATAAGCCTTTTCCAGATCCAGCTTACACAACAACCCAGAATCCCCTGAACGGATTTGACTATCCACACATTCATTAGCAATAAGCACTGAATCCAAGATTTGTCGACCACCAATGAACGCATTTTGGGTGTTTGAAATAATCTTACCCAACACTGATTTAAACCTGTTCGCAAGGACTTTGGAAATAATCTTGTAAATTCCCCCAATAAGACTGATAGGCCGAAAATCACTCACAACCACAGCATCATTCTTCTTTGGAATCAGAGAGACAAAAGTAGCATTGAAACTCTTTTCAAACTTGCCTCGAGAGTGAAAATCTGCAAAAACAGCCATAATGTCATGCTTTAAGATATCCCAACACTTCTGAAAAAAAGCCATAGTGAAACCGTCGGGGCCCGGAGCCTTATCTCCATTGAAATCTCTGATGACCTCCCACACCTCCTTCTCCTCAAACCCTCTCTCTATCCAGCTACTCTCATCTTCATCAATTGAAAGAAAAGAAAGGCCCTCTACCCTTGGCCGCCAAGAAGAATTCTCAACATACAAGTTTTTGTAAAATTGAACTATATGCTCCTGAATTTCCTTTGGATCTTTGGAGATTTCACCATCTATACTTATAGAATCCACTTGATTAAATTTGCGACGCGAGTTGGCCATCCTGTGAAAAAATTTTGTGTTCTTGTCCCCCTCCTTCAACCACAAAGCTCTGAATTTCTGTCTCCAAATTATTTCCTCACACAGAAGAGTTTTCTCCAGCTCTCTAGACATATCTATCTTGCGAACCTTCTCTTCCTCCTCTAGGCCTCGGCCTTCATCAACTGCATCCAGCTCACAAATGCCCTCCAATAATTCCTTCTTCTTCTTCCCTATATCACCAAACACTTCAGCATTCCATTTCTTCAAGTCCGTCTTCAATGCCTTCAGTTTAAACGCCAAAATGTGACTTGGAGAACCCGAACACTCATAAGACAACCACCACTTTTTGATTTGCTCAACAAAGCCCTCATAATTCAGCCACATGTTCTCAAATTTAAAAGACCTTTTTCCTCCTCTTGGTGCCCCACAATCCAAAAACAAAGGGAAGTGATCGGACAGAAGTCTTGGAAGCCTCCTTTGGACTACTTCGGGATAGTGTTCCTCCCACTCCACAGAAATTAAGAATCTATCAATTCTCGACCATGTGTGGTTATTCGACCATGTAAATTGGCCATCTTGAAGAGGTAGATCCACCAAGTTCTGCATGAAGATGAAGTCTGAAAATTCTTCCATAGCAGCTGAGAAACTGGTAATGCCCGACCTCTCACTCGGAAAACGAACAACATTAAAATCTCCCCCAATACACCACGGCACCTCCCAACAACTCATCAATCCAGCTAACTCAATCCATAAATCCCTCCTATCCCTGTCATCATTAGGGCCATAAACCCCCCCAAACGCCCAAGAAACATTATCACCAATGTTGCGGAAAGAACAAGCAACCGTATATCTACCTATACATTCCCCCAATTTCTCCACCACTCTCCTATCCCACATAAGTAAGATCCCACCCGATGCTCCATTGGCTCCCAAATAACACCAATCAACCTGATTACACCCCCATAAACTCCGCACCACCTCCCTTGAGATTATTGCCATTTTAGTCACCACCAAACAAACAATATCCGCCCTCCATTCTCTTAGAAGCCCTCTAATTTCTACTCTTTTTTTCATCTCATTAATCCCTCTAACATTCCACGAAAGTAATTTAGGCATCATAATTGCATACAGAACCCCTACCTTTGATGCGACCTCTAGCCGATAGAGCCCCTTTCTTCTCATAATTCAAGGACCAAGCCAACCTGTTTAGTTCTCTCTTCCCTTTTGCCCCTTTGTTCAACGGACACAAAGTCTGAGGACTGGCCGAGGATCTTCCTCCAGCAGCTTCTATCTCCTCAAACATAGCTAACATTCTGTCCTCAAATCCTTCGCAAGATAATCCGATAGCCTGATAACATCTCATAACTTTTTCCACCACCCATCTAGGTGATATCCTGTGTTTTTCTCCCCCTTTTGCTGCCAAAGGTGTGATTTCCAGCGGTGCACCACTCGCCCCCTCCTCGTTAGAATTTTTTTCTACTAGTTCTAACAGGAGATCGCTTCTAACATCCTGTGTACCACTGTCCAGTAGAACTTCTCCCTCATCTGTTACACCAGCATCTTCCCCAAGGCAGCTCTCCCCTTGATTTCCCACTAAAACAGGTTCACATATCACCATCTGCAAATTGTTAATGTCCATCATCTTTGTCACTGAGCTTGTACCCACAGCAGGAGCACCCATCTCATTACAAGTACATTCTGTTACCAGGAGCTCCGGCAAGACTCCCGAAACCTGCTCCCCTACTTCAGTAATGATGTTACCCTTCAAAGAGCCACCGTCCACCTGAAGAGCCACTGCTGCATCTTCTCCTTCTTCACCACACAACACGACCTCAGGCATACTCAGCTGAAGGGAATTTTCTGGTTTCCCAGCCCTCACGCTCCGACCCACTACCGTGACCTGTCCCTGTTTTCTTGTCCAAACAGCCTTAGAAATTCCAGACTTCCGGCGTTGATAAACACGTTGAAAACCACGACTGGAATGATCTGAACCAGACCCACGAGCAGAGGCGCCGGAATCCTTGGCTTTACGCACCTGATGTGCTGCGGATGATGATGCTCCAGCATGCATAGAAAACACAGGGGTCGGAATGGGTCTTAGGCATGATCCAGCTTTAGCTTTAACAATAAACTTGGGCTTTTTAATGGGAAAACCCAGAGGGGCTTTGCCTTTAGAATCATGGGCCACTTTAGAGGATTTGGAGATGGGCCGGGTATCCTTGAAGCCCATAAAGGCCTGCTTGGTCTTAGGAGCAGCGTGAGAAGCAAACTGCTTCTGACTGAAATCCAGGTGTCCTTCCTCCAGCAAGAGAAGATCCGTGAGACAAAGGCCTATCTCCTCGTGCAGAACTGCCAACGACTCCCTTAGCCTACGAACACCTAGCCTATCACCAGAGAAGACCTTGCGTGAAGAAGCGGAAGACATGTTGGCAGACCCAACAGCTTCTCTCCTTGGGAATGAGTCCTGCGACTTATACAAGTCTTTGTTCGTATCTAGACCGACTGCAATCCAAATGTATGTCTTCTCTCGAGTAAAAAATGCATATGTCTTCTCTTGAGTAAAAAATGCATAAACATTTAAATAGTTCTTTTGCTTTAAGTGTAACAAGCACTTCTAGATCTTATAGCTGTCTTATAAACCTATACCAACTATCAGAGTAGTGAATAGAGAAGGGGCACATTGCAATATAAACTTATGTATGCATGTTACAGAGGTGAATTATTGCTAATACCAATGCATATACCTGATATGCTATCCAAACTTCCTTTAAACCATGGGTGGCAGCAATAATAGTGAGCTCAGCACATCGTTCCGATGGCACACGCTTCTGCGTAATCAAGAAAATAATATATAAATTAAACAAATCATTTGAACAGAAGAACTCATTAGATACAATGCCCAAAACCTCTAAAAAAAACCCACTTATCAACAATAACTACAAAAATGAATCCAGGAGAGAGATGCTGCCAGAATGTGTGCTACATGTTGCCTACTTGCTAATCAAAGAAGAGGCCCAACAAAACTGAAAAAGAATTCAAATGATGATATTATCATCACCGTGTAAAAAACTTTCTATCAGTTTATGACAGCTGCAACATTAGTGATTTAAAAGCATCATTGATCCAATATAAGGTAACTCTCATTTGGTGCTCAAGATCCCGGACACATTTATCATAGATGTTGATCTATTCTAATAAGTGACTCGCTAGCAACCAAATCGTACTGACCTTCCCTTTTATTGCTTTCATCTGTAAATTGGATCAACTATCATGGTTCAGTGACCAGATGCAATGTAATGCTACACATGACATGTTTTATTTTTCAAGTCCAGAACCACAAGTATTTTGTATCTTCAAGGATTATGGTATGATTTTTCTCAGACTTTCAAACTTGTGGGAAATTCTGATAAGCGTGCACTATTAAATGACACACCATTATGCTGATATTGGTGTACCCAACGTCTCATGCCAAAATTTGAAGCTCTCATAAAAAGTCTAATACATTTTTCGATTAATCTTCTTTTATTTTGTTTGTTCTTCTTTTTGGAAAAGGGAAAAAAGGTTTTGGGCGTTTTTTATTGGGGAACCTGGGGGGGAACCGATCCTTCTAACGCAAACATAAAAAGAGGGCACTTTCAGTCTGCTTTGAGCTCAAAAAATATTGCAGCATTTCATGAAATTAGAAAGATGAAAGAAATAAGTTTCTAAAAGCCTTCAAATTTCCATCAGTAATAAATGGCCACAACTAAGCTTTTCAAGTTACATTTTCATATAAAGACAATTTCTATTTAATATAGCTATTTGCGCAAGTATTATAATAGTAGTTTCATTTTCATATAATGTTTTGTAAGTTGTTGAAATTATATGGTGCTTCAGCACTACAACTAATCACTCTTCTTCCCAAAAGAGGTGGAGTTAAAAAAGAAGAAAGAAGGTTTTAGAGAAGGAAGATCTTGAAGTTTAGAAGATTTGGAATATTCATTCATGGCTTATATCATTTTATAGATATTTTATCTAGAGAAATTAAGAAATTCTTCATTTAAGGTGAATATTGTAGTGGAAAGTTTGTTTGAAACATTCAATATAGATTATTAGGTATTTTGGGTCATCTCTGTGATTTTTGGTCCTATCATAAATGGGTATTATATGCTGTGTTTTGGTGTGTCAACGGTTGGCAAATAAGACCATATAAGGGCTTAAATTAGCGCTGTAATGAAGGTTGTGAATTTTGTAGTTAAGAATTTAATGTAGAGCTTATTCTCTCCATTTTTCCATCTCCTCTTTGCTTTTTCTCTCCTTCTCTCCTTTAAACCAAATTGCTAGGTTAATATCTTTACTCTTCCTCCCTCACTGCCATTTCTCTTATTATGTGTCTATCTTTACAGTAATACTAATCTGTCCAACTTTGGTATCAGAGCAAGTTCTCATTCTTTAAACAAGACTTCAATTGGTTAACTGGCACAATTCTTAGACTCAGAAAGCTTGCTAGGATTGAGATCAATATCAACATGAATGAGAATTTAATTTCAGAAGCTATTAGGGGTGGGCAAAAGCCCAAGTGGGTTTCCAACAATTTCCGATCCGATCCGTCTATTTTTATATTAAAGAAAAAAAGAGCCCAATTACAAGCACCATCATAAATCTCCCTTCTACCTCCTTGGGTTCCCTTCAATCTCACTTCATCTTTTTTAGAAGAAGAGACGAGGATGCTTCGTCTTAGTCAAACGAGGACGAAGATCTAGATTCATCTCCGCCAGATGAAGGCCAAGAGATCTTTGTCAGATCTCTAAACCTTTGTCGGACGAAGACGAAGACCTATTTCATATAAAGATGAAGAGATGCCTATCTCCAACTATCCTGATCAACTCTGACTTCGACTTTTCAATGCTGATGTCGGAGGTTTTCCAACTATACTGACTCTGGCGAAAGCAGAAGCCGAAAGAGGTCTTTCCGACTCTGTCGGATTTGGTGCAATGGTTAAGGTAAATTATAGGACTACTAGTACTAAATTTTCTATTACTTATTCATTTGGGAAAATTATTTTGATAAGGCTTTATCCACAATCACCCATCAATTTTTCTCATACTCTCTTAGGGAGGCCATACATTTGAGGCAATGAAAAAGAATCTCAAAACTATGGTGGAAGAAAGTCAAGTACAATAAGCCCATTAAAAGAAAATTTATTAATTATAGAACAGTAGACACCGACAAGTGGATGAGAAGCTATCTAGTCCATTTGACATCTCTTTTATGAATTTCTCATGCAAAAGATTGATAACAAGGAAAGAAGATATCTTTCATTAATTGTTTAGAACTGACTGACCAAGAGTGATATCATCAATGAGTTGTTAAAACACAAAGAAAGCCACTCTTGGGGGAACTTTAACTTTCCAAAAACTCTTTCATGAAAAAAAAAAAAAAAAAAAAAAACTGTATAGGACTAGATAATACCTTATAGTAAAACTTCACTTTAAATGATTTCCTTCGCGCTGGAATCCAACAAATTTTATCCTCTCTTTAACACCTTACTTTAAGAGAATATAACATCTCAAAAAATCTAGAAACCACTTCCACCTCACAATCATGTACAGGTCGAGTAAACAAAATATTCCACAGAATTGTACCATTTTGTATCTGCATATTCTCCTTCACCCATGCATCCTTACCACAAGCAATAGTAAACAGCTCTGAAAAAAGTCTTCAAAGGTAATCACCACACCACACATCATGCCAAAACAAGACTTTAGAACCATCTCCGACCTCCTATCTTACATGAGCTGCAAAAGCATCCCAACCGCTCCTAATACATTTCCATACTCCCACTCCAAAAGAACCCCTAACCTCCTTTGAGCACCAACCACCCCTCATACTCCTACATTTAATATCCACCACCTTTCTCCAAAGAGCATCTCTTTCCATAGCAAACTGCCATAGCCACTTACCCAGCAAAGCTCTATTAAACTGAATCATATTTCTCACTCCTAACCTCCCCCGAAACCTTCGATAAACAAATCATAGACCAATTAACCAAGTGGAATTTAAACTCATCTCCAATACCTCCCCAAAGGAAATCCCTCTGAAGTTTTTCCAACCGATTTGCCACTCCCACTAGAATAGGAAAGAGAGACAAAAAAAAATTGTTGGTATAAATTCGAAAGAGTACTATTAATCAATGTTAACTTCCTACCCTTAGATAAATACAATATCTTCCACCCCGCTAATCTATTTTCCATCTTCTCAATAATGCTATTCCAAATATTAGATCCTTATTCTTAGCGCACAAGGGAAGACCCAAATACTTTATAGGGAGCGAGGCCACACCGCACCCAAGAATGCTAGCCAACTCCGCATCCCCTACATCACCTACAGGAACCATCTCGGATTTAGACAAGTTGATTTTTAGCCCCGAAACTGCTTCAAAACGTAGCAGCAAACATCTCAGATCTCGGAATTGTTCAACATTAGGCTCACAAAAGATCAAGGTATCATCTGCAAATAACAAATAGGACACAATCGTAATCTCCTCTTTCTTCACTGTGATATGGTGAGAGACTTATGGAATTTGGTCTTTAGGATGTTTGGAGTAGAGTGGGTTATGCCGAGACTGGTGGTGGAGCTCCTGGCGTATTGGGAAAGAAGGTTTAGTTAGAATGATCTTAATATTGTTTAGAATGTAATCCCTCCTTGCTTAATGTGGTACATCTAGAGAGTAAGGAATCTGAGAAGTTTCGAGGATTGCGAGCAGACAAGCTCAGATCTATAACCTTCTTTCCTTAAATCCCTCTTCAAATGGATCTCTATTAACGCCCTTTTTTATGCCTCTAACTTTGCATATTTTTGTGCTCTTTTTCCTTGTTTCCAATCATGTGGGGCGTTCTCTCTTGTATACTTTTTGTGTACTTGGGTTACACCCCTTACGCTTTTAATAAATCTGTTTTACTTATCAAAAAGCCTTATTCTCATATTATTTTAAAAATATTTTACTTATGGAAAACAAGGGATTCTTTACTTTCTTCTGAGCAATAAAGGAACAGGGGAAAGTTGCACAAGGGGGTCTTTCTCCCTATTAATTTTGATGGAAGAGTTGGGAATGCTTCCAAACACAAAGTGAGAAGCGGCCCACTTAGTAATTTGGTGCGCTCGAAAATTGGCACTTCTAGGAACTTTCGAGGCAGTCCAACTTCGAAAAAATTGAAACTGCTGATGAATATCTATTTTTATAAATTGCAATTAATTATCCAAAAAAATATATATATGTTTTGACTGGGGAGAAGATCCAATCTGAAAACAGTGTTGCTTTGTTTTTGTTTTGATAAGTAAATGAAATTTTATAAAAGCGTAAGGCGTCCCTCTAAGTACACTGGAAGTATACACAAGGAAACGCTTAAGAAGGCAAAGAAAAACGAACAAGAAAATCAGAAAAACTAATATACACGGGAGACAAAAAAGCCTCCGTCCAAATATACAACGTATGAAAAAACGAAGCAACAAAATTCTCCATGGAATTCTCTAAGTCTTCAAAACACCTAAAATTTCTCTCCTTCCAAACACACCAAAGAATGCAAATAGGCACCATCTTCCAAACTGCAGCACTCCTTGACCTACCTGCCTTCCACCAACATGTGAATAAATCGACAACTCTCCTAGGCATAACCCAAGACATACCAAACCTAGAAAAGACATGATTCCACAAAGTAGTATCCACATCACAATGAAGAAGAAGATGGTATACAGTTTCCCCGTCTCTTTTGCACAAGTAGCATCTATCCACAATAATGATCTTTCGCTTCCTGAGATTATCCGCTGTAAGAATCTTTCCAAGGGCTGCCGACCACGCGAAGAACGCCGCCCTCGAAGGAGCCTGAGTCATCCACACACTCTTCCAAGGGAAATGACTACCCTCACAACCGGCCAAGGAGCTGAAATAGGACTTAACCTTGAACACCCCTTTCTTGGAAGGGACCCACCTAAGCCTATCAGCACGATCTCTACTCACCCTGACTAAATGCAACACATGAAAGAAGGATGCAAAGACACCCACTTCCCAGTCATGTGCCTCTCTAACAAAGCTCACATTCAACTGTATAGAATCGCCCAAAACCTCCATATTATCCGAAACGGAAGCATCCTTCATTCGAGCTATACCAAAAAGAATAGGAAATGCTTCCTTCAACACCCTATCCCCACACCACAGATCATGCCAAAATTTTGTCCTAGCCCCATCCCCCACCTCCAATCTAGAGAGACCAGAGAAAATCCCCCACCTTTTCCTAATATTCTTCCACAGCACCAACCGGCTCGCGAGAACACCACCTACCCCACAAACTACCAAACTTGGCCTCCACCGCAACTCTCCACCAAGCTTCTCTCTCTATCCCATACCGCCACAACCATTTACCTAACAAAGCATGGTTGAACAACAACAAATTCCGAATACCCAACCCTCCATCTAAAATTGGGGAACAGACTTTCGACCACCTCACCAAGTGAATTTTAGATTCTTCACCCAATCCACCCCAAAGAAAATCCCGTTGAAGCTTCTCTAAACGAGCAGCAACACTCCTCGGGAGATGGAACAGAGACAAAAAGTAAGTAGGCACATTGGCAAGGGTACTCTTAATAAGGGTTACTCTACCACCCTTAGAGAGATACATCATTTTCCAACTAGCCAAACAATGTTCAATCTTCTCAACAACCCCGTCCCAAATATGAGTGGACTTATAGGAAGCCCCCAAAGGAAGACCAAGATACTTAACCGGAAAAGTGGCAAACCCACACCCTAAAATGTCGGCTAGCCTTTCCGCTTGATCAACATGCCCCACTGGATGGAAAAGGATGATGGTGAGAGAGTCCCCTTCCAATAACAAAGAGTTACAATTGAATAAGGCCGCAAATTTAACTGCCAATGAAGCTGCATGGGCCTCCCCAACATTTGCTTCCAGTGGGGGGAGACAACTGGTGTTGCTCCTTCTGAGTCACCAAGGACTGCAGCCGCTACTGCAAGGTTCAGTCTGATTGGTACATCAAAGTTCACCTTGAAAGAGCCCAAGGGAAGGGGGATGCCAAATCGCAGAACCTTTCTTCTACCAAGCTGAAAAGTGGGCTCTCTAATTTGTTTCAGAGTGGAGGGGATCTCAGGAATGGCAGCCTTGTGGACAAATTGATTTCTGGGCAACCAGATTTGATCCAAAGTGATTGCAGCCAGGTTTTGTAATGCACATTTCCATTAGATTTTGGGGTCTGTTAGAATATTAATTATAAATAACTAAATTCATTCTTTCCTATCAGTTTAAGCTTGGGGACAAGCGGTGTTTTAACACGGTATCAAAAAAGTGGTCCTGAGTTTGAATCCCAACTCCGCACTATACCTCCAATTTCAAATAAAATATTCCGCATGTTTGGCCTTACTGAGGAGAAGTCTAAGCCCACGTGTTAGGGGGAGCGTTAGAATTAATTATAAATAATTGAATTTATATTTTCTTATTCACTTAAACTTTTGGAATGATTGATGATCTAACAAGGTCTAACTATGAATAAGGATTAGATTAGGAGTGCTTTGGCATGTCTAGGTTTGGCATAAGAAAAGCCTATATAAGGGCTCAAAATAGGTATACAATGGTCGAATGAGTGGTTGGGCCAAATCTGTAAGGACTCCAAGATAAATTATGTATAGTCTTGTAGATCCTTTTCCTTTTCGACTCGAGTGATTTAGAGATTCAATTTTCTTCTACCCTAAGAATTAACATAACCAAACTTTAAGACTTATCTAGTGACATCAAACTTTACACAAAACACATACAACCGAGCAAGAGTCTTCACTCCTCTATTATGATGTGTAAAGCCTAGCTTGCATTCAGTATTTGATTTATCCAATAAAGGATAGGATCCATCCTCTTACAAATTTAGATTTGGATGAAATTGTACAATTGGAAGGGGAAGAACCAACAATAGCAAGAAAAAGTACTATATTCTAGCTTGAGGAATGGAACCGTGCTGCCATGATGAGACATATATGGAGTTTGTTTGTGAGATCACGGTCTCTTTGGGTTGCGTGGGTGCATGCAATATTGTTAAAGGGGAGGAGCTTTTGGCAAGTTCATATTCTTCCGATTTGTTTTTGGAGTTGGAGTAAGTTGTTAAAGCTCAGAGGTGATGCTAGACATTTTCTTTCCTTTTCTGTTGATACTGGTCAAGATATACATCTCTGGTTTGATGCTTGGCACTCGGATGGGGCTTTTTGAGAAGTACGAGCATCGTGTTATTTATGATGGTCATAGTAAGCTAGAGGCCCGTTTAGATTCAATCATTAAAGATGGTCAATGGAATTGGAGGCCTGCTCATTCTGATCAGATTGTAAATATTCAGAGTAAGCTGAGTTTGGTTCCTTTTGATGATAAAGATATTCTGCATTGGTCTACTTCAAAAAATGGTATGTATTCTTGTTCACATACTTGGGATGCTAATCGTGTTAAGCAACAAATTGTGGATTGGTGGTCTGTAGTATGATTTCCTTTCTCCATTCCTAAGCAAGCTTTTGTCACTTGGTTGGCAATGAGGGATGCGTTATCGATTGGAATGAAGCTTTTGGGTTGGGGATTTCAAGGGGATGTGAAATGTATTTCTTGCAGATTTGAGATTGAGGATAGAGATCATTTATTTTTCTCGTGTGGTTTTAGTGGCAGAATTTGGAAAAATGTTATGGGGTTATGTGGTGTGCTGAATCCACCTACTTGTTAGGATGATGTAGTTTCTTTAGGTTTGACTGAGTGGAGGGGGAAAACTATGAAAGCCTATATTTACAAGTTAGTGTTTGGTTCTTTCCATTTACAATATTTGGAGAACTAGGAATGCTCTAAGCCATGGTAATAATCTGAAGAAAAGCTTTTACGATAGATTAAGTAGGAAGTGAAAATACAGTTTACTACCAAAAGTAAATTTAGGAAGACACATGGAAATGTTATTCTTTGTAATGCTCGGAGTATAGATGGGATTTTATTTTAAATTTGCAGAGGGGTGTTTTGTTGGTTATATTTTTGTTTGTATATGGGTTATTAAGCTTTAGTGTTTTACTATAGCTTTCCTTTGTAAAGTGTTCAGTTGTTTTGTTAATGAAAGTTTCTCATTCGTCAATTAAAAAAATATATATTATATTCTATTAATATAATAAATAAGATAAATATAAGAACTGACCTCAGAAGAACCCTTCTTTTCTGCGGTTTTTATCCCAGAATCATTGGATGTTTCTATTGGCCCAGGACAGACAACAGTCACCTTAATTCCTTTCCAGAAGAGCTGTAATCATGCAAAGAGTAACAAGCATGTGAGAAGAACAGAAAATGAAGAAATTTTTAATAAAAAAAACAATAACATTAATAAGCTGACACTGTTGTAGTAAAAAGTTAATTCAAAAGACATAAATACAATAAAGAATTAATAACTTAGAAAGATTTTCATTTTTTATTTCCAATTTTCTTTCATGCTAAGAAATATGAAACCTTAGGGTGCTGATACAGCACAGTATAAATGCAGCCTACAAATGCAGAAACGAACATATTCCTTCCAGAGCACACTCATCCATTGTAGAGTTTTTAACTTTATCATTCTGAACTCTTATTTTGGGATAAATGCATTTTTAGTCCATATGGTTTAAGGTTTTGACAAATAGTTCCCTAGGTTTTAAGAAGTGATTAATCAATCCCTACAATAAGCGGGAAAAAAAAAAAATGATCCCTACCATTAGAAAAGTGATAGAATTCATTCATGTACCACATCAACACCAATCATAGTGTGACCCGTATCACTTACAATAAAGAATAAAAAGAATTATTAAAAAACTTATAATGGTAAATATATATTAAAAAAAATGAAAATAAAAAAATAAAAATAAAAAAGCAGGGGTTGGTCAGGCTGCCCCATAGCCATTGGGGTGCAAATGGCCAAATGGAAGTAGTTCGGCCACCCCCCAATGGCCATGGGGTGGTTCAGCCACTCTCAGATATGCTCAGAGGTCTCAATCACCTCCTATGGAGCTATTTGTCAAAACCTCAAACCACAGGTACAAAAAATGCATTTATCCCTCTTATTTTCTTTCCCATCTATTTTATATTATCATATACAACTGACGTTGACTCTCTAATATTATCATGAGTGAAGAAAACGTAGGATATGTTCTACTTTCAATCTATCCCCAGCAACCACCAACAGGACCACTAGAAAAAAATATTATTCACGTGTATTGCAATATTCTACATTCGATTACTCATCAACAAAAAAATGAAAATGAAAATCCATGAAATTCAGGACCAGTAAAACATCAACATTTTTATATCAGGGAAAATCACCCAACCCTGTAGAATTTCAGAGTATATTGGCTGTCAAGCTTGCTCGTCTAGTGAGCGTGTATAGGATTATATATAGAACATACAAGGTAGTATAGTTTACATGATAAGCCTTAGCTTATAGTATTCTAATCTAACACAAACTCTTAGATAGAAATCTAATTACAAGTAAATCTCCTCTAGATAATCTTATCCTTATCAACCGGTTGTGTTATCAACACTCACTAGGAGGTTTGATCAACCGGGAGTCTATCAGCACACTCACTAGGAATCTTAAGAGATTGAATCACACTAGGAGTATGTTGTGCGCTAATATCCTCCCTCAAGTTCAGCGGTAGTGAACGAACGTTGAGCTTGAAGCAAAGGAGTTGAAAACGCTTGGAAACAAGAGGTTTGGTGAGCACATCCGCAATCTGATCAGAACTTGGAACAAAGTGAATTTCTAAGAACTTGGAAGCAATTAACTCCCGAACAAAATGAAAATCAATGGCCACATGTTTCGCCCTTGCGTGGAACACGGGATTGACCGATAAGTAAGTGGCTCCAATGTTGTCACACCAAAGTTTTGGTGGATTAGGCCGTGGAACACCAAGTTCTTGGAGAAGAGAACAAAGCCAAAGTAATTCTGCGGCAGTATTGGCAACAGACTTGTATTCAGCCTCTGTGGAAGACCTAGACACGGTTGGCTGCTTTCTAAAGCTCCAAGAAATCAAGTTGGTGCCAAGAAAAACACAGTAGGCTCCTGTAGAGCGCCTGTCATCAGGGCATCCCACCCAATCAGCATCCGAATAAGCTTGAATAGAGGTGGAAGAATTCTTGTGCAGCAACAGGCCGTGAGTGATGGAATGCTTTAGATATCAAAGAATTCTCTTGACGACTTGCCAATGAAGCTTTGTTGGGCGATGCATGAATTGACAAACACGATTGACAGCAAACACCAAGTCTGGACGCGTGAGAGATAAGTACTGCAGAGAACCAACTGTGCTGCGATATAAAGAGGGATCTTCCATAGGGTCACCCGTGAATGCAGACAAGGCTGAGGAAGAAGACATTGGAGAGCTAACCGGTTTTGCATTTGCCATATTGGTTTTGTTTAGTAAGTCCCTAATGTACTTCTATTGGGAGAGAAGAAGACCATCTTTCACGAGTATAACCTCAATGCCAAGAAAATTGTGTAATGATCCCAAGTCTTTAACCGCAAAGTCAGTGCCGAGTAGCTATAAAAGTTCAGTAATAGCAGCAGGAACTGATGAAACAATGATAATATCATCAACATAAATGAGTAAGAACATAGTTATAGTTGTTGTACGATAAATGAACAAAGAGGAATCAGCCTTGGAACCAACAAAACCGAGCTGAAGAAGCTTCCCACTGAGACGAGAAAACCATGCCCGAGGTGCCTGTTTCAGACCGTAAATGGCCTTTTGCAACTTGCACACATGATGAGGATAGGAGGAGTGAATGAAACCCGGTGGTTGTGCCATATAGACATCTTCAGTCAAGAGTCCATGTAGAAAGGCATTTTGGATGTCTATTTGCTACATAGACCAGCCTGCAGAGTAAGCAATGGATAAAACAGTTCGAATTGTTGTTGGTTTGACCACAGGGCTAAAAGTCTCCCCATAATCTATCCCGGCATGCTGATGGAACCCCTTAGCAACCAACCTTGCCTTGTGACGTTCTAAAGTACCATCAGCCTTTCTCTTTAACTTAAAAACCCATTTGCAGCCAACGACATTATTGGCTGCCGAAGGAGGGACAAGAGACCAGGTTTGATTTTTAAGTAAAGCATTAAACTCAACCTGCATAGCAATCCACCATTCACTGACCTTGACAGCAGTAGAGAAGCATGTGGGCTCTATAAGTGCTGATTCGGCAAGTAAGGCCCGAGGTAGAGGATATCTAACAGTCCCATCAGTGAGTTGTCGAATTATGCGAACATTGTTTTGAGATCTAGTTCGCATAGGGTGAATACGTGAAGGAGTCAGTGCTGATTGAACAGCTGGTTCTGCAGGAGAGGAACTAGGAGGAGTAGAAGAAGAAAGAGTGGCAGGAGAGGTGGGAGACAAGGGGATTGGAGGAGAGGAAGCAAAGGAGCTGGGGGAATTAGGAACCAACTCTCGGGTAGGAGAGATTGGAAGAGAAACAGAGACTGGATTTGAGGAAGAAGTTTCTGTTGGGAAGGATTCTGAATTGGTTTTGGCATGAGAGAAAGGAAACACTTCCTCATGGAAAATGACATCTCGAGAAACAAAAATTTGACCAGTTTCGGGATGAAAACATTTATAGCCTTTATGGTAAGAGCTATAACCCAAGAACACACATGGTTTAGACCGAAGAGAGAATTTGTGAGAGTTATACGGTCGAAGATTAGGAAAACAAACACAACCAAACACCTTTAGAAATTGATAATCAGGAATTTGAGAGAAAAGTTTTTAAAAGGGAGAAATATTTCCAAGCAAGGGGGTTGGTAACCAATTTATTAAGTAGCAGGAAGTTAAACAAGCTTCATCCCAATATTTCTTTGGAAGAGAGCTATCAACAAAAAGGGCCAGGGTTGTATCAATGAGATGGCGATGTTTCCACTCAACACACCCTTGCTGTTGATGAGTGTGAGGGCAGGACACACGATGATTAATACCAATTGTATGGAAATATTTGTTGAGATTACGATATTCGCCACCCCAATCAGATTGGACACTTTTAATTTTGGTGTTAAGGAGGCGTTCAACCATAGTTTGAAACTTTAGGAAGACAGGCATGACATCAGATTTAGAGGAGATAGGATACACCCAAGTAAATCTACTAAAAGCATCCACAAATGAAACATAAAAACGATTTCCATGTATTGAAAGATGTGGGGCAGGGCCCCAAACATCGGAATAAACCAAGTCTAAGGGATTACAAATAGTAGTAGTAGAACGGGAAAAGGGCAATTGATGACCCTTGGCCTGTGGACAGGCAGTGCAAGGTGCAAGGGCCTTATTTGTTGAAACGGGAAGCTGAAATTTGGAAAGAACAAGGTTGACAATCCAAAGGGCCGGATGACCTAAGCGTTTATGCCAACAATTTGATATAGTCCTCTCACCAACCAATGCTTGGGATGGAGATGTGGGCACTTTCGAGGGGAAGAGTTGATAGAGACCATTGTTAAGTTGACCTTGGTGGATTGGACGTTTGGTCTTACAATCCTTGATAATAAAATGAGAAGAGTGAAATTCAAAGAAAACAGAATTTGCAAGAGCAAATTGGTGAACTGAAAGGAGATTTTTGCATATAGTAGGGACATGAAGTAATTTCTGCAATAGGAATGGACAATTAGAGAGAGATAAGGAGGCAAAACCAGAATGTAAAATAGGCAAACCTGTACTATTCCCTATGCGAATCTGATCTTGGCCAGTGTACTCATCTGCTGAGAGATTCAGATTCTGAAAATTATTTGTCATGTGATGTGTTGCAGCAGTATCCGGGTACCAATTTTCTTCAGGAGGCAGGGAAGGCGAGGAGTAATAAGCCTGAGCATTTGAGTATGCTGGAGGAGAAGGGGCAGCCAGAGCAGGGTCCGGTCGTTGATAACATCTTGGAGCAGTGTGACCAATCTTGCCACAGAGTTGGCAGATTGGCCGAGAAAGAGCAGCAGGGTCTTGGGAAAAATAATGACCTCTGCCTCGGCCACCAAAAGACGGTCCTCTGCCTCTATATGTGGTGCGACCTCGACCACGATATCCTCTCCCACGATTCATGGGAGCCCGAGTAGAAATATTAGCCATTGGAGGGGAAACCTCAGTATGGGAAAGATTGTGCTCTATCCTCATCTCGTGAGCAAGTAGATGACCATAAATATCATATAAGGAGAGAGGATCCAACCGAGTGGTGATGGATGTGACAAAAGGATCATACTAAGATCCGAGACCAGTAAGAAGGTAGGAGGTGCTTTCAAAGTCATTGAGTTGCTGTCCGGCAACAGCAAGATTGTCACACATGGCTTTAAAGGATTGAAAATACTTTGTGATTGAAGAGCTACCTTTCTTGGCTGTGGCAAGACGATAGTGAATCTGCATAACCCCTGAACGAGCTTGGGAAGCAAACATGGAGACAAGAGTCGTCCAAAGTTGATGAGCAGTGGCTGAGCCGATGGCATGAACTACTAATGGTTCAGTGAGCGTGGAGATCAACACGCTGAGCAGCATCTGGTCACGTTGACACCAGAGAAGGAAGTTGGGATTAGCCATGGTGGCAGGGGCACCAGGAGTGGTGCTAGTATTCGGGATGGTCTGGGCTGGAGGTGGAGTGGTACCATCCAGGAAGCCATACGCATCATTGGCTTTAACAAAGGCCAAAATCTGAGTTCGCCAGCTAGGAAAGTTGCTGTTGGACAGCTTGATATTCAAGGTATGGTTCATATTTGGGACGGTGAAGAGGACGTTGGATGAAGAAGACTTGGAGGAGGAATCCGGGGAGGCAGACATAATGATGATCGGAAAAAAAAAAAATTCTGGAGACGTGAGTCTATAGTTGCTCTGATACCATGTAGAATTTCAGAGTATATTGGCTTTCAAGCTTGCTCATCTAGTGAGCGTGTATAGGATTATATATAGAACATACAAGGTAGTATAGTTTACATGATAAGCCTTAGCTTATAGTATTCTAATCTAACACAAACTCTTAGATAGAAATCTAATTACAAGTAAATCTCCTCTAGATAATCTTATCCTTATTATCCGGTTGTGTTATCAACACTCACTAGGAGGTTTGATCAACCGGTAGTCTATCAGCACATTCACTAGGAATCTTAAGAGATTGAATCACACTAGGAGTATGCTGTGCGCTAATAAACCCTAAGCATGATGCACTGTGTGATTGCTATTAGGCCTGGATATCCACTATTATCACCTACAAGGTAATGATTATTTTTTGTCTAGCATCACCATACTGATAAGTCTGGAGGAAAGACTGGCCCCAAACCTCACTAATTTATGGCTGATAAAAGTATAGTGGAAAATCATTCAAGTCAATAAATTTTTAAAAGTTTTACCTTCCATATCTAGTCCACTTCCATTAAATTATGAAATAAATGGTAAATCAGTAGATTTATGGTAGAGGTCCTCAGATCATCTCCAACAGGTCCATCAGGAAAATTTATTGACATGAAAGTCAACCTGTACACAGTGGAATAATATAGTCTACATAGCTAACATTTTTTATAGGTGAATACAGCTCACACAATTGAACCCATGATCTCACCCTCCACCCCTTGTTTCATAGGGGAAGGAGATGCTATTTGGTCCAAAGACCATTGACATAGTCCCATTTAGTTCACAGTTAAGACATTTCAACTGGTACAGGTATCTCACAATTGCAAGCCTTGGCTACTTATCCAATCATTGACAACTGCTTCAATTCAACAAGTTTACCTTGTAAAACAAAGATCACAAATATATAGTCGAAGCACTGTGTAACTTGCATTCTTATCCCTCAAGAAAGAAGTTATAAGCATACCTCAGAGCGCAAGGTGTGAAAGTACCCATTTAGAGCATATTTAGAAGCCGAGTATACGGCCTGACCTGGTGCAGGTGTCTTTCCTGCAGCACTGCTCATCTGCATATATAAGTGTATATCAAAGAAATAATTTGGATTCATCTCTCTGTAGTCAGGTAACCTACCTATCAACCAGTACAGCTCAACAGAAAAATCCTGAGTCATGCTTAGTAAACAATAAACATAAACAACCAATTACCAACTAATCTTAGACGAGTAACATATCTGCAATAGTTTTATTTCCTCGGAAGATGTCAATCCATAAGGTGTCCAGGTGAATTGATAATTCAGCTAATCAAAGCCATGGGGCAGGTCTCACAACATTAAGCAAATATCATCCAACATATTCTTATATAAAAATCAATGCCTTTGGACCCAAAAATAGACATTGATAGAACATTAATTTCCACGTACCACAACAAAATGACCCCTCCCCCGCTCTAGCATGAAAGGCACCAAGAGCCGTGTCAGCGATATTGTCCCCAGAACATTTACATTGAATGTTTCCTACTTGCACGACAGAGAAATATGATACTTCAGAAGGGTAGTATAAACAAAAACAAAAAAAAGGACCAAACATAATTTTAGTAACCCTGGGTAAATTTGTCCTGATGGTTAGACTAAATTTCTGTCTCTATATAGGACACGAGTATGTAGGAAAGCTAAGGACCCTCTTTTTATCCTCCCAAAGTTGATTTGTCTTTCAAAATCACCATTGAATCAAAATTCAATAGTGACCCACCCCAAATCCAATGATGATTTTAAAAGCCACATCAATTTGGGAGGATAAAAAGATGGTCCCTAGCTAATTACTCTAGGCAATAGATGGCCCAATAACTCATAGCAACAGCAATGTCCAAAGACCAGACTAGGTCTAACCATCAGTACTACCCAAGGACACCCTTGTGATACCTTAAGGCTTTCCTCGGTAACATCCAAAGCTGACGCTTTCTGAGAAAATATTAAATGTGTAAATGTATGATAAATATATCGCGAAAGGTAGTAAATCACTGCAACATAGAAGTAATATATTAACAAATTTAGTGAATCAAGAAATATATGCATGCTCTAAAGACATAGAATGTTCTCTGAAGTATTTTGCCACTGAAAATACTGCATCTTCAACTTACATCTTATAATTCAATTTTTCTTTTTTATAAGTAAAAAAGATATCATTAAAAGCGTAAGGCGCCCCAAGTACACAAACAAGAAGTATACATGAGAAAACAACTAACTAGAGGGAGAAAAAATAACAAGAAAATCATGATAACTAATCACCAAATAAGAAATAAAAGCTTCTGTCTAAAGATACAAAGCATTTAAAAAAATAAATAAATAAATAAAAGACTTCAGCTCCTCTAAAGTCTTCTTACAGTCCTCAAAATTTCTACCATTCATTTCTCTCCATAAACACCACAAGAGGAATGAAGGTACCATCTTCCACACAGTAGTACTCCGAGTGATCCTAGCAGTCCACCAACACGCATATAAGTCATCTACTCATCTAGGCATAACCCAAGACAACCCAAATCGACGGAAGAAAACATCCCATAAGGCACCAATAAACTCACAATGAAGGAAAAGATGGTCTACACTCCCCATTCTTTTTACTCATACAGTACCTATCAACCATAATGGCATGTCTTATCATATTATTTATGGTAAGGATCTTTTCTAGAGCTGCCGGCCAAGCAAAAAAGACTGCCCTCAAATGAACTTTAGCCTACCAAACACTCTTCCAATGGAAGCGTAAGCCATCATTGCGAGCCAAGACATTGTAAAAGGATCTAACAACAAAGACATCTCTTTTGGAAAGGACCCACCAAAGCTTGTCTGTCCCTTTCCATCTCACTCTAGCTGAATACAACATTGTGAAGATATAGGCAAACACATCCACCTTCCAATCATGAGCCGCTCTAGCGAAACTTACATTTCACTAAGTGGAGGCACCCGAAAACTCCAAGTGAGTCGCAATAGAAGCATCATTTGCACACACAATGCCAAATAAATATGGAAAGGCGTCCTTAAGAGCCATGTCCCCACATCACAAATCATGCCAAAAACTAATCTTGAAGCCATCTCCCACCTCAAATTTAGTAAGGTTAGAGAACTTCTCCCAACCCCTCCTAATATACTTCCATAAACCCACTCCATACGTCCTAAGAGGCTCATTAGAACACCATTCACCCCACAAACTGCCGAATTTAAAGTTTACAAACACTCTCCGCCAAGCCTCTCTCTCATGCACATAGCGGCATAGTCATTTCCCTAAGAGAGCTCGATTGAATATCAACAAGTTCCGGACCCCCAACCCTCCTTCAGAGATCGAAGAACAAACCTTTGACCAACTTACTTGATGATATTCGAACTCGTCACCTAGCCCATCCCAAAGGAAATTACGTTGAAGCTTCTCGAGACGGTTTGCAACACCCGCGGGAAGAGAAAAGATGAACATGAAGAACGTAGACAAATAGGAAAGTGGACTCTTTATAAGGGTAACCCTACCACCCATAAACAAATACACTTCCAACTAGTCAAGCGGCGATCTATCTTTTCAATAATAACGTTCCAAATAGAATTTGCCTTATAAGGGGCCCCCAACGGAAGACCAAGATACTTCAAAGGCTAAGGGTAAAACCCACAGCCCATAATACATGTCAAGTGTCAACCCATCCACATCAACAACATCACCCACAGGAAACAAAACTGACTTAGCCAAGTTAACCTTGAAGCCCGAGACAGCTTTAAAACATTAAAACAAGCACCACAAATGTCGTAGATGATCTAGGTCAACCCTACTAAAAATCAAAGTATCACTCACAAATAGAAGATGAGAAATATCAATCCTTGTCCCACAGAGAAGCTAGATAACAGTCCCCCACTCACTGCAATTGAAATCATCCTACCCAACACCTCCATCACAATAACGAACAACCTAGGGGATAAAGGGCCCCCTTGTCTCAAACCGGGGGAGCTACCAAAAACTTCAGTGGGAGTGCCGTTCACCAAAACCGAGAACCGCATCGTGGAAATACAATGAGCTATCCAAGAGCATCACTTCCCCCCAAAACAACACATCGTCATCATGTACATCAAAAAATCCCAGTAAAAATGATCATAGGCTTTTTCTAAGTCCAACTTGCAAAGTACACCCGGCTCCCTAGATCTTATTCTACTATCAAGGTATTCATTGGCAAAAAGAACAAGATCTAGGATCTGCCTACCCCGGATGAAGGCATTCTGCGACTTAGAGATAATCTTCTCCAACACCATCTTTAACCTGTTTGCAATAATTTTGTAAATGCCACTCACAAGGCTAATTGGGCAAAAGTCTTTGGGATCAACAGCTCCTGGAATCTTTGGAATGAGGGCAATGAATGTTAGAATTAAGACTCCTTTCAAACTTACCACTAGCATGGAAGTCATGAAAGACCTTCATAATGTCTTCTTTAACACATCCTAGGAAGGTTGGAAGAACTCCATATAAAAACCGTTAGGGCCCCACGCCTTGTTACCATTCATTGCTTTCATTACCGCCAATACCTCCCTTTCCTCAAATCCTTTCTCCAAGCAAATAGACTCAGCCTCCCCAATAGAATCAAAGGAAATGCCATTCAACAAAGGTCGCCAACTAAATTGCTCGATATACAACTCTTTATAAAACTAGACAATGTGCTCGCTTATCTCTACTCGACTAGAAGAAAATATGCCATCGATCAACAAGGAATCAATGGAGTTCTTCCTCCTATTGGAGTTGGCAACTTTGTGAAAAAATTTCGTGCATTTATCACCCTCCTTTAACCACAACACCCTAGATTTCAGCCTCAACTCACCTCCTTCATGAGAGTGGACTTCTCTAACTCGCTTAAAACTTTTGCTTTCCTCATTCTCTCCTCGTGGCATAATGCCTTTTCTTCTTCAATGATATCAAAAGCGCAAACCTCTTCCAAGAGGATCTCTCTCTTTCTCCCTACATCGCCAAACACCTCCACATTCCATTTCTTTAAATCAACTTTCAAAGCCTTGAGCTTGTTGGCCACAATAAAGCTCGAAGAGCCTAGGAAGTGATAAGAGTCCTTCCACAGTTTCGCTCTATCCACTAAATTCTCATACTTCAACCACATGCTCTCAAATTCGAAGTACCTACTTCTCCTATGGAAGTCACAACAATCAAGGAGAATCGGGAAATGATCCTAGTATAGCCTAGGAAGTCTTCTTTGGGACACACCCGGAAACTGAGCTTCCAAAGTTGGGTAAGCAAGAAATCTGTCAATCCTAGACGAGGAGGGAGACTTCTGATTATTCGATCCAGTAAAAGTACCACCAACAAGAGGGAGGTTCATCAGGCCCTGATCAAAAATGAAATCAGAGAATTTCACCATAGCTGGGCAAAAGCATGCTACACAATGCACGGAGTTCTCACATCAAGGAGTAGATAAGCAGACACTGCGAAAAAGCCGTATGCACGAGGCAAGCAATATCTCTCATTATGGAACCTGGTGACATTAAAATCACCCCCAATACACCAAGGTAAGTTACACCAACTGAGCAAGCCAACCAACTCATCCCAAATGAGCCTTTTATCCCTATCAGCATTAGGGCCATAAACACCTGCACAAGCCCAGGTAAAATGATCTTCAACATTTCTAAAGGTAACTCCTCCACTTATTGTGGTGTAGTTGGCGGGAGCAGAATACGCCACTCTTTGAAGATGAAGAGACATCTATGGTGGAGTTATGGAAGCGGTTGCTCAATACATTATATATTTGGATAGCGTCCCATCATAACTTGAATGTTTTTACTTATCTAGATTTTTTAAAATTATTCTATGTTCGTCCCTTTTAGGGCCTCTCTTGTATACTTCCCGTGTATAAGAGTTGCGCCCCTCTGCACCTAAAGCCCCTCTTGAATCCAAATAAACACCAATCCACATGATGGAAACCCCACAACTACGCACTACACTACAAGACATAACCTCCAACTTGGTTTCTTGAAAGCAAACAATCTCAACTTTCCAATCTCTAAGTAAATTTCTCACCCTTAGGCATGTATCCCCCTCATTCAGCCCTCTCACATTCCAAGATAAGATCTTAGGCTTCATTAAAAACTGAAAAACACCTCTCCCTTGCACTAGCATAGTTAGAAGTCTCAAATTTAGAATCATAATTTATAGGGCATTCCAACCTTTTTAACTCCCTATTGCCTTTAGAAGTGGAACCCGGCACCATATGAGGACGACCCGCTTCAATAACTGTCAAGATTGCCATAAACTGCTCCTCGTAGCCCACACACAAGACCCCCATGACACGATGAATTTCCTTTGCTGTTTGAAAAACCCAATCTGAATGCTTCAACCTGAGACAGCCAGATTTCCCTACTGCAGCCGGGGAATAGGAGCTTAGGGGTGGTGTACACATCGAGGCTTGTTCTCTATTGAAAAGATCCACAACCCGGCAAGGATCCGAGTCAAGCACAAATTAACTTCTCCACCCAACACAGCCCAACTCCAACCCAAACAAAGAAGGGAGAGGAGGATCTACTCCCTTAAACACCGGTATGACTTATCTCCCACAACAGACACGAAGAGGAGCAAGCAGCGGGATCGGCAACTGGGTCAACAGTGGGGACAGCGCCAGCAGCTGGTTCTGTTTAGGTAACACCTGAAAGGGATTAAGCCACAGGGGAAAGGCGAACACCGGGGGATCAGTCAGGGCTGTACCCATAGCTGGCAAGTGGGGAGGTGAAATCTGGGCAGGGCCACCACCAAGAATAATTCAATTTACAACTACCAAATCTCCAAGAGCACTAACATACCAATAAGAAAGCTTCACTCCTTCAGTATGATACACGCTACATTCACAGTTCACAAATCAAATTACTTTGGCTCCCTTTGCTAGTTGAGAAATTTAGATTTAAGGAGATAATTATAGACATTTCAGGTGATCATCATGTTTGCAGTATAGGAAGATTGTTGAGTGATACTTCATTGTAAATATTCCAAATCTTTTAACATGGAAAAGCCGATTCCGTTTAGCTTCAGAAAGCAACTTCAAATGAAAATAGAAGCAATATCGCACATACAGGACGCTCAAAAGCTGCATTATGGATCATATAATCAACACCAGCACCCGGAAAAAACGATTCTGCTTTCTCCACAGCCTCTTTGAGAGAATCTTCCCCAGATGTCAAATCCAACGGTAAAATCTTCACTTCATCAGGTGCATGTTTACCTGCAGGCATGCCACCCACATAATAAGAAAAGTACAATATTTGAAAATATTTGAAAGCTTATGTCAAGATTCAATGAAAGGGCATACCAACGAGCTGCTTCTTGACTCGCTCCAATTCAGCTTCATTCCGTGCAGAAAGAATAAGCTTGGCACCTAATCTTGAAAGTTGTTTAGCAAGAATCTCCCCTTCACACCCAACAATAGAATAGGAAAAATGAGATTACATATTGATTGTTAAATTACCAGTTGTCCCAAAAACTTATGATGATAAGAAGGCACAAATTTAATCATTTAATTAAAATTATGGCATTCCTCCTCACGTATGGATCTAGTCTTCAATAAGTAGAATCTCACATGTTGAATATTTTAACTTAATGGAAAGTACAATATGAATTTAAGACCTCTACTCTAATACCATGTTAAATCACCAATTGTCCTAAAAGCTAAAACTAATAAGAAATTGTGAATTTAATTATTTAACCAATATTCTAACACTTATTATGTGAAAACAATAATTGGCAAGAACAAAAAATAAATATGGTGATTATCAAAAAATTAACAAGGATTCCACAACAAAGACCTCAACATGTTGACTGCACACAAAAGAAACAGAAGATGAGTCTTTGAATAAACACTTAGTACTGATTTATCATTCTCATTTTTTAGTTTTTATTATTTTGATAAGTAATTTAGATTTTATTAAAGAATACGGAAACGTTGAGAATACAATATATATGCAGACTTCTCCTACAATCCATCATTTACAAGAATAAAAGAAGAAACTCAATGAGAACAACTCAAGGAAAAGAAAAAGAAATGAGGAAACAAGAACCCCCCAAAAAAAGTAAAATCCAATGGAACAAATATAGGACCTTGCTTTCTGTAATCAGGCCAGTATTCACCAGGTTAGATAAATCACCACCAGTGGTCATGAATACCCACAAGCCTTTAGTGCTATGAACACCAACTGCGTTCTCATATCATGACAACAACAACAAGGAACCTTCTCCCCTTCAACTAGGGTGGATGTCGGTTAAATCAGTGTCAGTAGGGGTATTTTTGAATTTCAAACTGAAATAGTCGGTTAAATCCGTTAATTCACCGATTTTTTCCGATAAGTACCACTTTCAAAATTTTCGGTTAAAACGGTTAATTCGGTAAGTTGGTATATAGTCAGTCGGTTAAGTCAGTTAACCGGTAAAAAAATATATATATACCAATTACCGAACCGACCCGACTTCAGTATAAATTTTGTATTCTGAATTTCGATTCTTTTGGGAGGCAGTAGGTGGTTCAGTGGTGGTTGGGGGGCGGCAACCAAATATTTTGCCCACCCCTACGGCTTCAACCATGCGTCCATTATGACAGCCGTCATCGGTGCAAATTTTGGCTCTGGCCTAACCCTTACGGATTACAACTGGTCGTGAACCAACATTCCTGCCTCATTGGTACTGGTCGCATGGAATCTTGTACAACCAACCAGCACTTCCAAGATTCGATGCAACAAGTACCGAGGAGGCAGCTATTGGCTTAAGTTAAGCTTTCGTGTTCAGGTTGGATACTTTAACAGCCATCACTTAACTCAACTCACCATCTTTAGGCATGAAAGCATATGTGAATAGATATAAGCAGAAACCAGCAACAATCCCAAATTTTTTTTGTTTTTGTCAACTCCCAATCTTAGCACGTCACATCTTAACCATAAATAGACCACCAATTAAAAAGCACTAATAAAACAATAATTATAGAATAGCTAGAAGCCCCACCAACTGTAAATGTGGATAGCAGCAGTATTATGTCCTCAGTCAATGGTTATAGTCTGCCACTCTGCCACAAGAAAACTTCAACTCCTCTCATATAATGGTGCAGTAGTAGATCAGAGACAGAAGCTCAGAATAGCCACTTTCAATGCCTCCAATTACAGTAGTTTTACAACAACAAGAGGGAGCTTCTAGAATGATTAATGAGACCAATAATGGTAATTTCCAGACATAAAGGACATATGGCACACCAATTGTATCACTTTTACATTTTAACTTGGAAATTGGGATGTGTTTCATTGGCTCACAGAATAGCAAAATTATCCATCAAATGTTGGAAAACTCTGCCTGTATTTTGCATTTGCATAAAACAGAAAGCCCCAAAGCAGTACTTTCAACACAACTTGAGTTCGCATTTTCAGGTGTGGAAAGTACTGCATCAATTGGGAGAAAAGGCAGTTGACAATAATTTTCTCCCACTGTAGCAAGCCAAAATAGTAATTTCCTAACACATCAAAGTTCCAAATCAGACAAATACTATTTCTTTGTTAAAATCAATGAAACTGCTTTAGCAAAACTTGCCTGTCTAATTTTTACAGCAACGATATCATCGTAATCACCAATATTAGTAACAAATTCACACAACCAACGTATCTGTCATCACCATGATAGTAGCGATAAAAACAATGGTTAAACTAGCAATGACAATAAATGCAGCTGATGAACATTTCAAAGCATCCATGAATGAATATTCCTAAACCGACTTCAGATTAGTTTTCTAAACAAAAAAATCTGCTTTTAAAAAGCAAACGCATATATAAATTCAATGAATTTGTACATAACTTCTACATTGACAAGTTACAAGTTCGATTCAATAAATATATATATATAACTTGAACTGAACATAAAAAAGGCATCAACATGAACATCCAATCGTCACCATAAAACATCTATTGCTCTCTGTATAAGCATAAATTCAAGAATGATCAACCGTATTTGACATTGAAACACAATATAGAACATAAAAACGGCATACCGATTCCGCGGCTAGCTCCAGTAATCCAAACAACCTTGAAGAACATTAAAATAGAATACCTAAAAGTATTAATTAAGGTCTAAAAACAATAATACAGTGTAAGAAATGAAGAATTTAATTCCCTGTATCAAAATTATTTCGGTTACCTTATCTTCAATTTCTTCGCGCTTTACATGCCTTTTAGACATCAAAGTGAAATCCCCTACAGAAAAAAACAAAAACCCGCGAATTAAACTACACGTAGAGCACGGAATTTCCATCTTCAACAGCCAAATTAAACTGCACACAAAGAGAGAGAGAGAGAGAGAGAGAGAGAGAGAGGTTCTGTGTAATTACCATCAGCGGTGATGAATTTGAATGAAAGGAAGAGAAAGAGAGAAATGAAGAAGAGGGAAAGCAGTATGGCCATGTTTGATGTTTCTTTAGAGTTTCACTGTTTCAGTTGAGAACTTGAAAAGATTGGTGCAGGGCTAGAGCTCAAATATTTCATAGCCCACAACTTTGAACTTGTTTTGACAAATGGTTGTAATTTTATAATATTTGTTTGAATACGAATAAAACATTATATAAAGTATGAAAAAGTTTGGAATTATTTTATAGAAAAGTAAAATAATTTTGTTTTGTAGTGAATTTTTTTATTTGGATAATAATAAAAAATTATTAATGTGATATAAAAAAAAAGTGTAAATGTTTTTTATTTGACTTTTTTCGGAGAAGTGAAAAAAATAGAGGGGGAATAAGAATTGTTTGCCAAACAACTCAAAGATTTTGGATTTTGGATCCTTTCCGAGGTTAGTAAAAGGCCGTTACATTTTTCACTTCGTATTGACAAGCAATCACAGTTGAGAAATGTTATGTATACCTAAACTTTTACAAAGAGAATCTTAGTAAGGCTCCCTTTATAAAAGTTTAAGCACACGTAGCATTTTCTTTTTTCTTTTTTGTTTTTGTGTGGTTTATTTCATTTCTGTTTTTTTTACAAAAGACATGACTTGGGTCCAAATCCTTGTCCAATCGTCGCGGGCTGAGCAGAGAAGCGTCTTGGAGTTGACCTGTTTCTCAAACCCAATTACCTACCCAAGTCGAATGCTTACTATTAGGAGTGTACAACTGGTTGCGGTAGCGATTATTAGCTCATAACTGCAACCACAACGTCCTCGATTCTTCCTATTTCAATAACCGCAACCACAACCGGCCTACCAATTGCGATTTTTACCAACCGCCAGCTATTCAGTTATTTTAACTCGGTTATTAACCGGATAACCGATTTTCATATATATTGAATTTTTCAAAAAAAAAAAATTAATGCTTTTCTGTTTATGATATTACCCATGTTCTGTTCTTGCTCCTTATTTGATTAATGTTAATGTTTCATTTTATCTTTCACATAACATTGGAAGATATATGCTGCAATCTTATAATTGTATATATTTTTGGTAATCAAATGTAGAATTCGTGCTAATATCGATTAAAGCCTTGCAATATCATTAGATGAGTAATCCCGGTTTCATCCCTGATTTGGCTTGTATTATAGGCAGACATGCAATGGTTCTTCTGTAAGATTATCTAATTCTTTGTGATCTTCCTATAGCATTATTATTCTAAATCAAATTTGGAAATTTTTATTTAAAAACCAACAGGTGTTATGAGTGGTTCCAAGAACTCCTAAAGGAAGGGGTGCTTTGGGAGAAATGGACCTTTGTATTGTTATTTATGGATTTCGTTTCCATGTGATGTTAATTTTAAATTCATGTCGCAGTAAATTTCCAAAGGAAGAGATGGTCAATAGATGCATAAAAAATCACCAAAAGGCTCCAGGTTCTCCGAGGCCAAAAGTGGGAGAGATTGATAATATACATGCATATTTTATAAGTAAATTTAGTAGTAAGGCGCCATTGAGTCGTAATGCGCCCCTGAGTACACTAGAGGTATACAACAGGAAAAACCTAACTAGAAAAGGAAAAAAGAAATAAGAAAATCAGCAAAGCTGATAGATAAAGGATACAAAAAAGCCATCGACCAGAGATATAGCGTATGGAGAAATGACTCTAACACCTCCTCTAGGGAGCTCTCTAGGTTCTCAAAACACCTAAGGTTTCTTTCTCTCCAAATACACAAAAAAATACAGGTAGACACCATCTTCCATGTTGTAGCGCTCCTTGATCTTCCAGACTTCCATCAACAGGCAACTAGGTCTAGCACTCTCCTAGGCACGACCCAAGAAATACCAAAGCGAGAGAAGATGTTGTTCCATAGAGTGGAGGCCATATCACAATGCAGAAGAATATGGTCCACTGATTCCCCATCTCGCTTGCATAGGCAACATCTGTCAACAATGATTATGTGTATCTTCCTAAGATTGTCCAAAGTAAGGATTTTACCTAGAGTTGCAGACCATGTGAAGAAAGCTGCCCTCGGGGGTGCCTGAGTCCACCACACACTCTTCCAAGGGAACCGAATTCCTTTGGAACATGTCAAGGAACCGAAATAAGACTTAATCCTAAACACACATTTATTGGAAGAGACTCACTTAAGGCTGTCAGCCCGATCTCTATTCACCCTGGTAGAGTGTAAAACTTGGAAAAATGAGGCAAAAACATCTACTTCCCAATCATGTGCCTCTCTAACAAAGCTCACGTTCCACTGAATGGACCCACCCAAAATCTCCATATTGACAGCCACTGACGCATCCTTCACTCGAGCAATACTAAAGAGATCAGGAAAACTTCTTTCAGAACCGTATCTTCGCACCACAAATCATGCCAAAATCTAGTCCTACCCCTATCCCCCACCTTATATCTAATAAATCTGGAAAAGGTCTCACATCCTTTCTTTATGTTCTTCCACAACCTTACTCCAAAAGCCCCTACAATCTCACAGGAGCACCACCCACCCCACATACTACCATACTTGGAATCCACCGCAACTCTGCACCAAGCATCTCTATCCATACCAAAGCGCCATTACCATTTCCCTAACAATGCACAATTGAACAACACCAAATTTCTAATGCCAAGGCCCCCTTTTGAAATTGAGGTATAAACCTTTGCTCAACTCACCAAATGATATTTAAATTCTTCGCCCATCCCACCCCAAAGAAAATATTGTTGTAGCTTCTCAATGCGTGTAGCAACACTCACCGGAATAGGGAACATAGACGTGCAGTAGGTAGGTATGTTGGAGAGAGTACTCTTGATAATGGTAACCCTCCCACCCTTGAAGAGGTATAACCTTTTCAAACTAGCCAACCGATTTTTCATCTTCTTGATTACTCCGTCCCAAATACGAGTGGACTTGTAAGAAGCCCCAAAATGAAGACAGATACTTCACTGGCAAAGAAGCAACCTCACACCCTAAAATGTCGGCTAACCTTCCCACTTGAACGACATTCCCCACTGGAATTAGATTGGATTTGGCCAAGTTGACCTTTAAGCCCGAAACAGCCTTAGATACGAGAAAGAGACTTCGCAAATACCGCAACTGGGATGAATGAGCATCATAGAAAATGAAAGTGTCGTCAGCAAACAAAAGATGCGAGAAAGAAGCATTACCCACTCTAAAGCCTTCCAACAAACCCCCACTAACTGCCACTGTAATCATACGACTCAAAGCCTTCATAACAAACACAAACAAAAGAGGAGACAAAGGGTCCCCTTGCCTCAAGCATCGAGAGCTACTGAAAAATCCGTTGGGCGAACTATTGACTAGCATCGAAAACTTCGCAGAAGAAATGCATCTAGCTATTCACGAACACCATTTACCCCCGAAGCCGCACCTCCTCAACATACATAAAAGAAAATCCCAATAAACATGATCATAAGCTTTTTCCAGGTCCATTTTGCAAATGATGCCCGACTCCCCTGATCTAAGTTGACTATCAAGGCATTCATTAGCAATAATGATTAAATCAAGAATCTGCCTCACTTTGATGAATGCACTATGGGATTTGGAAATAACCTTATCCAAAACTGTCTTCAATTTGTTAGCCAACACTTCAGCAATAATCTTATAGATTCCTCCCACAAGGCTTATGGGCCGAAAATCTTTGAGAGATATAGCACCAAGAATCTTTGGAATAAGCGCAATAAAAGAAACATTCAAACACTTCTCTAGCATGAAAGTCATAAAATACCTCTATAATATCTAAGTGCAAAACCTCCCAACAAGCTTGGAAGAAGGCCATAGTAAAACCATCAAGACCTGGCGCTTTGCCACAATTCATAGCGAACATTACATTCCTAACCTCCTCCTCCTCAAAGGCTCTCTACAACCAACTTGCTTCTGACTCCATAATAGCATAAAAGGAAAGATCATCTAACCGAGGCCTCCAACTATGCTTCTCAGAGAAGAGATCTTGATAGAACTGAACCACGTGCTTGCCTATCTCAACTGGATCAAAAGAGATAGAATCTCCAATCAATAAGGAATACATAGAGTTGTACCTTCTTGTTAGTATTTTTATTGGCTACATTATGGTTAAAACAAAAACACTTTATGTAATGGTTGCGTCTTAACAGGACAGTTGGTTTTCAAATCAGAATCTTCATATATTCAGACATTTACTATTCACAAGCTTTTAGAAGATATACATGAAGAGTCCATTGCAAAAAACAAGTTAAATCAGTCGATTCCTGTGCAACCGTTCGGACGAGCCTTTGAAGACGTCCAAACGCCCCTCAGTGTCTTACAGATAAACATTGAAGACGTCCGAACGTCAGAGCAACACCGTTCGAACACTAGGTCAATCAGTATTCAACAAGGAGTGTGTTTCAAAAGTCGACATTGTTTGGGAAGTCTCTGCAAGCCGTTCGGACGACTCGACAACACGTCCGGACGATATCCAGTAATTCAGATAACTCCAGATTTCTGTTCGAACGCGGAAATGATTTTAGCGAAGACCGTCTGGACGATTGGTCAAGCCGTCCGGACGCAAACCTGAAAAGGATAGAATTGCGCTGTTTCTGAAGGATATCGCAAAAATCCGTCCGGACGTGGCAAACTTTATTCCGGACGCTCGACAGACAGAGTCCGAATCTCAGCAGCTTTTGAGGTCTCTTCAAGCCTATAAATAGGAGGCTCTAGGTCTGTGTTTTGTACAGAATTCGGTGGTGAATTCCATAGTGCTTTTGAGAGGGTGTTTAGGAAGAAACGAAGATCCGCTAGTTTTCAAGCCGGTGCCAGTGTGTGCTCAAGTGTTCGTGTGAAATCTATCTTAGGGGTTTGCCCTAAGGTAAATGAATCCATCAAAAACCCTTCAGGTGGACTATCTGGTTGGGAAGAATTCGTGTTGGGTTACACGTTAGAGTTAAATGTATGACTATTGCATAGGGTTATGTGAGTACGAGTGTCTTGTAACTAGCTTTGTTTTTGGATAGTGGATTTCCTGGGTTTGGCTGCCCTGGAGTGGTTTTTTCTCTTCATAGAGTTTCCACTTTGTAACAAATATCTTGTCTTATTTAAATTCCGCATTTAAGATATTTGTTTGCACATAAACATACACTTGGTTGTTTTATAAGTCAATAAATTATTTTCACTTCTGTTTGAATTGGCTTTGGAATGGAAGAATTTAATACATTTATCTCATTCTTTTAACCACGTCACCCTGGACTTTTTCCTCCAGCTACCCTCCTCCAAAAGAGAGCATCTTTCTAGCTCACTGACAATCTCGAACTTCTTTAGGAGTTCCCCCTCAACCAAAGCCCTACTACCTTCAAAAGTATCGAACGCCTAAAGCTCTTTGAAGAGCTTTCTCTTGTTTCTCTATACGTTACCAAAAACTTCTGCATTTCATGTCTTCAAATTTTGTTTGAGAGCCTTTAGTTTACAAGTTAACACAAAACTAGGAGTACCGTGAAAAGAATATGAATCCCACTTATAAATTCATATAATAATAAAAATTGGTTACGGTTATTTGGTTATTAACCGGTTTTTTAGAATGTAATAACCGGTAACCGCAACCGGGTACCAGGTTACTTGATTGCGGTTATTTCCTATTATCTTGTTTTTCTGGTTAACGGTTATTAGAGGTTACCGATTATTTCTAGTTAATAACCATCCTGCTTGTACATCTCAACTTAACACGTACTGCGATCCACAAAATGACGTCGTATAGGAACCAGAAAAAAAAAAACTTTTTGTCATTTCTCACTCCTTTTCTTCACCGCTTTGAGATACACTGTCGTACACACGAAGAGAGAGACAGACACAGGAGAAAATTTTGTGGAAAGAGCTTCTTATGGCGGCGGCGGCGGCGAGGAGCGCTTTGCTAAACCACCTCAGGCTGAGGGTGCACGTTCAGGCCGTGCCTCGAAACCCTAGTTACACGCTCTCCTTCAACGCGATACGGCGCCGTTTCCTCTCCGAGGAGGTCCGGGGCTCCTTCCTCGACAAATCCGAGGTCGCCGATCGGGTCATCTCCGTCGTCAAGAACTTCCAGAAGGTCGATCCTTCCAAGGTAAAATATGCTACTTCCAAGATAAAAACATGCAACAATTTGTTACTTCCAAGGCAACAATTTTACTTACAAGATAAACCCTACATTTTTTTTTCTTTTTAATGATTAAGAAAACCCGATGTGTAGCAGGCTGTTTGGTTAGTGGGAAAAAGTAAAAAAAAAGAAAAAAAGAAAAAAGAGAAGGTCAAGTTGTGAATGTGATATAATGTTCCTTCCAAGGTAAAAATTTATACGTCCAAGATAAACCCTCACTTTCTATATGTAGTGTAGGCTATTTGGTCAGTAGTCGAATGAAGAAATGAGAGAAGATCAAGTTGTTAATGTGTCATTTTGTTGCTTCCGAGGTATACCCTAACTTTTAAAAAAATGTTTGTGCTTGTTTAATGGGAATGTCAAGTTTTGTTTACTCCCAAGATAAACCCTAAGAGTGTGATGAGTGGTAGGTTGTTGTTCACACCTACGTATGTAGATTTTTATATGTGATCTGTTTGATTACTGAAAATGTGAACAAGAAAATGAAAGATTTGTAACAGCCTCTAGAAGTTTGACATTTCCTCGCTTCCGATATATTTTTTGAATTTAGAAATCCTAGAATGTTTAAACTGTGTTTGGTTGTTGAGAATAATCAAGAAAATGAATGTCCATGAGAGTAGATTAGTTGTAATATAGTTGGTGATTTTTAACGGACATTTTATTCTTCATAGGTGATTTGAGTTATGTGTTTGATTAGAAAAAGAAGGAAAAGGGTTAAAAAAGAAAAATAGATGTTGTCTTATAGAAACTTTCAGCGAGTTGATTTTTATTTTTTCCGAGCTAGATCTTCCTCTTATAATTAATAGATAAATTAAATTGTTCATAAATTTATATGGAATTTGTATGATGTGTGGTGGTGGTCTATGAGAAAGGTGACTTAAAAGAAAAGGGTTTTATTAATCTTAATTTCTTTTTGGTCTGAGAGAGCTAAACCAAATGGTTGGCCTGATGTGTGGAGAGCTATTTTTTTCTATAGCCAAATAATGGAAGAATATCTTCACAATTAATAGAATAAAAAACAGTATCAACTCTATTGATTTTGAGGTTGGTTATGAGAAATTGGAGTTATTGTTTGGTAGATGTTGCGTAGTGCTGTCATGTGCAGAACAGGATCAATGTGGAATCAGACCCTTCAGATTCAGTGATTTTGTGACTTTGAATTGCATAACTTGGCTCTTCAACACTAGAAATTATCTTAAAAAGCTTGGGATGTTGTTTTTCATGCCTTAACGATATTGCAGTATAAAAACCCGTATGGTTTTCTACTCTTGTAAGTTTCATTATAGTACTTTGATCATGTTTATGTTGTTTGCAATTAGTGTATGGGAGCTTTTTACATATTGCAAGTCTCACGTTTAAGGATACAGTCTGAGTGTGGACTTACATTGTTTTATTGAATATGCAATGATTGTTAGTTTAATTTGCAAATAACTAAACTTGTGAATTCTATTTTTTTTACTGGGAGAGATGGTGAATCATGTACATATTGTGAGACTTAATGATGATTGCGTGTTCCTTGCTATAGCTCTCTAGATTTTGAACCACCATGTAGTTGTTTATTATCCACCTTGTTTTGCTCTTTGTTTTGTCTTGCTTTTTTGGGTAGGAGATCTTCCTCTTGTATTTTTTATGCCTCATTTTCCAAGTACAACATATTATGTGCATTGGAGTATTAAGGCTTAATTAAGTTGAGTTGAGTTGCAAGAAGTGGTCAAATAGCATTTATAGTGATATTTGGACTTAACCAAGAGGTCAATTATTATAACAATCATCCAGGCTGGAACCTATTCATTGCTAACTCCATTTAGTTGCTATGTGCTTATGAAGATAAGGCACTGGTGCTTGGAACAAATATTCTAATTAGCTATGTCTTTGGTTGTTGGTCCATGAAGATTTCACCTGGTTAGTTTTCTCACAATTTGCTACATTTGATTTTTTAAAATCTGTGTATTCTTTGGGATGCAGTATTGTTGGTTGTTCATTTGTCAAAAGATAAATTTCATATTCATTTGACCTCTCTCTAGAGGTGCACAACTGGTTTGTATTAGTAACTAGCTTCCTAGTGATCAAAAGCTTGTTATGTCCAAAGAATTATTTTTTTTATAAGTAATGAAATGCATATCAAAGAGCGTAGAGGGGCACAACCATAGTACGTAGGAAGTATACAAGCGAATGCCTTAGTAGAAGAAGAAAAAAGTATAAGAATCGTTAAAACTAATCACTAAGGGAGCTAAAAACACAGCTGTCCAAGAAAAAAAGAGTAAAAGAAGAACGAATGCCAAAGAAACCTTTTATGAACTGCCCCTTTTGTAACAAGGTTTTTCACTGCCAATGAAGTGAAATTTCGCTTGAAATTTTGTTGTCTTCATAACTTGTTTTTGATAAGTAATTGAAATATCAATAAAAGCGTAAAAGGCAAAACCTAGGTACACATAAAGTATACAAAAGAAATACCTAGCTAGAAAGAGAAAAATTGTCAAGAAAATTATGAAAACCAAGCAAATTAGGATAGTCTAAAGCAGCTCTCCAGTGGTAAAGAGAAAGAAGAAAGATTTTAGTTCCATCGCTATCTTTTTTCGGGTCTTCAAAACTTCTATCATTTCTTTCTTTTCAAAGACAACACAAAAAGCAGGACAACAATATCTTCCACACTGTTGCACTATGAGGATTGCCATTTAACCCTCTCCAACAAGCGAAAAGGTCTACAACTCGTTTATGCATAACCCAAGACAACCCGACAAATCTGAAAATAATACTTCGTAAGGCATTAGCAACCTCAGAATGAAGAAGATGATCTACAAACTCCCCATTATTACACACATAACACCAATCAACCACAAGACACGCTTTAGCTTCTTCTCCATTGTGTGCTTGCTCGTGTCTTATGGAATGCTATATTTAGCCGCTTTAGCTTGTCTTGGGTTATGCCTCTTCAGGTGGTAGATTTATTGGCCTACTGGTGGAGGGGTGGCTGCTCTCGAAGTGTTGTTGTGTGGAAGATGGTTCCTTCTTACCTTATGTGGTGCTTGTGGAGCGATCGAAATAATAGAAACTTTGAGGACAAAAAAGGATGTTTGAGGAGCTCAAAACCTTTTTTATTATTATTTTTTTTTTATTCTTTGTTCACTTGGACTGTTGCGTTCCTAGCTCTTTTAGTGATTTGCTTTCATGATTTTCTTGTTTTTTTTTTCTTCTATCTTCTTGTATACTCCCTGTATACTTGACTGCGCTTTGCGTTTTTTAATGATATTTTGCTTGCTTATCAAAAAAAAAAAGAAGACATGCCATTCCCTTAGGTTATTCATGGTGACTCGGTGAGGATATTTAGGGCGGCTGACCAAGCAAAGAATGTAGCTATCAAGGGAACCTTAATTTGTCAAATATATATATATATATATATATATATATATATATATATATATTTATAAGTAATTGCAAATTTATTTAAAAAAACAGCGTAAGGCGCCCCTAGTACACACGGAGTATACAAGAAGCAAAAGCCTCACCACCGACCCGACAAGAAACAACCCACAAAACAACCCAACCAAAGGCCCCTAAATTTTGTCAAATATTATTCCAAGAGAAGTGAGTACCATCATGAGGGACAAGGACGTTATGGAACGATATAACTTCGAACAATCCTTTCTTGGATGGGACCTAACAAAGCTTGTCTTCACCTCTTGTCTGAATTTAAAACAACAATTGAAAAACAAAGCAAAGACATTCATCTCCCAATCATGAGCTGTTATGATAAAGCTTACGTTCCACTGATGGGAACCATTAGAATCATCCTTAACACGAGCAATATTATACAAATCCAGAAAAGCTTCTTAAGGGCCTGATCCCAACACCATAGGTCATGCTAGAATTTAATCTTGGAGCTGTCTCTCACCTCAAATTTGGTATGACTAGAAAACTCTCCCCAACTCTTTCTGATATTTATCCATAACCCCACCCTATACGACCTATGAGCCTCAATAGAACATCACCACCCCACGAGCTACCATATTTATAATCCACTACTACTATCCACAAAGCCTCTCTCTCTCATGCATATAGCGCTATAGTCACTTCCCCGAAAGAGCACGGTTAAACAAAAGCAAGTTTCAGACCCCCAACCCTCCCTTAGTAATAGGAGAACAAACCTTGGACCAACTTGTCGGGTGAAATTTGAACTCTTTACCTAGCCCTCCCCATAAGAAATCCTGCTGTAACTTCTCATTGCGATTGGCAACACCAGTAGGGAGGGCGAAATTGAGTAGGGAATTCTTGCTTCACCTCTTCTAGTCTACCAACTTATATTTTCAGTTAATATCTATCTAAACCTCCAAAGAACGGAGTTGATTCCACATCATCTCCCAGTCCTCTTGGTTTAAAATATTAAGCATTCGAAGCATTACATGTTAATATAATGTTATAAAATCTATAAAGTTTATCAATCCATTCATTGTATAGTTGGGGGAGCTTTAGATGAAGAAGTGAAGAAACTATTGGCTCTACTTTTTATTGTCAAAGATGCTAGGGAGAATGGGTTGCATGGAGACATACTTTTAGACATCAGAAGACAGTTGTAGGGCATAGGATTCATATTTGTCACGAAGGATTGTGTTTTGTCAATTTGTGGGTTTCCTCATGTAGCTAGCGCAATTCTAGAATGTTGAATCTCTTCCTTGGAGATCGTAGTCTCTATCGGAGAGGTTAAAAATCTTATCATAAGATTGATATTATGGTGACAAATTTGTCTCCTGTGGATAATTCAATTCAATTCAATTGAAAGATACTCAAAGCCTGTTGGCGACAGACATATTCTCTCTCAAATAATGGGTGTAAGGCGAGATTACAATTTCAATACCACAGAGTGCATGAGTGTAAAAGTCCAAGAGCCCATTGACACTCTCAAAAGACGCCTTAAGAGAGGAGGGGACATCATGACTTATAAAGTGCCCAGTTGAATGAAATCTTAGCAATGTGGGACACTTTAACACGCTCCCTCACATGTGGCAACTAATGGCCAAACACGTAGACAACAACGGGAGGGAAATGCCCATCATCACAAGAAACCTGTGGCTCTGATACCATGTAAAAGTCTAAGAGCCCACTGACACTCTCAAAAGACGCCTTAAGAGAGGAGGGGGAAATCATGACTTATAAAGTGCCCAGTTGAATGAAATCTGAGCAATGTGGGACACTTTAACAATGAGTTCTATTCACTGATTTAGAAAAAAAAAAAAAATGAAAAATGTAGTGCCAGATTGTCATTTGAGTCTATTTTGGTGGGGGGGAGTTTTTTCATCATCCCAAAGGAGAAGACTATCTATCATTTTTTTTTTTTTAAGTAATAAACTGGTTTTATTAAAAGCGTAAAGCGCCCTTAAGTACATCAGAAGTATATAAGAGAAAACATCTAGCTAGAAAGAGAAAAATGAACAAGAAAATCGCCAAAACTAAGCGACAGAAGGGACACAAAAGCCACCGTCCAAAGATACAAAGTATGAAAAAAAGAAGCTAAAACATCCTCCAAGGACTTCTCTAAATCCTTGAAACACCTATTATTTCTTTCCTTTCAAATACACCAAAGAAGGCATGTCGGCACCATCTTCCAAATTAGTCATCGGCCTTCCAAATGTCCACCAACAGGCAAACAAGTCAATGACTCTCCTAGGCATAACCCAAGACAACCCAAAACGAGTAAAGAGAGCACCCCACAGAGCGTAAGCCATATTGCAGTGAAGAAGTGTAAGGCGCTTCTAAGTATACAGGTAGTATACACCGGAATAACCCAGCTAGCCCACAAAAAGAACCCAAGGAAAGCCACGAGGACCTATGAACCCACAACACCCAAAGCCTACAAAAAACCCAAAATACAGTAGAAATCCCCAAAAAATAGAACCATCTCTCCCAAAATACAGAAGAAACCCCCAAAACCCACACGAAAACCCGAACAACCCTTCCAAAAAAACCCATAAACCCAAAACCCACATGAAACACCCAAAAACCCGAGTTGACCGAAGCCGAAATACAAGCAAACCCAATATATAGAGGAAAACCAGAGCTACAGGTAGAAAAAAGAAAAAAAAATGCGGTGGCGCGTGGTGCCACGCGCGCCGGAGTGTGGCACCACGTGCGTTGGAGGGCCGCTGATGTCGGAGAAGACACAGAAACAGCCGAAGAGGCCACTGGTGGGGTGCATGCACGGTGAAAAGGCTCCAAATACTGTAGATCTAACCCCCAAACTTCAGATACGCCCTCAGCCACACGCTCCGGAACGGCGCGTGGCGGCCACTCGCTCCGAAACGGCGCGTGGCGGCCACCTGCAGCAGCACCAATGGCAGAGGAGGGCTGGAACATGATGGAGAGGCCCCGGTGAGGCACGTGCATGGAGAGGAGGATCCAAATGCCAAATATCTACAGCCCAAGATGCAAAAGAACCAAAACAGCCATGCTATACCGGTGCGGTGGCTACCCACTGAAGCGACATCGACGGTAAAGCAAGCTGGCGAGGGAATTGGAACTACTCCCAACCATCATAGCTCCACACCCGAGAACACTAAGGATCTAGAAAGGAATGGAATCGGAAGTGGAGGAGGGAGGGAGGAGAGCCTCACCTCCCTCCTCACTAGGCGTTCTCAGGAAGGAGAACCAAGGGTTTTTTATTTTGAGAGGGAGAGGAGAGAAAGAGAGAGCAAAGTGCTATGAGCATATGATAAAAAAAGAAAAAAAGAAAAAAAAAAGATGATCCACGATTTCCCATTTTGCTTGCACATGCAACATCTATCCATTAAAATAACATGCCTCTTCTTGAGGTTATCCATTAAGATCTTTAAAAAAAGAAAAAAATAAGCCGCTATCTGGCTGTTAATTTTTGTGCTGTTTGCTTCTTTGATTTTCCTTTGTAGCCCATTAATATTAAGGGGTGTCTTTATGGACATGGTCATTACTTACCAAGTAACATTTGAAGTTTGTTTTAGCTTGAAACATCTTCATGGGAAAATGATTTCAGTACAAAATATTTTCAGGGAAAATAAGCAATTTTTTGTTGTTTGGCTGCAACTGTGAATATGATGTAAATAACATTTTATTGTTTGTCTTGCACGGAGAACTTTGAGATATGAGAGAAATAGTGTTGAGAGAAGCGAGAGAAGAGTGAGAGTTTTTCGAGAAAGAGAAGTGGGATTGAAGGGATTTTGACTTGATGTCAGAGGTGGTGTGGCGGCCTGAGGGAGGGATCTGAGAGAGAAGAAGAGGGAGAGAGAGAAAAATGAATATGAGAGAGCGGAGATATAGAGAAGAGAGATCATCATAAAGAATAGATATAGAGAAGAGAGAGAGATCTGAAGGAGTGAGGGAAGAGAGAGAATTTTAAGAGGGTGGGTTTTCTGACTAAAAATGGGTGCAAGCTTGCTATGCTCCATTTGTTTCGATGCAAAACTTTTTCTGCTGGAAAATGTTTTCTGTTGAAAGTATTTCTTAGGAAAATTAATAATTTCCGATGTTTGGCTATCATTTTTAAAATGATGCTAAAAATATTTTTCGCTATTTAGTTCACACTAAAACGAAGGAATCCTAAGTGACCACATTTTTCAAGGCATTTCATCAAACATATGCTGAGCGTTTGAAATTTCAAGTGATAATCAATCCAAGAATCAATTGTTCAAATGAACAGGGGAACAAAAAGGCCTTCTTCTCAAGACTTGCTTTGCATCTTCCTGCAAGACCCTTCTAGCTCATTCACCGTTTCTGACCTACTGAGCCTGACCTAGGTCCCACTCCTTCCCCATTAACTGCCCATCTGTTTCGACTTAAATACCAGCTCGTGGGAGCCCCTATTGCTGATGGTCTATGTGCTGTGTAGCTTCAGGTGCTTGTCAGTCCCAAGATCGGAGTAGATTCTGGTGGCTGGTGGTAGGTCCCAGCATGCGGTTTTGGTGCGGCTGGAAGTAGGATGAGCTTGGTGGAAATGTATGATATCCAGAGAGTCAAGTGGGTAGAGTTGGACTAGTTGCTAGGTCGGGGAGCAGGGTGCATGGAGGTGATTTTGTAGATTGAGAGAGAGAGAGAGAGAGAGAGAGACAGAAGAAGAAGAAGAAGAAGAGATATATCTAAACATGTTTTTTTTTTTTTTTGGGAGGGGGGAAGTGGGTTGTCTCCGCTGCTGAAAGAAAATGATTTATATTTTTCTAAATATAAACCATTTTATTGAGAAAAAAAAGCTCTGTTTTACTGTAGATCAAATGATGTTTTTGGTTAATCAAGTTCTCCTGCAATAACCAAACACTCAAAAATGCTGAAAATGTTTTACGAATCCGTTTTACTTTTGAAACAGAATAGAGCCTTGTGTATGTTTGTTTGTTTGTTTGTCTGTCTTTTTTTTTTTTTCTTTTTTTTGTTGGGAGTTCTGATTTTTCTAATTTTAGTCCATTCTGCTGCCCAATTTTTATGTTTTTCCTTTTTTTAACAGGTCTCACCAAATGCCCATTTTCAAAATGATCTTGGGTTAGATAGTTTAGATGCCGTGGAGATCGTGATGGCACTTGAAGAAGAGTTTGGGTTTGAGATCCCTGATAATGAAGCAGACAAGATCAACTCCATCAACCTTGCTGTTGACTTCATTGCTTCTCACCCTCAGGCAAAGTAGATGGAAACTACTGGGCCTCCAAATTTTCATGTTTATTATGAGGATTTAGCTATCAGTAGAAATCTTGAACATTTGAACATTTGAACCTTCTATTTCTTTATTTTCATTCTCGAAATGCTATTTGGTTTTCCAGCTCTTTTGAATCCTCTCTTTAAAGAGTTTTGAGCATTTGCAAACTGTAATGCTGTTTCTTTAACAGATGTTTCATTTCAATAAAAATGATTTGGTTACTGTCTAATTTGAATTCTCAGGGGGCTTGGAAGTTGATATGTATCTGAAATGTTCTCTTGCATAATTTTTTTTAAGCGGATAAATTATATGTTTTTTGTCCTATACACTTTTCTTGATAAGTAAATCAATCTTGTTGAACCGCAAAAGGGTACAAGAGAAACACCCACTCTAGAATAAAAAGGAACATAAATTTAGAAAGTAAGACATTCACTCTTAAAAGAGTTTTGAACAATATATTGTTGAACTCTACTACAGCACTACTACAATCTTCAAAATTTACATTATGCAATGGGTAGTCATCTTCCAAGCTTCTAAATTATGGTGACTATCAAACTGACTGTTTCAACTAGCTAATAATTCCCCCACCTGATAGGGTATAACTCTTATCTCGAGAAGACTGAAAATCTTTATTCATAATTCTCTAGCAATTTTGCAGTGGAGCGATGATTTATGAATTAATTGCTCTTCCAACACCACTCCATCACTATTGTGTCTCCTTCTTAGATTATCCAAGACGGAAAGTCGTTATCTTTAATTCTCTAGCAACTTTGCAGTGGAGCAACAAATGATTGATGAATTCCCCGCTCTTCCAACACCACCTTGTCACACTCTTATGTACCTCCTTCTTAGATTATCCAAGGTTTGATCTTTCCTAACTCTATTGTTCAAACAAAGAAAGCCACTTTCATAGGGGCGTATTTCTCTAAATGTTCTTCAAAGGGAAAGAAATGCTAGAAGGGAGTTAAACACATGATAAAAAGAATTTGGTCAAATATGGTTTTTTCATCGCCTCTAAACGGTCAATCCTAATAGAGGGGCTTAATTGCAATAAAATAGTAGTTTGATGGATCTAAGTGTCACACTTGTTAGTTCATGGAGGTAAATAAAAAATGTTTGTTAGTTGAGGGGGCCTAGATATATTAATCCCAAAAAAAACTTTAATTATTACTTATTATAATTAAAAACTCATTAGATCACTAAACACAATATACTGTATATAATCACATATACTTTTCATTTACAACACTAGTCTTCAGATCTTTACATTGAGTATCGTTAGAGAGCAAATCTAAGAAAGCTAAAAGATTATATTCCAATATCGTTGGCATTGCAGTCTATTGATTCTCCTGACCGCTTGTTCTCAGCCTCAATAAGCTCAACTTTTGTAATCATTTTATAGGTGAAAAAGTGAGTCTATAGCTCAGTAAGTAAAAGGCAATTGATCGTTCTTTGTGTGATATGAGCCCTTATTTAAAATTCCTTTCTTATTTTTACAAAGCTGGTTCTCAAAATCAAAATGTTTTTAAAACTATATACAAAGTTTTTTTTTTTTTTTTTTTCAAAAAAAAAAATATATATTTGCATTCCAAAACGTCTGGGTGTAAAATCATTTAATTAAGAGAGATTTTTCATAATAATATCCAACTTACAATTTACTTAGCATTTTCCTTTCCAAAATTTCATACAAAAAGTAATGGAGAGAAATTCAGTTGCTAATACATAATAATGGGAAACAGTAGTTAAATCACAGACACACACACACATATATACATATTTCATATTCACAAGCAGATATATGAAACAGAATCATTTCTTCATTTCATTCATAACTTGTTAAGCGTATTGCCCCCACTTAACAGGTGGGTTATTAAGCGTATTGCCTCTCTTAACCATTGGGTATGTTAGTTGTATTGCCTCTAAATTTGTTAAACGTATTGCTTTACTTTATCGCTGGGTTTGAAAATTCTTTTAGCTTGTATTTACTAAACAACTATTATGATGCAGGGTTTTAACGAAATGATTTTTTATTTTATTTATTTATTTATTTATTTTTATTTCAAAAGTTTAGAGCTTAGATAAGTGTTGACCAAAAACAAAGAATAAAAAAACAAAAACAAGAGTATAAATAGAGTTAGAAGTTAGGAATCACATTTCCTTAGGCATCACACCTAGAGTTTGAATTGCATCACACAATCCACAAAGCATATAATTTCTGAAAAATTCTATAAAACGTATTCTTTCTTTATTTTGTATAATACACAGAAGTTTTTTCTATAGGTTATTCCGAGTTATCCTACAAAGACTAGGGATTCCTAAATAAAACAGAAAATTAATAAACCAAGTAAGAAACTACCAAAAAAATAAAATAAAACCTAGATCACAGGACAAACTCATGGGCTTTCGTTACAGCCCACTCCATTAAATCTTGAAATGATCAGATTACCCTTATTTCGATAAAACTTGATGAGACATGCTATCTGCGCTTCCAAGTGCTTACTCCTCCAAGTGCACACTCCCTAACGTGGCTGTAATTATCACCATTAGATCCAAAATCCAATAATGATACATTCAAATTCAATGGTGATTTTGACTGCCATGGTAGGAAGTGTGCATTTGGGAGTAAGTACTTTGAAGTGCATGTAGCATTTCTCAAACATGATTGAAACTAAGGAAAATACCAAATAACATGAATCCAGAAGCTCCTAGCATTTAAAACAATAATAAAAAAAAAAAAAAATTAAGACTCATAAAAACTTAAGTAGCTTAGAAAGGGTGACAATTAGGTCTCATATTAAAAGTAGACGATACTTTTGAATTACTTGGATTCTGTTTTTGTGAGAGCTTTTTAATGGGTACATGAGAAGGACTCTTGGCCACTTTTGCCAAAATAATAATGACTTGAATTGATGATAAAAGTGTGGTAGAAAATAAAATCTGGGTGTTGTAGAAACCATGTCATTAAAAAAGTAGGGGGGGCTGTCCATGAGACTAATGCTTTCATCCTTATGGTTTACATTTTGACGGACCAATTGCATTTCTTCTTCTTCTTCTTCTTCTTCTTCTGTTTAATGAATATGGTAGCTTTAATAACGAATATAAAATTGAGAGAAAGCGCATACGGAAACATTGGTTATTTGTTCCCCGCTTTTCTTTTTTCATTCCCCTGTATACACCCTATCTCCTTGCTTTTCTTTTCATTCTGATAGAGCTTTTCTTTTCATTCTGAGAGAGAGATCGAGTGTGTAGATGTAGGGGTGATCACACTATATTTAGTGTGGTCATCCCCACACCCAATCATCCCCATGGAAGGTGATAACTTCCATGGAAGTTATATAGAAGTGATATAACTCTTCATGAAGAGTTATGATACACTATATATATATATATATATATGGAAAAACAAAACGTAAGATTCATTCTAACAAAATTTATATGTTTTTCTTTCTCTTTTCTCTTCCATCGGATTTCTACCCTAATAGGACAAAATCCTTCTACATTAGATCCTTATAACTATTTTCCTACAGTGGTATCAAAGCCAGGTTGATTATGGAAAAAGGGAAAGAAAAATCTGAAGATGAAAAACAACAATTTGAAGATCTTCTGACCATTTTGTGACAAATCGTTCAAACAATCAACAAACAAGTCGGGATTTGGCTTCTACAATTGCTTTTTATAATATTCATCTATTACTTCACAATCCACAAGAAAAACTACTTACAGTCACTGTGGGTGGTTTACAATACACTGGTAATGTTGAACTTCTGAAGCGACACTATTTACTAAAAGAAAATAATTGGAAAAAATCATCTCCCATCTCCATTGAAGAAATCGGAGATATTTCTTTCCATTGAGTGTATTGAAAAATCACCGCTTGGAGAAGACGAAAATCACTGCTTGGAGAAGGAGATGAATCACCGCTTGCAGAAGAAGGAAAAACACCACTTGAAGAATCCAAAATTTTAGGTTTTTCTTCAATTGCTTACTCTGAAAATTTGTATTCAAAATCAGAAGTTGAAAACAACCCAAATTCTAATCAAAACGTCATAGTTTTGATCAAAAAAGGGGCTGAATTCGGCCCCATAGGTCCCAGCAAGAACGACGTCATTCCAGAAGGCGCCTTTTGGCCCTTTTGGAAATGACATCGTACCACCAAAACTTAACGATGCCGTTTCACTGGCGCGATCCTCTACAGTTTTGCCTCTGTAACACAACACCGTTTTGAGTTCGACTCGACCCGGCCCGAAGTGGACACACACGGCTTGAAAGTCAATTCCCAAAACCTAGGCCTAGAAACTCCAACCCAAGCTTTCTCTTAGACACGAACCAGTTATAGAACCCGACTCGATTTTAGACCAGGATCCAGATCACCAGCACTTATTCGCACTGAATCTAGAACCAAGCCCGCAATCTGACCCGGATCTTGACCCGCGCCAACCAGCCCGACTGCCAGGCCAAGCCACATGGCACGCCAACTCAAGGGTTCAACCCGATTTCTTCCAAATTGGCCAAGTCCGCCCGAATCGCTTGAACCCACTAAACCGGCTGGTTTGAGGTGTTTTTACCGATTTTGGTCATTCTGGTTTGTTTCAACCCCAATTCAGACGATTCCAAAACCACTGGAAAGCTAATTGGATTGGCAAGAAAAATACAAGTTTTTCTCAATACAATTTTTAAAGTAAAAATCAGCAAAAATATTGGGAAAAGGGAGAATCGTCGCATCAAGGCCATAGGAACATGAATCGTAGATTTGAACTACATGTTGAATTTACCATTCCAGATTTGGCACGATCGGAGATCATGACTGCCAGAAAATTAAAGGATTCACATCCTTTAAAAATTGTTAGACCTGTTGTACAGCACTCGAGGGATTTGTGGCCTATGGTCATCCACCGTTACACTCTTCTGAGAAGAGGTGAATGGATCAATTCGCCAGATCCAAATCTAACATATTACCGGGCTTACCTGAACAACTATCAGCCTAGAATAACTTATTCCAATGGCAATTGATTTCCTATATTATTATTATTATTTTATTGTTTGGTTTGTATTTATTTGGACTCACATTTTATTTTTGTTTTATGTACGTGTGATAAAGATCACATTTGTATTGATTTGTAATTATTAAACTTTATTAGTTAATATTATTCTATCCACATTTTAAAATGGCTATAAAAAGCGGTATAGATGCCTCGAAGGTTGAAAATCTTAATGGCATCAATTTTTGAATGTGGAAATGGAAAATTTCTTATGTATTGACTCATGAGAAACTATTGTACACTCTTAATTTTGTAAAATCAGAATTGGATGGTCAACGAGATAAAGAGGTTGTTAAGAAACAAGTAAAATGGTTAGAAGACGACCTTATGGCAAGAGCTACTCTTCTTTATAATATGAAAGATAATATCATTCCTCTTTTTGAAGAACACGAATTAGCAAAAGGTATGATGGAAGCTTTAGATCAAAAGTGTAGACCTCAGTCTGACACACATATAATTGTTATTAAATAAATATAACAATGAATGTATGGATGAAAATGATTATGTTAATCGAATGAAACTTGTTGCAAAAGAATCAGCTAATGGAAGTCATCCAGTGTCAGACAAAATGCATGTAACAACCATACTTAATAGTCTTCCTCTATCACGGGAGTATGTGGTCACTTCTTTGACACTTAGTGACAAAGATATTTCCATGACATTACTCCCAGTGCTACTTGTATTGGAAAAAGAGAGGATGAAGCAAAGAAAAATAGAAGGGAAAGCTATAAACTTAATGATGGTACAAACAACTGCCTAGAAATCGCATGCGCCAACATTTAGAGAACACTTGAAGAAATTTAAAAGAAAATGGCAGGGCAAACCAAAATTAAATTTCAAAAACAAAAGAGCATGCTACAGATGTGGAAAGACAGAACATTTTAAAGCAAATTGTCCAAAGAACAATAGTAGCAAGAAATGGAAAGAAATTGTTATGACAATTACTGAAGTAATGATGGTAGAACCGACTACAAATTCATGGAGGATAGATTTGCCGGCAACAAGACATATCATAAGAAGTCGAGATTTTTTTTGTAGATTTCAAAGAAAAAGCAGTCGGTGAACACAAAGTTTACGTGGGAAACAATCTTACAGTGATGTCTTAGGTGAAGAAAAATGTAAGATTTCTATCAATGAGTCTATTATTCTTTTATACAATGTTTTGTATGTACCAAGTATCTGTAGAAATCTAATATATGTACCCGTATTAGATGATAAAGGATACACTATTAAATTTAAATGAGGAAAGGTGCATATTAGAAGAGGGAATATATCAGTAAATGGTATAAAAATAGACAATATGTAAATTCTCAAAGTTGATAATAAAATATCTATTTTTGATTATTTCACTGTGACGATTGATAGTTTCTTCTTATGGCATTTAAGATTTGGTCACATAAATAAAGATAAATTAATTCGAATAAGCAGGGGTGGATTATTACCAAAAATCAATTCTGAAGATTTCAATATATGCGAATCATGTATTAAAGGGAAATTAACTAATAAGTCTTTTTCAAAACATTGGAAATCAACAGAACTATTGGAAATAATTCACTAAGATATGTGGACCTTTAAGAACTAAATCACATAGAGGAATGAAATATTTTATTACTTTTACTGATGATTATTCCAGATATGGACATATCTACCTAATTACACATAAGTCTAAAGCTATTGAAAAATTTAAAGAATATAAATTAGAAGTTGAAAAATAATTAGGTAGATCTATAAAAAGCTTAATGCTTCATTTGTTTCGGTGTAAAATAGTTTCTAGAAAATGATTTCAGCATTTTCTGATGTTTGGTGGGGGCAAAAATAATAGTCAACCGGAAAATGATTTCCGTTTGACAAAAAATGCTTAGAAAATTTCAGAAAATGATTTATTTTTCCCATGCGACAGACGCATTTGACGCTCTTTTAAACAATACAGTCGACCTTCACGTTCAAGCAGTCGATCACCACCATAATCTGGCCGGTGCCGGAATCCGACAACGTCCAGTCACTGTCATCGAATTTCGGTTACCTTCGCTCGAATCCGGTCAGCCCAGATTCCGGCGACCAGAATGGTCGGATTCCGGCCTACTAGCTGGGATTTGGCCATTCTGGAAAGATTTCGGCACAAATGGCCAGATTTCGGCCATTTTTACCAGAATCCGACCAACCTAAATTCTGATGAAACTGTCCAGATTTCGGCCTTTATCCCGGAGTCTTGCTGATCAGTGATGAAATCTCATCACCGGTGATTTTTATATTATTTTACATTAATATTTATATGTTGTGAATAAAAATTGATTTTTATAAGTTAATATGATTGAATGAAAATATAAAAAATATTTGTAATTTTTTATATGCACCAAATATCGGAAAATGCTTTCAGGAAAAAATATTTTCCTTAAAAATGACTTTCTGAAACTATTTTACGACGGAAACCATTTTACGTCAAAACAAATTGAGCATGCATAATGATAGAGGTGGTGAGTACGAGGCCATGAAATTTTTCTGTAAGGAAAATGAAATAAGACATTTATTTGCTATGCCTTATAAACCTCAACAAAATGGCATTGCAGAAAGATGAAATAGAACTTTGATGGAAATGACTGGATCTATGATGACCTATGCTGATTTACCTGTTCATTTTTGGGGAGAGGCATTATCAACTACACCATATATTCTTAATAGAGTTAAAACTAAATCAAAGCCACTCACACCTTATGAATATCGGATAGGCCTTGAACCAAATGTCTAACATCTTAAAGTATGGGGATGTAGAGCACATGTACTTATCCAAAAACCTTTAAGAGATAAATTAAAAAGCAAAACCTGGGAATGCAGGTTTATAGAATATGTGAATATAATGGTAGCAGTTATAGATTTTATCATTCTGAAAAATGATTGATAGAAAGTAGGGATGTTGTATTTCTTGAAAATACCAATTAAATCACTCCTATAGAGAAACTCACATTTTTTCAAGACGTAGAGCGTCCGTCAATATATTATCCACTAAACAACACACACGAGAGAGATCTTCAAAGTAGTACGAGTATTAAAAGGAAATATAACGATTTATATCACATGGATACAGAAGATAAAAACAGTGGAAGTTAAACACAAAGGCGTCCATCAATTATACTTAAATATCATTATGCTCTAAGTGTAGATGACATAAGTCTACAAGATGATCCAATGAATTTTAAAGAAGCAATGAATAGCATTGATGCTGATAAATGGATTAAAGCTATGAATGATGAGATTGATTCAATTAAGAACAACGACGTATGGAAACTCACAAATCTACCAAGTCAAAGGAAAGTAATATAGATGCAAGTGGATACTCAAAAATAAATTCAAAGCAGATGGAAGCCTTGACAAATACAAAGCTAGATTGGTAGCCAAATGATTTACTTAGGAACCCTGTATAGACTTTGTAGATACATATTCGCTTGTAGCAAAGTTCATCTCTATCAAAATAATCACGCCTATTGTAGCTAAAATGGATATAGAATTACATCAGATAGATGTGAAGACAACATTTTTAAATGGAGAATTAAAAGAAGACATCTATATGATTTAACCTGAGGGATTTGAACAAGATGAAAATGAAGAAAATGTCTACCTTATATAAACTAAAACAATCTTCAAGACATTGGTATTTGAAATTCTACCAAGCTATACTAGAAAATGGTTTCGAGGTAAGTCCACTAGATCATTGTGTTTATATGTGTAAAAATAACGATAAATTAACTATATTATCATTATATGTAGATGACATATTGTTGACTGGAAATTGCCCATATATGATTAGTAAAACTAAAATTTTCTTAGCATCCAAATTTGAAATGAAAAACATGGGCACTGCTAGTTGTGTTTGGGGGATAAGAATTTCTAGAGATAGAAATTCAAAATTATTATACCTGGATCAAGAAAAATATATGAAAAAGATACTTAAAAAGTTTAAAATGTATAATTGTAAACCTTAAAGTACACCTATTTCAAAAGGTCAACATTTGAGTAAAATGATGTGTCCCCAAAATGAGACAGATATTAAAGGAATGTAATTAGTTTCCTACGCTCAGACAGTGGGTAGTCTCATGTATGCTATGACAAGTACAAGACTTGATATTTGTCATGCGGTAGGATTGGTGAGTAGATATCAATTCAATTTAGGGAAGGCACACAAGCAAGTAGTAAATTAAAGTGAATATTTAGATATTTGCAAGGTACCAAAAACATCATGTTATGTTTCGGTATAAGTGATCTAAAAATTGTAGGATACACAGATATAGATTTTGCAGGAGATGCAGATGACAGAAAATCTACAAATGGTTAAGTGTTCCTATTTGGTGGTACATCTGTTTCTTGGTTTAGCAAGAAACAGAATTGTGTTGCAAAATCCATAATAGAGGCTGAGTATATATCATGCAGCACAACAATAAGTAATACAATCTGGATTGGATGTTTTATTGAAAGTCTAAATTTAAGTATAACTAATAGACATGTCAATGTGTTTTGTGATAATAAGTTTGTTATTTCTTTAACAAAAAGTGGAGCACATAGTATTAAAGGTAAATACATTGATATAAATTATCACTATATTCAAGATATAGTAGAGAAACGTGAAATAAAGGTTGAATTTATTTCATCAATTGAAATGGTAGCTGATCCTATGACGAAAGGATTGTCTTTAGAAAAATTTAGAGAACATGTAGCAACAATGGGATTGAGATATACCTAAGTGATAGCTACATAGGTTAGTGTATAATCGGGACGATCCGGGGACGCCTGAAAAAATGATTTTATGCACTTCTGCTCTATGTTAAAATAATGGTCAATTAAGAGTAGATGACACTAACAAGGTACATATATTACATCTCACATAAATGTAAAATCTATTTGAAAGGCATTATGTTGAGATCGAGTAATTTCCATGCCATACTAAAGTGTATCGCTAAAATGTTATAGTGTGATCAAGTGAGAGATGTAGATGTAGGGGTAATCACACCATATTTAGTGTGGTCATCCCCACACCAAATCATTCCCATGGAATGTACGTGATAACTTCTATGGAGATTATAGAAAAGTAATATAATTCTTCATGAAGTGTAATATTGTATAGAGAAGTGATATAGCTCTTCATAAAGAGTTATAATATAATTCTATATATATGTGGAAAAACAGAACGTAAGATTCATTCTAACATATTTTATTTGTTTTTCTTTCTCTTTTCTCCTCCATCGGATTTCTACCCTAACAGGAAAAAAATCCTTCTTTTATGTTAAATCATTTTCCTACAAGCTTGAGAGAGACAGAGCTAAGCGAGAGACCATCGATCTTGTTGGCCGGGTATTTGAGTGTTTCTTGTATGTTCTTTTTTCTACGAGATAATCATCCATGAGTACGTTTGGCAAAATGATGTTCTCTGAATCGAGCTTTGGCAATAGGATGCTCTTTCTTCTTGTATCCCATATGTATGCATCTATCATCTATCACAAGACAAGTGGAAGACTGTAAGCTGATGTGTTTGGCAATTTGTCGAGCCCAGAACAAAGGAATGAAATATAAAAAGGCCCAGAAGAAAGAAATGAAATCTGAAACATAACAAGTGTAGTTTGTTGCTTGTAGGTACGTCTACTCTTCAAACCAAACTCTCTTTACCTTTGTTTTTTTTGGTAAGGACTTTATTCAACAAGAAACCCAAATATGCAAATGCAATGCAATCCCCCCTACTTATTTAAATTGAAACAACCATTGCCTTTATAAGACATTCTTAAAAGGATCCTTTTCGTCAAATCCTCCACTTGGAACGTCCAAGCACACTCAAAACCACAGTATAATATTCCGGAAACCAGAGAACAAACTTATGGGTCAACAACCAAAAAAAAAAAAAATGTCTTTGATTTTCCCAAGTAGGCCCAAGTACCTACCATACACTCAAAATCATAGGATAATGTTCCAGTAACCAGACAATTATGAGCCAATAAACCAAGCAGGCCTAACAACCGTGAAGTACAAGCTATTTTTTTTTTTAAAAAAATCCTAATCTTAAAACCCTAAACCACCGATAGCAAATCATCATCAACATAAAAATAAAAAAGGAAAAAAAAAAAACTTACCTTTATTGGGCGTCGGCTGGTGTACGTCGGGGGTGGGGATTCCGGGTTGAGAGGCGTCGGGGTGTTGCCGGAAAAGAGGACGTTAGGGATTGATCTGAGAGAGAGAGAGAGAGAGAGAGAGAGAGAGAGAGAGAGAGAGAGAGAGAGAGAGAGAGAGAGAGAGAGAGAGAGAGAGTGATGGACTGAGTGAGAGAGAGCGCTGGAGAAGAGGAGGAAGAGGGCCGGGAGAGAGAGAGAGAGAAGGAAGTTTTTGATCCAAAGAGAGATATTTTGCGATATCAATTTTTAGAAATAAGGTTACCGACGGTAAGAAACAAACCGTTTGGAAATAGTAATTTCCAGATGGGTTGTTTAAAACCATCAATAAATATACAGACAGTTTGAAATTTCTAATTCCGGATGGTTTCATTTTTTTTATGGATGGTTTAAAAGAAACCGTCCAAAAATATAACTTTACAAATGGTTTGTTTCAAACCGTCCATAATCATCTGGAAATTTCTAATTCCAGAAGGTTTTATTCAAACTGTCAGTATAATTATGGACGGTTTACTAAAATCGTCCATATTTATTACATTATGGACGGTTTTTTAAAACCGTATGGAAATGTTTAATTCTAGACGGTTTCTAAAACCGTCTAGAAAAAAAGGGTCAATAACTAGTGATTTTTTTGTAGTGGTACTTTTGTTTGTCTTTTTGCAGAATTGCTGCTATCTGTTGAGGAGTTGTTTGGTTTCTAGGGTTTGCTAGGATATTCAATTTGGCCAAGACACTCGTATGGTGTAGCTCAAAGAACGTGGAAATTTATAATATTTTCTTTTTTATTGAGTGAACGCAAGAATATAATTAAAAAAAAGAACAAAAACATTATATTTAAATGTAAATAGAGAGTAAAATAAATAATCTGTTGGAGTATTGGAGAGAGTATAGAAAAAGCAATAGATAAAGTAGAAAATTGTACTATTCTAATAACTACTTTGGCTATTATTGCTGGAAATGCTATAACAGGATAAAACTCTCTTTAGATGAAAAAAAAATATTATTTAATAAACTATCATACAAATGCTATATAATTAGAATGACATATAATAACTTTTTTTTCTTTTTCATACAAGTTTTAATTTAATACTGAATTTTACTATCAAATTGTATAAAACTAGTATGTCAGGATATTAAATAACATTATTATATATATATATATATGATAAAACTCATGGGCCTGCTTTTTGGTGTAAGTGCACTAGCAGCAGTTTATCCAACCATTTTTCTTAAATTTAGGGAACAAAATTACTTTTTGCTTCCCAATAAAAAAATATTTCACAATAGATTCATTTATCTTTCCTTATATCAATTAAATACTATTTTTTACTCTTATTATTTTTTTTTTTTCTCTTTCCTACTTTTTGTCATTTTCTATTTCCTACTTTTTTTTTTTTCCAATACATAGATAAACACTATAGCTACCCAAGGAAAACATGTATATTTAGAGTATCTGCTGTGAGAGCTATTTTGTACTTTTTTTTAAAAATCATCATATGGCATATGCTACTATTGCTCTAACAAATAAAAGATGTCATTGGCCCAAAAAAAAGAAAAAAAAAAAGAAAAAAGAAAAAAGAAAAAGAAAAAGAAAAAGAAAAAAGAAGTTATTGTGGAAAGTGGTGGTGAAAGTCATTTATTATTGTCTCTTTCCACACTCCTTCGCCGTGGACTTGAGTCTTGAGGGAAGACTCTATGAGAGTCAACACGGGAGGGAAGAAGACCCAAAAGTCTTCTGAGAAGAAGCAATGCCCCTTCCTTTTAACAAATTTTCAGTTATACCCTTTTGTCACTGCCCGTATTTAGAGCGTTGCCGTCTTGGTTGGGTTATTGGGATGGGGAAACATTTTTTCAACCATCCATTTTCTTTAAAATATTCATATTTTTTTTTTAAAATTATTTTATAATTCCAATTTGATTTTTTTTTTGGTTTGAATAAAAAGGAAAAATTGAAAACTGCCTACAAAACCTTCCGTTTTGGCAAAATCAACCAGTGTCATCCTCATTAGTTTAATTAGTGGTTAAATTCAATCTTTTGTGAAGTTTATTATTGTTCAATTACTCTAAAAGATTTTGATCAAATGAACAGCAAAAACAATTTTACCCATTTTCTTGTGCATTTTACATACATAAATATAATTCTATAATAATAATGATAATATTTAGTATAACGACTCACCATCAACGACACAATATGAGAGTACGTCATTATAAATGGTATCAGAGTCATTATCCAGTTTAAGATAGGGGAGTGTGCATAAGCCCATGAGGATTGCTTCCGAGCACTTGTGGAGATGCTGAATCCCAAGATGGAGTGATTGTGACGTCCCACCTCATCTAGGTATAGGAAATGTGATGTGCTTATATGTATATTTACACATTTCTTGACAATAATACGTTTTAAAGCCGTGATGAATATGAACCTATTAAAACTCCTCAGTTAAGTGTGCTTATGCAAGTGTAGTACCAGGATAGACGATCTCCTGAGAAGTCTAGTTTAGAGAAGCAAAAAATGGGTCGTTACATTTAAGGCATTACATCATAGACCAAGTACAAATTATTTTGGATCAAATTAACTTGCTTCTTGCATGGAAAATACAAATAAATAAATAAATAAATAATATTGTTGGCCATTCTTGAATTTGAGTGAGTGGATTGAGATATTTTGTTAGTTCAAATGTGGCTGAAATTGATTTTAATTCAAGAATTTCATAATATGTGTCTTGGGCATCGACCTCAAATGAATTAGAACTCTAGGAATCTAATACCCCTTTTTCTTTTTTCTTTTTTCAATTCGCAAAACAATAATATACATTCAAACCCACATTATCTTCTATAAATATATCATTATAGAATGAAAAATGCTATTTAATAGACTATTATATAACTATTATACAATTGATTCTTTTTTATAAGTCATTATCATTTATTTTAAATGCTGATTTTCACCGTCACATCATCCCATTTATATGACAGTTATATAACAATCTACTAAATAGCATTACCCGTATTAAATAGTTCAACTTCAACACAACTATATTGGCTAAAACGAATAGTCCCCTCTCTAGTCTCTATATAAAGAAAAAACAAAAAGAAAAAGAGGGGGAAGAAGAAGTGGCCGGACGAAAATGACTGAAGGCCCTACATAGTGTCAAGGAAATGCTTGGGTTGGCTAGTGCAACGTTACACTCAATTCTGATTGGCCAGTGGACAGCATGACAAAAAAGTCGTAAAAGTGTAATTAAAGAGAGAAGCGAGGGCAAAGAAGAACCAAGCTTTGTTTATATAAGCTAGCAGGCAAGGGAAGCTCTCAGACAGAGCTCGGGAGTGTACAGCAGTAGTAAATGGAGGAGCATGCTTTAGCTTCTTCAGCTTTTGCTCTTAAGCTTAATACTAATAAGCTTATAAGGCTTAAGCTGGTGTTAGTGTTGTTGTGTTTTTCCTTTCTCACACGTTTTTCGCTTTCAGAAGTCATTTTTGAAGAGAGCTTCCAAGGTAAATTTTCACTCTCTACTTATACAGCTAGGGCCTAGGTGCGCCGTGTTCGGTTGCTGGAATTTGGAAAAGGCAAAATGAATGTTATTATTTTGCCACGTGGGTATGGCTAAACATGTACTAGGTTTAAAATTAACTTACTTTCATACTTTTGCTTTGGCTGTTTCTACTTTATATTGTTTTTGTTTTTTACTGAGAAAAATGTTTTGGGTTTTGGCCTGTTGGCGGTTGAGAAAGTAGGGGATGGAAAAAAGATTTTAAATTTGACCTCTTATGCTATCTTTTCTCTTTTTGGGTCCTATATTCTTTTCTTTTAATCTTTAAAATGAATGAAAAGCTTGTTTATGCATAAGGCTAATCAGGTAAACTTGATGCAGGCCTTTTTTTTTTATTTTTTTATTTTTATTTTAAATACAAAAATGACTTACTTAGTCAAAAGTATTTTAAAAATCCTTTTGGTGTGTTGGGCAACAAAATTCTAAAAAATAATATGATTCTGATTTTGTTTTTTTGAAAAATAAATTATATTTTATTCAACTTTTTTTAAAAAATCAAACTTTAAAATTCGCACATTAAATAAAAATTGAATTCTAATTTCAAAAATTCAACACCCAACTGCACCATTAGGTAAGCCATATGATCAAAGAAAGAGTATACACATCCTTTTCATGTCTTCTTCTCGTACAATTTTTTTTTAAAAATCAACCATTAGATAGAGAGGTCTTCCGAAGAGAGCGGTGATCAGCCGCCCCCTAAGAGGAAAAATTTCAAACTAGAGCTTTTGCAAGATGATTATTTTAATTATCCATCCTCTTTGACACTAGATCTTTTGAATGAACAAACTTAGAGTTGAACAATATTTAATAATACTTTTTGTTGGATACTTAGAACCTGTTCTAAATTTAAAATGTTCTCAACCAGAAAAAAAAATAAAAAAAAATAAAAAAATTTGTCTTAGCCAGTTATTTTTGGGGGTTTGCACTTGGATTCCTAACTCTGTTTTTCTTTCTTTTGGCCGTTTGGGTGTTTGAACTGAACAAAGATGGGTGGGAAAGCCGTTGGGTTAAGTCAGATTGGAAAAAGAGTGAAGGAAAAGCAGGTTCTTTTAAACATACAGCTGGAAAGTGGTCGGGAGATCCAGATGATAAAGGTATAACCTCACTTTTGGTTGTTGATTATATTCCAAAATGAAAAATATTTCTTGAAATGGAAAAAATGATTAATTGCAAATATCCCATTACTATTCTGTAAACTAGTTGTGTTTCTCATTAATATTACAATCCATTCGCAGAAAAAGCATTTAGCCAATTTGTCAGTAGCTATCTTGCTTGCAAACTTTATGAATTCCCCACTTAAACTGTTAAGAACAGATTTGGGATTTTCTAATATGTACTTTTGAAAATTTTAGTTATAAGTTGTTAAACATGAAGGCTGCTTGGATATACATATATATGTAAGTGAGCTAATTCATGTTTAATGGAGTTGAGAGATGATCATATTATAATGCAAACTTTCTTGTTTAATGGATTGATGTATAATGCTTCTAGAAGTGGTTAATTTAAGAACTAGGATCAAATTTCAACAAGTAATATTGAGAGAAAACTTGAAAAAAATTGGATTTAGTGAATAAAACAAATAAATTCAAAGGTGATATCAGTAGGACAGCAGTAAAGAGAATCTTTCATGCTGATCAGAGCTAAATTATTGGTGGTTAAACGGTGGTAAAAATGTTAGGGTTTAGGTTTTGGAAAGATGCAACAGAAGGGTTAGGGTTTGGGGAGAGAAGAAAGGGGTGGAAGGCTTTGGGGACTGTTCAGAGGTTGTGTAGTATTTTGGTGGCTGTTTGCCCTCTTTGTAGGTTAGTTTTTGATGGGTTGAAACGGGAAAAGGGTAGGGTTTAGTCCATGGTGTTTAAGGATATAAAAGAAGATTATTTTCAGATCTGCTTCTGACCGACCTTCTGGGAGTTTAGACCTTAGATAAGTGTTGATAAAAAAAAAATAAATAAACAAACTAAATGATGTAGGACAGATTATTGCAGAATATTAATCAAGAAAAGAAATAGCCGAGTGAGGTGACGATTAAAGAATAATCCATTTAAATAAGTTTTTCTTTGGCACTAAGTTTTGCCATAACTAGCTTATTCTTCATTCTTTTGTTTTATTTCCGTTTGCAGGAAATTTATTCCCTTTTAGAAGCTTTATGGTTTCATTATAAATAGAGGAACAGTTGTGTTAGAAATTCATTCAAGTTTATTATCAATAATATCTCGGTTTTCTCTATCAACGTGTGTGTTCGTGTTTGTATATTGATAATACAGTTTCTCTTTCACATTCTATCGCTTCCGCTACATCACAAAAACAAGAGGATAAATAGAATTAGAAGTTAGGAATCACATTTCCTTAGGCATCACACCTAGAGTTTTGAATTGCATCACACAATCCACAAAGCATATAATTTCTGAAAAATTCTCTAAAACGTATTCTTTCTGTATTTTGTATAATACACAAGTTTTTTCCATAGGCTATTCCGAGTCATCCTACAAAGACTAGGATTCCTAAATAAAACAGAAAAATAATTAAAAGAAAATTGCTAAACCAAGTAAGAAACTACCCAAAAAAAAATTAAAACCCAGAGCACAAGACAAACTCATGGGCTTCTGTTACAGCCCACTCCATTAAATCTTGAAATTACCAGATTACCCTTATTTCGATAAAACTTGATGAGAAATGCTACTTGCGCTTCCAATTGTTTACTCCCAAGTGTACACTATTGACATGGTAGTGATTATCACCATTGGGTTCAAAATCTAATAGTGATCCATCCAAATCTAATGGTGATTTTCATTATCACGTCAAGAAGTGTTTATTTGAGAGTTAGTACTTCGAAGTGCATGTAGCATTTCTCAAACATGATTAAAATCGAAGAAAATACCAAATAACATGAATCGAGAAGCTCCTAGCATTTAAAACAATAATAAAAAAGTATGACTCATAAAAACTTAAGTAGCTTAGAAAGGGTGACACTTAGGTCTTATATTAAAAGTAGACAATACTTTTGAATTACTTAGATTTTGTTTTTGTGAGAGCTTTTTAATAGGTGCATGAAAAGGACTCTTGGCCACTTTTGCCAAAATATTAATGACTTGAATTGATGACAAAGTGTGGTAGAAAGCAAAATCTGGGTATTGTAGAAACCATGTCATTAAAAAAGTAGGGGCTGTCCATGAGACTAATGCTTTCATCCTTATGGTTTACATTTTGCCGGACCAATTGCATTTTTTTTCTTCTGTTTAATGAATATGGTAGCTTTAATAATGTAAATTTTGTGGCCGAGGTAATTAATGTAGCTTTCTGATGATACATAAAATTCTGTAGGTATTCAGACATCTTCTGATGCGAAACATTATGCCATATCTGCAAAGATACCAGATTTCAGCAACAAGAACAGAACATTGGTCGTTCAATATTCTTTAAGACTTGAGCAGGATATTGAATGTGGTGGTGGCTACATAAAGCTTCTCTCTGGATTTGTGAATCAAAAGAAATTTGGCGGGGACACTCCATACAGGTTTGTTTCTTAATGCAAAAGCTTAGCATGTTGTTTTCCTTTTCTCTTGTGCCCTTCATACTGTACTAATTGACATTCATGTTTTGTTTGTGTAGTTTAATGTTTGGACCAGATATATGTGGCACGCAGACAAAGAAGCTCCATGTTATACTCTCCTACCAGGGCCAAAATTACCCCATGAAGAAGGATTTAGAATGTGAAACAGACAAGCTTACTCATTTTTATACATTTATTCTTAGGCCTGATGCAACATATAGCATCTTCATTGACAATCGGGAAAGGGATTCTGGAAGCATGTATACAGATTGGGATATTCTTCCCCCACGGAAAATTAAGGATGTCAATGCGATAAAGGTATCTCCTTGAGCTCAGATACTCAAATAGTACTTAATAATTTAACTCTGATAACCCTTTGGTGATTACTATCAAACTTCAATTTTCAGAATCATATGAGATTCAAATTTTCACATTACAATATCCTTCTAGCAATTTTCATTGATCTTCTAAAAATTTAGTGTCATTTTCCATATCTCACAGCCTGCAGACTGGGATGATAGGGAATATATTGATGATCCTAACGGCATCAAACCTGAGGTATTCAGAATTCGTATTTTTCTTCCTAGTTACTGGCTATGTTGTATCAGTACCGCATAAATTATGTGCTTCTATTAATGTTTATCTTGGTATTTCAGGGATATGACTCAATTCCAGCCGAAGTGCCCGACCCAAAAGCTAAAGAGGTTTGTTTATTGCTTAAGAATCACAGCATAATCCAAGCCATGTGTATGCTTTGTTTTTCTTTTTGCTTCCTCCTTTCTCTTTGTAGTTTGATGTTGAATGCTGCAATTTTATGACACGATGCCTTTGAAAAGCATTAAAAAATAACAAAAGAAGGGATCTCACATTTTATTTTCCATGATTAGCCTGATAATTGGGATGAAGAAGAGGATGGTATATGGAAGCCCTCAAAGGTACCTAATCCAGCATATAAAGGACCATGGAAGCGCAAGGTATGTCAATTAAGCTCAAGAAGTACAGATATAGTTTGAGGCTTGATTGTTGCAGTTTCTCATAAACTTGCCCTTTTTGACTTGACAGAAGATTAAAAACCCCAACTATAAAGGGAAATGGAAGATTCCTTGGATTGATAATCCAGGTATTGCAAAAGCATATCTATATATTTTTGTTCAAGTCAGGATGTAAAATAATTAGGACTACAGGTCTGAAAAGATTGAAATTGACCTAGTTTTCTCTTTTCATATCCAGAGTTTGAAGATGACCCTGATCTTTATGTGCTTAAGCCAATCAAGTATGTGGGAATTGAAGTTTGGCAGGTAGGGCATAAGTCTCAATTTGCTATGTTAGAAGGCCTGATGATTGTGTTGCAAGCATTAACAGTTTATACGATGAATGTGCTTCGAAATGCAGGTTAAGGGTGGGTCAGTTTTCGACAACATTTTGATCTGTGACGACCCAGATTATGCGAAACAAGTTGTTGAGGAAGTATTTGCCAATAGGGAGGTGCTGCCCTTCTCCTTAGCCTTCAGTGTCATAATTGACCAGCTAAATAGCAGTTCCTTGTTTGAATATCTTTTTCTTTTCTTTTCTTTTTCTTTTGTCCTGGGAGATCAGGTTGAAAAAGAAGCATTTGAGAAAGCAGAGCAAGTGAGAAAAGCGCGAGAGGAAGAGGTTCTTATCGTTACAAACTGCGGATGCAATTTCTGAGAGTTTTTCATTCTTGGTTGAATTTCTTTTTAAGTGACTCGAGGCTTTAAATATTTCTTGAGCAGGAAGCTCAAAGAGCAAGAGAAGAAGGTGAAAGGAGGAGAAGAGAGAGGGGTCATGATCATCGCTACCGAGATAGATATAAGGACAGATACAGAAAGGTATGTTGTATGATGTGCTTGCTCTCTTTCTTGATTTTCTTCTATTTTTCCATTTGTTTGATGATCACCTTCATGATTGTTTATCTCTAACTTGGACATTTCATATGCAGTATCATCGTCGTGATCACTTGGATGATTATCATGTGAGCATCCTTCTCTTTCTTCTCTATTTATTCTTAATGTCAAATACACAAAAGCAAAACTTTTCTGTTCAAAACTGGATGGAAATGAAAAGATAGAGATGGTAGAGAAGCAAATGGTGTTTACTAGCATTACAAGGATTCAAGAATGGGAATTAGTTAATAGGATTTGAGATGTAATTGTTTGTTGATAAGTTTTTGTAACAAGTTGTTGAAACATGATTGAGCTCTTATATTTGATTTGCAGGATGAGCTTTAATGGCAGTACGTGTGGCTCTTTCCTCTCGTCCTACTTGGTCGGCACAAGAGTTTATTATTAATGTAGCTTATAAAAACACCGAATGCTTACCAACAAATTACTTTCTATGCAAATCCCTTTTCGCTTGCTAAATTCGGTGCTTTCACTGTTTCTAAAGTTTATTTAATATTTAAATTGATTGAATTATGATTAACCTGTATATAGTCTTATATTCATGTCTTGATACGATCTAAACTCGATATGCAACGCTAGGCCAGATAATTAGACATAATCCGCGAACTCGACACGAGATTAACGGGTTAAGAGTTAAGAGGTCTGGCCAATTTAATAACATGAATCTAGTTTGGGTTAATCTATACAGTCTTATACTTATGTTTTAACACGCAAACACGAATGGCCACCCCTACGTCATAGTGTCTCAAAAGCATGTGAATAATTCTATTCATCACCCCATCCCCAAAATCTACAAGTCATGGTTTCTTAAACAAAAAGTCGATTTCCATGCACCAAATGTTATGAAAATTACGCTCCATAACCTTTAAAAAGATGGAATGAGGATGGAATTGATGCATAAAAAGCGTATTATTATTCTCCGATGATAGTGGTACGTGGCAGTAACTAAGGGATAAAAAAATAAGAAAATGAAAGTAAAAGTAAGAAAAAAAAAAACACGCAACAGGGAAATCAATGTAGTAATTCCCACTTCTCGGCTCAACTCATGTAAGCTAGTATAATGTTACTTTTATTTTTTTTTACTTTTTTACCTTAGAAATTCTCTTTCTAGTTTGATAGATATATAACTTGGGTCTTTGTAATTGTGAGTACATATATATTTGTAAAATATAAATATAGACTCGAAATTGGATTATTTAAAATTCTAATTAAGGTTATAATATACAATATAAATAATCAATTTCATGATACAAAATTATGTATGATTTATTATAAATATATGGTTTGTGAAGTTAATTTTTTTTTATTTTTTTTTAAGTTACTAAATAAAAATTAATTTATCTTATTAACTCAAATAACAAAATATCAACAATAATTAAGTAACTAATTATTAGCATAGATTTATTAAAAAAATATAAATGATGATTTACTTTTATGAAATAAATGAATAAGTCAATTGAATAGCTTGTGAAAGAGCTCGAAATTGATTGAAAAATAAAGGAACTGAGTTTGAACAGCTTATCTAGCTTGGTGGTAAGTATGACCTCAACTCGTGTTCAAAATAAAATTAAACAAATCAAATTTGAACATTTAATACTCAACTCGATTACAACCCCATTAGCAAATCCTCACAAACTCTATCAACAAGACCATCATTACCTCTAAGATCACTAACTTGGGTACGAGTGAAGTGACAAGAGATTAGACTAATTGGTAGATTTTCAACTAGATATGAGTCGCTCTTGTAAATTCTGCCAGGTTATTTTCGCACACACAAGTGAGCAAAAAACCTCACCGAATTAAGGTGGGTTTCTTTGCTAGATTGGGGGTCCTATAGATCCACCGCACCCCCGCAATGCTTCTACCCCATTCCCATACCAAAAGAGTCGAGCTTATTTTCACACCCATGAGCAGGCCAAAAACCTCGACATATTGAGGTGCATTGTTTTGTTTTGCCCGATTCGGGGTCCGATAGAACCACCACGACCCCGCAATTCGTCCGTCCATTTCCAGGCCAAACAAATTCAGGCTTATTTTCACACCCATGAGCAGGAAAAACACCACGCCATATTTATTGTAATACCCAATAAAATAATTAAAAGGGGTGACCATGATTAAAATTACATAAACAAGTAATTAAAAATTTTATTATAAAAAAAAAAAAAATAAAAAAAAATAAAGTAAACAAAACAATTGAAAATTAATGAAGTGAAAGAACACTTGAATTTTTTTTAGTAAAAGTCATTTTTCAAACCTTAGGTTCGAACCGAGGAGTTTCCAGTTCAAACGTGCCTTTGAAATGCATAGTGAAGAGCTTTCCAGTTAGCTCAGTCCTAAGATCATTCCAAGTTGGTTTAAACTTGAGCGTTACAGCGAGCCCCGCTCCATTCCCGTTCAAAGCTAGTTCCAATTGGGTGAGTTTTTGGTCTGGTTGAGAGCTCCGTTCTAACTCGTTCTAAATCAGTTCGAACTAGGGTGTTTGAGGCAAAAGTCGAGAGGTGCGTCCTAAGCGTGTTCCAATTCAATTCGAATGGGACTATGTTGTGGTGCGTAGTTCAAATGGGAATTCTTACAGGTTCGAACTTCGAGTGCTTTCGAAGGATTTCTAAGGGTTTTACAAGAGGATTGTTCGAACTGGGTTTTTATCAGTTCGAACAGCAGACCACAGAGACGACTATATATGGGCTAAAATCAAGTTTTCAACTCATTTTTCTTCAAGTTTTCTCTCTCACTCGTTTGTGTCTCTCTAAGCATTCCTAGGGTTTGAGACAAAACCTTGGGTATTGATTCAATGGAGTTTCAAAAACTAAATCTAACACCGTAAATACTATTCTCAATGTTAGAATTATATTTTCACCGATCAATTTGAGATAAATCTATAAACCCTAATTTTCTTCGAGTTAAGCTACATTTGCAAATGTAGTGCTTCATCTTGATGATTTCTTTAGAGCTTTTGCTTGTTGGAGAGTCGTTTTCTTGGGTAAGGCTTCGGGCCGGAGTTCCATGGACCAAAACTTCAAATTCATCATACGATTCAAGGTAAGAGCTAAACCCTAAATGTTTCGAAGTCTTATAATTTGGTGGTTTCAGTTATAAACCCTAGACTTTCCCCACGGTTGGAATAATTCGATATGGAGGGATAAACCCTAGACTTTCTCTACGGGTAGCAAATGGAACCCTTGATTGCTTGGGTTGCCATGGAGGGATTGATACTTGAGACGTTCAAATATTGCTGAATTGTTTAAAGTATAGTGAGTTAAGTTTAGTGATGGATTTGCTAAGTGGAAAATGCTGTGGGCATTGCAAGGCTTGAGTTGAGGAAATCCTTCACAAGCATGTCAAGAATATGCAAATATAATACTTACCGATGAAAAGATACTTGTTTTAAAATAATGGATATTGCGTTTATTCGAGCCGTATATTTTGGTAAATTAATATGACTATATATTTTGATGATGTTACGTATGTTGAGAAATGTGTTAAGTGATGTGCTAATAAATGTTTGGGTATGAGATAAAGAAAATGTTTAGGATGCTTTCCACGTAGATGGGTTTGTATATGTATGTTTTTAAGCAAGAGATTGGAAGATGCACAAATTAACACTATGTGATGAGAATTGATGTTGCGCATAAGATGATTATAAAAGTAAAGATTACTTGGTTTTATTGATATAACATGATGCTGCATTGCAATTGCTTGAATGTGATTAAACTATTGATGAGTAAAGAGAATGAGACAAGAATATTGAGATAAGAATGAGAAATGGGAGTTGACTGACATGGAAGAAAATTCTTGGTGGGAGACTGGGAGTGATGCCCCCTTTGTCAGCAAGACGCTGGATGGGTGATGCCCCTAGTGCTGATTGACAAAGAAAAAATTTCCTGGTGAGAGTGATGCCCCTTTGTCAACATAGAGAGGATGGAAAAAAAATAATGAATGAGAACGATTTTATAACATGAGCATTGCATAAATTTGCATCGATGTTTTGAGGAATGTATTTATGAGATTGATGTTGATATTTGTGAACCGTTTCTTGCTTAGATATACTCATGTACGTGTTTCGCTCATGAGGTGTGAAATGTTAGAGAATAAAGAGCCGTTGTAGCATATCAAGAATATCTCCTTGATTTCCTCTCCAATATCTTTCCTTATTTTCCTACCTGATTTCCTCAATATTTTTCACTTTAATATTTCCTGATTGTGTGCCATGATTAGTGGGATGTGCTCCCCTCTATTAGCCTATATATTCATATCTTTTGTAATAAAAAACACTCAATAAAATAAGAAGCAATGTAGCGTTTTCTCTTTTTTGCGATCTCCTCTTTTTCCCTTTAATCTCTTCTATTTTATTTTACATGGTATTAGAGCCATTTAGCTAACACCTCACGATCTTGGTTTCTTCTTCGCTGCAGCACACTCTTTCAGCCCTTTTATCAAACACGTCTCACCCATCACATGGTTCTGCCTAAAAACAGAGCTTCATCTCTGCCACTCTCAACATCCCAACTCCATCCACACAGAAACTCTCACAGTTTTTAATCTATCTCAGTTTTCATCTCTATCTCCCAAAATTTTCTCTCTTTCACTCAAAAAATAAAAAATATTCATATCACCAGTCCTTTGCCGCCGCCGTCGCCACAAAGAGCCGCGCCACCACCATGAGATCTCTAGCATCCTCTGTCCAACGAACACGCCTTCGCCTTTGATAGCCCAAGCTGCCGACCTTCCAGTCTCCGCCAACGACTCACTGCACGAGTCGCCTCCATCAACCTCAGACACACCATTATTCCCAGTCCAGGCATTTCTCCTCCGGCCCCCTCTTCGGCAACTTCTCCTACCAAATCTTCCACCTCTGGCAGCTGCGAATCCTCCAGTTTTGGAGTATCTTTGGTTTTTGTTTCATGGTTCCTATCGTTTTTTTATATTTGTCTTGTTTCTTCTTCTTCTTCTTCTTCTTTTTTTTTTTTCCTTTCTGTATTTTACTGTGTTAGAGAAGATGCAAGAAAACTGAGTTGAAAAAAAGAAAAGAAAAGAAAAGAGGCCCATTGTTGGCCCACTATCTGCTTGTGGTAATGTTTAAAACCCAAGCTTCTAAAGTCATTTGGCTCTCTCTCTCTCTTTCTAATTTAGCCTTGTGGTACAGTTAAAAAGCCCATGCTTCTCTCTTTTATTACTGGCTTTGTGGTAATGTTTCAAAACCCAAGCCTGTCTTTAATTTCTTTTGGCCCATAGTTGGCTCTCTTTTTTTGCCTTTGAAGTACAATTTGCAAACCCAGGCCAAAAAAAAAAAAAAAAGTTTCATGATGATGATCCTACACAGAAGACAAATTGAAGGAAGTTCCTCCCATCAGCTTGCAGAGTAGTGTTTAGAGAATAAAGAGTCGTTGCAACATATCAAGAATATCTACTTGATTTTCTCTCCAATATCTTTCCTTATTTTCCTACTTGATTTCCTCAATCTTTTCCACTTTAATATTTTCTGATTGTGTGCCATGATTAGTGGGATGTGCTCCCCTCTATTAGCCTATATATTCATATCTTTTGTAATCAAAAGCACTCAATGAAATAAGAAGCAATGTAGCATTTTCTCTCTTTTGTGATCTCCTCTTCTTCCCTTCTATCTCTTCTATTTTATTTTACATGAAACTCATGTATATATGTATAGCTGAGTTGTATTATATAAAGAATTAGTAAAGACAAGTTAAGAGATATTTTTATGTTTTGAACTACTCTACAGTTTTATTTCATGGGCGGCGAATTTATGTGATAAAATTTACATTTGATTTGAAAACATGTTGTAGCTGATGTTATAAACTCTCGTAGAATTTATATATATATATATATAGCATAAAAATGGCTCATTGAGAAAAGTTAGTTATTATTATACTTATTGAGACTGTGGACTCATATATCCATCTATATTATTGTGGTAACCCCACAATCGCATAGATATTGTAGTTACAAGTGATGAGCACGGAGAGGATGATCCAGTAACTATGTGCTTGGGTTATTATGGAAGGGACTAGCTGCCTTGGGTTCGGTAGACTCACTGAGCTAGTCTACTTTTTTGTGTACATTTTTGTTGTATACACACACTTATGATGTATTTATTTTGTATTGTGTCGCATGTGGCACATATCTCTGCATGTGTATTTTAGAATGTAAACTTCTATTAATATAGATGCATGATGTCATCTCCGTGAGATTACAATCTCGGATGTGATGTATTAGTTGAGTGATGTTTAGTGTAGCGTACCAGCTATAAAAAAAAAATAATGGGCCAGATCACTACATTTACATTGGTTTTTTTAGCTCGATTGGGTGTCCGATAGTACTATTGCGAGCCCGCAATGCGTCTGCCCCATTAACATGCCAAATAGAATTGGGCTTATTTTCGCACCCACAAGTGGGCAAAAAACTCGGCTGGATCGAGTTGCATCTTTTTGCTTGATTGCGGGTCTTATAGAGCCATAGCGGCCCTACAATACGTCTTCCAAATTCATGGGCCAAATGGAGTCAGGTTTATTTACACACCCATGATCATGCCAAAACCTTGCTAGATTAAGGTGCATTGTTTTGCATGAGTGGGGCCCGATAGAACCACCATAGCCACGCGATGCGTCTGCCCCATTCTCAGGCCAAACCGAGTTGGGCTTATTTTTGCACCCACAAGTGAGCAAAAGACCTTGTCGGATTGAGGTGCCTTTTTCTTTTTTGCCCAATTGGGGATCCGATAGAAACACTAACCCCGCAATACATCTACCCCATTCCCAAAAAAAAAAAAAAAAACGAAATCGAGATTATTTTCGCTCCCATGAGCAAGGCAAAAAACCGTGCCGAATCAAGTTGCCTTTGTTTTTTTTTTGCCCATTTGGGGGGTATGAGAGAATTATCGTGGCCATGTGATGCATCTGTCCCATTCTCGAGCCAAACGAAGTCGAGCTTATTTTTTGTACCCACGATCATTGAAAAATCTCGTCGGATTAAGTTGTGTTTTTTGCCCAATTGAGGGTGTGATGTCCCACATCGCCTGGGAATGAGGATGTGCTTATATGTATAAATGTACCCTTTATGACACAACGCGTCTGGAGCCCAAATGGTTGGGTGTAAGGAACAAAGCCTTGAGGTTGAGGGTTCGAGTAGTCCCAAGATACCAAAGAGGACAATATTGTGGGTGGGGTTACCATGGCTGCGGCGTGCTCTGATACCATTTGTAACGACCCACCCCTAATGACACAATATTGTCCGCTTTTGGTTCCCCAAACTAGACTTCCCAAGAGGTCACCCATCCTGCGATTACTCTCGCAAAAGCACACTTAACTGCGGAGTTCTGATAGATTCATGACCATCACGACTTTAAAACGCGTTGTTGTGGTATCAGAGCACGCCGCAGCCATGGTAACCCCACCCACAATATTGTCCTCTCTGGTATCTTGGGACTACTCAAACCCTCAACCTCAAGGCTTTGTTCCTTACACCCAACCATTTGGGCTCCAGACGCGTTGTGTCATAAATGGTGCATTTATACATATAAGCACATCCTCATTCCCAGGCGATGTGGGACGTCACAATCACCCCCTCTTTGGACCCAGCGTCCCCGCTGGCGTCCCTCATTGGGCTTGTGCACGCTCCCACTATCTCAAGCTGGGCAATGGCTCTGATACCATTTGTAATGACCCAAGGAAAAGCGCTAGCCACATCTGCGCTATCACCCCAAAAGGACTAGTCAATTTGAAGCTTCCTTAGAATCCATTATAAAGCCCAGTTTCACCTAGTAACTAGGCAATGTGGGACTTAGTACCCATGAATATCTATATAAATTACTCACTCTATGTAAACAATTCATCTCTTCCCAATATGGGACCGGGGTGTTACAGAGGGTCTGATAGAATCCTCAAGTTGAGCTTATTTTCGCAACCATGAGCTAGCCAAAAACCATGCTAGATTGAGGTGTGTTGTTTTACTCGATTGGGGGTTCGATAGAACCACCATAGCCCCCCAATGCATTTACCCCATTCCTGAGCCAAACAGAGTTAGGCTTATATTAACATGTCGGATTTAGGTGGGTTTTTTGGCCTGATTGGGGGGACCAATAGAACCACCGCGACCTCACGATGCATTTGCCCCATTCTCGAACCAAATGAAGTCAATCTTATTTTCACACCAATAAGTGAGCAAAAATCCTTGCCCGATCCAAGTACTTGTTTTTGCTAGGATAGAGGTCCAATAGAACCACCTTGGCCCCGCGGTGCGTCTGCCCCATTACTGAGCCAAACTTAGTCATTTTCACACCCAAGTGAGTGCAAAAAAACCTGCACGGACGAGTTGCCTTTTTCGGTCCAATTGGGAGTCCTATAGAACTAACACGGTCCGATGATGCGTCTACCAAATGGAATTGAGCTTATTTTTGCACCCATGAGCGGGAGAAATATCCCGCTGGATTTAGTGTCACGTTTGATGCCACAGGTATGGCCACGATGACAAGAATCGGGAAACCCTAGCATACGAGGAATAACAATGTGCAATAGGCCATATGAAGAAAAAAGTATAAGCTATATATATTTTATAAAAAGTAAAGAAATTTTCTCTTTCAATGCGATTTCAAAGAAGAAAAATTTTAAAGAAAATCAACTTAACCCAACTTTTTTTTCTTGGTTGGGGATTTTGCTTACTGAGGCTTTCCACTCACTCTTTCAATATTTTGTTTTTCATGTTACGAGCTGGAAGAACTAGGAGGATGAGATGTGGGACTAGGAGATCACTATGGTTCATCTCCATGAAAACTCTTGAATTTGTTCAAATAAGCACAATTTGCACAAGGGATTTTTACTAACTATGTCATTTATTTTAGAACTTGACCGTACATTTCCCCGTTAATTGAAGTTTGAATAAATGGTAATATTTTATCGTGCATTTTGTGTGCATTCATATAAATTACTCTGGTTAACCTTATACTCTGCGCCCCTGAAAGACTAAGTAAACAAACCTAACCCTAATAGGCAGGGAGCGTTACAACCTAGAACTTCACATTGGGAGGTTATGGTTCATATTATACAATATCTTAAGTGAAAACATAAACCAAACTCCAAACAACACCTAGAAGGGGGGTTGAATAGGTGTATGCCAATATAATGCGAAATTAAAAAATTAATCAACCACAAACAAACAATCACCAAAATATGAAAAGCAATAAAGCAATTGACACAAATATTTGATAACGAAGTGAAAACTCTTTAAACTCAAAGAGAAAAATCACTCCGAGGTAACCAGCTCAGGAAATCAATCCAATAACGAAGAATTCGCGAATTACAAGATGTTAATACTCACAAAATCTTTACAGTCGTCACACTCTTGAATTACAAGTGACCCACTTGTCTACTTCTCTCCAAGAACCTCTCGAGAGTTTTTCTTCTTGATCTCCTTAACCGAAACTTCGATTTGCTTCAATTGTTCAAGGTTGATAGTTAAACAATAACCAAAACTCTAAGAGAGATTTAACATTAATAGTCTAGGTCTAAAACCCTCTCTTAGCACACTGAATTCTAGAATAGAATCATTAATAAATTCGTGCTTGGAAGTCCCTTTAAATAGACCTCTGAAGAAAACCCAGTTCGAGTTGGAATAGGATTTTAGAAAAATTCGCATAGATTTTCGGTCGTATATTGCGGGGCGATTTTAGCATAATAAACGTCCGAATTAGGGAAAACATATTGCAGAGATATTTGTTTCCTTTTGTGTTAACTTTCCAACACCGCTCATTTCACCGCAATCTGATACTTGGCCCGAAAGTTTTTTTTTGATAGGTAAGAGATCAAATTTATTAGAAAAGCATAAGGCGCCCCTTGGTACATTGGAAGTATACAAGGAAAACACCTAACTAAAAATAGAAAAGCGAGAGAGAGTCAGAAAAAGAAATAATCAAAGGATGGACATAAGCTGAAGTCCAACAATACAAAGTATGATAGAACAAAGAAAGAGTCTCTTCCAAGGTTCTTTCCAAGTCTTCAAAACTTCTATTGTTTCTTTCCCACCAAAGGCACCAGAAGATACAAATAGGTGCCATTTTCCAAACAACAGCACTCCTTGATCTTCTAGATGACCACCAACATGCAAGCAAGTCAATAACCCGTCTAGGCATAACCCAAGACACACCAAAACGGCTAAAGAGAGAATTCCACACAAAAGAAGCCACGTCGCAGTGGAGAAGGAGATGATCCACAGTTTTCTCGGCCTTCTTACACATGCAGCAAAGGTTGATCACAATAACATGCCGTTTCCTAAGGTTGTCATGAGTGAGGATCTTACTAAGAGCCGCAGTCCACACAAAGAAAGCAGCCCTAAAAGGAGCTTGAGTACGCCAAACACTTTTCCAGGGAAAGCGTTTGCCACCAACGCTAGTTAAGGAGTAGAAGGACTTGACTTTGAAAACTCCTTTTTTGGAGGGGACCCACCACAAACTGTCTTTATTGTCTCTGTTTACTTTAATTGAATGTAGCAATTGGAAGAAAGAGGCAAAGACATCCACCTTCCAATCGTCAGCCTCCCTGATGAAGCTCACATTCCACTGGAATGAGTCACCCAACCACTCCAGATTATCCACAACAACGGCGTCCTTAAGGCGAGCAATGTCAAATAAAGCTGGAAAGGCTACTTTGAGGGCTGTGTCATTACACCACAAATTATGCCAAAAACTGATCCTGGAGCCATCCCCCACGACGAATCTAGTGTAACGAGAGAACAAATCCCAGCCTTTCCTGATGTTTTTCCATACCCCCACCCCAAAGGCTCCTGTCGGCTCGAGAGAGCACCAACCACCCCTTAGGCTGCCATATTTAGAATCCACCATGCATCTCGCTCAGACCCATAACGCCATAGCCATTTGCCTAGAAGAGCACGATTGAAAGTCTTCAAGTTTCTGAAACCCAAACCTCCCTCAGAGATCGGAGAGCAAACCTTGTCCCATCTGACCAAGTGATATTTGAATTCTTCGCCTATCCCACCCCAAAGAAAGTCTCTTTGAAGCTTCTCAATACGGTTAGCCACATGAGTAGGAATGGGAAAAATAGACATGAAATACGTAGGGAGGTTGGAGAGTGTACTCTTGATGAGGGTAACCCTAGCACTCTTGGACAAATACAACTTTTGCCAGCTGGCCAAATGACGCTCCATCTTAACCACAATATCATCCCATATGGACGTAGCTTTGTGGCGTGCCCCAAGGAGCATGCCAAGATACTTCAAGGGCAGGGAGGAAGTCCTACAACCCAAGATAGAAGCCAACTCGGCAACATTGTCCACATTGCCAACAGGAACCAAGAGAGATTTAGCCAAATTGACCTTTAAACCAAAGACAGCTCCAAAGCAAACTAGTAGTACACGCAGGAAACGAAGATGGTCAGGATTAGCCTCGTAGAAGACCAATATGTCATTTGCAAACAACAGATGAGAGATGTTGATCATGGGAGGCCTAGAACCCACCGAAAAGCATGAGAGTCGATCACTATCAACAGCACTAGAGAGCATTTTGCTCAAAGCCTCCATGACAACAATGAACATGAGGGGCAAAAGAGCATCACCCTGTCTCAGCCCTCTAGAACTATTGAAGAAGCCAGCTGGCAAACCATTAACCAAAACCAAGTGGCGCGCCGATGAGATGCAATGAGAGATCCAATAGACCCATTTATCCTTGAAGCCGCATCCTTTTAGCATGTACAATAAGAACTTCCAGTTGACGTGGTTGAAAGCCTTCGTAATATCTAGTTTGCAAAGAACCCCTGGGAGGCTAGACTTGATACGGCTATCCAAGCATTCACTGGCTATGAGGACCGAGTTCAAAATATGTCTACCTTTGACAAAAGCATTCTGAGGTTCTGAAATAATTTTCTCCAAAACACGACTCATTCTATTAGCAAGAACTTTAGCAATGATCTTATAAATACCACTCACTAGGCTAATAGGCCAAAAGTTTGCGAGATCGGTTGCCCCAGGGGATTTGGGGATTAAAGCAATGAAAGAGGCGTTGAGGCTTTTCACAAATTTGTTATGAGCATGAAAATCTGTGAAGACACCCATGATATCCGATTTGATCACATCCCAACAGTCTTGGAAAAAAGCTAAGGGAAAGCCATCAGGGCCAGGAGCCTTGTCTCGGTTCATAGATTTTACCACCTCTAGGACCTCCCTTTCCTCAAAGGAAGCTCCAACTGAGCGGCTTCTTCCAAGGATAAGGAGTTGAAAGCAATGCCATCCAATTTGGGCCTCCAGTTGTATTGCTCAGAAAAAAAGAGACTCATAGAACAATGTGGTCTCTGATGGCCGGTTGATCAGAAGTGATTGAGCCATTAACAGACAGGGATTCTATGGAGTTGGATCTTCTGTTCGAGTTAGCAATCTGATGAAAGAACTTAGTGCATTTGTCGCCCGCTTTTAGCAAAAGAACCCTGGAATTTTGCCTCCAGCTGATTTCTTCTTGGAGAATAATTCTTTCCAGATCACTAGCAATCGATCTTTCCCTCAAAAGTTCTTCGAGATCTAAGCCTCTCTCTTCCTCAATTCTGTCAAGCGCACCCAATTCTTCAAGACGAGCCAATTTAAGGGATTCCACGTTTCCAAACACCTTTTCGTTCCAAGATTTGAGATCAACCTTTAGTGCCTTCAATTTTTGAGCAAGAACAAAGCTAGGGGAGCCTTGGAAGGAGTAAGACTCCCACCAAAGCCTCACCCTCTCCACGAAGCCGTCTTCCTGAAGCCACATAATCTCAAACTTAAAAGGTCTTTTCCCTCTATGAATACCACTGCAATCGAGGAGGATGGGGAAGTGATCAGAGCAAAAGCGGGGAACCCTCTTCTAGAAGAGACCAGGATATTTAGCCTCCCAAACCGGAGAGACTAGAAATCTGTCAATCCTAGACCGAAAGGAGAGATTGGACCATGTGAATGATCCACCTGTAAGGGGAAGGTCCATGAGGCCATGCTCTAAGGTAAAGTCGGAGAAATCCGCCATCGCGGGAGAAATGCGAGCGGCTCCTAAACACTCACAGGAGAAGCGGATGACATTGAAGTCACCACCAATGCACCAAGGGAGATCCCACAAACTAAGCAAACCAGCCAATTCGTCCCATAAATTCCTACGGAGAGGATCGAGGTTAGGGCCATAAACCCCAGCAAAAGCCCAAGAGAAGTTATCTGCACAATTTCTAAAGCTACAAGCCACGACGTGATCCCCCACCAGCACCTCAAATTTTTCCACAACCCTCCTATCCTACATCAACAGGATACCACCGGAAGCCCCGCTTGAAGGAAGAAAGCACCAATCCGCAAACTGACAACCCAACAAGCTTTTCACGATACTGTTAGAGATAAGTTCTAATTTGGTTTCTTGCAAACAAATTATGTCAGCCTTCCACTGCCTGAGGAGGTTCCTGATTTTCAACTGCTTGCTTCTTTGATTCAACCCTCTAACATTCCAAGAGATCAATCTGGGATTCATAAGGAACCATTGAGAGCCCTCCTCTTGTTCCTACCACGAGAGACACTGCTGCTACGAGCATCATAGTTGACAGAGCAAAAGAGAACATTAACTTCTCTAACACCTTTTTTTACGCACCTTCGGATTGGAGCACTTCCCTTGGTCTTCATGCTTAGATAGCATATCAAAAAACAGGGGCAAAGGATTATGAACAGAGTCATCGCAGGAGAGACCCACAGAGTACCAGGAATCCTCTAACATCGGCATAAGCCAGACCAGAGAGCTCTTCCCATTCTTCCACTTGGACTTGGGAGGAAGGCAGCAAGCCAGAGGGATGGGATTGACCACAGCGGGAAAATCCAACTCTAAGTCACCAGCCACTGAAAGAGAGGGGGGTGCAGCCTCCACAGGGATTGGGGCAAGAGAGTGGGTCGGGGTTAGGTGCAAGAGAAGCAGAACCGAGGGACCCAAAGGGGGGAGAGAATCCTTGACCAAGGGTGGTGACCTGAGTTGAAGCCTAATAGACACGGCCATCGGCGCCTCCAAGGGGGGGAGGGGGAGAAGTGCTGAAGGCGCGCCAAAGGGAAGACCACCGGAGAAGCAAGGGGCGGCAGCAGCACTGAGATGACCGGTGATAAACAGGGAAGCGCCAGCTCCAACGTTTTGGGCCGAGAGAGAACACAGCTGGCTTGAGACGGATCGGAGTCCGGTTCAGTAGAAGGAGAAGGAACCTCCAGCGAAGAGCCGTCTGAGCCTGAAAGAAAAGTGACAGGCCTAGGAGACTTTGGCGCACAACCAGCGAGGGGCAGAGAAGTCGATACCAGGGAGGAAGAAGAAGCCCCTGAGTTGCTTGAAGCAGGGTCCGAACCAACCTTAGCCTTATAAACAAGCTTGGGCCGGAGGCTGGGGAGAACCAGCGGGGCTTTACCTTTAAGGTCAGAGGCCGGCGGTGAAGCGACTTGGGCTAGCGGAGGACCCTTAGCTTTGGGCCAGAAGAAACTGGAGCCCTGATGAGCAGACCGATTCTTGAGCTTGGGGCGGAAAACGGGTTGCTTGGGCCCATGACCCAACATGCCCTCACCCAATTGGTCTAGAACTGACAGGCAATGTCTAATATCTACAAGAAGACTCTCCAACGTCTTCCTGAAGCTGCGAAAATCGAGGTTGTCACTAAAACGTGACTTGCAAGTTGCAGGCTTGCGTGTAGCAGGGGACGACAATAGGGGGCTAGAGCCAGCCGCCCTTTTCCTTAGGCCTACGACCGGAACAAACGCCAGAGCCCAAACAGCCTTCGTTGGACCTGCCATCACAGGAGGGACTGACTTTGTCGAAGTCGTCTTAACCGTTGCTTTCAATTGATCACCGAGGCCCTTAGCCAGAGGACCCACCTGAAAGGAGGGAAGTGACTCTTCCAGCTTTGGCGGCGAGGACCTCAGAACCTCGGCATAACTCCTCCTCGTCACGTTACTGGACTCCACAAGAGGAACTCCAAAAGTACCCAACTGCTTCAAGGAGCTGGTAAAATCAACGTGGAGAAGCCTAAAAGTTAATCGGAGTTTCAACCCGAATTTCTCCCATCCTTCACCAAATCTTCCTTTCGGAACCCTGATGGGGCCGCTCCTTCTTCTACCCTCATATTCCTCAACGGTCAAAAAATAACTGTGCCTGTTGTAGCATTGCTGCGCAAGGATGCGAGGAAAACCACGAACGGATTGATTCCAAAAAACTCTGGAGTCTTGGACCGAAACTAACTCGCCGAAAGACTTGATCAACCAAGCAGTCTCGTCTTTGTCGAGGAGAATGGACCTTGTCATACTTTTGCATTTCTCACGTATCCTAATACCCGTAGCGCCTCCAACCACCGACAGAGTGAATTCCTTGGATTCTACCGACCACCAATCTGGAATTGACAAATCCGATTTTTAACTCCACTTAATGAAATTCCAATTTGTTCATTTCCTTGATTGATTAGGCTTAACCACATTTTCTAGGTCTTCCAATTTGAGTTGGATTTAATCTTAAATAAAATTCTTCACCGACTTAACCAATACAGAGGCAGAGATAGAGCTCCAGCTCATACGACTAGTGAATGGACATGGTTACAACACTTTCTTCAGGAAATTGGATTTTCAGTTCCTACATCTATTCCTTTGTATTGCAATAATCAGGCTGCTATGCACATTGCCTCTAACCCAGTGTTCCATAAGAGAACAAAGCACATTAAAGTTGATTGTCATTTTATTATAGATAAAATATTGAGTGGAGATATTTCTATACCTCTTGTAAATTTTGGAGATCAACTTGCTAATGTGTTTATGAAGTCTCTTTGTAATAGTCGATTAGAATTTATTCGATCTAAGCTGGGGCTTATATGATATATTTGCTGCAGCTTGAGAAAGAGTGTTAGAGTGAACTGTAATTTCCTAAGAATATAAAGGGAGTGATACGTAAATCTTCTAGAAGAAGGGCAGGTATCCTATGAGCTGTGTCCCTTTAGCTTATTTTAGCTCTACTTAATGAATGAAGGAAGAAGGGGCAACGTAGAAGCAGTAGATCTTTTCCATTTCATAGCTTTCCTCACATTTCAATTTCTTCATTCTCATTTCATTAAAGTTCTAAACTTATTCGGAGTTTTGTGGGTCATTCCTAACAGCATCCTTCAGCTGCTATATTGTTGGAAGACTCAAGGACGGGAACATTGTTGAAAGACTCAAGGACAGGAACATTCCAAAGAGACCATTTGGAAAGGTACTCCTGCACCATGAATGTAGAGCATTTGGAGAGAGAAAAATCAACACCTATTCAAAGACGGAGAGTCTGATGTGTTATGTTTAAAATTCTCCCTCAAATCTGTCTTAGATTGGACTATAACTTATGTTCCTAATTGCTCCTTGAATCTTGAAAATCTCATTAACTTTTTAAATTTCAGACACCGTACATTAAGGGTAATTGTTTCTCTTATATACTTTTTGTGTACGATGCTCTCTTTTTGATAAATTATTATTCATTAAAAAAAAAAGGAAGAAGAAGAAGAAGAAGAAGAAGAAGAAGAAGAAAGAAAGGGAGGGATCGTCTTATATTCTCATCAATCAACTCAAAAGTAAGATAACAACAAAACTCAATAAAGCACTCATCTGTACTAAGTAATATGATAACAACAAACAGCATAGTTTTCCAGTATACTTATTCATCAAAACCATCATGACACAATGCCATTTCCTCAATTTACAGGAAGTGAATACAGGAGCTACAAATGAGACTGACATGATATCAACAAATAACATTTACAGAATACCATTTGTGAAAACGAACCTTACCCGATGCCCCTGTCCTCACCTCACCTCACCTCTTCTCTTCTCCCTCTTTTTTAACAAACGGTGTAATCTTTCTCATAAAGACACAAGTATCAGGCCAAAAAGTCTGTACAACACAGCGCAGAAGCACACATTCCTTAAGCATAAGACTAGTGAAACCAGATCCCAAATTCTCGAGAGGCAAAAGAAAAAAAACACACAGATACTAACGTTTCTTCTATTTTTTTGTTTATTTATTTATAGGCTGAGTGGGCTAACTTGAATATTGAACCATATCTGCCTCCACAAATCTATGACACAGCCCTCAGTACATCACGCTGACCAAGTTCATCACTAAGGTTTCCAGATTCGCCCTGAAATTGAAGGGTAGCCAAATTTAGTACCATCAGAAATGAAAAAACAGATTCATCAAGAGAAAATTTATGTGCAACTATCACCCAATATTAAAGTTTGTTGAATTTTTTAAGAAAACAAAAAGTCAGATCAAGAAAGTCAAATTTTCAACGGAAAATTTACTTCAGAAGGAATTAGACATTATCAGTCAGAACTATCACATCCAAACAGATTCTATGCACAAAATCTAGTATGTTATTAAGATTCTTTAGATGATTATACATTATAGAATAGAGATGAACAATCCCAAGCTTCAATATGTCCTTCCCTCAACTCGTTCAACTCAATAAAGAAATAACCCCAACTACCAAGGTCGGCTGCATGACTTCTAAGTATCACAAATTATTTGAAATCCTAAAAGATATTGCAACTTACACATGAATTTTGCTTTGCAAAATCTAACACGTTAGTGGTTTTTCCATGAAGATAGCTATGTTTATGGATATAACTGTTTCAACCTAAAACATTGATTGCAACTTAAAACGCCATCTAGGACACAATGAAGCTATCCATTATGACTAGTACAATCATTATTTGTAACTTAACAAATATTACACCACTAAAGTCAAAAGTAAAATCTTAGGCCAAGATGCTCATCAAATTTCTTAAATACAAGTCCCCAATTAATTTTCTTAAATGACAAAAGTTATATATAAATATAATTTTATGAAAACAAACTCAAAGAAATGAAGGGCATGCTATCAGCTGCAAAGGACCCCTTATAAAAAGAAGAACCATAATAAGTAACTTTGATTCTTTATATCACCAAAAGTTCTATTATACCTTTGCAAAAAAGAGTACAATTACATGATTGACTGGTGTAAATCAGCCTCAAAAACAGATATCATGAAATTAGAACTTATCATATTTACTAAGAATCATAACAGCCTCAGGCCAAAAAAAAAGAAAGAAAGTGTAGAACGAATATATATATAGATATAGATGTGTTGACTCATTCGTTCTACAACGAGTCAACATATTTTACCTTGAATCATCACATATTCATAATCCCAAAAAATTTCCACATCACAAATTTTGTGTATCAACCATACTCCTTCAGAAAAAAGCTACATGATGGAAATGAATGGCATGGAAGCAACAAATTATTTGAAAATTGATGAGTCTAAGGTTCAACTTACAAGAAGGGCGGGGGACAGAATCTAGAAGCTAAAAGTGGAAAGTTTCTTAGTTGTCACATCCAAAAACAAGATTCAGAAGCCCAATATAGTACGTGATTTACAGTTCTCCATAAATCTAAACCTATAAGGAAGGGCATGGCATCAACCACCACATCAATCACAGTTCTTCAAAAAAAGCTACATTGTGGAAATGAATGGCATGGAAGCAACAAAAAATTTGAAAATTGACGAGTCTAAGAGGAAGGGTATGACATCAACATAATCGTGCCCAGATGTTATTCATTCAAATTTTTTGCTCAAACAAATTCATCAGAAGTAACAAGGAAGGCGAGGGGTCATCCTTAGCCTTTGTTATTCCCCATTTCGCTTGCACATGCAGCATCTATCCACCGAAATAACATGCATCTTTCTAAGATTATTCAAAGTAAGGATCTTGCCTAGGAGCCTGAGTCTACCACACACTCTTCCAAGGAAAGCTACTCCTTCAAAGCAAGCCAGAGAGCTAAAGAAAGACCCGACCTTGAACAATCTTTTTTTTGAAGGAAACCCACCACAACCTCTCTTCACCACCTCTTCCAATACTAACTGAGTGCAACACCTAGAAAAAAAAAAAATAAATAAATAAATAAGCAAAGATATCTACTTTCCAATCATGCTTTTCTCTAGAAAAGCTCACGCTCCACTGATTGGAATCACTCAAGAGCTCTAAATTATTCCAAAACAGAAGCATCCTTCGCACGGGCAATACCAAATAAAACAAGAAAAGCTTCCTTAAGAACTGTATCCCCACACCACAGATAATGCCAAAATTTGGTCTTAGCCCAATCCCTCACCTCAAATCTATCAGTCAATTACGATGCTAGAGGTTCTTGTTCAAGCCATGGTAATAAGAAGGTGAGTGGTCATCCAGTTGTGTTATGAAGCCGATAATTCTTTCTTGGAACGTGAGGGGGTTGAACAAGAGGAGTAAACGTCAAGGGTTAGTAACTTGCTCAAAGATTGGAAGGTGGATATTATTTGCTTTCAATAAACTAAGCTTCATAGTTTATCGTGCAACGTTGTGCGCAGCTTATGGGGTTGCAATCATGTGGACTAGTGTTCCTTGGATTCCAATGGGGCCTCAGGGGGCATCCAAATTATGTGGGACACAAGGGTGGTGAAGAAGGTCGATGAGTGTATGGGGGATTACACCCTCGCAGTCTCATTCAAGAATGTTGGGGATCATTTCGTCTAGGCCTTTGCAAATGTATACAACACGAATTCTGGATGTGATTGAAGACTTATTTGGGATGAATTGGCTAGCATTTGTAGCTAATGGAACTTGCCGTGGTGCATAAGGGGAAACTTCAATGTAACGCGTTTTCCCAGTGAAAGATCTGGCAAGGCTCGTCTTTGTTCTGCTATGACGGATTTCTCTGACTTTATTTCTGATCAGGACCTCATGGATCTCACTCTTGCTGGTGGCTCTTTTACTTGGTCGATCTCTCATGATCCTCCAATGTGGTCTAGGATTGATCGTTTTCTTGTTTCCCATGATTGGGAAGTTCGGTTTCCCTTGGTTTCTCAAAAGAGGCTTTCTTGCCTTTATTCGGACCACATCTCAATCCTTGACTGTGGTGGCGTTTCAAAAGGGAGCAAGCCTTTCAAATTTGAAAACATGTGGCTTAAGGCAAAAGGTTTTGTGGGTCTAGTGAAACAATGGTGGGATTCTTACTCGTTCCAAGGCTCGCCTAGTTTTGTTTTAGCTTGTAAGCTCAAGACTTTGAAACTGGATTTGAAGAAATTGAATGAAGAAGTGTTTGGCAATGTAGAGAGAAACAAGAGGAAGCTCATTGATGATCTTCAAGCTTTTGATGTTATTGAAGAAGGTGGGGCCTTAGGTGAGGAGGAGCTTTTGAGAAAGGCTGAGGTTGTCAGAGAGATAGAGAAGTGTTCTCTTATGGAGGAGTTGAGCAGGAGGCAGATATCTAGGGCGTTGTGGTGGAAGGAAGGTGACAAGTGCATTAAATTTTTTCCATTTCATAGCCAACTCAAATAGAAGGTACAATTCTTTGGATTCCTTAATGATTGGCAACACTCTATCCTCCGGTCAGATAGAAATTGGCGTGCACATCGTCAAGTTCTATCAAAAGCTTTTTACTGAGCAGTGTAGGTGAAGGCATTTGGTGGATGGTATCTCCTTTGATTCTATTTTGGAGTCTGAGGCCAATTGGTTGGAGAGAGCTTTGAAAAGGAGGAGGTTAGAAAGGTAGTGTCAGCTATGGTTGGAGATAAGGCGCTGAGTCCTAATGGCTTTTCTATGGCTTTCTTCCAAGCGTGTTGGGATGCTTAGAGGGGGGGACATTATGGTGGCGTTTAGGGATTTTAATGATGGAGGTTTATTTGAAAAGAGCCTCAATGATTTGTTCATTTCGCTTATTCGGAAAACTCCAGGTGCTATTGCTCTCAAAGATTTTTGCTCTATTAGTCTTGTGGGAGGAATATTCAAAATCATTGCTACAAAATTGGCGGATAGATCGAAGACGGTTTTGGAGAAGGTCATTTCCAAATCTCAAAGCGCCTATGTCAAGGGGAGGCAAATTCTTGATCCGATCCTTGTTGCCAATGAATGTCTTGATAGTAGATTAAGATTTAGGGAGCCTGGCGTCATTTGTAAAACGGATCTGAAAAAAGCTTTTGATCATGTAAATTGGGAGTTTCTTTTGTATATGCTGAGGAAGTGTGGTTTTGGAGGAAAATGGTGCTCGTAGATAGCTCCTTGTATCTCCTTTGTGTGCTTCTCAATGTTGGTAAATGGCTCTCCAAATGGATTTTTCAGTAGCTCTAGTGGGTTGGGCAAGGGGATTCTCTCTCACCCTGTTGTTTGTTTTTGTGATGAAGGCTTTGAGTCGAATGATTTTTGTTGCGGTCGGTGAGGGTATGCTAGAAGGCTTCAAAGTTGACAATGCTTCTTTCTCTCATTTGTTGTTTGTTGATGATACTTTGATCTTTTGCAATTCTCGTCCTTCTTAGTTGCACTATCTTCCAAGTTTCTTTCTTTTGTTTGAAGCTGCTTCGGACTTGAAAGTTAATTTGGCTAAGTCAGATTTAATTCCTGTAGGGGGATGTAGATCAAGGGGAAAGTTTAACTGGAATCTTAGGGTGCGGGGTTGCCACTCTGCCAGTGAAGTATCTAGGTCTTCCGTTGGGAGCTTCCTATAAGTTTATTCATATATGGGACGGTGTTATCTAGAAGATTGAACGTCGGTTGGCCAGTTGGAAAATGTTATACCTTTTCAAGGGAGGTAGAGTCACCCTTATCAAGAGTACCCTGGCCAACCTACCCACATAATTTTTTTCCTCTATTTCCTTGCCCAACAAGTGTAGGTGCTTGCTTTGAGAAGCTACAACAAGATTTTTTATGGGGAAGGGATTGGCGATGAGTTCAAATATCACTTGGTAAGTTGGTCTAAGGTGTACCCGAATTTCAGAGGGAGGGCTGGGTAACAGGACTTTGGTGATGTTCAACCGGGCTCTGTTAGGTAAACGGTTGTGGCATTATGGGATTGAGAGAGAAGCTTGGTGGAGAATTGCGGAAGTTTGGCAGTTTATGGGAGGTTAGTGCTCCTTTGAACCTGCAGGTGCCTTTTGGGTGGGGTTGTGGAAGAACATCAGGAAAGGGTGGGAGACATTCTTAGGCTTTTCTAGATTTGAGGTGGAGGATGGGGCTATGACAAAATTTTGGCATGATATGTGGTGTGGGGATACAATTCTTAATGAAGCTTTTCTTGTTTTATTTGGAATTCCTTGAAACACCTATTACGCTCAGGGTTTGTCTTGTCTTTGGAAGATGATGCTGACATGCCTTTTTTGGTGTCTTTGGAAAGAAAGAAATATTAGGTGTTTCGAGGATTTAGAGAGGTCCTTAGAGAATATTTTAGCTTCATTTTTTCATACTTTATATATTTGGACGGTGGCTTTTGTGTCCCCTTTTATCGCTTAATTTTGGCGATTTTCTTTTCGTTTTTTCGCTTTCTAGTTAGTTGCTTCCTCTTGTATATTTCTGGTGTGCTTAGAGGCACCTTAAATTTTTAATAAGACCAGTTTATTACTAAAAAAAAAAAAAAAATCATCAGTAGTCTCAATATAAATGACAATCCAAGCCAACAAAGATAACCAAAAAATTCACCAGTTCCATTTATAATCATCACATCCTCACAAATACCAACAATGGAAAGCCATAAAACATTAATCGGAAGTTCACCCAAAAAAAAAAAAAAAAAACCCTAAACAAAAAACAATCTCCCCACCCTATCAAAACAAAATCCCATACCACAAAGCTCCACAATTAGAACTTTAAAAGGCAATCGAAATTCCAAAAAGCAATCATATCACCAAAAAATCCAAAACTAAAGATATGAAACCCCATATTCCTACATCCCCACAGATTCCTACAATGCGAAACCTAAAAAAGACTAATCCAAATTCACCACCGCACAAACAAAAAGTTCCCACATATTGCAAATAAAACAATTCATTGAGTAGAAGACAAGTGAAACAGATACTGACCGTCAGAGACTCCGAATCCGGGCGACCGCCACCGACAAAATCACTGGGGTCTAAAGGGTCAGCCGCGGTGCAATCAAGAGGGGACTCAAAAAGTGACAATGCGTACTGCTTGTCGACCACGCCCACATCGAAGTGAATAACCCCAGAGCTGGGAACATCCACACGTATCCCTTTCACAGGGAACCAGAGGAAGAGCTCCTGCGCCGAGACACCGGAAAGGTTGCCGATGTAGGCGTGGGTGAGGTGGAAGGAGATGTTGGGGTCGTAGAGGAGCTGGTTCTCGATCTTGGCGATGCAAGGGTTTGGGAGGGAGATTTGGAAGAGCGAGGTGGCGGGTGAGACCGAAAAGTTGGTTATGCCCTTCGGGAGGAGGCCTGTGGGGAGGCCGTTGAGGCGGAGGTGGTCGTAGATGGTGGTGGCAGTGCTGCTGGTGGTGGTGGTGGTGGTGGTGAGGAGGAGGAGAGAGAGGAGAAGAAAGTGAGAGAAAGTGAGGGAAAGGGTGGGAAAGTGTTGGAAAATTTGGGGACCCATCTGGGATTTCTGGTTATTAGAGAAGGGTTTCATTGATGGTTTAATTTTTTGATTTGGGGAAAGAAGTTTGTTTTGTTTTCGCGTCTTCTGTTTCTGGCAGCGAAGTTCCTGGTTAAACTCCCGTTGCAGCAAGATTTCGAAACCACGCGCTATTGGCGAGAGTAGTTTCAAACGCGCGGAAAATTTGAGGACCCATATGAAAAAGAAATGAGTTGGTTGATTTGGATTTGCGATTTTTTTGAATAATGATTTAAAAATGTGCGATTTGAAATAATAATTTTAAAAACGTATTTAAGTGTTTGACAAAATCTCAGTTTGCCTTTTCAATAAACATATGCGAAGCAGAATAAATAAGACTTAGATTACGTTTGGTATGCTGAATAGTTATTTACTTAAAAGAAAGTAATAGCTTGTATTAGGAATGGAATGAAGTGAAATAGAATAACAATGGTGTTAAAGAGTATATGATAAGGCTCTAACACTTAGAATAAAGCAAATTAAATTTTATATCACTTTATAATTCTGTAGTTTCTTAACCTTAGACTTCCTAATTTAATAGAAATTAATTTTAGTAACAACTTGCTAAAATACCAGGTCTGGAAATCCAATTCAAGAGAACAAAATTATGTTTGCATGCTTGATGTGGTTGCTTTGTTTCTTGTTGAGGATGATTTTTCAAACGAATTTAGGTTGCGTAGAATGATTGTTTGTTGTATGTTTGAGGTGGAAAACCCTTGGTAAATGTCCTCTGGGCCATTAGGCCATAAGAGGTTTTGCCATGGGAAATTTGTTTGTTTTGTACTTGTTGGGAGGAATTGTTAGAATGAAGACAAATATTTAAACCAAAATACTCTTAATATGTTTTAATTGGGACAAGGAGAGAGGCCTTTGCTAGGTTGAAAAAAAGACAACATATAAAGTTTTTCAAAGGTTTAATGGTAGGTTTAATGAAACTCTCTACAATATGCTAGGTTTAATGGTTTGCTAGCTGTGAAAACTGCTTCCAGTTTGCTTGGCAATTCAATCATATCATTATTCTAATTGTATGGTAATCTTATAACAGTCTATTAAATAGCATTATTCTTAAAATTATGTTCATCCCCTACTTTAGGGATGAAATGTTCTCACAGTTGAAAAATGAAAAAGAATCTTTCCTCTGGTGCAAAATAAATAATAATGAATCCAAAAAAAGCATTTAGGTGAAACTGGACCAAAATTCAGCACCTATAAAAGCTTCTTGAACACAGCACTTAAAACAACTAGTGTTTATTAAAACAACATCGTCCAAAGCCTGGACAGGGAAAATCTCTGCTCTAGTGAAAAAAGTTTGAAATAATAAAAAATAAAATATATTCATTTAAAACAATTTAAATCACTCTCAAACTCTAGTCACATCTCATCTCAAACAAAACATTCTACCAAAATGAAATAATGCCGCATCTCACAATGTTACCAACTGCACCTCTTTCTAATCACACCATTTACTCCATCTATTTGCATACTTGACGGCCAAGCCCTAAGGTTCGATTACAAACAGAGGCTGAAAAGAGACAAAAAGAAGTTAACACAACCTGAAACAAATGTAAGTTACCATACTAGCCTACTTGCAACTATAAAGTTGAGTTACCCTAAAACAACTTACCATGTCAATACTGACAGGCTTGCCATCTTCTGCAAGGATGTCGACTATGGTTCCCGATTGATCAGCCTGAACACAAGAGAGAACAGATAAAATTTATGTTTTGAGAGTAAGTTAGTCAATGAAAGACACTTTTGGACTCCATGTACTGATCTAGACAGCACAATAACGGCAGATTCTAGAAGATTATATATATGTACACAAAATGATCATGGTTACTGAAAAACCCTACAACCCAAATAAAAATATGAAAAGAGGGGCCGGGAGGGGGAAGAGAAAGAGAAAAGGAATTTCTAAAAACGAAAATTACAGAGCATAAGTAATCATCATTTTCAGATTGACAAAATTCAGCTTGGTTATTGGGAGTGTTCAAATAGCTACTTCATAGCCATTAGCCACCATTAAGCAAGTCGAAATTTCATATCTTGACAGGGTAGCAAGCTCTGTCAACTTTCTGAACACTGTTAAGAGCAAATGGAGCCATCTCTAGGGTTGCTAAGTGGGCTGTCTATAACCGGCCCGCTCACTTGGCTCCACCCACCCGTAAGGTTAATGGGTATGCGTTTGCAAATAATATCCACCCGCCCGTCCATTTAATATTATATTATTATATATAATTTTTAAAAAGGAAAACAAAACCCTCCCTCCCTCCCTCCTAAACAGGAGCAGGGCTCAGGCTACCCATGTACAAGGTTTGGGAATTGCAGATAATATCCACCCACCCATCCATTTAATATTATATTATTATATATAATTTTTAAAAAGGAAAACAAAACCCTCCCTCCCTCCCTCCTAATCAGGATCGGGGTTCAGGCTACCCATGTACAAGGTTTGGGGATTGCAAATATTGGGGATTGCAGATAATATCTACCCACCCGTCCATTTAATATTATATTATTATATATAATTTTTAAAAAGGAAGACAAAACTCTCTCTCTCTCTCTCTCTCTAAGTTGTGCTTTTGGTAGCGAGTCTGGAGAGATGGAAAATAAAGAAGCCTCAAAAGCCGAAGCTTTGGATGAGAAAATACGAGATGGAGGTGAAAACAATGAAGAGGAAGACGATAATGGCGAGGAGTTCTCGTTTGCTTGCTTTAATCCCAATTGATCACCGATTTCCGCAGACGAAGTATTTGCTGACGTCTAAATCCAACTGATATTCCCGCTCTTCAACCGAGATCTCCTACTCGCCAGTGCTTACAACAGCGATTTGAAGCCTAAGGACGGTTTCTCCTTGGCTCTCTGACTGCTACTGAGGAAGCTCTTGGCCCCCATGGGATAAACAAATGGGAACTAGAAAAGTACCCATCTACTAGAGGTGGATACGGCCGGTCTCTGCCCCCCGTGGATGGGTAGGCAGTTCCTGAAACAGGCCCCTGCAAGGGAGGTGCCAAGCCCTAGCCATCTCCTTCAAAAGCAATAAGAAAGGGATTAATGAGGATTTCCAAAATTCATTTTTCCTTTTGTTTGTCGCAAACAAATAAACCTTGTGCGTTACGTAATTGTAGACACTATTGAAAGTAGTTTATTTCAAGGAAGATTTTATCCCTTGACATAAAAATCAAACCAAAAGGAGACAATAAAATACAGATGTCAAAGTTCACTAAGCTGACCACAAATATCAGTTTAAGAGTTCACTTAAAAAATTGTTTAAGAAGAATAGGTCATCCGAATGTTTATTGCCCCTGCCTTAACAAAGTGAGCCTCTGCAACCATGCCATTCTAGTTGTACAATTATTGTCTCCCCAAATATGAAGCCTCAGATAATTTCATATGATGATTTAAAAATGTGAGTCATAATTATATCAAACATAATCAAAGTTATCCCTTGTCCTCCCAGGAATTCCAGAAAAATAAATAAAGGGTAAATTACATTGTCCCCCAAACTACCATCTCATTTGTACTTCCACTTCCAAACTACGACCACTGCAACCGAACCTATATAAACTATCAAAATGTTTTGATTTGTTCCCTGTGTCAGATTTGGCCATTGGTTTGGACAAAAAATGTTACTAACAACTAGCATGTGCGCCTGAGCCGTTTTAGTGTGACTAATTTACCCCCATTTTGTTTGGGAACACATAATAGTGATTAAAAAAAAAAAGCTGCAGCATTCGGCCACCCCCATCTATTCTCTTAAGGGTGTTTGTGTGGCCATCCCAAAAGAAGAGGGGGGTGGTCATGCATATTGAGGGGTGGTAGAGCGATCACCCCCAGGAGTGGAGAGGATGTGGTCACACAGCCACACCCATGAGAGGAGAGGGGATGACCGTGCAGCCACCCCCACCCAAGCTTGGCTCACCCTCTGTTAGGGGTAGTTTTGTAATTGTCCCTCCAACTGGGATATTTTTGATATATAGGAAATGACTCAAGCGCACATGATTGACATATGTGACATTTTCCATTCAAAACTAACGGCCAAAGGTAACACTGGGGCCTGGGGGTAACTCGAAACGTTTTAGTAGTTCATAGGTCCACGTTGCAGTGAGTCGTAGTATGGAGATGTAAGTGCCTAAGGGGGTGGTGGTTTGGGAGTAAATGTAATTTGCCCATAAATAAAAGATGTGGATATGATCTATCGAAAAAAAAAGTTTCTTGTAGCAAATCCTTATGTAATTATCAGTAAAGCTTATTGTTGACTTGCTGTTCAAAAATTTCAATAGCTGACATGATACTTCAAAGAATCCAAGAACTAATCTCTTTTATCCCCATCCTAAACTACGAGAGAGAGCTAAAAATCAAAAATTTATGATCATATTTTTAAGGTTCTTAAAATGCACTTAGCATGCCCCAGGAACTAAATACAAACAATATTGGTATACTTCTTGAATATGTTATGAGTTGCCATAAGGTCATTTGGGAAATATGACAAAAAAGAAAATTAAACCAAAGTATATTCCATAGGACACAACCATTTAAGATATAAGTTCATGGAACTAAGTTCAATCATCAAAACTACTTTGGTATGAAGCACTACCTACGTGCACACGCAATAAGCTCTAACTTAAACAGAACCTCCTCTCCCCTAAGAAAAATAGGATGAAAAGCGAGATCCAAGGTTCAAACTCACTTAGTACATGTATGATTTACTAATAAAAAGAGGGTTTAATATGAAACGCTATCAACATATTTAAAGGTTTAAGTCACTTAGAGTCCTGAAAGATGATTTCTCATTGTTAATTTGGCCAAGTATTTTTATGGTCACTTCATCAATTCATCATAATAAGCAATATATCACAACCATCTTGCATTAAGTTGCATATTCCCTTATCTAGGCTAGCAATTTTTGACACGACTCACGAACCCAAAACAAAATTAACGGATTAGAGTTTAGTAAAATAGAATCCGGGTCAACCCAATTAGACACGATTAATAAAATTGTCAATTTCAGGTCAACCTGCTTAGCCAACAGGTGACTGCATACCCCCTATAAATTAAAACATTTTTTAATTATTTTTACCATTAAAAAATTAAAACCCTAAAGTCTTAAGAAAAAAAATACTCAATCTCAACTCACGCTGAATCGCTCATCTCTCCCCCTCTCACTCACCTCTTCTCTTGAAACTTCCACTCTTTTCTCACCGTGAACGGAGAACTGAAGCCCACGCTGTTGCTACGCCACCTTGATTTTATTTACCAGGTGGTTTGAGAATCACAGACTCCAAATCTGTCATTTGCTTGATTTTATTTACAAGCCTATCCCTAAACGCCTTTTGAGTTTAGCGATGAAGAATTGAAGGACAGAAAAGAGGTACAGCAGAAAATGGAATAGCTCTTGGCTGAATCAAAGGAGCTTCTGTGCCCATCTAGGTTTTGGCATGCACCAAGAATGTGCTCATAGGCCTGTCCTCCCTCTATTCGCTTTAGTTAACCATTAGTTACAAGGTAGCTGCCACAGAAACTGATGGAGATTGGTGTTGTGGATGATGTTGAGAATGTTAAATTGTCTGAGGTCAGAATTTCTAGATGGGATATTTAATGGAAAGTTGAACAAGTTCAAACCCCAAGAAAAGAAAAGGAATTACATGCCATGATAATTATAGTTTAGATCAAGGGGCAGTTAGTTTATCCCAATTTTATCTACATCCCATACAAAATAAAGTTAGTAAACCACAAAGATAAGAGAAAATTATAACAAGCACTAATTGAACAGTTCACAGGTCATCTTATGAAGAGAAACATATTTCTCATAGTTTGGATGCAGAAACTTACTTCTATCTCATTCATCAATTTCATGGCCTCAATGATGCATAAGACCTGCCCCTTCTGTACCTTGTCTCCAACCTAAAAGAAACTCCTCATTTAAGACCCATAACCCCCCAAAAATAAAAACAGAAAAGATAGCACAGCAAACATGTTCTGCTTACATATTCAAATCCAGGTAAATCACTAAGTAGAAAAGATTCACCTTCACAAACACTGGTTCACCAGGAGCTGGACTTCGGTAGAATGTCCCTGCCATGGGGCATTTAAGAGGTGGAAGTGATGACTTGGCTGACTTGACAGCAGAAGGAGAAGTTGATGGCGTAGGAGCCACAGATGCAGGTGCAGGTACAGGTGCAGGTACAGGTGCAGGCACAGGTTGGGCTGGTGGAGCCCCTGATTGAGCGTGCGAATTCATCCAAGCAACTGGAGCAGGAGGAGGTGGTTGAGGTAAGGCCTCCTTTTTGCGGATTAGAACTTCACAGTCAAGCTGTTTTAACTGCAACTCCACTATATCTCTAGAATCAACAAGCCTGCAAGGAAGATAAACATGAATTCTCATGCTTAAGAATAGATGATAAAAGTACAGTGCAATAACAGATCCAGCTTGCTCACTTAACAAGACTTGAAACTTGAGCAATGAACTCAGAGATTGATTCCTCTGCTGCCAAAGCTCCAGAAGAAGGGTCATTTGATGGTTTGGCAGCCTTTGTTTCTGGTGCCACTGCCTCCGACTTGGTTGGGGGAGTAGCAGCAGCATTTGAGGAGCCATCAACACCAACCTTGAAGGCAAAAGATGATGCCAAAAGTTTTTCCAGGAAGGAATGAATATTTGAAAACAGATCCTTCAACGAAAACATTTGAAAGAACCTTACCTCATTCATTTGGGCTTTTACCACGGTGGAATGGTTCTGACTGCATTTTAAGCCCTACAATGTGGGCATCAGTTTTAGAATTTTCATTTACATACAGATACGAGAGTTGAAGAGACTTAGCTAAAACAAAGTAGTTTCAACATAAAGACCCTTTCACTGTAATCTTACAGTGCATATTACCTTCTGAAAGTACAACGAAGCTAGAAACAACAACTTCTGAATTACAATTGGAACATTAGGCTTGAGAGAGAGAGAGAGAGAGAGAGAGATAGAGAGACAGAGACAGAGTCCAGCTCTCTTACACATATTGAATTTCTAAACTCAATAAGTATCCAGTCCATTTTCTGTCCCGCATGAAACCAACAGGATCTATGAAATTTAATAATGAAGTTCCTTTGATTTTCCTCTAGTCCCACCTATTCTACATTCAGTATATAAAGAACAGGAAAGAATTTTAAAAATGACCTCTCCTGCAACACAATCTTGTCAAGTTCCCTTGGTAGTGAGAAACCATTCGCTAAGCATTAACATTTTATGAAGCTCAAGTTATGCATGTCTTTCTATAACATAATTTACCTCCCTCTCTCTCTCTCTCTCATTGAATAATTGTTTCCACAAATACATTTTTCCATGGAGCTGTTCAACTACCATCTACTGTGTTCTCATTGAAAGCATTTAAAACATTATATCTTAAAATTTCAATAAAATTAATAACCCACACTTTCATTGGTAAAATAGAGATGTCGTAAACTGACATTAGGAGGTAAGGTCGTTTTGCTGTGAAGTAAAAAGGTACAAGTCTAGAACAACTGCATCTCAGAGTAACCTTCTTCTTTTTTGATAAGTAAGAGTAATATCAATATAACACAAAGCACAATCAAGTACACAGTGAGTATATACAAGAAAGGCAACTAAGAAGAAGAAGAAAACAAAACAAGAAAATCATTAAAACTAATCACTAAAGGTGCAAGGAACGCAGCCATTCAAGAGTACAAAGAATGAAAGAAAAAGGAAATGAGCTCCTAAATGATTCTTTCTTTGTCCTCGAACTGTCTATCGTTACGTTCCCTCCACAAGTACCACATAAGGCAACAAAGAACCATCTTCCACACGACCGCACTCTGAGAGCGACCACTCGTCCACCAGCAAGCGAATAAATCTACCACCCGAAAAGGCATAACCCAAGACAAACTAAAGCGACTAAAGATGATATTCCATAGAGCGCGTGCGACCTCGCAATGGAGAAGAAGGTGATCCACAGACTCCCCATTCATTTTGCACATCTAACATCTATCAATCACAATGACAAGCTTCTTTCTGAGATTGTCCAAGGTAAGGATCTTCCCTAGCACTGCCGCCCAAGCGAAGAAAGCCACTTTCAATGGAACCTTGGTCCACCAACTACTTTTCTAGGGAAAATGAACAACCTCTTTGCAAGCAAGAGCCTTATAGAAAGATCTAACATCAAATTTCCCTTTGTAAAAAGGAGACCACCAAAGCTGGTCTTCCCCTTCACGATCCACTTTGGAGGAGTACAGTAAAGAGAAGAAGGAAGCCAAGACGTCTACCTCTCAATCGTGGGCCGCTCGAAAGAAGCTAACATCCTACTGATAGGACCCGCTACCACAACCAAGTGGTCTGCAACGTGTGCATCCTTGTCGCGAGCTATGTCATACAAAACTGGGAAAGCTTCCTTGAGGGGCATCTCACCACACCACACCACACCACACATCATCCCAAAATCGGATCCTGGACCCAATTCCCAAAATAAGTCTGGTATGGCTACGAAACAAACTCCAACCCTTCCTAATGTTCTTCCAAAGCCCCACTCCGTAAGACTCAAGGGGGTCTAAGGAGCACCAACCAGCCCAAGTAGCACCGTACTTTGCATCCACAACAGCTTTCCACCAAGCCTCTCTCTCATGTGCATAACGCCACAACCACTTTCCTAATAGAGCCTTATTGAAGATTCTCAAATTCCAGATGCCCAAACCACCCTCTGAAATAAGGGAACAAACCTTGGACCAACTAACCAGGTAAAGAGGGATGAACATCTTTTGAAAGCTTAGTCCATGGAACATCCCAGATTCTTCCTCTCAACATTTATCTTGTTGATTACTCAGGTCATGATTTTATAACAGTTTGATTAAAATTAAAGAAAGAAATAACCTTAACTAACTTAAAAGAACTACAACCTATCGCATTAGTGTCACGTACTTCACATATTCCCAATTAAAGGTGTCTCACAACTTATACTTTTGATATAAAATAACGAAAGAAAGAAAGAAAAATAAAGATCATTAACAAATTTGATCACACTACATCATAGTCCTAGGAAGGGAGCTTAGATATAGTGCTAACTTTAAAGATTGAGTGGCCTCTCTCAAGACTTATGGTCACAACCCATACACTTGCACTTGGAAGCCCAAAACTTTTGCCATGGGTCCTTACATTTATCTTTATTCTTCGTATTGGAATTACAATACATTTTTAGCCATAAGTCATCAAGAAGACTTAGGGTGCATTTGGTATAGCGATTTTGTAGAGAAAAAGTGTGATTTCAAACCAAACCGCAGAAAATTGATCATTTGGGATTGTGATTTTAAAAATTTACGATTTGAAAAAGTAAAAAATATGTGTGTTCAAATCACAGACAATTAGGTGCTTGTTTTAAAATGCACAATTTTAAAGGCTAAACTGCGAATTTAAAGGCCAAACTGTGATTTTCCTAAACGCTTAACTGCATTTTTAAAAATTACGTTTTTAAATCACACATTTTAAAATCGTACTTTTTAAAATCACAAACCCAAACAGACCCATATTTCTTAGCCAAAGGGGGCTTAATTCTCTAAGATCTTTAGAGGACACAGCATTTTGCTCTTTGCATTAGAGCACTATCAGCAAACTCCTTAAACCTCATTCCCTTCCCTAAATGTAGGAAAAATCTCTAAAAACCCACATGCAGCAAATTCGCCTTCCCTTCCCTAGACCAAGGGTGAGCTACAGTGCTACCCAAGATTTAAGAAAGCACTTTAGCTTCCTTTATCCTATTTAAAAAAAATTCCAAAGAAGTCTGGGGCTGTGGATCTTAAAGATTTTCGGCCTATCAGTCTTGTAAGTAGTGTTTACAAGATCATTGCTAAAGTTCTTGCTAATAGATTGAGAAGGGTTGTGGAGAAGATTATCTCGAATCCCCAAAATGCTTTTGTGAAAGGAAGGCAAATTCTTAATTCTGTTCTTATAGCTAATGAGTGTCTGGATAGTCGCATCAAGTCAGGTGAACCAGGGTTACTTTGTAAACTGGATATTGAGAAGGCTTATGATCATGTTAACTGTGATTTCTTATTGTATATGTTGAGAAGATGTGGCTTTGGGGAGAGATAGTGTTCTTGGATAGCGCATTGTGTCTCTTCGGTGCGTTTCTCGGTTTTGGTGAATGGCACCCATTCTGGTTTCTTCAGTAGCTCTCGTGGTCTTAGATAGGGTGATCCTCTGTCGCCTCTCTTGTTTGTCATTGTGATGGAGGCCCTTAGTAAGTTGTTCTCTATTACTATTCAAAGGGGCTTCCTCTCTGGCTTCTCTGTGGGCTCTGGCAGCAATGGAGTGATTAACATTTCTCATATGTTATTCGCAGACGATACTTTAGTGTTTTGCGGGGCTAATCCTGATCATCTCCTCTATCTTCGTATGTTATTACTATCCTTTGAAGCTGTTTCAGGTTTGAAGATTAATTTGGATAAGTCAGTATTGGTTCCTGTGGGTCATGTGGATAATGTGGATGATTTGGCTGGTATCTTGGGCTGTGGAGTTTCTTCTCTTCCTTTAAAGTACCTTAGACTTCCGTTGGGGGCCCCTTTTAAGGCTAGTCCAGCTAGGATGAGGTAGTTGGTAAGATTGAGAGGCGGCTGGCTAGCTGGAAGCGGTTGTATCTGTCGAAGGGTGGTAGAGTTACCCTTTTAGAAAGCACTCTCTCTAATCTTCCTACGTACTTTCTTTCTCTGTTCCTTATTCCCTCCAGTGTTTCTAGTCGAGAAGTTGCATCGAGATTTCTTGTGGGGTGGCATAGGTGAAGAATTTAAATTTCATCTGGTTAATTGGTCCAAGGTTTGTTCTCCTATTTCAAATGGCGGTTTGGGCATCTGGAATCTAAGGATTTTCAACAAGACTCTTTTAGGGAAGTGGCTGTGGCTGTGGCGTTATGCCCATGAGAGAGGAGCTTGGTGGAAATCTTGTTGTGGATGCAAAGTACGGTTCTACTTGGGCTGGTTGGTGTTCTTTAAATCCCTCTGGGTCACACGGAATGGGGCTTTGGAAGAATATTAGGAAGGGGTGGAGTTTGCTTTGCAGCCATACTAGATTTATTCTAGGAAATGGATCTAGGATTCGCTTTTGGAACGATGTGTGGTGTGGTGAGGTGCCCCTTAAGGAAACTTTCCCAGTTTTGTATGACATAGCATGTGACAAGGATGCTCATGTTGCAGACCATTTGGTTGTAGTGAGTGGGTCCTATCAGTGGGATGTTAGCTTCTTTCGAGCGGCCCACGACTGGGAGGTGGATGTTTTGGCCTCTTTTTTCTCTTTGTTGTACTCTACCAGAGTGGATTGTTATGGAGAAGACCAGCTCTGGTGGTCTCCTTCCCACAAAGGGAAATTTGATGTTAGATCTTTCTTTCTTTTTTTGATAAGTAAATGAAATTTTATAAAAGCGTAAGGCGCCCCTTTAAGTACACTGGAAGTATACACAAGGAAACGCCTAAGAAGGCAAAGAAAAACAAACAAGAAAATCAAAAAAGCTAATACATGTGGGAGACAAAAAAGCCTCCATCTAAAGATACAACGTATGAAAAAACGAAGCAACAAAATTCTCCATGGAATTCTCCAAGTCTTCAAAACACCTAAAATTTCTCTCCTTCCAAACACACCAAAGAATGCAAATAGGCACCATCTTCCAAACTGCAGCACTCCTTGACCTACCCGCCTTCCACCAACATGCGAATAAATCGACAACTCTCCTAGGCATAACCCAAGACATACCAAACCTAGAAAAGACATGATTCCACAAAGTAGTAGCCACATCACAATGAAGAAGAAGATGGTCTACAGTTTTCCCGTCTCTTTTGCACAAGAAGAGCCTTAGATCTTTCTATAAGGCTCTTGCTTGCAAAAAGGCTATTCATCTTCCCTGGAAAAGTATTTGGCGGACCAAGGTTCCTTTGAAAGTAGCTTTCTTTGCTTGGACAGCAGCGCAAGGGAAGATCTTCACCTTGGACAATCTCAGAAAGAAGCGTGTCATTGTGATTGATAAATGTTGCATGTGCAAATTGAATGGGGAGTCGATGGATCACCTTCTTCTCCATTGCGAGATTGCACGCGCTCTATAGAACGCTATCTTTAGTCGCTTCAGTTTGTCTTGGGTTATGCCTCTTCGAGTGGTAGATTTATTCGCTTGCTGGTGGACGGGTGGTCGCTCTCAGAGTGCGGTCGTGTGGAAGATAGTCCATGGTTGCCTTTTGTGGTGCTTGTGGAGGGAACGCAATGACAGACAGTTTGAGGACAAAGAAAGAACTATTGAGGAACTCATTCCCTTTTTCTTTCATTCTTTGTACTTTTGGTCGGCTGCGTTCCTCGCACCTTTAGTGTTTAGTTTTAATGATTTCCTTGTTTTGTTTTCTTCTTCCTCTTGATGCCTTTCTTGTATACTTCCTGTGTACTTGATTGCGCTTTGCGCTTTTTATTGATATTTCTTACTTATCAAAACAAAAACAAAAAAAACCAAAAAAAAAATGAAGAAGAAGAATTTCTGTTTCCTCTCTCTTTTCATTAGCATTGATTTGAAAAAATATTTAAAGAATATTTAAATGGTATACGAAAATGATAAGGGAAGTTATTGCAGAGTAAATTTAAATAGGAAACAAAAATCTAAAGAAAGCTACGGGAGTGCTCTCCATCTTCTGTTTGATGGACGCCTAATCCTTGAGCTTTGTACACTGTTCCACTTGAAACTATATGAAATCTTGTGTGTTTCTTATAAAAACTAACACATAGGTCATAATGCATTTCAAATTTACCAGGGGCCTAAAAAGGTTCTACAAGTTTAAATCCAAAAATCCCTAAACAGCATAGCTATCAAAACGAAACAAATAATATCAAAATTTAATTCATTTCCCACGTTCTCTCAGAACCCGAACAGAGCATAACTCAGAGAGAGAGAACGATTGTTACCTGGGTTAAAGGCCAGAAGTTGGGCTTAGGATTAAGAGGAAATGAAAGCTTAGAGAGAGTGTAATTGTTGTTGAAACGAGGCAAAGTGGCTGTGGCTTTGCTCACAGCTGAAGCCGAAGCTGAAGCTGTAGTACTCAGAGACGAAGCCATTGCTCAGAGAGAGAGAGGGGGTCAGTGATTCACTTTGTAGGGAGACAGAGCGATTGGTTTAATCTGAGCCGTCGACGGGCGAGCCAGACGGAGGAACTGAGCTCACTTCGTGGTCGATGAAACCACAGAGAGATATGGAGCAGGTGCAGATGAGTGTGTGTATTTGGGCCGTACCCGCTGTCCCTATTTGCCACGTCTTCAGATTAGGTTTTTTACAACTTTAACAGAGGTAAATGCTTTTTTACTGCATGGAATTTTGCTTCATTTCAAGGAGTAAATATGGTGCGTTTGGGTATTGAATTTTTAGAATTAGAATTGAATTCTAATTCTATTTACAAATATCGAGGTAAAGAATTGTGTTTGGGTGTTGAATTTTGAGATTGAAAAATATTATATTTTAATAGTAAGAAATGATTGGAAGTTTAAAAAGTTGTGTATAATGATTGGTATTTTGAAAAGTTGTGTGAAATAATAATTTAAATAATAATAATTTATTATATATTGATTATTTAATTTAAAAAAATAAATAATATTTTTTTAAAAAAATAATTGAAATCAAAATTAAAAATTAAAAAAAAAAAAAAAAAAAAAAAATGAAGGAAGGGGTGGCTGCCAACCTTTTGGGGGTGGCCGCGCGGCCACCCCCAAGGGTCGGGGGTGGCCGCGCGGCCACCCCCAGTACTCGGGGGAGGCCGCGCGGCCTTCCCCAAGGGTCGGGGGTGGCCGCGCGGCCACCCCCAGTACTCGGGGGAGGCCGCGCGGCCTTCCCCAAGGGTCGGGGGTGGCCGCGCGGCCACCCCCAGTACTCGGGGGAGGCCGCGCGGCCTCCCCCAAGGGTCGGGGCGCGCGGCCACCCCTTGTACTCGGGGGAGGCCGCGCGGCCTTCCCCAAGGGTCGGGGGTGGCCGCGCGGCCACCCCCAGCACTCGGGGGAGGCCGCGCGGCCTTCCCCAAGGGTCGGGGGTGGCCGCGCGGCCACCCCCAGCACTCGAGGGAGGCCGCGCGGCCTCCCCCAAGGGTCGGGGGTGGCCGCGCGGCCACCCCCAGTACTCGGGGGAGGCCGCGCGGCCTCCCCTCTGTTTTTTTTTTAATTTCTTTTTTTTTTATTTAAATTATTGATATTTTATTATTTAAATGTGGGACCCACGCGCTTTTTTAGTCAACTTTTCCTGCGCGTGGGTCCCACCATTAATCTGAAAAACAGCATTAAATTTTCTCAAAATTCGGGTCAAATCCGGGTCAAAATCCGGGTTTTATGCGGGTGGGTGGGTTTTTTCTAAAACCCGAGTGGAATAATTATTCCACTCGGTTGCCAAACAGTTCATTAGAAACGCCTAAAGAGAATCAATAAAGAAAAAATAATTGATACACCTTTGTATTCAGTAGCATGGGACAAATTATTTTGAAAAATTAAAAAAAGATTTACAAATGTGTATGATTTTTCAAAATTTTGAAATTAAGAAAAGTCTTTTTTACCAAATTATGATGAAGACTTCGTTATACATTAAGAATACTCTTTTTATGAATCTGTTTTAATAACTCACAAGGAAAAACAAGTTGTTGTCTCTCCTATTAAACAAGCTAGTCTTGGCGATGAAAGAAAGAAAATCAGAAAATATAATACAGCAAAATATTTATATAATACTTATTTAAAAGTCATTAAAGAAAATTTGGATGGAATAGAAAACCAAGTTAACCATCTAGTTATAAAATTTATAGATAATGACAAAGAAAAGCCTTTATTCACGCCACACGAAATTCTCTTACATTTACAATTTTCTTTAAAAGGGGTAATAAGAAACTATTAGATGAGATTTACAAAGGAATAGAAAAACTAGATATTACTAAAATAGCATCATCTTTAAAAAGTAATCCTAAAGGAATAGCTTAAAGGAATGGTATTAGTTAAGAAACAAAACCAGAATAAAACAACTTAGAAGTAGATGTTAACAAAATGCAGTCACAATTTAAGGATTTAGAAGTAAATAAAATATTAAGGGGAAATGATCCTACTTGAGGAAAAAGAAATGTTAGGAATAATCATTAGACATACAAAAATGTTACATCGACAACTAGAAATTAGTATCCTAGACTCCAAATATACAAGTTGAAGAAAAAGAATTAGGAATTAGAGTTGCTTATACACCTGATGCTTGATATGTGTAACGTCCAGGCCCAAAAAGGCCTAGTTTGTTAGTCTTAAAGCCTTAGAGGCCCAAAAGGGCCTACTTATTTGAATGCCAAAGCACTTGTAAACTACTACCATGCATGTCATGAGAAAATACTATTTTTGAGGAAGCATAAGTTCTTAGCATAAATAGTACATAATAACACAACTTATTAAGTCACATGATCTCCTCTCTTTTATTTTTTTTTATGCCCGATGCACTTACTAACATAAAACATAGTTTGGTAGGATATAAATGCAATAAAAGTAACATAGTGGATGATATGATGACCCCCAAAAACCTAAGCATTCCAACCACCTACCCATTTGCCTCAAAACCTAAAAAGTGAGAGAAAATAAGGGGTGAGCGAAAGACTCAATAAGTAATACTTCCTAACCAAATTAAAACGGTTTGTTGAAGGGAGACAAATAGCAACATAAGTAAAAAGTAGTCGTCGTAAAAAAAAAACGTGTAACACTAAAATAATATGTAAACTTCTTAATAATTTAAACATCATAACATTTGTAGTTTTTCTCATCTGGATTTGCATACAATTATGCCTGTATGCAAGGGGTTGTGCGATTCAACCTTCGAGGATTAGGCAACACCGTGGCCGCAGATATGCCTTAGCCAACTAATTAACTTCTTGATGCACTCAGCATGACAGCTTAATAATGGTCATACCTTTACGTAACCGTAACTTCAGTGTGGTGCACTCCATCCTAATCTGGTACTATACCATTAATTCTTCCTTAGGTCAAACATCTTAAAACCTTCATTTACATAGTGTGATTCCACTTTACGCATGATTATTCTTTGCTTCCTTAAACTTTCAATAATCATATAACTTAGCATGTTAAAAGGGTACTACTTCTCTATGTAAAACTATCCTTATTTGGAAAGTTTCTTAAATGAAAACTTTCCTTATTTAAAACTTTTTTCCATAAATGGAAACTTTACTTCATTTGGAAAAAAATTACTAAAATAGAAGCTTTCCTCATTTGAAATCATCATTTCAATACTGAGCATTTGTACCTACTTTTGAGTGACAACTTAGTTATAAATCATTCTAATGCCATAAGCTTTTAAATCATATGATGACATTTAAAAAGGGAACATAAAGCACTGACAAATTGTGATAAATGTCATAATAAGTACACGTCATTAAAATATTTAAGGTAATAATGAAAAATTACTTTACAGAGTAATTAAACTTTCAAAGTAATCCATCATAACATGTATAATACGAAAGTGAAAATCCTTAGAATTGAAATGCATTTGGAAAGGGTAAGGAATACCACTTGCCTCGCTACTGCAGTAAAGGTAGGCGAGGATCTACTAAGACTTGAACAATAAGGTTCATCTAGGTTAGCCCAGAACTAGATACTCAAATACCCTAATTAGAAGTTTGTCCTCCCTAACACAACCTTCCTGACCTGTTAAAAGAGATTTTCATTTTCATTTTTTTTTGGACTAGGTCTAAAATCAAGTTATTATTTCCAAAAAAAATTTCATTTTAATCTCACTTATTTTATTAATATTTTTGTGTTTCTTTGAATAAAGGAACCCAGGTGGGGCTAGTTTTTGAATTCCACTAAGAAAAATTTATAAATCTTTTTCTTTCAAAAGAATTTCAAAATTGTTTTTATGAGGGCTTGGGTCAAGAATGACCCATTTGGACATCCTCCTAACAAGGTTAAGCACTAAGGCCCATAACTCACTAAATGGGTCTAAACTAGTGCTCTTCACTTAGCCTACTTGGCTCATTGGCCCAAAACACATCTAAAACTATTCACTTAATAAGTTTTTGAATCAATCAGCCACTCAAACATACCATGGACTTCCAGTTTTTTTTTTTTTTTTCCAAATTTAAATCAAAGCCTTTCTTGATGTCATATATGAGAAATAACATATTTCCTTAAAATATTTTTAGCATCACTCTAAGTGTTAATGTTTAGAAATATTTTACCATTCAAAAGAACCATTTTGTAAGATTTTTTTTTTTTTTTTTTTTTTTGTTATAAAAGTTTATGACCTAGTCTAAAATCTATACTCATTATTCATTTTTAAAATCATTTTTCACATCATTACACAACATGGACTTTTGGTATGGGATCCTATGTCATTTTTATGAAAAACATGATTAAAAGGTCATCATGAAGTTTTCATTAAAGCAAGGTGATGTTCATATGTTCATACACTTAGCTATTTACAAAACTCTTGGTCATCTAAAATAAGGTAGATGTGATTTAAAAAAATAATGCATAAGATACATAGGTTTGGTTATAATACATGCTTTTATGAGATCTTCTTCACATATATATTCATGGTATAAAAAGAAATTTAACATTATATGGATTAAGTTACCTAGTAAAATAGCATAGTCACATTTTCATGGTTTAAACAAATATTTATACTACTTAAGCAAAATTTCTCATCTAGGTTTAAACATGACATTACATGGTTTTAAATACCCAAGTATAATATGACATACAAATTAAAGCATAACATAAATGATAGCTTAAAAGAGGAGATGATGGATTACTTACAAAGTTAAGGTAAAGCACACTAGAACTCAAAGGGCTTCTTTAATGAAAAAAGAGGAGGATGAACTCTTGGAAGTGGATGAGACTATGAGAAAAATGAAAGAGTAGATAAGGTGAAAATGGATGAATGGGTCATATGAAATGGGGGATTGAAGGGCAAGGAACAAGCTTCTTTACTTTGAGGAAGTCAAAAAGAAGCCATGCTCCTCCAAATATAGAAAAATTTCTCCTATTAACTGGTCCAACCCATGCAAAGTTTACTTTTCTTTTTACCAAGGTGGTCATATGCATGGAGTGATTTGTGATACCAAAGAAGTTTAATTAACAAAGGTTATCTTTAATTAAACATTGAAAGTAGTTAATGTACATAATTAACAGAGGTCATGTTACATCAAGATCATAAGGTTTTATTTCATATTGTTCTATATGACATATGTTATGAATTAATCATTAATTTATGAAATCAATTATTTTCCCATGATCTCCTTTAGTTTAGAAGGTTTGATCGAATCTTTATCAAGCTTACTAGGCCTAATGACATTGGTTCCTAAGTTTAGGCTCAAGACCTTCGTCAAAAAAATTCTAAGTACAACTATGAGGGTGTTACAACACTTCCCCGTTAAAAATTCCGTCCCCGGAATTGCTATTTCGTCAATACAACAAATGAAAGCAAATGAGTATATGCATACTAACATAATCTTACAAAATCGAATATAAACATTTAAACACAATCTCAAGATTAAACAACCAATATTCATGTTCATAAAATTCCCAAGAGAAAACACAATTATACAATTACAACTTGGAAAGGGCTACATGAATACCCTATGGAGATCCTGGAAATCATCTTTGTTGAAGAGAAATCCATCCCAAAAAGCTGTTGGAAAATCTTCACTTTTTCTCCAAAACCCTAACCTCTAATCCTATTGATTTCTATTCTTTAACGTAAACTAATCTCTATATTTATTTAATCTGGACGAGTTTAGCGTATTTCTAGAGATTACAAGTGAAATTATTCACGGATTTGTACATATAATAACGTCTAATCCAACTAAAAATCGTAAAACAACTCCTAAGTGAATTTGGTGTCTTGTTGTCAATTCTGCGGCACAATTGTGCTCGAGCTTGATGAGTGCTAAATATTGTATATTTGGACTCCTAAATTTGCATAAGTTAGGCCTTTAGCTTTGTTATTTTCTGATGTATTTTGTTAGTTTTGGTGTTTTAGCATTTTGCAAGTCATTAAGTGAAAAATTGAGGTTTTGAGGCAAAAAAGCTAAAAATTCAGATTTTAAGGCAATGGGCTTGAGCACAGCCCTGTTGGGCTCAAGCGCATGTGCCCACAACAGCCCTCAGCTTGCTACGATGTGCCGCAAAAGAGCCTTCAAGCCGAGTGAGCTTGAGCCCATCCCTGTTGAGCTCGAGCGCACGCGCCCTCAGCAACCATCAACACACCACGATGCACCACAGAGTAGACGTTTGGCCTAAGTGAGCTCAAGCGCACCCTGCAGAATTAGCAAACAAACAAAATCGTACCAGAACTCCAATCAGCGATTTCCTTATAACAAAAGCACTTATTCCTCTGGTTTTGCAAAAGGTCATGCTGCTCTTGTGCTAAGGCTTGTCTCTTGCAAGAGAGGGAATCCTAGAGAGGGGTAGATGAGTCTTTTTGCTTGGCCATCAAACCCTAATGCTCCTCTATAAAGCCATAGCTATCCCCTCCTTGTAAACCAACGAATTAGGGCAGTAGCTAGGCCATTTTCTCTTCTGTTGTAGCTTTGTTTCAGAAGCTCTTTTCATTTCGTAACTCTTTTCTTTTAAGTTTCCTTTAATTTCATGTTATTTCATCAAGCTTTTGTGTTGTTTTTAGTCATGGGAGGCTAGAACTCTCAACTAAGGTTGAGGATGAAATCTCAGCATTTATAACACTTACACTCTTGTTATGTTGTTTGTACATTCCAACTTTTATTGAAATGCTATTCAAGTTTCATTCTCTTTATTGCTTATGCCTTAGAGTGAATGTGCATTTATTGTAGTAGGGCATTTAATGTGTTTCAACCGATGGATACATCGAGTTATTGGTTTGAAAAAGGGTATCCATTGTGATTTATTCTTTGAATGGATACAATGGATGATTTGATTTCAAATAGGTACTCTTTGTGATTTATCTTTGAGCTGGATTCATTAAATAGTTCTAACATATATAGTTAAATAAATAACAATGCAAAACTTAAATGTTCTTTTGGTGTTTAAATGGAAAACAAGAGTGTGTGTTGTTGGATTTGGTTTGCTAGATTCTTAAGCCTTAGTTCTTTTTATATTATTTTTTTCATCTTTAACTTAGTTGTTATTTTGCATGTTTGAACCTCAACATTTGGAACTAGGTTAAAATGAGATTATTTAAACAAAAAACTGATTTTTGACCATTTCTCTATGGGATCGACCTCGCACTTGCAAAACCTTTTTATTGCAAACGATTCGTGCACTTGCAAGTACTTTAAAACTCATAACAAAGCCCAATAGGCTGGTGTCCTGTGTGCGCATGTCGTCCAGCTGCGCTCGAGCTCCTATGAGCGCTCGAGCCTCATGGTCTGATGCGCTCGAGCCCAGTATCTTGTGCTCGAGCTCACTTGTCTTGGTGAATGCCAAATTTTTCCTTTAAGTCTGGAAGATTACTTGTCTTTTTCCCTTGGTTCCTAAAAGTGCTATTAACATAAAAACAATGCGAAACATCATATCACAATAAAACTAAGAGGCTAATATATGCGAGCTAAGGAACTTGAATATGCAATATTCAATGTTCATCACACCCCCCCCCCCCCCCCAAAACTTACATATTGCTAGTCTTATAGCAATACAAAACAAAAGTTAAAGAGATAAAATGAAAACTACACTACTTCTTCTTACGTGGGAATATGATTGCATTTAGTATATGCAACAAACCTTTTAAACCCTTTGTTATGAAATTTTAAATGTACTCGCAAGTGCACGAATCGTTTGCAATATAGCGTTTTGCAAGTGCGAGGTCGATCCACAGGGAATTGCGTTGTAAAAATTAATTTATATTTAAACTAATTAAATCTTAACCTAGTTCCAATTTTTTTGGTTTTTAGCATGCAAAACATCATACCTAAACTAAAATTGAAATAGAACAAATGATAAAAAGTACTAAGGTTTTAAAATCCACCTAACCAAATCAAACAACACACTCTTGTATTTTATTTATACACCCGATAAACATTTAAACTTTGTTCATTAATCAAGTTCCCTAACAATGTATGTTAAAACATTTAATGAATCCAATTCAAAGATAAATCAGAACGAATATCCATTTGAAATCAAATCATCCATTGTATCCGTTTGATAAACAAATCGCAATTGATATCCTTTCTCAATCAAATAAATCAGTGTATCCACCGGTTGAAACGCATTAAATATTCAAATTTTCAATGAATAAACATTCATTCTAAAGACATAAATCAATGAAATGAATGGGACTTAAATAATAATTCCATAAACATCGGATTGTACAAATAGCATAACAAGAATGTGTGTGTTATCAATGGTTAGGTTTCATCATCAACCTTAGTTGAGGATTTAGCCTTCCATGACTCGTAACAACACACTAACTTGAATTAAAAACATATACATTAAAAGAAACTATGAATGAGCACTTAATAAAGAAAAGCTTATAAGTAGTTAATGTGTGAAGAAATCATTAAAAAAAAAAAAAAAAAAACACTTCAGAATTGCTACACTAAAGGAGAACACGCGTGAACAGGAACTGGGCTCTAGTCACGTCTGGTTCTCTTTAAACAAACCAAAAAAAAAAAAAAAGATAAAGGCTGGTCATGCTGGAAAGCAAAGGAACAAGAAAAAATCAAACACCACCGAACTGCTCTATGTTTACAAAAGAGGAAAGGAAAAAAAAAACAGAAAAAGAAAACACCACTGCAGGTAAGAGGCAAACCAAACGTGACCTGGTGCTACCCCCAGTCACGTCTGGTCTTCCCTTTTTTTTTAGAAAATAACTTGGTTATGAAAGAAAAAGAACAAAACAGAATAAGAAACAAGAAAAGAAACAGAACAGAATCAAAACTTGCAACATAAAACAGAAATGACAACAAAACTAGCGTGAACTGGAGCTGATGTCCAGTCACGTCCTGGGCTGCGTTTTTTCTACAAGAAATAGAAATTTGGGTTGCAAACTAAGAAGAACAGCACAAGAACCTTGCAAAATAAATATGAACATAAACTTGTAAAGAAAAGAATTGAAATCATAACAAAACCAACGTGACTGGAGCTATTGTCCAGTCATGTTTTGGACTATGTTTTTCTACTGAAAAAGAACTCCCTCCACTACTCGTGTCTCTTGGTTTTTTATAAGGAAAAACTAGGTTTGAAACAAGCTGAAAAAGTGGCGCCCCTACCCCTCTCCAACGTCTCCTTCCTTTTCTTTTTTCGAGCTGGTCTTCTCTTCTTTTTTTGTTTTTCCTAGCTGGCCGAATGGGGACAGATTGTGTCTCATTTTTCCTCTTGCTTGCAAAAAATTCCGGGCATGCCTACCAAGAAAAAATGAACTTGTTTCTTCCTATTTTTGTTATCTTTTTGGGAAGAGCCGGCCAGTTCACATGTCTTCTTTTGGTCCTCCTTGCGTAGTGTCTCATGCTCTTTTGGTGCCGTGAATTATGGAAAGAGTCACAAAAAATAGAAACTTAAAAATCTGCTCTTCAAAAAGTGCCACACGACTTGTCTTAGTACTGCATCAAATGCTCCACGCATGCCTCAATTTCTTTTCTCATTGCAAGTCTTGCACATTCACGTGATGGAGAGAATTGCATGTGTTGGTCAAAGATATTTGGTGTTGCCCATGCATTTATTGACTTGCTACCAATATTTTCTAAAGAAGCACTCCACCTAGATTTTAATATCTCTAAAAAAACCTTCACCTTTTGTCTTTTCTATATATATATATATATAGACACACACACACACACGTTTTCTCGCCAAATTTGAAAGATGGCCAAATTGAGACAATTTTTTCACTTCTTTGCAATTTTTCTTAAAAATCATCATTTTCTCTCAATGACCTACAAAACACAGAGACACTAAAACTGACCAAAAATATTAAAAAATAACAAAACTAAAGGCTTAATAAATGCAAATTAAGGGGTCCAAATATACAATATTTTGGACACATCAAATACCCTCAAACTTACATTTTGCTAGTCCCTTAACAAAATAAAATGAAAAACAAAATCAAAGAATGAAACATAAATCCTCTTTCGTGGGAGAAATGATTGCATTTAGCATATGCAACAAGCATTTTAAACCCTTAGGACTCCCTAGTGGACGAGTGAAGTCCCGTGAGAGTTTGCCAAAAATGATACCCTCAAACATTAAAAAGCACTATGTTATTAATCAAACAAAAATCCACACACAAACATATGGTTCATACATAATGAGCATGTTTAACAAAATGAACATCACATCATGAAGGCATCAAAAATCGATCAACTCATAGCTAGAATATTGAGACATCACTTGTTCAAATAAGTGTATGGTGTGATTAACAAAGACTCATGAGGTTTCAACTTTCCTCGAAACATGTGTACCAAAAGACTCACCAGAATTCCATCAAATGAAAATAACCAAAGCTTAAATGTGCAATTATTTTTTTTTTTTTAATATGTAGGCTGTGCAATGCTTGACTCCCTTAAACTTTCTACTTGACCCATGTAACGAGTGTTGGGCCAATGACTCCCAAACCAGATGGTTTTAGGGCACTAGATGTAAAAACATCCCTAAGGGCTTAATTACTCAAGTCAAAAAGGCTACAAAGTCAAACTAGCCAAACAATCATCCAACCTGAAATTCTCATCTTTTTACGCGAACACCCAATGCTTAGTGAGGCAAGAAGCCCGGTTACTCAATGAAGACTCAAATTGATGATATTATTCTATGCCTTTTTTCTTTTTTTTTTAACCAAGGTTTCATCAACAAGTCATCCTAAAAGTCTCAAGACACACATTCTCAAATCAAATTTCATACCTCACAGAGCTTATGCTAATGTGCTTGTGATAAACAATTCAAACAAGTGAAGTCTCTCTAATTCAACAGATGAGTCAAAAGATTTCAGATTTTCAACAACATACAATGTTCAATATGTTAAACAAACCAATGATATGCAAACCACAATAAGATGTAATCATGCTCAATCAACAACATAATTTTTTTTTTCTTTACACAAAAGCAATAAAAATAACAACAAAACAACTAAAATGACACATTGTTCCCAATGTGACCAGAAATACAATACCGAATGGGCGATGCAAGTTGGCCATAATGCAAAAACAAATAAAACTAAAACAAGAATCTACCTAAACTAGTAGAAAAATAAAATAAATTCAAACAAAAATCAAATTTCACAAACAAACAATTCACCGGCAACGGCGCCAAAAACTTGTTATGAAATTTTAAATCTACTCACAAGTGCACGAATCGTTTGCAATATAGCGTTTCGCAAGTGCGAGGTCGATCCACAAGGAATTGCGTTGTAAAAATTAATTTCTATTTAAACTAATTAAATCTTAACCTAGTTCCAATTTTTTTGGTTTTTAGCATGCAAAACATCAGGCCTAAACTAAAATTGAAATAGAACAAATGATAAAAAGTACTAAGGTTTTAGAATCCACCTAACCAAATCAAACAACACACTCTTGTATTTTATTTATACACCCGATAAACATTTAAACTTTGTTCATTAATCAAGTTCTCTAACAATGTATGTTAAAACATTTAATGAATCCAACTCAAAGATAAATCACAACGAATATCCATTTGAAATCAAATCATCTATTGTATCCGTTTGATAAACAAATCGCAATGGATATCATTTTCAATCAAATAAATCGGTGTATCCACCGGTTGAAACACATTAAATATCCAACTTTTCAATGAATAAACATTCATTCTAAAGACATAAATCAATGAAATGAATGGGACTTGAATAATAATTCCATAAACATTGGATTGTACAAATAGCATAACAAGAATGTGTGTGTTATCAATGGTTAGGTTTCATTATCAACCTTAGTTGAGAATTTTAGCCTTCCATGACTCGTAACAACACACTAACTTGAATTAAAAACATATACATTAAAAGAAACTATGAATGAGCACTTAATAAAGAAAAGCTTATAAGTAGTTAATGTGTGAAGAAATCATTAAAAAAAAAAAAAAACACTTCAAAATTGCTACACTAAAGGAGAACACACGTGAACAAGAACTGGGCTCTAGTCACGTTCGATTCTCTTTAAACAAACCAAAAAAAAAAAACAAGGCTGGTCATGCTGGAAAGCAAAGGAACAAGAAAAAATCAAACACCACCGAACTGCTCTATGTTTACAAAAGAGGAAAGGAAAAAAAAAAAAAAAAACAGAAAAAGAAAACACCATTACAGGTAATAGGCAAACCAGACGTGACCTGGTGCTACCCCCAGTCACGTCTGGTCTTCTTTTTTTTAAGAAAAGAACTTGGTTATGAAAGAAAAAGAACAAAACAGAATAAGAAACAAGAAAAGAAACAGAACAAAATCAGAACTTGCAACAAAAAACAGAAATGACAACAAAACTAGCGTGAACTGGAGCTGTTGTCCAGTCACATCCTGGGCTGCGTTTTTTCTACAAGAAAAGGAAATCTGGGTTGCAAACTAAGAAGAACAGCACAAGAACCTTGCAAAATAAATCTAAACAAAAACTTGTAAAGAAAAGAATTGAAATCATAACAAAACCAACATGACTGGAGCTACTGTCCAGTCATGTTCTGGACTATGTTTTTCTACAAAAAAAGAACTCCCTCCACTACTCGTGTCTCTTGGTTTTTTATAAGGAAAAACTAGGTTTGAAACAAGCTGAAAAAGTGGCGCCCCTACCCCTCTCCAACGTCTCCTTCCTTTTCTTTTTTCGAGCTGGTCTTCTCTTCTTTTTTTGTTTTTCCTAGCTGGCCGAATGGGGACAGATTGTGTCTCATTTTTCCTCTTGCTTGCAAAAAATTCTGGGCATGCCTACCAAGAAAAAATGAACTTGTTTCTTCCTATTTTTGTTATCTTTTTGGGAAGAGCCGGCCAGTTCACATGTCTTCTTTTGATCCTCCTTGCGTAGTGTCTCATGTTGTTTTGGTGCCGCGAATTATGGAAAGAGTCACAAATAAAAAGAAACTTAAAAATCTGCTCTTCAAAAGGTGCCACACGACTTGTCTTAGTACTGCATCAAATGCTCCACGCATGCCTCAATTTCTTTTCTCATTGCAGGTCTTGCGTATTCACGTGATGGAGAGAATTGCATGTTTGGTCAAAGATATTTGGTGCTGCCCATGCATTTTTTGACTTGCTGCCAATATTTTCTAAAGAAGCTCTCCACCTAGATTTTAATATCTCTAAAAAAACCTTCACCTTTTGTCTTTTCTATATATATATATATATATATATACACGTTTTCTCTCCAAATTTGAAAGTGGCCAAATTGAGACAATTTTTTCACTTCTTTGCAATTTTTCTTAAAAATCATCATTTTCTCTCAACGACCTACAAAACACCGAGACACTAAAACTAACCAAAAATATTAGAAAATAACAAAACTAAAGTCTTAACAAATACAAATTAAGGGGTCTAAATATACAATATTTTGGACACATTACCCTTAGAACTTCATTTCTTGCCGGACACTATTCTATTGGGTTGTGTTTCGTATATTTTTGAAAACAGTGGTTAACGTAATTTATTTTGTCCTACCTTATTCGTAACATTAATTACGATTTTCGCAATTACATGCTTTCTATTAAAGATAAGACATTTTCCTTGAAAATTAATTTTTAAAACCGAAATTTCGAGGACGAAATTTTTATAAAGAGGGGAGAATATGATACCCAGAAAATCAACCACTATTTTAATAAGTTTTAATAAGCAGCGTGTAACCGGTAACTAAAATCTTTAAAATACAAAAGCCCCAAAAGAATTTCTTCCTTAATTAGTTAACAAAATAATCAATAGTCGAACGTTCGACTTTACCTTGGAACGTTCGATATGGACCTCCCTCAAACGTTCGAAACATCTCTAGAATGTTCGATGTGGACCACTTCTATGCATGATCAGAACAGTACATCAAATATTCGAAGCAACTTTGGAACGTTCGATGCGTATCCCTTTTCATTTTTCTGAACAGTGCATCAAACGTTCGAATAACCTTTGGAACATTTGATGTTGACCCCTTATCTTTTTTCAAAACAGTACATTGAACGTTCAAACTAGTACACCGAACGTTCAATGTCACCTGAAAGCAATTTTAACCTACTATCCATCTCATTAATCCTTATCTCCTCATTCCTCGCCTATATAAACCACCCCTCACAACCCTCATACATCTCCACCCTCTCCATGCATCCTTGCTACCTTATTTAATGATTGAGAGAGTGATTTTAAAGAGCGGAGTAGCTTTGGTGTTGTTCAGTTTCATAAGGTAAACCTCGAACCCTAGACTCTTTTTCATGTTGTTAGTACCCTAAACATGAGTTGTAGTAAATCCTTAACGTGTTGAAATGTATTTTTAATTAATCTCTCTTGAAAATGAATATTTTTCTAAGAAACTTGAAGCCTAAACTTATTTTTCATGAAACTTAATGATGAGTGCCAAATATTGTATATTTGGACCCCTTAATTTACATTTATTAAACATTTAGCTTTGTTGTTTCTAATGTGTTTTGCTAGTTTTGGTGTTTTAGCATTTTGCAGGTTATTAAGTGAGAAATTGAGGTTTTGAGGCAAAAAGGCTGAAAATTCGAATTTTCTGGAAATGGGCTCAAGCATAGCCTTGTTAAGCTCGAGCGCACGCGCCCACAGCAGTCATTAGCCCGCAAAAGAGCTTTTCAAGCCAAGTGCACTCGAGCGCAGCCTTGGTGAGCTCGAGCGCACTCACGCCTACAACATGCCTTCGTCTTTCACCCGAGTGAGCTCGAGCGCAGCCCTGGTGAGCTTGAGCACACTATGTAGAACTAGCAAAAAAAAACGCAGACTCATACCAGAACGTCAATTAGACGATTTTTCATGCCAAAAGCACCTCTCTCTTTCTCTGATTTTTGCAGCAAGTCACGCTGTGTTTGTGCTCTGGCTTGTCTCTTGCAAGAGAGGGAACCCTAGAAAGGAGTAAAGGAGTCATTTTGCTTGACCCTCAAACCCTAATGCTCGTCTGTAAAGCCATAGCTATCCCCTCCTTGTAAACCAACGAATTTAGGCAGTAGACTAGGCCAGTTTCTCTTCTGTTGTAGCTTAATTCAAAAACTATTTTCATTTTGTAACTCTTTTCTCTTAAGTTTCCTTTAATTTTATGTTATTTCTTCAAGCTTTTGTGGTGTTTTTAGTCATGGGAGGTTAGAACTCTCAACTAAGGTTGATGATGAAACATCACCATTGATAACACTCACACTCTTGTTATGCTATTTGTACATTTGATGTTCTATTGATATGTTATTCAAGTTGCATTCACTGTAATGCCTTATGTCTTAGAATGAATGTTCATTTATTGAAGTAGTAGGACATTTAATGTGTTTCAACCGATGGATACATTGATTTATCGGTTTGAAAAAGGATATCCATTGTGATTTGTTCTTTGACTGGATACAATGGATTATTTGATTTCAAATGAGTACTCTTTGTGATTTATCTTTGAATTTGATTCATTAAATAATTCTAACATATGTGGTTAAAGACTTGAATGACAAGCAAAGCTTAAATGTTCTTTGGGTGTTTAAATAGAAAACAAGAGTGTGTGTTGTTGGATTTGGTTTGGTAAATTCCTAAGCCTTAGTTCCTTTTATCTTTTGTTCTTCATTATCTTTAACTCTAGTTTGTTGTTTTGCATGTTTAAGCCCCAAAATTTGGAACCAGGTTAAAATGAGATTAGTTAAACAAGAGACTGATTTTTTACCATTTCTCTATGGATTCGACCTCGCACTTGCATACACTATATTGCAAACGATTCGTGCGCTTGCGAGTACTCTTTTAAACTCATAACACTTAACGTTGGAATGATTTGACATGTTGTATGCAAGTTAATGTAAGTCTTAGTTTTGAAAGAAAATGGTTGGAGTTTTGATTTTTGAGTCGTATGCGTTCTGGAGCATCTCGAACGTTTACTGTAAAGGACCGAACGTTCGGTCCTCGCGATAATTGAATGATCAACCTAGACACCGAACGCTCGACAATGGCTAGGAAAATGTAATTAGGGTTTTAATAAGATGTTAGAATGCTTCAGTCGTAGTTAGGGTTTTTACGTGCATGGGTCAGAACTATCGTAGTATTTTGTATAATAATAGGGTATGATTTCGTAGTAGCGGAAGTTTGAGATGTCCGAACCTTTGGATGAGTGTTTAACGTAAGTAAATACTTACAAAACTAGCTTTGTTTTAACGTGCGATATGTCAGTTGACTATGCAAATTTTATTCTTCGTATATTTTGTGAGCCTGTTGTTTGAACACTGAATTCATGTTGAGTAATATTTACTTTATAATGTTAACAAATGAATAATAATTGCATCGTATGACATCGTAAAGATAGAGTGAAAAATTCGCTAGGATGAAGACACCAAGTGGATGACTCTTTTGAAGGGTTTGGGTAACTAGAATTTAATTGTTATAGTAATGTGTGTTTGGAAGCTCTGAGCTTATATTTGATGATACATACTTGTGTTGTGAATTCAGAACTAAAAAATCTCATATCACGATTTCATTTTCGCATGCCTGATTTTTTTTTTTTTTTTTTTTTTTACTCTGATTAATGTGGGTAAATCTTTCAGTCAATTACCAGTTAATTGAATTGGAGAATTTGCCAGTAACCCACACAATTACCCAATTTGGTGGGTGTTACACGTAGTCCTTGATTAAGAGAATGTTTGAGATTGTTTTAGGAAGCTTTAAAAATACTTTTAATACCTAAAAAAATTGTACCAAACAAAAAGCTGGTATGTTTAGTAAAATATTTCAAAAGTACTTGTTCAACTTTTTTACTCTAAAAATAGTCAAAACATACTTTTGTGGAAAAGCTTATAAATGTAGCTTTTTTTTCAAAAAGCTATTTTTTGACTTTAAAACCTATTTTTCCAATTCAATCTCAAACATATCATATGCTTTGCCTCATGTTCAATTCCTTTTTGAGTGAAAAGGTACTTGAGGCTCTATTGATCCATGTAAATTTCGCACCTCTTGCCATACAAGGAATGTCTCTAGTTTTTTAGCGGAAACACAGCAACTGCATGCCAATTTCAAGTCTCGCGTTGGGTAGTTTTGCTCGTAATTCTTCCTCTATCGTGAAGTATATGCTACTACCTTCCAACTCTCCCCGTAAGAACACCCACCCCCCCAATCCTTTTTTCCATTGGCAGGTCAACACAAATGCAGTCACAAGTCTCTGTTGCAACTCTTGAAAACTTGTCTTGCAATTGTCGCTCCATTCAAAACGAGCGTTCTTCCGAGCAAGAGTGCTCAACGGTCTTGATAGCTTCGGGAATCCTTCTATGAAACGTTTGTAATATCCATTGATACTCCTCCTCCAAAGATCACATGTCCAAGAAACGACACTTCGTTGAATGAACAATGAGTTGGAATGGTAATTAGATTTAAATATAATAATATTATTTTGTCCTTATTGATAACTTGTACATAAACCACACTTTTTATACCAAAGTTATACACACTCAATTGAAAAGAAACAACTTCTTTTTACAAACTTTACCAAACCCTAACTAACTACGATTTAAAAATTACGTTTTTATGAACTGGATTTTAAACCATTATTTTTTAAAATTGTTAGTTTGAAAACCATAATTTAAAAACCAAAACCACAATCTCAAAAGGACCTTAATCACACATTGAGGGATAGTGTGATTTTTTATTGCAAATTATAGGATGGGATAATTGAATCAATTAAGTGACACGATGGGATAATTGAATCAATTAAGTGACACTTTCCAAAGATTTTTAAACGGAGTTAAGTAAGTCTTATTAAGAGGCTTTTTGAGATTGCGTTTGAAAAAAGTAATTTCAATATCTAAGAAATTGTGCCAGACAAAAGCTAGTTTGTTTGGTAAAAACTTCTGTAAATAAATTTTTTTTTTTTTTTATTTTTTTTAAACATTAAAAAGTAAAAAAGATCAAAACTTTCTTTTGAAAAAAAATAAAAATAAAAATAAAAATAAAGCTTTTTCTAAAAAAATATTTTTATATTTAAAAACTATTTTTTCCAAAACAATCTCAGTTCTAAATCTATCTAATTTAAATTTCCTCATACGACCGCATCTTCTTTAAACTTTTGGTTATAAAAAAAAACCCAGCTATCTCTCTCGCTCTCTCCCGAAAGAATGGCCTGCATCCCTCTCCTCCGCCTCTCAGCCACCGGTAACCTGAGTTCACGGTCGGGCCTCTTCCTTGAGCCGCATGTGGTTCAACCCAAACTCATACGGGCCGCACCAGCGAAGCGGAGCAGGAGCGGGAGCAGCACCATCACCCGCATGTCGTACAACCCAACCCCAGCCACAGATCGGTTAATCTCAGCCGTGTCTTACACCCTCCCCTTCTTCAACTCCCTCCAGTACGGCCGCTTCCTCTTCCTCCAATACCCACCTCTCGGCTCCCTCTTCGACCCTCTTCTCCCTCTCCTCTCCCTCTACAGGTCCATCCCCTACTCCTCCTTCGTTGCCTTCTTTGCCCTCTACCTCGGCGTCGTCAGGAACCCCAGTTTCAGCCGCTACGTCAGGTTCAACTCTATGCAGGCCGTTACTCTAGACGTGCTCCTCGTGCTGCCCTTGTTGCTCCAGCGAGTTCTCAGCCCAGGCCGCTCCGGCGTCGGCTTCAGGGTCATGGTCTGGGGTCACAACGTGCTGTTTGTGTTCAGTGTCTTGTGCTTTGTTTATAGCTTCGTGTCTTGTGTTCTCGGGAGGACCCCGTACCTGCCATTCGTTGCTGATGCTGCTGGTAGGCAGATCTAGTTTTGTTTGTAATCTTGGGCGTTCCTTCCAACATCGTTTCCTTTGTTTTGTTGAGTTGAGATCCAGGAGATTTGTTGTTATTTTGGTTAAATATTATGCGTTTTAGGTTTTTCAATGCAATTATGGAAAATTGTATGCTTGGTGTTCTTTCTTTCTGTGAGGCAGGCATTTTAGCATTGTTTTGGGTTTTGGGATGCTAAAAACATGAACTTTGCTCTTTGTACAGAATCTTTTAAGGCCCAATCTAAACGAGAAAACATCCAGGTAGAGCGGTTGGGATAAATTGCAGCGGATCGGATAATACTTCGGCTTTGCTGGTAGAGCAACTTAGACGCCTCAGTTGGAAATAATGTGGCAGAGATACTCCACCATGGTTTTCCCAAAGCTGCACTTAATCCTGAATTTTATTCCCTAAATTAAGGAAGTATTAATTTGAGGATAAGACGGATTGACACTTCCTCAATAGCTTCCCCCTTCTCTTATAGATCAAAGACCCCCACTCCTCTCATGGGGTCTTCCGTCTACCTTTGTATGCATTCTCCTCCTCATGGGGAAAGTGAGTTCAAATGGGAGAGGGGAGAGCTTTTCCTCCCCCATTTCCCTCTTTTATCTTCTCTTCATTTTATTTTATTTTTTTTCACACCTTTTATCTGTATCTTGGCACTCATATCTACCGCACAACCGCCCTCTCCTCCACCCACGCGCCTCCCCATCAGGGTCACCGGCCTCTGTTCTTCCCGCCAATGCCCCATTTCACAAAGAGTGCAACCAATTCATCGACGCAACTATTTGTTTCCTATGGTGGATTTGTGGCTTCACTCCAACTCTTCCTTTGGCTTTGGATCTCCTTAACTGGCACACCCCCGCCCCCCCCCCCCCCCCCCCCCCCCCCCCCCCCTTTTTTGCATATGGAGACTCCTATATTCAGTTGCGATGTTCTCTAAGCATCCTTCGTCAGGCACCTTCCTCACCGGACATTGCGGTATTGCACCTCTTCAAAGTTTTCGGTGTAATCATTATCAATGTCTCTTTAGGCAGCCCATCCACTAGGTTTCTGGTGCAGTTTATCAATGCTGTCCTCCCTACTGTGACTTCCAAGCTCCCTTACAATTGCAGTAGGTGTCTCTTTAGGCAGCCCATCCACTAGACTGCCTCTAAAACAGTTGTTTCTGGAGGCCTCTTTCTTTGTGTATGTGCCAAAATTTTGTTGGGTCGTACCATTCATTTGGCCCATTCCTAAATATTGTTAGGTTGTATTTTGCACTGTAACATTTGTTCTGGGATCTTTGTGCGGCCACCCTTATCTAATCGGAGTGGCCATATAACCACCCTTTGTCTCCACCGAGGGTGGCCACATGACATACTCTTTTTAAAAAAAAAAAAAATTGTATTTTATACAAGTAATAAGTTAGCTTTACATATGTATGTGTTTAAAATAACCAGGCGTAGTCCATAGAAAACATTTTCTCAAAAATGGACCCTACCAAAAAATGCTTCTTATCTATACGTCACATATAAAGTAAAAATAAAAATAAATAAACCAAAAATAAATAAATAACTTAACCGAATACACTAACAAACATAGACTACAATTTCCACTTTATGCAAAAAAAATTAGTTAAAACTGGAAAGTCGAACATTTATTATTTGATTGATAGATCGATTTGTTTTGTGTTAACTCTTCCAATTTCAACAGCGTTACACAGAGAGTATTTTTTATTAAAAAAATTGTTAAAACAACATTTCACAACAAGATGGAAGATGACCTGAAAATCAATTAGTTATTTACATTGAGAAAGAAATCGCTGAAATTTTTTGCAGAGATATATAAATATATGATTTTAGCAAATTATTTTTGTTTTTTCTTTTTTGTACATATCTATATGTATTTGGAAGGACCTCAAATAATTAAATGTTAATATTACCTTAAAACTATTTATATATCACTGTTTGAGGTCCTTCCAAGGCTTTTCTCTCACTCAAATCTTCCCCAAGTCTGGTTTCTTTTTTTCTTTTTTTCTTTTTCTTTTTAAAATATCAAAAAAAAAAAAAAAAAAAAAAAAAAAATTCTAAGTTACAGATTTATCAAAAACTGCCAAAACCCACTCCAGAATTTTGGTGGAGAAGAATTTATCAAGCTATACTGCAAAGGGTGCAGTGGTCAGTGCCCAAAATTCCCAGCAAACAATTAGTAAAACACTCGAACCACCAAAACTCAAAAATCAGCACAAAAAGGTCAATGCCATTTGTTTAAGCGGCTGTCGTGAGAGATTTCATTGGTGGGAACCAGGGCCAAATATTCGAGCACCATCGGTTAGGAAGGTGTTTGTTGTCATTGCTGTCAAGACGTGAGAGAACTCGAGCAAAAGGGAAGAAGATGTGGAGTATAAAAATCACGGATTCTTTATTATTACTCAGTAGCTCTTCTTTATTCTTATTTCTAATTTTTTTTATTATCACTCAATAGTAATTAATCAAGGATTTTTGCAAGTTTGTCCAAGAGTCAATCCTCCAAACATTCACAACCATGTGATTAGAATTGAAAGCATAATGTGATGAGATCAAGAATATTAATGATGCCAAAAGATTCAAACCTCAACTCTCAAGAACCGTGGGGAAGTTGATCGGAGTTCATTTGGAATACGAGCATCCCTTTCACGGCATTGCATGTGGATTATTCAAGTACAATGATTGACTTAAAACCATGTACACAACCGCATCAAACCAAATTTCATTACAACCACATTTAAGTAGGAATGCAAACTCCAAGTTAACTTAATCAGAGTGTCGAGACATACCTCTCAAACACCAAATTCATAAACCTAAGCACTGCTCAAGTCATGATGACCATCACTGGAGAATCACAGCTCAACTCCGCTAAAAATTAACAAAAAAAAAAACACATAAAATAATCTTTTCCCTACATGTGTCTTAACACTGACCTCAACGATAACATTTTCAAATCCATATTCTCCACAGCTAGGATCATCTAGTGTCGGTCATATCGCCTGAAAAGAGGAAATAACTAGTCAGATACGGACCTAAAAAGTTCCCACCATGTGCATATGAACAAGCAGACACCATACACTTACTAAATACACCCAGGCCATATTTATGGGAGTCGATTATAATCATATAGAGTGCTACATTTATGGTTAAGAGTGCCTCAGACTGTTCGGTGACCATAATATAACGATTAGACTAATCCATTGGCATCTCTGCATACCTAGGCCGTCAGCATGGTTAGTGGACCAAGACAAAAAAAAAAAAAAAAAAAAAAAAAAAAAAAAAAAAAAACCTTAGTCCTGTGAACTCAGGCAAGCTCCATGTAGTTAGCAAATGTGACAAGACAAATAAATAGTGCGTAAATAAAACAAAAAGATGATATCGGGAAAAGAGAAAGAAGTTTCCAGTTCAGACTGTCCCTTGGAAAATCCTTCTGTTGGAGTGGATAAAGAGAGGATCTATACTTTATACAAACAGTGGTACTACTGAAAGTAAAGTAAAATCTTCAGATAACCCAATAATCAGAGCATCTGACAACATAATAAAAAAATGACATTCAGATGCATGAGAATCACTACCAAAAATACATACATGCATACGAACAAGTGAAAAACCCTTCCTTGGACCCTGACTCTTGATGAGATGTCAACAATAGTAGAATTATACAAAGGAAGCACACATCAAAATGTGTGGAAATGCCTTTTCAAATAGAACAAAACAGAGTAAAGTACCTGTGGCGATCATAATCCCTGGAGCGCTCCATTGACCTTGACCGTGACCTGCGGCGACTTCTTGAATCATAACCACGAGAGCGATCTGAATCTCTGTCACGCTCCCGATCATGTCCACGTTCACGGTCATGATGCCTGTCACGATCTCTGCTCCTACGATCGTAATCCCTGCCCTGATCACGGCTATCTACTCTCTCCCGATCCTTGCTAGGTTCCCTGTCTCCATCCCTACTTCGCTCCTTTGATCTATAAAGTAAACAATTGAAGGTGGGGGTGGAGGAAGAAAGAAGAGTAAATATCCAGGTAGGCATTAAACACAAAATTGATATATAATATATAGAATTATACATAAAGACAAAGAAAAAGTTACCTTCTCTCATCCCGATCAACCTTTCGGCTCTTTTCTTTCTCTTCCTGACAAATTAATTATAAAAGAACACCATTGAAACACTCACTTTTGAAAAAATGCAAAGTTATAGTTAAATTGAAAAGGCGAAGTTTATTTTAAAAAGGGAAAAGCAAAAAGAAAAAGACTTAGAGATGTAGCACGTCACAAGGAAAGCAGGTAACAAAGCAATGAAAAATATACCCCCTTTTCTTTTTTCTTTTTCTTTTTTTCATTTCTCTTTTTCCCCTTCCCTATTTATTAGTTTGTAAAAGTACTAAAGTCTTTAAACTAGGCAAATAAATTACAAGATTTTCAGAAAAAAAAAAAAAAAAAAAAAAAAAAAAAAAAAAAAATCAGAAATGACATACAAAATTGTGGCAGCCAAACCACATGAATTTAGACCATAATCAAGCATATCATTCACCAAACTTGCCAAAATAGCAAGCAGGGGTGTTCACCGGTGGAGGCAACATGTAGAATTCCTGAACATGGAAACCACAAAAACCAATATACTCCCAATTTTTCAATAGTCCATAAATAAATTAGCTGAAAATCGAAGACTTCAGTTAATAACAAGATAAATCCCAAATAGACGTGAACAAAGAAATTTAATCTCCCTTTCAGTAGAAAACTCTACAAGTCAATGGCATATCAAAACTTGATTGAAGAAGTGTATGCTTATACTAAACCATGAAGCAAATTAGACCCAAAACAACTCCTTAGAAAAAGTTCCATTCTCCAAAGTAAGTACATTCATTTTCCCTGACAAATTCTAAAAGAAAAGGGCACTTTAAACAGCACATAACCAATAACCAATTATCCAGCATCATTACACCAATGACCAGCCACATCCTTTACCTGCAACTCTCCCAACCGGGGGTGTTAAAGCATGGTCAGCTCCACAAACAGAAGGTACATCTGGATTTCTTTTATAGCAACATGACAAAAACTAAAACAAAGTTGCACTTAGAACAATACTTTACCATGATAATGTAGCACTGCTGGACCAACCACCGGCATATATAGTGAAAAGGTTAACTCTCCCCTTCAAAGGGGAAGGTCAGTGTTCAACGCATGGCGAGAAGAAAAAAAGAGGTGTGTGAGGTTTGAGGGCAGCAACCCCCATTCTTAAACCTAGTAATACCAGTGGATCGAAGAGAGAAAAAACGGAAACAAAGTACACCAACAACAGAAATCCACAACTGCTTGTCCCCTTCTCTTTAGTTAACCATGTCATCACCTAAAATCCTGTTTGCACGTACTATGTAATATTATTCAAAAGCCTGAAAATCTAGATAACAAAACCCGCCCTCTACAGCAATGCTTCTGGATCAAGGTTAATATCACCTTCTCCAATGCTTAGGGAATCTCGGGCTATTGAACTTTGTTCCAATGGCTTCCACATCTGTTATTTTGCAAAAGCCAGTATTCTAACATAAATATACACATACATATATAGATACATATCCATATGCATGCATACATATCTATGAGTTGCATTCAATGTTACAACACTCTAAAGGAGAACAATATATTGAAAGACAAAGCAAAGACATTCACCTCTTAACCATGAATCGAGCTAATAAAGTATATGTGCCACTGATGGGAACCACTCGAAAGCTCCGAATCGCTTTAAGAGCATCCTTAATGCAAGCAACACCATATAAATCCCGAAAACCTTCCTTAAGGGCCTGATCCCACAACACAAGTGGTGCCAGAATAATCTTGAAGCCATCTCCCACCTCAAATATGGTATTATAACTAGAAAACACCCCACAACCCCTCCTAATATTCTTCCTTAACCCCACCCCATAGACCCAAGAAACTCATTAGAACACCACCCACCACACAAGTTGCCATATTTAGAATCCGCAAGAACTCCCACAAAGCCTCTCTCATGCATATAGCGTCATAGCCATTTTCCCAAGAGAGCACAATTGAACACCAATAAATTCTAGATCCCAATCCTTCCCTCAAAGATTGGGGAATAAACCTTGGACCAACTTACCAGGTGAAATTTGAACTCTTTACCTAGCCCAACCCATAAAAAATCTCGTTGTAGCTTCTCCATGCAGATTGCAACACCAACAGAGAGGGAAAAGAGACATGAAATACGTAAGCAAATTGGAAAGGGTCCTCTTGATTAAGGTAACCCTACCACTATTAGGCAAGAACATCATTTTCCACCTAGCCATCCGAAGCTATCTCTTCTCGATAACATCATCCCAAATACGCTTGGCCTTATAAAAGGCTCTCAATGAAAGACCAAGATACTTCAAAAGCAAGGAAGAAACCCTGCATGCCAAAATACCAACCAAACCATCCACATTATTGACATTACCCACAGGAACCATTTTGACTTAGCTAGATTAATTTTCAAACCGAAAACAGATTCCAAGCATAAAAATAACAAATAGCAAAGGTGGTCAAGATTAGCCCCACAAAAAACTTAAGTGTCATCTGCAGACAAAAGTTTCCCAAGTTAACCACACCAGTGTGCCTAGACCCCAAAGATAAGCCTAAAAGAAAGCCCCCATTAAAAGTTGCAGAAAATATGTGGCTTCGAAATAATCTTCTCAATAGCCCTTCTCAACCTATTTGCTAAGACTTTGGCAATAATGTTGTAAACTTCGCTCACAAAACTTATAGGTCGAAAGTCCTTAAGATCAATAGCCTCGGATTTATTCAGAATGAGAGCAATGAAAGTGGCATTAAGACTTTTATCAAACTTACTACTAGTATGAAAATCGTTGAACACCCCCATAATATCTACCTTGATCACATCTAAGCAAACTTAGAAGAATTACATAGTAAAACCATCAGGACCTGACACCTTATCATTGTTTATACCTTTCACCACCTCAAGAACCTTGCTCTCCTCAAACGATTTCTCTAACCAAGAGGCCTCCTCCTCATAAATGGAATCAAAAGAAAAAGGTCATCCAATTTGGGCCGCCAACTCAATTGTTCTAAAAAAAGTCTATCATAGAATTGCACAATGTGATCCCTGATTGCAAGATGATCAAAAGAAACTGAGCCATTTACTAACAGTGACTCAATGGAGTTGTTTATCCTATTCAAGTTGGCTACCCGATTGAAAAACTGTGCATTTTTCACCCTATTTTAACCATAAAGCCCTTGACTTTTGCCTCCAACTTATCTCTTCCAATAAAGTAGCTTTTTCCAACTCACTAATAACTATGACTTTCCTCAATTTCTCTTTATCAAATAGAGCTCACTTCCTCCAAACCATCAAAAGCACACAACTCATCCAAGAGAGTTTTTTTACGGGTCTCCACATTACCAAACATATGCTCATTCCATACTTTTAAATCAACTTTCAAGGCCTTAAGTTTATGGTCAAAATGAAGTTTGGGGAGCCTTAAATGCGATAAGTCCACCATTGCCTCACCTTGTCCACAAAGCCTTTGGCCTTTATTTTTTATTTTTTTATTTTTATGACGAGTAACCCCTCCAAGACAAGGCTACTTTGTGTATTCACCTCTGTTGGTAAACCTCAGACTCATGCAAAGCGCCCCTTCCACACGAATCAAGTAATACTTCGGCTTTGCCAGCAGGCTGGAACCTCAGGTTTGCGTCATAGTTAATGGAACAAGATAACCACCTTCTTAATTCTCCACTGCCTTTTTTTCCCAATTTTGAGCTAGAGGCCGAAACCTGATCAATGGTTCGCTTAAATGGCCGTAAAGAAGGCCAAAAGCTCCTCTTCAAAACCCTCGCACGAAAGCCACACAGAATGACAGATTTCCTTCACCATCTGCAAAACCCAAGTTGAAGGCATTGTCCATACACTTTTCTATTCACCATCTGCAAAACCCAAGTTGAAGGCATTGTCCATACACTTTTCTATTCCGCAACTGCCAAACAGTATCTCAACGGAGTGGACTCCTCAAAGAACATTTCCACATCCAGACAAGACGAAGTTCCAAGAGCATCACTCCTAACCACACCACCCACATCACACCCAACTCACTCAACAAGAACAATAAAATTATCTTCTCTACACTAGCACTACCCCCTGCAACACCTCTATAGAAGAAAGAGGACGAAAGAAAATAATAATAACAACAATAAAACAAGAAGGGAACCCACTTAACCTTCCCCTTTTAATTTCTCTAGCTGACTTCTCCATGTTTGAAGGTTCCCACCGAAGTTCACCAAGCCATTCCCTCGTACGATCTCGTCTCCTTTTGTAGCACGAAAGCTAGGAGTGGACGTGCCTGCAATCTTGCCTTGAGCAACCTCCTTTTGAGCTTGGGGTACGAAGGCAACAATCCTAGCGTGACCTGATGTATGAGGAACTCGCTCCACCGTAGCACATGACGCCGAAGGGTACTCCTACAACTACCCCGCCCTACTTACCACCTCCGCGAAGGTCCTTGTACCACCACCTTTCATCATCTCAGCGGCAAAGCTACTCCATCCCCTCCTTTCTCACCTCTCCAGGATTATGATAAGGCCTCTCCGACCGCTACCTCCAAAACCTGGCTGGACCTATTAGAGCATCTTTGAGTAATGAACGCCTTGTTTCCATCCCTTGATGATTTGAGAAATTCGGTCACCTCCGTCCTTCAAACCAACTCCAATGAGTTCGACAACCAAACACCACCTAGCTTACCCAACAATAATGCTAGGGAAACCCCACCGCTACTTTCAACCATCGAAGAACTAAACACCCCTCTACTACCAAGAGCTCAAAAAGGCTTAAACCTCTACATTAAACCAGCTCAAGAAACACATCGTAGACAACCAAAACCAAAGGCTAACCATGCCAACATCATAGAGCTCACATAGACGATAGAATATGTCGACACACACCTACATCCCACCAGCTTAGTAACAATACCACCGTTAAATTACACATTCTCTTGATATATATAGCAAACCCATGTTTTTAGTTTTTGTTTTGAACCCCAAGGGTGTTGGGCCATATCCATATTTCCTAGTGTTTGAAATTAACTCTAAATATAGGGAAACATGAGAAGCACATTCGCCACACGTCATGGAACATCAGGTGCATATTGAAGTCTAATATGCACTATACTCAAGCCATTTCTTCTTCGGGGAATTATTCATGCTCAAGAGACTAAACACTACATGATAATGAAGAAAGATATCAGCAAATGTTAAAAAAAATCCTTCTCCGAGGTTAGAAAAACTCACAGATCGAATACTAACTGAGAATCTCTATAGAAGAATGTCAAACATTATACCAGCACCTGAACCAACATATTCAGAATACCGACTTAAGGACATTCCAAAAGACATGATAGGTAAAACAATAGATATCACATTGAGCATTAAAGCATCAGTTTGATTATATGTTGTTGACATTTATTTTGCCAACAAAAATAAATGAATATATACTTGAGTAATTAGCTAAATTCAAAAGCCAGCAGGATACTGGAAGAAGTAAGATGATTTTAGTTGCCAATAACAATTTTTTCCTGCTCAATTGCCCAATGTATTAATGTTACCACGCATAAAGAGCCAACCTATGTCAAATAATAATAATAATAAAGGATCAAAATATGTCTACCTGAAGCTCTGCTAACTTCTCACGGATTTGCATATAGCCTAAATGAAGCTTCCCTCCAAAATGATCAGCTAAACGTCGGTCACTGAAAAAGGCAAGAAAAATAAAACTGGTTTGCACATTTGAAATATCCAAATGCTTTGATAGAACACATTCATTTACAGCACAGCTGTCCGATAATTTTCTAGCTAATAATAGCATGATCTACAAGCATAAAACAGAAAAAGACGCACATTCTTTAGCTGCAAAAGTAATCCTCGTAAAACTGGGCCCAAGAGCCTGCTGGTGACAAGGAGGTATAATTGTCGGGTCAAAAGCTGAATTTGAATCCCCAAATACTAACTCTATGTTTCCCTAAGAAAAGCTAAGAAAATGTAGTAAGAGTTAAGGAAACAGAAGATCAAATATTACCTGTCATAAACACTCAAAAATGCTCCACAAATGTCACAAACACGTAATTTCTGATCAGTCTGAAATAACAACAGGATTGACAAGAATTAGGATTACTGATAATCAAGCATATAAGGACTTTGAAACATGGAAGCAAGGCACTGGTTTGCCAACTGTCCAACCGTGCTTCAAGTGCATGTATTACATTTACATTGAATTCCTAGAGTATGTCTAACAACACACACCTAATATGGGTACTTCATTTGCTTTGAATAATTTTACGAAAAAGGAGCAAAATAAGAAAGAAGTGTTAAACAGTAAAACAATAATCATTTAAATCAATAATCAATTTAATTTTTCTAAACATGCATGCCTGGCACCTCTCTGTGTCTCAAAAACACATGTAAAACACGCCCATGACGACACCGTTTAGAGGCATTAAGTTGTTTCTCTAGGAGAATGTTGAGTATAATATTGCATTTGGCTAAATTTTGACTTAAGCTCTTAATATGCAGTTCAGCTCTGGTTTTCTATACTACTAAAATGACATTTAGATTGACAAATAGCAAAATAAGCCAAGGTAAAAAAAAAGGACTTACAATGCGCACATCAGCAGCAGTGTACTTGGAGGAATCCAGAGCAGGCTCCTGCCGGGCAGGTAGCTGAGAGAGCAATAACAAAACTATTAAAATAAGAAACAAAAAGAAAAGAAGATAATGGAAGATAAAAAGATTTCAGAATAGCACAATGATATAAAATAAACCCGATGACTTCATCATTAAACAAGCCCAATAAACATAAAGAAGAACCTTCTTAAGGGCTTCAGCCTCTTCCAAAGCCTTCTGTGCCTCCTCAACCAAACCCTGCTCACCTGAAAAAGTTACAAGACTTTAAGAATTATCCACCAACGGATTCCTAAAACTATAATAGATTTTGAAATTGTACAAATAAAGCATTGTTCAGTCACATTTCTTTCGCGCTAAAATCTATAACATCGTAAAGATTCTCAAATCAACTTAAGAAGTCCCATACCAACTCATGCCAACTCTACATTCCCTTTTTTCGAATTATCATTAAACACGCAACACAGGTCCAACTCTACATTCCTACATAATCTTGATTATAGATACAATGAAATTATAAGCTGAGTCAAATTAAGTTAACATGTTACGATAAATTGTGAGCAGACTACATTTTTTTTATTGACAAGTTAAACGTGTACCCAGTGTGTCTTGAACCCATAGACTCCACCCTCCACCCTCCACCTTGTTCTTATCATGTGAGGAGATGCCATTTTGAGCTAGAACTTATTGGAATAAACCTACACTACTTATCAAAAATAAATAAACCTACACTATCGTTACAAAAAACTAGGCTTCAACCAAACTTTTTCTTGTAATTGGGAAACAAGATTACCACATCTTCTAGTGGGGGTTAGGAGGGAAAAAGGAGACAGTGACGACGACAATTCTACAAGAGACCTCCCTCTAAAAAACAGAGAGAGAGAGAGAGAGAGAGAGAGAGAGAGAGAGAGAGAGAGAGAGAGAGAGAGAGATGGCAAACAAAAGGAGAGGTCTTCCTAAAGGGTGGCGAAAAACAGGAATTGCCACACTCGGGTGAAAAGCTCTTTGCCTATCTGGGATAAGGATTTTGTTGAGTTGTACTTGGTCAGGTCAGGTAGGTATTTTCCCAAATAATTCATATTTATACAACCACAGTAAGTTCGAATTTCTGTACAACACCTTGAAATAACAAGTATCAATGGATACAAAAAAGGATCTATTAAAAAATGAAGTATAAAAACCAATTAACAAACAAATACTGGTTGCATACACTAACCCACCCCAACCGAAGAAAAGATGAGATCAATAGCAGTAGTTATTGAAAATCCTGTAGAAACACAGCCTAAGCTACTTACCACCAAAAATTCAGGAGCAAATAAAAGGTGCCTTTTTCTTTTAACAAAATAGTATACAAACAAAGGCAGAGGAATTAGGTTTTTTTTTTCGATAAGTAACAAAGGCAGAGGAATTAGTAAAAAGGAACAATGTATCTAAAATGTTAAACCATGAAAATATACACTAAAGAGTTGCCACAAACAATTGCAAAGCACGTATAGAACATATAAAATGCTGCTTAAGATTCAAATTCCTACAGTAACCCAAAAAAATTGAGAATAACTGACTTACCAAGATCCTCCGCTTTCTTCAACTTTTCATTTATCATTTCCTGTGTACGAGGATCGGGAGTAATTACAGGTAAGGGTGCCAAAGGTGGTGGATTTGGCAAAGGCTGAGGCAAAGATGCCCTATCCTTATTGAATGCATCCAAAAGAAGCATGGACTGTAGCCATAAGCAGAAGAAAGACACATGTTTGAAAGTCAGAATATTAAGTCCAGAAAAAAGAAAAACAAAGAGAAAGTAATGGAACTTCTACTGATGGGTCAACATCATAGAAGAATACACCAAAACAACATAACAATCACAGCATTGACAAATCAAAATTTGTCTCAAAAAGCAATCATCACCTGTTTGTCTGCTCTTCTGGTTCTCAGTTCTTCTACTACCTCCAAAGCTCGAATCTTAAGATCTGTTTTGCCTTCAAGATCTGCAAATTTTACATCAATTTTTTTTTATCAGTTATTTAAGATTTAAGCAAACTTCTGGTGCATGTAACTACCATTTCCACATTTAGAGAACTTACAAACCGAACTCTCTACATATATCGACCACTCAAAATGAAGCGTGAACAACTTTTCTTTTAAAGGGTAAATACAACCAATACCCCCATAAGGAATTGACTAATAACCTCACCCTCCACCACTTGTTTAAGTGGAGAGGAGATGCCATTTTGTCCACGAACTAGAATTGATTAGTGGACATAAACAAATAGAAGATAGAAAGATGAGCAGTTAAGGAGTTTGAAAACATTATAAAGCTAACTTGTATACTCTCTAGCAAGGAAACCACTCAAATCAGTACAGAGAAAAACTAAACATTAATACAAAAAATTCAACATCTAGACAAGGGCCAACAGAAGGGTTTTTTTTCTCTATTCAATACAAGGGAAAAGGGGAAGGAACGACAGAGGTTATATGCTAATTACTATATACATTACCATATTGATCAGCTTCTTTCAACTTCTCTTTGATCTGCTTGGATAGCTCAAGTACCTCAGGCGTCTACAATTTAAACAGCCAACAATTTGTGAATCACAAATTCGCAGGATGAAAATTATAGGATATGAAATGAAAGAGTCAACCATCACCTGTGTAACCTCAGAGACAGAAATTGCAATAGCAGCCTTCGCATCATCAGCCTCAAGGCGCCTAAGAGCTCTAGTAATCTTCCTATCACACTCAAGAATGAGCCTATCTATAACATCCTCCAAATCTCTATCATAGTTATCAGGCCCTTTTGCTTTGGCTTCCTCATATCTAGAAAGAGTTAAGCACAACTACAGACAAAATAAAGTTTCCAACATGTATATGCCATTGCATAACATTCACTTATAAAAAAATAAAAAAATAAAACTCTTTGAATTGCTAATTTAAGTAGCTAGTTCTTGCAATGTCAAGTAATTTTATTTTATTTTTTATTTTTTGATAACTCAATGTCAAGTAGTTTTAACCGTTATGTATGAGCTTTTGAGGCTTAAAAGCCTTAATGCATAGAAAGCCATGGTAAATGAAACAATGCCAAAGCACCAAGGACACGTTCCTCAGGAAGGGAGATAGGGTAACAAAAGGAGTGAATAACTGGATTCTTCAACAAGTTAAATAAAAAAAATGAATGACCATACAGACCACAAAATCAAGCAGGTGGCTTGTATTGAAACTATAAAACAGATTTATCATTTTCCATGTCCAGCACCTTGACGCCAACTTTATGTTGGGCATTTTAATGACAAAAGAAACACTAAAATGTATAACTGTATAACTTTCCATAAAACTAATAAAGATACTCTTTCCTCAGCTGCAAGGAGTGGACCTTTGGGCAGGGACCCATATCCATTTTCTGAAACAAATAATAAAAAAGGAGTGATTTTGAGAATTAAAAGAGATCAAATAATTATCTATGAAGAGAATAATTTCACAAATAGCAAGAATACAATACCATTGATAAAAGAGAGTGCACATGCATTAATACCTTAATAACTAAGGTGCTATTTGATTTAAAATATATGGATGAAAGAACCCACATTCTCCTAAAAGAGGGGGAGAAAGAGAGAAGGGTAAGGAATTCCTTCTTAATCAATTTATGAATCATGTACCAAAAGCCATTTGGGACGAGGTAGTCGAGAAAATGGAAAAAAATGTAGGCTAGTTGGAAGATCTAAGAGTGGGGTTGGGAATAAAAAAATATCATGTTGTTCAACAAAGCTCTCCTCAGTAAATGCCTTTGGAGATTCAGGCACGAGGAAAAAAATTTATGTAGACAAGTGATTGAAATGACGTATGGGATCCAAAGAGGGGGTTGGTGTTCAAAGGACGAGGACCTTATGGGTGAGTCTTTGGAGGAATATTGGAAACAGTTGGGGATCTTTTTCCAACTTTGTTTCCTACAAGGTTGCTGCATTCGCTTCTGGCATAACATATGGTGCGGAGAAGTGGCTCTTAAGCATTCATTTTCATAATTCTATTCCATAGCCTGTGACAAAGAGGCCTTAGTGTCATACTACTTGGACCTATCCAGATCCCCTATCCGCTGGTCTTCATTAGGGCAGCCCATGATTGGGAATTGGAATCTCTCGACTCCTATCTCAATCTATTATTCTCTCGAAAACTCATCCGAGAGAAGTGGATAGTATGTTGTGGACACCATCTAGCAACCACAGTTTTGCAGTGAAGAGCTATTATAAAATGTTACAGTCAGGTGAGCATAGTTCATTCCCTTGAGAAAGTATTTGGAAGGTTAAGGCCCATCCTTGCATTGCTTTCTTCTTATGGACGGCTACAAAGTGTAGAATCCTCACTGTGGATAACCTTGGAAGGCGGGGTTTCTCTCTAGCTAACTAGTGTTTCCTTTGCAAAAAGAATGAGGAAACTATGAATTACCTTCTCATCCACTGCAAGTATACTACTGATCTCTGACACTTAGTTCTTAACAAATTCGGGGTTTCTTGGGTGATGCCTAATAACATCCTAGAGCTACTTCATTGTTGGAAAGTGATTCTTACTCTCTTAATGTGGAGCATTTGGATAGAAATGAATCGGAGCCTCTTTGAGGATGGCAGAGACTCCAATGCGCTTTTTCAAAAATCCTCCTTTTTCTTTGATCTCTTTTGGATTGGGTTAATGTAAATGTTCCTAATTTTGACTCAGAATCTGGTAGATTTGATTTGTTCTTTAGATTGTAGTAGCCTTTAGGGTATTCGGCTTTCTTGTATACTTTTAGTGTACGAGGGATTTGCCCTTTTCTTTCGATAATATTATTATTATCATAAAAAAAAAAAAATACATCAAGATTAAAACCTTAATCATTAACACCATGAAGATACATAGACCATATAATTAGAACTATCAACAACCTAAAATGTGCACATACTCACCCACAAGTTGAAACTTCTAGATGTCATAATATGTTTGATGATCTTTGGCATGGTGTTTCTTTCACATAATAATGTGCACATACTCGCCCACAAAACATGTGCATCCATAACCTTTGGTTCCTGAGGCAGATCCTCAGCCAACTTTTATAAAACTCGCTCTTTCGATATGTAGTTCTTTGTATATCAAACCCAAAAATTGAAAAACAAAAAGATTCAAAATCTACTTTCTTTTATCTTCCACTTTCCTACAATTTATCATGAACCAAACAGTCTACTTCTCAAAATTTTCAGTAAATAAACAGGACATTCAAACTTCCAAAAATAACTTTCTTCTGTCCTCAGATTTTAACAAAAACCAAAAATTCTTCCAACAATAACAATTAGCTTAAGCTGACATGCTAATGAAACCTACCTTGTTTTATAACCCGCTCTGTTAGTCCTTTGTTTCCTCACACCCCAAATCCCAAACAATTTCTCATAAATTGAAGAGTCACAAATTTTCTCAGGAATCAAAAGAGCCAATCAAACTCCAAAAAACCAAAAATTCTTCCCCTTTCCTCAGATTTATCCAGAACTAAGACCTTCTTCCAGCTACAACAATTAACTTAAGCTGAAATACTTTGAAGAATTGTGGTTTTCTTTCAAATAAATTAAAATAACACAAGTTACACTGTTATGTAACCACTCTTTCTCTCTATTAGTCCTTCAAGTTTCCTCAAACACCCAATCTCGTACAATGAAGAACTTTGGTATTCAAACTCCACAATCTTTTCGCTCCCGCTTCACCACAACTTTCTGGGAACCAAACTTTCTCAGCAACCAAACAGGCCAATCAAACTCCAAAACAGCATAATACTAAATATTTATTCTCCACTCCTCAGATTTCTCGGCAAACAAACCGTAAACAGTTATTGCAGCACCAACTAATAGCCTATCGGTCATAGATTTTAGAGGATTGGGGTTTTTTAATTAAACAAGAAAATTAGTATAACAGATAATGATTTTTGAAAATAGTAGAATTACCGTGAGTTGGAAGAGCTCGTGAGGGCAAAGGCCGACTAGGTAGAGGCGGCAAACGTCGCGATCGTAGTACTTGCGGTTCACCTCCCGGACGTCTCCGTTTCGATTCGCCCCCATCAGCACGTCCAGCTGCTTCCTTATCGCATCCATGGCTTCCTCTCGCTTTTTCGCTCTCTCTCTCTCTCTCTCTCTCTCTAAAACTCCGTCACTCAGAGTCTCAGAGTGGGATTATTTAGGGTTTCCTTTTGGGAAAATGCTCCAGCTTCTGGTTAGATTACGATTGTGCGTGGCGTTTTCCTATTTGCCCCTGTAATTTCTTGTATTTACTGGAAAAAATAACGGGACGGGGATCACTAGTCTATGTCAAGTTTGGTATTTCCCCAGCGTAGACCGACTCGATTGGACCGGGTCAATTTGAATCGGATCGGGTTAGCTTTTTTAAAAAAAACAAATTAAGTTCCTTCTAAATTTGTGATTTAAAAATATGATATTTAAAAAATAATTTTTAAACACGCAATTAAATATTTTACAAAATTACAATTTAGCATTTAAAATTATAAATTAATCTTTCATATTCATCGTTTTCAAAAAAATACTTTATTGTCTGCAATTTGAAAAAATAATTTTTTTAATTTTTAAAAAATTCAATTTCTAAACAATTTACATTTTACAATTTAATTTAAAATCGTATTTTTTTCTATAAAATCGCAACTCCAATCCCAACAAACATTTTTGGAAGCTAAAAGCTCTCTGTGACGCTTTAACAATCCTCTACGTCATCAATAAAAAATAAAAATCCTCTACGTCGTACGAATATTCGCTCTTTGGCAATGGCTTTGAAAATAAGGTAAATCAATGCTTCATATCGCACGAAAGATGTGTTATCATGCCACACGCAAACATTTTGTAGCCACATTGAGAACAAGAAAGAAGCGCTTCAATTTTACTCATCCATTGTTTAAGCCCAATAGCGATCAACAAGCCATTTTTTAATGGTTTGTTCAATTATGTCCATATTTGTTGTTGAAAAGTGGTTTTATATATGTCCAAAAAGTGGGGAAAAAATTATTTTCTTTTCCCCAAAGGAGATGAACATGTTAGAATATAATTGCAAAAACAAATTATTCATCACCAAAGGAATAGACGCGGCTCCCATGGCCGGTTCATAGGCTAATTAAGCGGCTACCTAAAGCCTCCCCAATAGAATAAGGCCCCAGTTAACGCTAATATATTAAATTTTGTTTAACAAAAAAAACCTTTTGAGGCCCCAATTATGATAAAGTTGTTAGACAATGCTCTTTAATTAACGTTTAATTATGGTAACAAAAAGAAAAAATTACACTTTACCCTTTGATATATCCACCATATGGCGATCTGGCCTCCAATGTTTAAAAATTGGTAGATGCTGCACGTGGCCTTTTTTCCGTCCAAAAAGACGGATAAGTGGACAGAAGGTTTTAAGTGCCATACGTTGTTAACATTAGGGGGTCATCTAACAATTTTTAAACATTAGGAGCCAAATCGCCATATGGTGGATATATGAGAGGGGTAAAGTGTAATTTCCCCTAACAAAAAAAAAATTGAATCTCAAGATAGTAAGACTTTAGAGGGAAATGAAGAGAAAAATGGAAAGTTACATTAATGGCACCTTAGATCAATAAGTAATTTTGCTTGAATGTAAAAACTAACATATAGACTAAGTTCATCAAAAAAATGTTTAGAATAAAGTTTTCATTTTGTGCAAATTAAATTTTACATAAAAAGAATTATATGTAACTCAACACAAAATACGTCATTCGATGAAACTAAATGTCTTGTAGTAAAAATGAATTCTTCATGTCTATAAAAAATTAAGATAAGAAGCAATAAAAACGATTTTTAAATAAGATAAAATATTATCTAAAAATTACAATTAAAATTATTCAATTAATATTTAAATAAATAAAAAATCCACTTAAATTTCTCGCTTTAGACCTCAAAATTTATGAAGTCAGTCTTGATGGCTGCATAGAAAACACTTTTCAGTTTTTATTTTCAAAAAAAAAAATCTTCAAATTCAAAACATATTTTTAGAAGATTAGAAAACACTTCTAGAAAACTTTTTTTACCTTCACATTCCTATATGTTTTGAAAATATATACTCAGTTTTAAAAAACAAGTGAAAAATAAAATGAAAATAAGGTTCACCTCCCATACATGGTAACAAGTGGAAGCCAACCTCCACTTAAAGAGAGAGAGAGAGAGAGAGAGAGAGAGTAATAAAAGGACACCATGGAGCCCACCCTTAACTAGAGGTGGGTCTCCCCTCCCCACCTCTCCCACTGACAAGGGGCGGAAACCACCCATGCACCCTTTTTTTTTTTTTTGCCAAAGATACATGGCCCACACCAAATCAGAATGCGGGCCGAAACCCAAAGTAATGCCATTATCTTACCATAGGGCCCAAGATCTTCAAAAAGAAAGAAAATGAAAGGGACTACTATAGGGCTAGCAACACATACAATTAGTGCTAAAACAATAAAACCTGCTAAAGAAGTTACATTCCCGTTGAACATCGCAGGAGACTTACGGTTCAACCAATGCATTTCGTAAGGAGTACTATATCTCAACCTACAAGTTATTAGGTAGGTAATCCAAAGGCCATAATTACATCCCACATATATCATTGGAAAATTGACAACCCTACACGAGTTAGGTGCAACCATTAATCCACTATCATATTTCACTGAGAGCTTGACAATCCTTATGGGCTAGCGATGGAGTAACGCTCCAATAAATAATTAACTGGTAATTATCTCTCGGTACGCCTCCCCGTCGAATTCCCCCATTGAATAAGACCAATGGATTATGAGCCTTTATCAAAGAGCTTACAACGGAAAACTTTTCTAATATATTAAGATAACAATTATAATATCTATCATAACAATAATACCAGAGCAACTAGGAATACATCATAACAAAAACATCAGGCTTGTTTGTATTAGGCTTAAACAATTTTTATGTATCTCTCTTAGAATGTAGCTTGTATTTGGTTCACCTGTTCAACCATTGAAGTCTAACTGGAGAGGAGCTCCAGTTAAGGAAGATGAAGAAACTATCTAGAATGGTCTAGGAGAGAGGCAGACAGGTAGACACTTGTTAGAATTCAAGAGAATGACTACTGCAAAGAATTGTGAGTACGAACTTCTTATAATTAGTTATTTCTTCAGTATAATTGATTTCTTGGATTTGGCCGCCCTCGGAGTGGTTTTTCTCTATGATGCAAAGAGTTTTCACTTCGTAACCAAATATCTGTATTATTTATTTTTACTACTTTACATATTTTCTTATCTGTTTGGATTGAGGTTGTTTGGAGTCTATATTTATTTTTATTTGGTATCAGAACAGGTTCACTCTATTTGGATTAATTTTCTGAGTGTGATCCTAGACTCCTTTTCATTATGTCTCTTCCTCTTAATTATATTTGTAATATCCCAATTTTTATAATAATAATAATAATTTATATATATATATATATATATATATATATATATATATATATATATATATATATATATATATATATATATATATATATATATATATATATAACTTATTAAGTAAGTAACTTACTTAACAAGTTGTAAAAAAAAAAAAAAAAAAAAAAAAAAAACTTGCACGGCAAGTTGTTTACTCTTTTTATTATTTTCTTCTTTTCTTTCTTTTCTTGTCTTCTTCCTTCTTCATTTCTCCTTCTTCGTTCTTTCTTCTTCTTGTTCGGAAGTCACACAAAGAGTGAGAGTACAGGGAGAGGCAGAGAATGAGCTAGAGACTGAGGGAGAGAGAGAGAGAGAGATGTTGAGAGAAAGGGACTCGGGAGATAGAGAGAGAGAGATCGGATAGAGAGCAGAGAGACCGAGAGATCGAGAGAGAGGGAGCCGAACCCAAGAGCTCGGACCGGTGGACTCGTCGACCCAGGTGTGCGATTCCGGTGGAGCTCAGGTCGATTTCCAGCCGATCCACGAAGACCCGAAGCCCCTAATCCAAAACCTGACCCGGTGACCCGTCAGACCCGAGAGGAGAACCCGATTCTTCGGAGGCGGAGTCCGGCGCGATTTTCGACGTTTGGGGGGCTGCTCTCCGGTGGTTTTCGTCGGTAGTGGACTGCCCAGCAACCCGTACGACCCATGACCGTGCAACCGTGACCCAGCGACCCAAGACCCGTGAAACCCGACCCTCCAGGAACGGTTTTTCGGCGAGTTCTCCGACGAACCAGAGCCGATTTCCGATGATTTCTTCGGTGGATTTTCTGGGAAAATCCTCAAATTGAGTAAACCCTATGATTTAGTTTAATTTGTTAGTCTGTTATTGTAGATTTGTGGATGATTGGGTATTTTAGGGTTCTATTCGACTGTGCTAAAATAGATTGTGATGTTTTGAAACTGATTTATTGATTATTGGGTTTTTCTAGTTGGACTGTGATGTTGGGCATTTTCGGTTGGCCGATTTAGTGCTCGTGTGTGTGTGTCGGTCAGTGGATGGTTGTTTCAGCCAGTGATATGTGTATTGATATTGGGTCCCTATTTTAGATCATGTTAGATTCTAGAGTTAGAACTGATTGTGTTGAGGATTGAACATAATTACCTTTATGTTATGATTTTTGGCTGATTCCTGTAATGCTTAGATAAAATTGGGTGTTATGGATTTAAGGTCGGATAGTGTATTTATTGTGGGTGGCCGTGTATGGGTTGATTTGTAGTTGTTGGATTTGTGATATTTCTTGTTGATGATTTACCTTACTCTATGTATTTCGACTGAAGTGATTTTGGGTATATGTTAATATGTAATGTTTGGATTGTCTACTGTTGTGATGGTATACTGATTTGGGGATTTTTCGTAGTTTAGGATTTTGATACTCCTGTTTTGATGATGGCCGATTATTGATGGATTCCAGTGGGTTTGGGTTATGTGTTGTTTTGGTTATTTGATTTGTAGGCTTGGGTTTTGGTGTTTCTATTTCAGTTATGTTATCTTTGAGAGATAGGTGTTGGTATTTGGGTTGTTCTGACCAAATCAATTGATGAGTTTTGTTGTTGGTTGATTTAATGCTTAAGTTGAGGATTAATGGCTTTTAAAGAGATTGCTGGTTTAAGTTGGTTAAATTGGTATGTGGATATAGTGTTTTGACCAATTATGAGTATGGTGATGTTTTGATTTGGGTGATTTAGTAAGTGTTCGGGTTGTGTTCAACTATTGGAAGTTAGTGGTATTTGAAGACTAGATATTGGGATGATTGTGGATTTACTAAGTTTTGGATCATGCTCTGTGTTTCGAGAGTATTTCTACTTTAGTTGGAATAGCCGAATGTATGTATTATGAATATAAATTATGCTCTATATTGGATAGAAATTTTGTGTATAGAATATTCATATAAGATAGTCTAATTTAAGTCTTAGAATTGAAATTTCAGAACGCTCTGCTAAATTCATCTTTATGTTTTATTTAGGTAGAAGCTCGATCTCGACGCTAATGGCAAGTCCAGGTAAGGGGATACAACACCGAAAAACCCCCAACAAGATTTTATTTACAAATCTTGAGAAAAAGTGTTGGGGAATTTTACAAGGCGTTGCTCATGTGATTTTTAATGCCAAGCTTTATTACTCATATGATATTGTTTAAGACTTTTGAGCATAAATCACAGTTTTGGTTAAGAGCATTTTTAAGAATTATGAATTATGCATACTCACAAATATGATTAAGAGCATATGCATAAAAGATATGATTAAAAGCATTTCAAAGTTATGAATTATGCATACTTACAATGATGAAAAAGAGATCATTTGAAAGTTATGACTATAGAGCATTCCAAAGAATATGACTCTATTCATGAATACAGTTTTGAAAGAAAAAAGAATCTAAAGTTAAATTCTGCACATGACTACAGTTATGAAAGCGGCTCTTACAGTTTTGAAATAAAGTATACAAATAAAGCAGAGCCTACAGTATTACAGAAAACGTTCATGTGCAGTAATTGTTTAACCCTGAGGCACTATTACAGTTAGGATTGGTACCCATAGGGTAGCATGGCAAGCATACCATAAGTTGGTGTGTGCTACCAGCCGAGGTTGGCCTTCACCTAGGGAAGATCCCCAACTCGGAACAGCTCTCCCCTGTGACAACAGGCTGAGTCCATAAGTCTGTGTGACAAAAGCCAACGTGCTCCGCTCACGGGTAATAGCGGTTTAGAGTCTGTAAAGGGTTAAACCACAGATAATAGATTAAAGAGAAAACTAATAAAAAAAAGAATTTACTGAATCATTAGAAAATCTGTTTAATTGTTCATTTTGTTAAACTGCATAAACTGTCATTCTTATACCATTGTTCATATGCTATGCCACCTGTCCTAAAACAATACATTTCATTTTATGAATCATGCGTTAATATGTGTTTTCTTATAAAACATAAACAACCTAGCATAACACTTTTCAGACAATTTTCATAATTTGAATCTCCAACTTATACTCAGTCTAAAATCACATATCATATTCATACTTTTAAACATCATCGTAAATTTTTAATATACTCAAAAACACTTAATTCATCTAAAATAAATTAAAATCAACATGCTATTGGTTTAGGTTATAAATCAATTTACATTATGCAATTCATCATATGTGAAAATAATTCTTATCAGTATATAGAATAAATCTGTCATTATGCATGACTAAAGATTATGGCATAAAGGTTTATAACATGTTTTACTCCCCTGGTGTTGTATTTTCCTTACTGAGTTGTCGAACTCACCCCTTTTTCCTTCACCCCTTTCCAGATGACAACAGTAAGACGAAGTCTTTTCCTTGTAAGGGCGTAGACCTCGCTGAGAGCGATAGTTCGTGATGAACCGGCCAAACTCTAGTATTGTATAGTATGTTTTGTTCCTTTTGGAGTTCATGACTTTGTAAAGAATTATTAATAAAAAGGTATCAAAATAGGAAGTTTAAATTTATATGTTGTAAATGCACGCTTCCATTTATATGATTTTAGTACTCAAACTCACGTTTCCCTTATATCCCAAAACGGGGGCGTGACAATATTCCTTCCTTTGATGGATCTAATTATGGTTATTGAAAATCCCACATAAGATTTTTTCTAAAATCAATAGACCTTTGGCATATTGTCGAAACTGGATGGACTCCACCAGAGACGACAATAGTTGAATTGACTGTTCCTCAAAAAAAAAAACTCGTGTTGTGAATAACAAAGCCATGAATGCTATATACCAAGTGCTTTCACCGTCAAAATTCTCATGAATTTCTCATTATAAAACTGCTAAGGAAGCATGGAAAATCGTAGAAACCACATATGAAGGAACTCAACTGGTTAAAATTACAAAACTTCAAATGTTGATTTCTCAATTTGAAGGAATTAGAATGTTGAAAGAAGAGACATTTAATGAATTTTATACGAAAATTAGTGATCTTTGTAATTCTATGATTAATCTTGAAAAGAAAATTTCTGATGCTAAAATCATTAAGAAAATTTTAAGATCTTTGTCTGAAAGATTTAGGAAAAAAGTTAAAAACTATTGAGGAAAGTAAGGATCTTGATGCAATGAAAATTGAAGAGCTTGTTGGCTCTCTTCAAACTTAAGTATTTTCTTTGCTTCCTCTTAGGAAAACTAAGTCCATTGCTCTTAAGGCTGCTAAAGAAAAATATAATAATTCCTCTGATGAGGATTCTAATGATGAGGATGGATTTGTTCTATTTGCTATAAATTTTAGAGAGATGATGAACTCTAGCAAAGGAAAAGTTAGGAATAAGAATGCTAAGACTTCTGAAAATTCTAAAAGTGATTCCACAAGGACAGGTCAAGAAAAGTTTGAATCTGATAAAAATGATCATCGTGGTCCTAGATGTTATGAATACTCAGGGTATAGTCATATTCGTTTTAATTGTAGTAATTTAAAAAATTCCAAAGGTAAAGCTTTAAATGTTACTTTGAGTGATGATTCTGATTGTGATAAAATTGATGAGACTCCTGTCCTAAACATGTCTTCTGCACATGTTAGGAATAGATTGTTGTTGCCTCATTTTCTAAGCATGTCTCTATTTTTTTTTTAATTTTTTTTTTTCGTTACTGTTTATTTTATTGTGTGAAGTTTTTTTCAATACTTAAAAAAAGGGAGAGATGCAGTTTTTTTTTTTTCTTTTGACAACTTATTAAATATCTTATGTACTTTTAACTGATATATCAGTTATTGTGCTTTGTGAAGTATCTTTACATATACTTGAGATGATCTAGTTTGATATCTGCTTAGTTTTTCTGTTGCATCTAAAGTTTAATAGTTCATTCCTCTCATGCTATATCTATTATTTACTATCAAAGCTTCCTTGAGGATTTTTTTTTTTTTATTTTTTGTTTACACTGAATTTCCTTTTGAGAGAATTTTTAGTATGTTAGTCAAATTAACCAATTCTCTAATTGAACCTAGAACTTATAAATTTTGGCATTCTCTTTAGATTACAGCACCAATAATGAAAGCAAATAAATTCTCAAAAAAATATGGATATAAATAGTCCAATGTTGAATATGCTCTTAAAAGATTTTTATACGTGTCCCTAAAGAAAGACTCAGTGACCAAATCATTGCAAAAATAGACGGTCACTACCGAACTAAGTAAAAGAAAAGTGTTGTGGCTTAGGGAGAGTGTATTAGATGAGGGTGACTAGGCCCTAATAAGATAAGGTTTGACTGTTTACTTATCATACTTCATATTTTTTCTTGACCGGCAGTTCAGCTACTATAACCTTACTGATACTCTTTTTGCTTTTTGGATAAGCTTTCACACACTACACAACATAGCATGAGTTAAGTGAATTTTCTAATCGCATATTATTCCAGAGAAACCTTGCTCGTGATTACACTAGTTTATCAGTTTTAAATACATACGTGTTTTGGGGTCTCTCATGAAAAATTTTATTATGTTTCTGCCTCAACAAATTATGTTTATGTGTGGTGTGTTCGAATAGCCTTGCCTTGTGTCTTGACATGTTAGGCAGTAAGTCTTCTCGGGAATGCATGTCCGGACACAGGTAGGAAAAACATAAAACTTGCCACTTTTTTTTTTATCCCTCCAGCACTTGGTATTTGGTTTCCTCCTCCATTTGTTGTGTTTCTCTGAGTATTTGGTGCATTCTACTTGTTGTTTCTTGCAAGTCTTCATCCTCAAATCAAGGTATGTGCATTATTGTTTTGGATTTAAGTATTGATTATGCTAGGGTAGTTTTGAGTTTTTGGTTTTCTAGGGTTTGTGTTGAGTTTAATGGATCTCCAATTAGTTGAGGCTTTGAATTGATTTCTCTTTGTTTTGAATTATTCCTCTGTGGTCGGAAATCACTTTATATATATAATTTTTGGACATATTTGGATTATCATATGATATTGCTCATTTCAAAATTGCATGTGCACACCAAGTGTTCAATAAAATGCCTAAGAGAAGTTTTCTTATTTATTTGGCAATTTTTCTTGTTCCTTTTTATTCCATTAACTCTTTTTGGGATTAACTTATGTTTTCATCATGGCTTTGCTTACGGTTGGTATTTTTGTGAATTTTCAAGCTATGTCTACCCTATACTCCGATACTCATGGTCGTACACATAAGAGGTCTAAGGTTGAAGCTACTGTTGCCATTGAACGCATCAGTCATAGGAAGATTGTGATTGAGCATGGGGTGTTAAAGTCTAACATTCGAGTTCATCAATTCCAGTTCATCTATTAGATCTTTCACGAAAATAAATGGTTGAGTATCTTTGATGCGGCAAACATTTATCTGGGGCTGATTTATGAGTTCTACATGAGCTCGGAAGTTTTGAGCTCTCACTATAATACTCTTTATGTGGAAACCAAAGTGCGCGGTACCACACTGCACATTACTCCCGCAGTCATTAGTGAAGTCATTGGCATTCTGGTCACTCCTGCTCTCAACACACCTTTTCCCGATTTAGCTGCTAAGCCTCCATGGGAATAACTTATGGCTTGTTTTAATCCGAGTGGGGAGTATGAATGGGAGAAACATAGGAACAAGATTCCTATCAGCTATTTGAAGTCTCCAGAATGTCTATTGGTCAGAAACATCATGTAGAATACTTGGCCCATCTCTTGCAACAGTGACGTTCCACTTGATAGGGCTCGACTGATCTTCGCCATCATCAATAAGGCCCCTTTTTGTATATGCAAGCACATGATGATGACCATGATAGTGCTTCAAGCCGATAACCATATAGCATTGCCATTTGGCGGACTCATCACGAAGATCCTCAAGAAGAAGCTGACTTTCATTCCTCCTAATGAGCCAGTTGATATGCTTGAAGGGTGTTTTGGGAAAGCCACAGTGCTGAAGTCAAATGCTCAGCTCAACCGGTTTCAAATGCCTGATGATCTAGCTTCTTCGGCTCCTTCGGCTTCTTCTTCTACTATTGGGCCATTCAATGCTAAGGTTTTATGTCTCCTGACTCAAATGAATGATCGGCTTATTTCCATGGATGATAGATTCTTGACCATGGATCAGCGCATGCAGCTTATTGAGACAGATGTTGTGCAGATGAAGCTTGAATGTTTTGACCACTCTCCGAAACATTCTCCCAAAAGACCAGCGGGATCAAGCTCTATGATTAGGGGTGTAAACGAGCTGAGCTACTCGTGAGCTTACTCGAGATCGACTCAAATAAACTCGACTCGTGCTCGAATCATTTATTAAATCAGCTACTCGTGAACACGAAATCAAACTCGATTATTAAACGATGCAAACTCGTATAAATTCGACTCGACTCGATTAAAGCTCGTGAACCCGCTCATATAAGGATCGACTCGAATATATATATATATAACTTATTTGTATAATACAATATATTAATAAACAATATATTATATATAAGCATAAATTAAGTAACAAATAAAAATGGTTAGTAAATATTAATTGGTTATAATTGTTTGGTTATATCAATATATATATATATATATAAAATAGTAAAAATGAATAATATCAATACTTAATTGTTAATCACTTAATTATATAATGACAATTCAAATATTTAATCGTATGATTCATATTATATTATTCATGTAATATAATAGGACTATATGATCATATAATAATATAACATTGTAGCATATGACATGTAATCACTGATTCACTATATCCAATGTTATAACTTATAAATATTATTAAAAGATACTTATGAATCATCACATCACCGTCATTACGTGATCCAAGATTTAAGATCATATGAATTGTTAGATAACTTAGATCGTATGAATCATATGATCAAACTATAATACTTAAATTATATGATCATATGATTCATATGATATTAGTATTGTTAGAAGATAGTTAAAAATTATGATAATTATGACTTATAATGATTATACTTATCAATGTTATCATAGATAAATTATAATCTTATATGTCAAGTGATATGATATAATTCATAATTCACAATCATAAATTATATATATATATATATCAATCAAGCTATAAGTATAAATTATAGCACATAATGTCATATAAGTATACGATTAAAATGATTAAGTATTTAAATACTTAGATACACTGATTAAGTATGATATAAATATCTAATAATTATTAATAATACTTAGAGTCTTAGATACAATGATTAGGTATATAGATTACATACATAAGTATGAATTCACATTAATCATATGATATAATGACATTTTTTTGAACTTAATCATATTGTTCATACATAATGACAATGTAATTCATATAATCCAAAATTAAGTTATTAGAATTGGTCGGTTGGTCCAATTTGGAATTATCAATGTATTAATTATAATCACAATTTAAGTGTTATCATTATAATTACCAATCTAACATTGTGCATTTGTGCTACATAACCATTAGATATGAATCATATGATTTCAAAATTATCATTAGACTTAAAAAAGAAAAAAATTATTATAATTAGATATATAAGACCATATGAAAATATAATAATTATCATTATTAATGTTTTAACTTAATATTTATATTCATTATTGTTATATATATATATATATATATATTTTATAATTAAATACTTATGAATCGGCAAAATCGTTATATATAATATACTTATAAATTATATCATATAATTCACATGATTTAAGATTGAATGATAATACTTTTTTGTTTGAGATCATATGATAATGCTTCGATTATATCATACTATCATTATATTTATATCTATATTAACTTATTAAGTATGTAATTAGTAAAATTATGAATTGTTGTATCATAATTTAAGAAGAGTCGTTCGTATATAATTAACATACCATATATACAATTAGACATATATTATTTATTAAATTACTATTTACACATATATACTGATACTTATATATGCTACTGATTAATTTATTTAAAAAATCGCATTAATTAAAGACCTAAACTAGCTAAACATAAAACCATATTCTTCAATTACATTAAACAAATTGCCCTGAAAATTGCATTAACACAAATAGAATCTTAGAAAATCGCTTAATTAAAGACCTAAGCATAAAATTATATTTTGCAATTGCATAAATCATCTCTCCAAAAGTTGCATGCCTGCCTAGGGCATTAAAATTTCGAAAAAGTATCTAAATGTCTTTAAAAAATCGTATTAATTAACAACCTAAACATAAAACCCTATTATTCAATTGCATTAAACAAAATTGCCCTAAAATCGCATTAACATAAATAGAATCTTAGAAAATCGCATTAATTAAAGACCTCAACATAAAACCATATTCTCCAATTACATAATTTTCATTCCAAAAGTCGCATGGCACCTAGGGCATTAAAATTTTGAAAAAAAATATCTTAATGTTTTTAAAATATCACATTAATTAACAACCTAAATTTTATTTGAAATAATTTTTTTTCAAATAAAATTTAGGTTCACATTAATGACCTAAATCAAAATTTTTAAATAAAATTTGAATTTTTAATTGAAAATTTTATTACCAAACTCTCATTAATTATCCTTAAATAATTTCTTTAACAAATGTCAAACTTTTAAAAATAAGAGAATGCTAATATTTAAAAATATAAATTGCCATATTGGGTTGTTCTCATAATTATCATTAAATATGAGAATGCTTTAAATTACTAAATGCTAATGGTTTTTGAGAAATGCTAGAACATCTCCTGGTGTTCTCCTAGTGTTCTCCTGCAATGGTATAGATGTAATTAAAAAATTACATCTATGTCCTTTTGGATGGCATAGATGTAATTTTTTTATCAAAAAAATTACATCTATGCCATTCCAGGAGAACACAAGGAGATGTTATAGCATTCCTCATGGTTTTTGTTTTTTTTTTTTTAAATGCTAACGGTTACATTGGAACCATTGAGTTGTCAATTGTCCTCATTTAATTATAAAATTGCTAATCTTTGTAAAATATCACACGTCTCCACGTTACTACTTTTTAAATTTTCCACCTCCTCATTAATAGCCTCAGATAGAATCCGTGGTCGCAATGGCATCTGTATTCTTGGTGATAATTTATGTTTGAAATTTTCAATAACTTTCACAAATTCACAGTAAAAGCTCATGGGAATGAATCTATGTTCGTCTTCAAGCGTTTGCATTCGAAAAGTGTGCTTTGCTGGAGCATGGCCGGGGTGACATCATCTTTTGCCCCTTGACTGGACACATCACACATGTCCGCGCAAAATCCCATCAAAATACTAGTTTTGCCCCTTGCCAGTTGTGCGTGGATTAGACTCCACTGTCCCTCATTGCCCTTTATTTTCGCTACTCCTCGACGGTTTGGCAAGTGATGGAAACGGGAAACTGCTGTATAGAGACGTGCACCAAGCAGTTGAGTTGACAACAGCTATCAATTCCAACGTCTACTTTTCCATAAAAAATTGTCCCAAATTAAATATTTCCTTTTTGCCTTTTAACTCTTGCACCATTGTTAAAGTAGAGGAATTGTTATGTACGTTGTTTACCAAACATAAACCAATTATTTTCAGCACCCGGCGACATTAACATCTCTTCCAAACTCCCTCCCATCTATGCCAAGCCCGTTTCATCACCCATCCAAGGAAACTGCAGCTTTTCATCCCCAAGAAATACTTCTGTTACAGTCTGAGAGAAATTGCTTCCTTCATGCGTAGATGTTTTGCAAAGGAAACTCTTGTAATATCCTTGAAGCCCACACCAAGATTTTCCCCGAAATCACGCTTCCATCCTTTATTTCCCCCAGCCTTCCGCGTCCACCATCAACGCACTCCAGATTCGGCCGATTCACCTTCGTTGTCGCCATTACAAATTGGGCGTGATTTCTGGAAGCTTGTTGCAGATTCTACAAGTTACAAACCCGATCCTAACTCTTAGGTATTTTTTTTGTGATTTGTAAGGTTTAGTTAATTATTATTGTATAAATTTCGTTGTTATTGTTTTTGGAGAGGGTACCATTAATAAAATTTTAATTTCGTTTAATATGTGTGATTTTTTTTTATAAATAAAATCTAAAATAAAATAATCCTATTCGAGTCGAGCTTGAGCCGAATACTCGAGTTTGAGCTCGGCCAAAATGCTCGAGTTCGAGCTCGAGCTCGCACATGGTTCACACCCTTGCGAGCCGAGCTCGAACACGAAGTCCAGGCTCGTGTCGAGCTGGACTTCGTGTTCGAGCTCGAGCCAAGAAAAAAAAAACTCGAACAGATCTCGAACAGGGGATACCCGCTCAAGACCAGCTCGTTTACACCCCTATCTATGATGTTTATCTTTATTGTTTTTGTTATTTTTGATAATCAGTTTTACTTATTACTTTATGGATTGAGTTTTCATTTGGACCTATGAAATATTTATTTATGGGTTGTATACTTTATTTTACCCATTGTCCTTTTGTAACAAAAATGGGGAGTAATTTTTTTAATATAACTGTTTTGTCCTAGGATGGCCAAATGGGGAGTTTGTTGGTTTTTTATGTAGGCTGCATTCCTATGACAAAAGGTTACTTGATTGTTGAAGAACTTGTGACTTAGATCATTTAGAAGTCACTCTGAAGACAAATTATTTCTACAATATCCGACAGCTATAAGCTGCGTCTGGATACGAGTCACAGTAAGTTCCTCTTTAGCAAGATGTTCGGACAGCCAGAACCCGTGTCCGGACACGATTGTTACAAAGGTCCTGTTCTCTAAGATGTTCTTACAGCCCAGCAAACGTAACTTCTAGTAGGTCCCTGTTCTGCAAGATGTCCGGACACGCTTTACAAAAAGTTTACTTTTTGATATGTGTCTGGACACGAGCAAGCCTGTCCGGACACCGCCTAGAAACTCGTTCCTGACTTGTTTTAGGATTTCTAAAACCTGTTTAAAGGGGCTTCTAAGCAGTCTTTCTAGTATAATTTTAGTAGATAATTTCATTGTGCTAAGAAAAGGTTTATTAAGCTTAAATAGTTTTTTATGTATCTCTCTTAGAGTGTAGCTTGTATTTGGTTCAACCGTTCAACCATTGAAATTTAACTGGAGAGGAGCTTCAGTTAAAGAAGATCAGTTGAAGAAATTCTCTATAAGGGTATGGGAGAGGCGTACAAATAGGCGCTTGTTATAATTCAAGAGAGTGACTACTGCAAAGGGTTGTGAGTACAAATTTCTTATAATTAGCAATTTTTTTGGTATAATTGATTTCCTTGGTTTGGCTAACCCATAATGGTTTTTCTCTTTAGTGCAAAGAGTTTCCACTTCGTAACCAAAAATCTGTGTTATTTATTTTTATTGCTTTACATATTTGGTTATCTATTTGGATTGAAGTTGTTTGGAGTCTATATTTATTTTCAAAGATAAATAATCTCAATCATTTCGCTACGCGTATCTCCATCGCTATCCCACATGCCTTACAAACACTCCGAGTCTGGATTCCCAAATATAATTATGATTATATCCTCTACAAGTACATATCGTCTCACATGATCTGTCATCTAATTGCTGACTATTTGCGAAAACATAAATGTGTTCCACAAGTGAAAAGGAAAATCAACTGTAAGACCACAACTTAATGAAGTAAAATTACATACAAGGCAATAATTACCCATTTTGTGAACTCATAGTTTTATAAAAATGTTTTTCCATATAAAATGTACTAGCGTGCAAGAAAGTTGGTATCCATAGGAAATATGCAATGCAATATAGATATAAAGTACATGATAAATTATGATCATATCACCATAGCTCAACTCCATACGGTCTATTCGGGCATTTATCCATTTCTGATAGGGTTTGCGTGTTCTTAAAAGAACCTCTAATACAATACTGGCACCTTGATGTGCACAAACTAGCGGTCATCATAAGATGGCTTGGTCGAGTCCAAGTTTGGGTGGCCCACGTTGCTAACAACACCGTATGGTCGTGACCAGCACATGTACAAGGTTGTGCTAGTCACTCAACCATCCTCTTGGATCTAATGACAAAAACAAAAAATAAACTGGACCATAGGGCATTGCCCATATAATAGTAACTGATATTTCTTTTACATGCATGCATGATAAAATATTTACACGAATTCATCATATCTCATAACTCAGTTATCTTGTATGCACAAAAGGAAGAGTTTAGATGTTCACAAAGTATTGTTCGTGCAAATAAAAATTCATGCATGTTTTCTTTCATATCAGCATAATATGCTAAAAAAGATGCCAAACGAATAAAAATATCTATGTGAGATTCACTCACTTGAATCGTGGGAAAAGTCCACAACACTGACCTCGAACTCACCAAGATGGTTCTCTGCAAAAACCTTAGAGTTAGACAACTCTCCGTGACCAAAAACATTGACCTAGAACCTAAGAACTAGCAAAATAGGGTGCTATAATAGCCTGAGATCGATCATAGAAGGGTTGAGATTAATCCTACTAAGGGAGGCTTGATCTTGTCAAGGGGATGATTGATAGTAGCCTGGTTAGGATCAATGCTAGGCAGGCATAAATACTTCCCGACGCATCCAAAACATTCTCGGACCCCAAAACACTCTACCAAACCCTAGGATGACTATTAAGACCTCTAGAAATTATAAAGGCTCAAACCAAACAACATTTATGGTCTAAAATGATCAACACAACCTTGACAACCTTTCTATAATCTCTAGAACAACCAACCAATATGAACCAACAATCAAACATCCGTAAAAACACACAACACTATATTGACCTAGGGCAAAAAAGCAGTCAAACGACAGATAGTGCAACAATTAATCTTCATACTAACCTTACGGGGCTTATAAACTCTTGAATACACTTTCAAATTGACGAAACAACGACCCTCTCTTCACCATGGCACTCCGACAACCTTTTAGTACTTTGAGATTCGTGCAACAATATTTGGTGGAGGTTAAGGACAAATATATAGACGTTACAACCGCACTAGGGATAAAATAAGTTTATTTATTTATTTTCTAATAATTTTTTTTTATTAAGATGGACACGTGTCGCCATTTTATTGGTTTGATGTGGCGCTGACGTGGCATTTAATAGAATTTATCAAAATTTTTAACGAAATTTGACTCCAATGATCGATTTGTAATTATAGTTTACTACAAGGACCTCCCATTAACTTTTTAAACCATATAGAGTGATTCGTAATTATGGCATACCCTAAGGACCAATGGTGCATTTATCCCTTAAAATAAAAAAATAAATTTGCTGAGCCGGATATAAATGCTTTTTACCCCTTTTAATTCCGTTTGTTGGGATGTGGGCATCCATAAAGGCCGTTTGAGAGTTTTCTTTTTAGGAAAAAAAAGAGAAGTAAGATTAGTCCATGTGGTTTAATTGATTTGTAATTAGATATTTATGGTATCAAAATAAATTCAAAGGTTCTTGAGGTATGCCGAAAAAATAAATCACTCTCTACAGTCAAATTCCGTTAAAACACTCAATTGATTTATTTAATGTGTTACATCCAACACCAGTAAAATGATAACATCTGTCACTTTTAATAAAAAATATAAATATATAAAATAAAAAAATTATATAAATTTTAAATTACAAATTATTGTATTTATTTATTTGAGGGTGCCTCGTTGTCACCGTAACCCATACCCCGACCAACTCTAGAGTGGCTTGCAAGCCATTCAGTATTCGGGATGGTCTACAAGGCACCCTCTAGGTAGCTGGGGTGGCTTGAAGGCCACATCAGATATGGATTAGGATCTCCTTAAATTTTCTGCCCGAATTTGAAAAAATTTGAGCAGGTAATTATGAGAGAGCACTTATGGGACTCACATAAATAAATAAAAATTGAGTTGTCAAACTATCTAACCGATCAAGTGGGTCTCATAAGTACTTTACTACAATTACCTATTCAAATTATCTTAAATTCAAGCAGAAAATTTGAGAGAATCCTGATCTCACCAAATGTAGCCTGGGTGGTGCGCGTCGAAAGTAAATCCCCGACTACTGCCAATTGCAAACAAATGTGATACGTTTGATACGGATATTCAACCATAAACCACAGAGCATACCCACTTGTGAGACGGTTTTTAAGACGAACGCAATTTATTAGGACGGGATTTCTAAGACCAATGTAACTTACTAGAACGAAAAAAAGCAAAAAAAGAAAAAAGAAAAAGAAAATAAGAGAAAATACACTTCCTAAAGCCACCCTCTGTGCGTGTGTGTGGGACGACGAAAACAACGATGTCTCTGTTGCACTCGCTTTTGACACTCTCTCTTTTGTTCTCTTCATCTCTAGCCTTCCGATCCGATGAACTCCTCCTCGACGACGAGGAGTTCGGTCTGGAAGGAGGAGTGCAAGTGCACCCTAAGTCCCCTGATCTCGCGCACACCCGATCATCCCCACCTCCACCAACGACAACGACCACCCGGAAGAGGTATTCGGACTCGGATCCGGACTCCAAGATCCAGTTTTTACTCGAGCACGCCTTTGGAGATTCCGAGTTCTCGCCTGCTGGGACCTTCACTGCTCGCCTCAAGACTTGGAACCATGGCGGCCAGGTTGGTTTCTTGGGTCTTGGTCTTTGTTCCTTTTGGCTCTGTTGAAATTTAGGTGTGAGTATTTTTTGTGGAAGGAAATGGAAGAGATAGGTATTGAAGTTTGAGAGTTTGCGCTGGATTTGTTAATGGGTTAATTTTTTTTTTTTTTTTTTTTTCATGTATACTTTGCACTTCGGAATTTTATATTTTTATGTTCATTAATAGGAGTTTGGAGTTCATTTGGTTATGGTTATGGGGTTAATTTTTTTTTGACATGTGTGGGATAAATGAACGGGAAGAGTTGCACTACGCTTTTGTTAATTATAAACTATAAGTTTTAGTTTGAGTTTGAATTTTTTGTTTTCTTTAAGTTTGTTCTGTTAAATGCTTTTCTGAAGCACGATATTGTAAACTTATGATGGTTTATGTCGAGGAGTCAGTAATTCTGCGTAGTGGAGAATGTTTCCGGAATATTTGAATAAAAGATGAAAGACCTGAGAGTTTACACAGAATGCTTTGCTCAGTGTCCTGTTGGTAGAAGAAATTTGAAATTGGTTATCACTAGGAGCATGCGTGGCTTATTTCTTGTCTGTGGAAAAAAAAACATGTGCTTGGCTCATATGGTTAATTTACTTCGAGGAAGAAGAAAATGATAAGGGAATTTGAACTCATGTGAAAGAGTAATGCCGACCAATATTGGTGTGATGTTATTAAGTCACATTTCCACAAAGGATATTCCTTTGGAGTTTTGACCAGTATGGGAAAATTGTATGTATACTCTGTGGTTATCCGACTTACATGGCTTGCTGTTGCATCCTTCCCTCTCTGTTGAATTGATTGGTTGGAAACCTTTTTGATGGAGGTGCAGTTCTGTAGCTTGTTCTGTTTCGAAAACTAAGCATAATGGGAGTTTGCCAAGGAATCATGTTGTGATGGAGGAGTATAACCCTAGCTGTTGTGGTAGCCATGTGAACAACATGTGTCATTTAATTTAAGTGTCCAAGTGGCTAGTAAGTTGTCATTAATATAGTCAAAGTCATTAATAATCTTGTTGGTAGTTTTCTTGCTCATTAAGTTGCATTAGTTAGAAGTTGTCTACCCTTTATTGTAAGTTTGAACTGGTTATGCATTGTACTACCTATTAATATCAATGAGAAATGACGGAAACTCAATACAGTGATTTTGATTTAAAAAATTATTGGCAGGTGTTCTTACTTTTAGAGTTGAGTGATTCCTCCTAACAATCAAGCGTGTGGCTTGGTCACGTTGAGTGGCATCTGCGATTAGTAGCATTGAGTGACCACTGGAGCATTGTTTTCTTAAAATTGTTAGCTTACTTTGTTTCATAGAAACTGAAAAGATTTACCTCAGCTAAGAGAAACTAGTTTTGTGCTCAACTGGGTTAGGTTAGTGGATGTTCTTACTTTCATCAATCCTTTACAAGTCAAGTAGATGAAGAATTTGTGGATTTATTTTCTAAAGTTAAAAATTTATTTTCTAGTGACTTTTCTCTGCAATTAAATATATAATTAGGTGTGATCATTTTCTCTGTTCTTACACTCTCAGGCCCTAAATTTGTTGTTATTACTTGGAAATAGTGCATAGACTGCTGGACTGACTTGTAGTTTTACTTGTAACAGACTCTAACAAAGCTGCGTTTTTCGAGGGATGCTTTTACTGAGTTTGAGAAGGAGCAGTTTCAAGTAATCTTTTTTTCCTAAACTTATTTGGTTCTTTGCAAATTAGCATTCTACAATCTGCTGAGATGCTGATACTATTCTTGCAGAATGTACTGAAAGGAGATGATTTCTATAAAATAAGGCTGCCATCCAATGTTTTGAGCCCCCCTGGGAGGGAGTTCATTATTTCCTCGGTGAAAGCAGTAAGTAGTTCTTTATATAAGGATCATGCCAAAGGTTCGAAGGACTTTATTGCATGACCCAGATATTAGGTGTTTCTATGCCTTTTGTCCAGTTTCTGAATTTTGCTATTAAGAATATTTATAATTTTTGTGGCACTCAAACATTTTGGTGAATCAGGCATAAGGCTAATTTCGAAAGAAAATAATGTTAATCAAGAAAATCAATTTAACCTATTCCTGTAGGCATGGCTACTAGGCTTGAAAAACTTTAGAGAGATTTTTTGTAGGGTGGAATTGGTGATGAGTTTCTGTATTCCAGTGGAAGCAGGTGGTTTGGGGGTAAGAAATTTGACTCAGTTTAACCGAGCTCTTTTGGGAAAATGGTTACGACGTTATGCTACAGAGAGGGAGGCTTTGTGGAGATCGGTGGTGGAAATTATATATGATAGTTTGATGGGAGGTTGGTGTTATATACCCCAAGATTTGTGGATGGAGAGAGATTTTTTTTTTTTTTTTGATAAATAATGTCAATTCATTAATAAAGCGTAGAGGGGAACAACCCTAATACACAGGAAGTATACAAGAGTACCCTTAAAAGGAACGAACATAAAATAAATTTAAAAAATTTGCAAAAGTAAAAACACTCAAATTCTGATGAGTCGCTATCCAAATATATAACGTGTTAAGCAAACACTTCCGTAGCTCCAACATCGATGTCTCTACATCTTCAAACTGCCACGCAGTCCACTCCTGCCAAAGACACCACATTAAAGATAACAAAACTAACTGCCAACCTTCCTTAGTTGGACCATACCCAAATGACGCGCCCCAGCTAGTCAACAATTCCAGCACCCTTTGTGGCATAACCCACTCTACCCTAAATAAAGTAAGAATGTAACTCCATAGATCGCGAGCAACTTTGCAATGAAGTAACAGATGTTCAATAGACTTCCTACTCTTTTTACACATACAACACCGCACAATCACTACGACATTCCTCTTTCACAGATTATCATGCGTCAAAATTTTACCTAAAGCTGTTGTCCATATAAAGAAAGCCACTATCGCCGGAGCCTTAACACGCCAGATACTCTTCCAAGGAAATGAAGGGCTATCTTTCCTATTTAACACTTCATAATAGGACAACACTTCATAATAGGACTTCACTTCAAATAGACCCCTTTTGGAGAGGCTCCAAACTAACCTATCATCCTCTCCATGTCGAACTGAAATAGAATAAAGCCGAGCGAAGAAAGAAAGTACCATCTCCATCTCCCAATCTTCGATTGGATGTGTAAAAATGACATTCCACTTAGTAACTCCATTTTGAACAACCAAATTATCTGTCACCCTCGCATCTTTATTCCTCACAATACTAAACAAAACTGGAAAACATTGTTTCAAAGATTTATCCACAAACCACAAATCATGCCAGAAACTTACATGTGACCCAACCCTAACCTCAGAATGAACAAAGTTACGAAACTTATCCTACTCCCTCCTAATATTTTTTCACACGCAACCCCAAGGGATTGACTCAAGTGGTAAGGGCATTGGTCTTTGTGGTAGTCTTATGAGGTCTAAGGTTCAAATCTCTTTGGGTGCAAACAATTCCTTGGGGTCAGCTCGCCGGCGAAGCCGGAGTATTACCCGATTTGTGTGGAGGGGGCGCTTTATATGGATTCGAGGTTTACCTGATAGGGGTGGGTATACGAAGTGGCCCTGCCTTAGAGGGGTTCCTCGTCATAAAAAAAAAAAAAATTGTTTCTACATGCCCACTCCAAATGTACCCAACACCTCTTTAGAACACCACCCACCCATTAGACTCTCAAATTTGACGTCAATCACCATTCTCCGTAAGCCTCTCTCTCCCTACCATACCTCCACATCCCTTTTCACAGGAGAGCTCTATTAAACTGGATGAAATTGTGAACTCCCAACCCACCTGATTGTAATGGAGTACAGATCCTGTTCCAATTCACTAAATGAAATTTTGCTGCATCTCCAATGCCACCCCATAAAAAATCCCCTAAAAGCTTATCAAGTCGATTTGCTACGCCCATTGGAATAAGGAACAACGACAAGTAATACGTAGGAAGGTTGGAAAGAGTGCTTTTAAGAAGAGCCGGTTGACCACCTTTCGACAAATACATCCGCTTCCATCCAGCCAACTACCATTCCATTTTCTCAATAACACCATTCCAAATAGAAATGGCCTTATAAGAAGCACCCAACGGCAAGCCCAAGTATGTCATAGGCAAAGATGCGACTCGACATCCAAGGAGTTGAGCCAACCCTTCGACATCCTCCACCTCATCGATATGAACAATTTCTGATTTTCCTAAGTTAATCCTCAATCTTGAAGCTGCCTCAAAGCATAAGAAGATACAACGTAAATGTCGAATTGTTCTGCTTGCGCACTACAAAAAATGAGCGTGTCATCGGCAAATAGTAAATGATTCACAATTAAAGCATCAAAATCCTTAGATCCCACTGAAAACCTTGTCAAGTAACCCTGATCCATTGCCGCAATCAACATCTAGCTCAATGCCTCCATAACCACCACAAACAATAAAGGTGAAAGTGGATCCCCTTGTCGCAACCCATGAGTGCTATTAAAAAAATTAGGTATGGTTCCATTCACAAGAATAGAAAATTTCACCGTAGAAATACAAAATTCTATCCAAGCCCTCAATTTCTCCCCAAAACCACAACTCTGCAGCAAATAGAGTAAGAAGTCCCAATTAATATATATTTTTTTTTTGATAAGTAATTTAAAATTCAATAAAAAGCGCAGAGGGGCGCAACCCTAATACACGGGAAGTATACAAGAGAGCCCCTAAACGGGAGGAACAACTTATAAATTAAGAAAGTCTACAAAAGTAGAAACACCTAGGTGGCAAAGATGGGGTGCTATCCATAGATATAGCGTGTTAAGAAGACGCTTCCTTAATTCTACCATTACAGTCTCGACATCTTCAAAAAGCCTCGCATTCCGCTCCCTCCAAATGCTCCACAAAACACAGTGAGGAACTAAACGCCAAACATTTTTTGCTAGGCCATGCCCTTGAGAAGCACCCCAAGTAGTCAACAAACCCAGCACCGATTGTGGCATGACCCATTCAATTCCAAATAAAGAAAACATAAAACTCCAAAGCTCACGGGCGGTGTCGCAATGAAGTAACAGATGATCAATAGACTCCCCATTCTTTTTACACATACAACACCACTCAATAACCACAATATTCCTCTTTCGCAGATTGTCATGAGTCAGAATTTTACCTAAAGCTGCAGACCAATTAATATGATCATATGCCTTTTCCAGATCCAACTTACACAGCAGCCCAGGTTCCCCTGATCGAATTTGACCATCCAAGTATTCATTAGCAATAAGGACTGAATCTAAAATTTGTCGACCGCCAATAAAAGTATTCTGTGTGTTGGAGATAATCTTGCCCAATACTGACTTAAACTTGTTCGCGAGAACTTTGGAAATAATCTTATACATCCCCCATCAAACTAATAGGGAGAAAATCGTTCACGTCCACAACACAAGTTTTCTTTGGAATCAGAGAAACAAAAGTAGTATTAAGACTCTTCTGAAACTGACTTCTATTATGGAATTTTGCAAATACAGCCATAAGATCATTTTTCAATATTTCTCAACATTTTTGAAAGAAAGTCATTGTGAAGCCGTCTGGACTCGGTGCCTTATCTCCATTCATATCCCTGACCACATCCCACACCACCTTCTCCTCAAACTCTCTTTTAACCAAATACTCTCATCCGCATCAATAGATAGGAAAGATAGGCCATCCACCCTTGGCGCATGGGGAGTTTTCTCATATTTGTTAGATATGAGGTGGGAGATGGGTCCAATGCTAGGTTTTTGCATGATCTATGGTGTGGGTTACAACCCTTGAAGATTTATTTTACGTACTTGTTTAGTTTTGCATGTTGTAAGTCCACGTAGGTGGCAGATCATATGTAGTTCCAAAATGGAAATCTTTAATGGAATATATTTTGTAGGGTTTTGTATACATACTTTTCTCAAAATCACTTCATTACCAATGTCCCCTTGAAACTATCGACTGCGTTTATGTTCCCTTTAAACTACCAAAAATGTCCCCCCCCCCCCCCCCCCCCCAAAAAAAAAAGCCAGTAAAAAGACATAATCCTAAATTTGTTTCAATAAGACAAAAATATCCCTATAAATTCGAAAAAAAAACGAAATTAAAAAAAGAAAAAGAAAAAAGAATTGGTGGTTCGAAAACCACCCCTAGGGGTGGCAGAACCACCCCCAGGTGTCTGGCCACCCCAAAAAATGTATTGGGGGGGGGGGGGGGTGGATCGACCACTCCTAAACCACCTGGGGGTGGCCGAGTTTCCCCCAGTCGTTTTTTCGAAGTGGCTTGGCCACTCCGAAATCGGCCACCCCCCAAAAACCACTCGAGGGTGTTCGGCCACCCATTTTTTTTTAAAAAAAATTTTAGAATTTTTTATTGAGGGTATTTTTGTCATTAGGGGAAAAATTAACAATTTTTGGTAGTTTAGGAGGGACATTGACACAATTGATAATTTTTGGGAGACTTTTTTTTTTGATGAATAATTTAGACTTAGTGTGAAAAAAAGGGTTAAACCCACGTACATGAAGAGTATACAATATGGACTCAACTCTATAAGCTGCTATAATGTAAAAAGCTAATCAAATCAACTAAATTTGTAGAGACAAAATTAGGAACATTAACAAGAACCCAACCCAAGAGAGATCTCAAAAAGGAAGATTTTAGAAAGAACACGTTTCTCTCACTATCCTCGAAAATACGAAGATTCATTTCTCTCTAAATGCTCCACATTAAGAGAGGAGGAATAACTTTCCAGATAGCCTCTATGAGATGTCCCCTCTTTTGTACTTTCCAGCAATGAAGAAGTTCTTGGATGCTGTTAGGCATAACCCACGAGACTCCAAAAAGATTAAGGATCAATTGCCAGAGAGCCGAAGTATACTCGCTGTGGATGAGAAGGTGATTAGTCGTTTCCTCATTCTTTTGACACAAACAACACCAATTAGCTAAAGAGAAGCTCCTCTTTCTTAGAGTATCCACCGTGAGAATTCTATCAAGTGCTGCTGTCCATAAGAAGAAAGCAACGTGAGGAGGCGCCTTGACCTTCCAAACACTTCTCCAAGGGAAAGAACTGTGCTCATCTGACTGTAACAGAGTATAATAACTCTTCACTGTAAATTTTTGGCTGCTAGAGGGAGTTCACAACAAATTGTCCACTTCCCTCGGATGCGTCTTCGAGGAATATAAGAGACTAAAACGAGTCAAAAGATTCCATTGATTGGAAGTTATAATCTGGGTGGCTTCCTAGTTGGGGTCACTATTATGGGCAGAATATTTTGTGTTGAGTTGAAATCCTTTGAGTTCGTATTCGACTCAGGGGGCAAATCTTTCAGGCTTCGGATTATTGAGCGTGGTAAGGGATACATCCGGTCAATTTTTTTGGGAAGAGAGGGAGCTTTATGGCTCCTAACGATGATGGAGGAGGTGGTTCGTCTGGACACTAGTGTGGGTTTCGTTCGGAAAGTAAGAGATTCTAGTGGTGTAGTGCTATGCCACAAGAGTTGTAACTCCCACGGTGCTTACCTGGTCATCGAGGAGTTTAGTGGAGGTGGACAGAGGGGAGTCATACTCCTGCCTGAAGGTAGAGTGTTATGGGGTTGGTGCGGTTTCGGTAAGGTGCTGAGGCTTTTGTTGAAACCTTATATCCTTGTGACTTAAGTGCCTCCGGAGGTGGCCATTTCTTTGCCAGCTCAGTGTGCGGTTCTAGTGGACCGTTCTTACAGCAAGGCTGTCGTTTCTTCAAATCTTCATGGCGACTCCGTTAGGGGTGATGACAAAATTGGCTCTTCTTTCAACTCGACTATGTCTTTCAAGGCGAAGGGGAAGAAACACAGGCCTTTCCAAGGTTTGGTGGACAATTCTTTCAAGGTGGATGTGGTGGAGGTTAAGTCAAAGGGAAAAGCTTCGGTAGTTTCTGTTGTGCATGAAGAAGTTCCTGGTTCTTCTCATGCATTGTCGAGCTCATCTTCATCAGCCATGGAGGAGGTTTATTTTTCTAGGTCTATTATTGGTGAGATGAAGGGTAAAGTTTCGGCTCAGCCTATTTTGCATGAAGGAGCTCCTAGTTCTCTTCCTGCTTCATCGAGCTCACATTCTTTAGCCATGGCGGAGGTACAATTCTCCAGGTCACCTATTGGTACGATTTCAAAACTGTAGAGAGAGGACATGTCTATCCTTTCTCATGCTCGTGTCAGGCCGAAATGGAAAGGGGTGAATCGACGTATTGGTAGCAAGGAACACATAAGGACAAATCGGGATCAGGCTGGAGGAGAGAGTATCAAAGTAGATACTGTCCTTTTTCCTGCATGGAAGATAAGAGTGTCCAAAGAAGGAAAACGTCATTTTTTGACACCTGTACAAGGTAGGCTTATTATTAGGATGGACAAGAAAGGGGTAAGACATGTGTTTATGGGAGATCCACTTATGGCATCCGTAGGGAATGGTCCTGTTGGTAAGGGCTTGAAGGTAGGCCAACATGCTATGTTGGGCCGAAACATGTCTCTAGTGTGGAAACTGAAGCTATATGTGCCCAAAACCTTGGAGAAGAATGGACTTGGTAGAAAGGGTTTGAGGGTTAGCCCATGCAAGCAAGTAGGTGAGATGGATCTTTCCTGTGAAGGTCCAGGTACAATAGCCGCAGTGAATCCGGCCTCTATTTACCCGAAGACCAAGATATCGTTGGGTCTAAACCCGTTTTTGATAACACGCATTTGCCCACAGCTGGTATACTCGGGTTGTGTAATGAGCTCATAGGTGGGTTACGGAGCGTTGTCTGGGCGGACAACATATGTCTTACCCCTTTCTCGTTCATCCTAATAATAAGCCTACCTCGTACATGTGTCAAAAAATGACGTTTTCCTTCTTTGGACACTCTTATCTTCCACGCAGGAAAAATGACAGCACCTACCTTGATACTCCCTTCTCCAGCTTGATCCCGATTTGTCCTTATGTGTTCCTTGCCACCAGTACGTCGATTCACCCCTTTCCATTTCGGCCTGACACGATCATGAGAAAGGACAAATGTGTCCTCTCTATACGGTTTTAAAATCGTTCTAATAGGTGACTTGGAGAATTGTACCTCTGCCATGGCTGAAGAATGTGAGTTCGATGAAGCAGGAAGAGAACTAGGTAGTAGTTTGAGTGGGGTAGATGTACTTTTCCCTATTCTTTCACAAACCAATGCATGATTGGGAGGTGGATTTGATCTTTTCTTTCTTTTGAGTTGTATTCTATCAGCTTGAGGTAAGGAGGTGATGATCTTTTTGGGTTTCTGCGGGTGTTTTCTTTGTTTGTTTTGCTTATTATGTATTGGTGGTCTTTGTGTATACTTCTTGTATGCTTAGGGGCGCCTTACACTTTTTTAATGATATTTTTTTTTGCTTATCTATAAAAAAGAGAGAGAATATGTTGGATCCCTTCCAAAAGGAGAAAGTTTGAAGTGAGGTCTTATTATCCTCAGTTATTATCCATTCCCACTAGTTCTTTCTTGGAAGAGTATTTAGAGAGTTAAGATTCTTTCGAGAGTGATGTTCTTTGTGTGGAGGACGTCATTAGAAAAAAATCTTGACTTTGAATAACCTAAGGAAGAGGAACGTCATAGTGGTGGATTGGTGTTGTATATGTAAAGAGTGGAGAGTCCATTGATCACCTTCTTCTTCATTGTGAAGTGGCAAGAGAATTATGGAGTTCGCTTTTCCATCTGTTTGGTGTTGACTGGGTTATGTCTAGAAGGGTGAGAGAGTTGGTGAGTTAGAGAGGTTAGGTGGAAAGTGTTAAATCACCACTTGTCCTAAAAGCTTAAGTTTATAGGAAGAGATAAATTTAATCATGTAATCAATACTTTAATACTCCCCCTCATGTGTGGGATTTAGCTCCCTTTTAGTAGGTGAGGCCTAATACGTGGAATATTTATTCCACGTATATATAGATATACACTATTTTTTGAAATTCTCTCCGTTCTCTCTCCTACTGCCATCCCGCTCATTTATTCTGCCGTGCTAGTGGCGGCGCGTGCAGGCGCGTCACGCTAGCTCTTGCTGTTCGTTGGCTGCGACAGAAGGGTTCGTATCGCCTCACTGGAGGTGGCTCTCAGATATAATGGACTTTCGATCTCTTATAGGGATCTGAGGCGCGTCGCTTTAGGGTTGTGAGGGATGGAAAGACGATTTCTGGTGGAGGCAAAAGCGTTTGTCTTCTCGGTTATTGAAGGGGAGTCAGTTCTAAGGGTGGAGGAGAAGCGGAAATTTTATTCCGGTGCGGTACTTCTGTACTACCAGTGTATCGAATGGCTGGGTTCGACTATGGAGGCGCTGAGGGGGGAAATTGGTAAGTCTGATTCTGTGAAATCGTTTCGGGAGGGGGAGAAGGTGACGATAGTCCGTACCGGAGGTAACATTAATGGAAGGTTTATGGAGGTAGCGGTCTATGGGGTGGACGTTCAGAGAGGGTTCCTTCGCATTCCTGAGGGGCGAGGTGGATGGGGTTGGCTCAAGTTCATCGCTGAGCTGCGCAAGGTGTTAGAAGTGGTGGGTATTGCGGTAGGGTGCGGGCTCGGTGGTTCCCCGCCGGAAGAGAAGTCAAGGGGGAAGGAGGTGGGGGGATGGGTTGGAAAGGTTGTGGGATCTTCATCGTTTGCGGAGGTGGTGCGCTCGGGAGATACCGCCTCTGTCGAGGGTTGCAGATCTCAGGTGTGGAAGTCGGGCTGGTGCGATTTGGAGAAGAAGCCGCTTCAAGTGGGTTGCAACGCCATGGAGAAGGTAGCGACTGAACCCACGGGTAAGGACCGCCATGCTGTTGAGCGTCTCAGTTGCTGTTCGGCGTGCGTGTCTGGAGTGTTAAGGCAGATGGTGAAGGTCCTTGGGCGCCTGTCCAAGGTTTTGCGGTGGGCTGGTGGGTCTTCTCTTAGATTGGGCTTGATATCCTCAGTTCGGCCCAAAAGTAGGTTGGGTTTTGCTGCGGGCCGGAAGCTTAAGAGATGGTCTGCTTTCATAGGGTCCAGGAGTCGGGCTGGGGCTAAGGTGCCTAAGCCAGTTGTGAGGGCTGCGAATCCGGGTCGTCGAGATCTGGCTCTGCTTTCCTCCCCACCGGAGGCGTCGAAGTCGGAGGTTAGTTCCGTTGAGAGGCTTTTGTCAGCTGGGGTGAGGTCGGACGTAGAGGTTCTTCAGCTTGGGGAGATTGGTGATTCGTCTGTCGGTGCTGGGCGTGACCACGTAGGCGTTGCTCTTAGTGCGCCAGAAACTTCGTCTCTCCGTCGGCAGGTAGGGAAGTTTGCGGATGTTTCTGCCTTGGGTAGGAGGTTGGGCTCTTCGGCTACCGGTGGGGGGTCCAAGGTAGGCGCGTCTTTGAGGGAGGGTGATACCACGGGGGAAACTCCGGATGCACTTGGGGGTCTGGAGGCGGGTACTAAAGGTTTTGAATTCCCATCTTCGGGTGCGGTTGCTCTGGGTGAGAGGATTCGATTGTCTCTTCCTGTGATGACGGACAGTGGGTCTCTCATTTACCCGTCCGAAACAAAATCGATCATGAGGTATCAGCGGAAATCGAAGGCTAAAACGAGTAAGATGGATAAATCTCTGATTGATGAGGCTGTGATTGCCTTGGGCTCGCCGAAGTCGCAGTGTTCGGGTACATCCCAGGTTTTGGACGGGGCTGTGGAGCAGATTCTGCCGAAGTCGATTGGGGGTGTGGGTCTTCGGCGCGGGTTCCTTCTCCCGAAAGATCCTCCCCCCTTGAACGTTGATACAGCGAAGTCAGATGTCAAGGGTGAGAATCCCACTCCGAATGGTTGTATCCAATCTCAGAAGTGGCCGGTAGGGTTTAGTAATTCTGGGGAGATTGTTGTGTGGGATCAGGGAGAAATAGGTGACTCTCCCCACCCCCTGGGGTTTATTCCTCCTGATCTGCTATTGGAGTGGGAGTCCGATGGTGCGGTGTATGAAGATGCAGCCCTGGCTATGTTGGATGACATTGAGGAGGATTTTCATCGGGATACTATGGGGAAGCGGCAGAAGAACAAAGGAAGGAGGGAACTGCAGAATTTGAAGAGCTCCATCAACTACGACGGTGTGAGTGTGCGTCCTTGGAGTAGGAGAGGAAAGGCTCAGGTTCGGTAGGTTGAGGGTCGGGGTTGGGGTTATTGGGTGTTGGGTTCTGAGGGTTTGGATGGGGTTGGGGTGTTTTATCTTCCTTGTATGAATGGGATTTTGTGGGTTGGTTTCGGTGGGTTTCCTTCTCTCTTTTTTAGGGCTGTTTTTTTATTTTCAAGCATTGCGTTGTCTTGTATACTGCCGGTGTACTAAGGGGCGCCTGACGCTTTTAATAAAGTCAGATTATTACTTATCAAAAAAAAAATGAAGGAGACAGGATTCGAACTCATGATCTTTGCGAATTTGAAATTTGAAATTTCAAAGTTGTGCACGTGGAGTAAGCGGGTCATAGGGTTCAATAAGGTTTTGGGCCGGGTTGCTAAGAAACTTCTGGGCCGGCTTTCAAGGTTCGGATTGAGACGAAAGGGCTTGCGTTTGGGTCGTCTCATGCCAAAACCCAGTTCCTCCCGGTTGTCGAGTTTCACGCCGGAGATGACGCTGGTGGCCTCTTTTGGGCTGTGCGAAGACATTCTGCTAGAATTGATGATGGAGTTTCCCTATGGGGATCCTTTGTGCGAAGACAGACCTAGGGGTGGGTCGTCTCTGGTTAAGTCGGCTCCTCCGTTCGTCTTCCCATCTCTGGCGACCTTGGCTGCTCCTCCGGCATTGACTGGGCTTTTGTGTGGTGCAGAGCTCTCCACTTCAACTATTCCTTCTCCCTCAGGGGCCTCTGAGTTGGGGAAGAAGATTCGTTCTTCCCCCTTCCCCTTGCTGCAAAGTCGCCCTTTTCAGCAGTATTACAGGAGGGCTAGGGAGCTCAGGGTAGGGCATTCTGTGATTTGGAATGATGGGTTTTTATCAGACTCTTTGGAAGCCTCGAAGCTATGTGCTGGGTCTGCTCTTTTTAAGGATACAGGTGGAGAGTTTCATGCAAAAAAGAAAACAGAGACTCCAGCAAAACAGGGTCTATTTAGGAAGGGATTTCTCAATCTTCTCCCGATTGTTTCTGTCCCTCCCGTTTTGCCGCGGGAGGTCAAGGACGTCGGGGTAGCAGGTCCTTCCTCTCCTCCGAGTGGCTGCATCATTCCTCGTTCTGTTGAGGGAAATGGTTTCTCCCAATCTCGGAATTGGCCTGTCGGTTTTGATCATAACGGGGAGATCGTAGTTTGGGAGGAGGAAGATGATTATTGGGAGGGATTGCCCTTGGATTGGGCATTGGAAGGGGCTTTTGGGGAGGAGGCCTTGGCAATTAGGGATGCCATGGAAGAAGATTTTCAGCGGTAGAAGATGATTGCGCGCCAAAAGTCTAAAGGAAAAAGGTAGTTACTTAATTTGCATAATTCTATCAATTATGGTGTTGCGAAAGATCCTTCTAGGAGTAGGAAAGGCAAGGCACACATGATGTAGGTTTGTGTGCTTTGGTGGGTGGTGGGTTGTTTAGTTTCTTACTTGGGTTCTACTGTAGTTTGTTTTGGGGGTTTGGGTTTTGTTGTTTCTGTTGGGTTTTTGTGGGTTAGCTTTGGTGGTTCCTGTGTATACTTCCTGTGTACGTAGAGACGCCTTACGCTTTCATTAATAAAGTCTTCTTACTTATAAAAAAAAAATAAAAATAAAAAAGACCACTTGTCCTAAAAGCTTAAGCTGATAAGAAGAGATAAATTTAATTATTTAATCAATACTTTAACATAAAGTTGTAACATTTTGGAAGTTTGGAGGTTGGCTTCTTTGTGTTTAATATGATGTATTTGGACAAAGTGGAATTTAAGGAGCTTTGAAGATCGAGAGACATTGGTGGTAGATTTGAAAAAAATTATGTTTCAAATCCCTTTACATTTGGATAGCGGCGTAGAATAGTCTGTCTTTTTTCGAGTTTTATGATTTTTTAGACTTTTGTTATTCTTTTTCTTCCTAATAGGGATTTCTCTTGTATAATTCATGTTTACTAGGGTTGTGCACCTCTGCTCTTTAGAGAGTTAAGATTCTTTCGAGAGTGGTGTTCTTTGTGTGGAGAACGTCATTAGAAAAAAAAATCTTGACTTTGAATAACCTAAGGAAGAGGAATGTCATAGTGGTGGATTGGTGTTGTATATGTAAAGAGTGGGGAGTCCATTGATCACTTTCTTCTTCATTGTGAAGTGGCAAGATAATTATGGAGTTTACTTTTCCATCTGTTTGGTGTTGACTGGGTTATGCCTAGAAGGGTGAGAGAGTTGGTGAGTAGAGAGGTTAGGTGGAAAGTGTTAAATCACCACTTGCCCTAAAAGCTTAAACTGATAGGAAGAGATAAACTTAACACTTTCCACCATTTTAATAGGTGAAGTCCAACACGTGGAATATTTAATTGAAATGAGAGGTAAATAAAAGAAACAGGGTTCGAACTCAGTACCTCTGTTCTGATATCATGTTAAATTACCACTTGTCCTAAAAGCTTAAGTTGATAGGAATAGATAAATTTAATCATTTAATCAATACTTTAATAGAAAGCCGTAACATTTTGGAAGTTTGGAGGTTGACTTCTCTGTGTTTAATATGATGTATTTGGACAAAGTGGAATTTAAGGAGCTTTGAAGATCGAGAGACTTTGGTGGTAGAGTTGAAAAAAATTATGTTTCAAATCCCTTTACATGTGGATAGCGGCGTAGAATAGTTTGTCTTTTTTTTTTTTTTTTTTTTTTTTTTTTTTTTTTTCTAGTTTTATGATTTTTTGGACGTTTCTTTTTCTTTTTCTTCCTAATTCATGTTTACTAGGGTTGCGCTCCTCTGCTATTTTCTAATGAGATTGAATTACTTATAAAAAAATGTGCTTGTTTATTGAAATTTTTGTTTTATGGGAAATGATTCAACAAGACCCATTCAGCCCCCCTCTTAATTACAATAAACTTTTATCAAAATTTTATTATTTTTTCTAAAAAGAACAATTTGTGGCAAGAGAAGTTCAATTTTTTTTTAGTATAATATTTCCCATTTACATCCATGGGGACAAAGATTCATATGCTTCTGAAAGTTTAAGATTAATTTTTATTATGCTAATCAAAAAGGTTATACCAATGTCCCATGCTTAAACTTCTTTGTGCCTCCAAAGTTTGATTATAATTGGCTTAGCCTGAGACAGCACTAACTCCACAATTTGGTTTAAATGCAGAGATGTCTTCCACGAGAAGGTTTGGATGAACATTTTGTTATACACATGGTAATCTCAACTTTGGGAGTCATTATAAATTCGTGCTTGCTGCCTATCAAAAGAAAAACTAGATCCTTGCTTGCTGTTTGTACTTTATTAATTCTCTCATGTTTTAAAGTGTAATTTCATTTTCTTGAGGTTATATGCTTAGCAATCTTCTGTTCTTTTTTGGGTAATTAAGTGATAAGTTTGTTCTAGGCTGTCATAGACATGCCTTTGGAATTTGGTAGGTTATGTCAACTACTTTGGTAGTAGAAAATGGGACTTAACAAACTGGAGGAAATTTCCCATGTGGTTGGCTTAAAAGTTATAATATTGATATTATGATTAATGATTATATACTATTTAGTGAATCTACTTGTTTAGGTCCCACTACCGTGAGTCTTTGGATGGTAGGAACATATTTTTAAATTAATGACTACTATGGCTGTAATAAGATGTATTTCCCCTCTTTGTTTCTCTTTCCATGGAAACAAAAAAATGAGACTCCATAGGTATCATACAAACCTATTGAAGGTTACAGTTAGGGCTCTACATTGAAAGTAGACCATATTGAGATTCCTCTCGTCTTTATTTCTTGAACTTCTTGTTGCACACATCATTCTCTTCACAATTATTGAGGGGATACTGACCTCATCTTCGGCTGCACAACTTCTTATTTCTTATACAAAGTTTGCGTTCTTAGTTTATCCTTTTCCATTCTTCCATCTTCATCCTTTTACCCTAGTTATTAGCCGGTAACATTTTCTATTAAGTGGATACATATAGTTTTAAAGCTCTACTAGTTATAGAGTGCGGATCATGATGTTTTAAACCTCTACTAGTTATATCAAATCATTAGTTGTCCCAAAAGTTTAAACTAATTGAAAATTATGAATTTGATTATTTAATTAACATTCTAACCATATCTAATCATTGGCCATATGATAACGCAATTATTCTTATATTATGCCGGGCATGTTTACAAGCTTTTGTTTTAAACCTCTTACTTGTTTTAAACTTTTTTTTTTTTTTTTTTTTTTTTTCCTTTTTTAATGTCTTTATTTTATGTATATAAATTGAATTCCTACAATGCTGCCACATATTTATCTAAAATTCTTAAGGTCCAAACACTCTTAAAAAGGCAGGATGTCAATATTTCCCAAGGCAAACATGAATAACTGGCAGTTAATGTAACGCCCCCGAATGATTTAACTATAAATAACTGGGAGTGTTACTATTATACCTTTAACATGAATATAGCAATGGATTTGTGGGTACATTTTTTTTTTTTAAGGCTGTCGATGTTGAATTCTACAATGGAGGTTGGAGGGAAGAGGTCGTTTGCAGAGGTGGTGAAATCTTTGGCAGTGTCCCTACTAGTGAAGGGTGTTTCTGGGAACTCAAAATTGTCTGCGACGACAGGAGAGAAAATGATTGGGCGGCTTGTGTCTAGTGTTGCGTATGGGAATGGAGGAAATCCCAGGTCTTTTGTTGGTGACGACAGCTCGAGGGAGGACAGTGCACGTTTGGGTGAAAGCTTCTATCTTCGCACCCTTAGAGATATGTTGTTATGTATCAATATAGAGGTGGTGCGTTGCTTAGAGTAGTTGGATTTGGGCCAGAGCCCATGTGTTGGAGGAAGAAGATTAGGCCTAGTGGGTGTGAGCCAACGCCTAGTGCATCAGAAGGCCCGTCTATGCCCCATGATGTTGTGAGTATCTTATGACTGCTTTTGGTGGGCCACACAGATTGAGACTCTAAGGGGAAGGATCTGATGGGCCCTGGGGTTACACGGGCTAAGTTTCCCATTAAGCCCAAAACGAAATTGTTTGTTAAATGGAGAATGAAAGAGGGGTTTGTGCCATCAGGCTCGGGGTGCATTATATTGGACTCGAACATGGCGAAGGATACGAGTTTGGGTTAGCCTCGTGGTCTTATCACTTTTAGCACAATAGATGGCTTGACCGCTGCTCCTCAACGTCGGTTGGGGGAGGTTAAGTGGAGTACTCTAGCTAGAGTTTCTGTTTTTGGGTCAATAGCAGTTAGTTCTACTCCCGGTGGTCCTGTTGCATCGTGCACAACAGTTGGCTCATCTATTGCTCCTTAACCTTGGCCAGGAGAGTACTCTCGCCAGAGTTTCTGTTTCTGGGTCTGTACCAGTTAGTTTTACTCCACAACTGATGATCCTCGGCAAGGGGAGCACAGTGAGAACTGCAGACCTAGCCAGAGGTGATGCAGGGTCTTCATCGTGCTTTCATCAACATGTCTTAGATTCTGCCGGCGAATCTGGGTCAAAGGTTTCGTACACGGACGTATTCTCACAACCTTTCTTCCCACCTGGGGAGTTCGTATTTCATCTTCTTCTTCACTGCGACGCGGCTTCTGCTTTGTAGAGTACTTTCTTCAGTTGCTTTGGGGTGTTTTGGGTTATGCCCAGACGGGTTAGCTTGTTGGTGGTCCTTTGGAAGGCCAAAGAGTGCTGCGGTGTGGAAAATGTCGCTCATTTGCCTCTTTTGGTGTTTATGGAGGAAAAGAAACAATATGAGCTTTGAGGATTTGGAGAGTACCTTGGAGGAGATTTTATCCTTGTTCTACCTTTGGACTATGGCTAATGTGCACCCTTTGTCGTTTAGTTTTGATGTCTTTCTTGCTCGCTTTTCTCTTTCTATTTATGTGTTTCCTTTGTATACTCCCAGCGTACTAAGTAACGCCTTACACTTTTAATGAGATTGGATTCTTATTTATAAAAAAAAAAACCTTTCTTCCCACCTCCCTCAATAGTTGTTGGTGAGGAAACAATGATCGCTGGTATTAGTTTCGGCCCCAGTGGTGTTGAGGTATTTGATAGACAGCTTGGGTGGTGGTGCTTTCCTCTCAAGGCCTGTTGGGGGTTGTCTACCAGGACTTGTTGATGTTGCATTAGACCCTGAGTCTGCTGAGTGGTCTCTTGCTGTTAAAAAGGGGAGAATTAATTCTTCACCGGTCATTCTTCCTTTTGTTCCTTGTTCATCTCCAGGTGTCGTTTGGGAGACCAATGTTAATGGGGATAAGAGGAAAGGAATTGCTTTGTCTTCTTTGGTTGGGATGGATTTGGGTTGTGATGGAGGGAATTGGCAGCTTGTGTACGACCTGACACTTTGTTGGGACGCGGATATTTTCAATGGGGAGGAAGCCTTTGCATTCCCCTAAGTTCATATTCCCCTGCTATGTTGGGAAATTCTGGTTACTCAAGTTTATAGTACTCAGATTGGGTTTTGCAGAGAGTGAAGGAGATCCATCAGGTTGTGGGGGTCTCGTGTGTGGGTTTTGTGTAGTCATGAGGTTTCGGCTTCCAATTCTAAACTGGGTAACAAAGGAAGTAGGGAGTTAAGAAGGTTGGAGTACTCTATCGATTATGATTCCAAAGGTGAGATTTCAAGACGTAGAAAAGGAAAGGAAATGGGGTTCTTAGTTCTTAATGAAGCCTAAATTGTTATCTTGGAACGTGAGAGGGTTGAATGGGGGGCTAAATGTCTTGAGGGTGAGAAACTTACTTAGAGAGTGGATGTTTGACATGGTTTGTTTTGAAGAAACTAAGCTTGAAGTCATGTCTTGTAGTGTTAACGAGGAGGATAAATGTATGAGGGTGAAGAACTTACCCAGTGAGTGGAAGGTTGACACTGTCTTTATTCAAGAAACTAAGCTTGAAGTCATGTCCTGTAGTGTTGTGCGTAGTTTGTGGGGGTTGCCATCATGTGGATTGGCATTGTTTTGACTCCAGAGGGGCTTTAGGTGGCATTGTGATTATGTAGGATAGGAGGGTGGTGGAAAAGATCGACAAGTGTGTGAGGGAGTTCACCCTGGCTGTTACTATTAGAAACGTTGAAGCTCATTTCACCTGGTCTTTTGCGGGTGTCTATAGCCCTAATTCTAATTGGGATAGAAGGCTTCTTTGGGATGAGCTGGCTGGTATGCTCAGTTGGTGGAACTTGCCTTGGTGCATTGGGGGTGATTTTGACGTTACCTAGTTCCCTAGTGAGAGATGAGGAGAGGCTGGTTTATGCCCAACTATGGTGGAGTTTGCTGACTTCATTTTTTATCGGGGCTTGATGGACCTCTCTCTTGTTGGTGGAACTTTTACTTGGTTGAATAATGGGGACTCACCATCTTGGTCTAGAATTGATAGATTTCTCGTTTCTCCAGGGTGGTAAGCCCAATTTTTTGGTGTGTCCCAGAAGAGGCTTCCTAGATTTTGCTCAGATCATTTCCCGATCCTCCTTGACTATGGCTACTTTCAAAAGGGTAGTAGGTACTTCAAATTTGAAAACATGTGGCTAAAGTCTGAGGGTTTTATGGATAGGGTGAAACAGTGGTGGGACTCTTATTACTTCCAAGGCTCTTCGAGCTTCATTTTAGCCTGCAAACTCAAGGCTTTGAAAGCTGATTTATGGAAATGGAATGATGTGAGGTGTTTGGCAATGTAGAGAGGAAGAAAAAGATCCTTTTGGAAGAGTTACATGTTTTTGATATCATTGAAGAAGAGAGGACATTAGGTGTTAAGGAGAGAATAAAAAAGGCAGAAGTATTAGGCTAGTTAGAGAGTTCCACTCTCACGGAGGAAGTGAGTTGGTGGTAGAAATCTAGGGTTTTGCAATTAAGGAAGGTTGATAAGTGTATGGAGTTTTTCACACAAAATGGCTAACTCCAACATAAAGAAGAACTCTATTGAATCCTTGTTGGTTGATGGCATAATTTCTACCAACCGGTTGGAGATCAGTGAACACATTGTCTAGTTTTATAAAAAGTTGTATACCGAGTAGTTTAGTTGGAGGCCATTGTTGGATGGCCTTTTTATTGACTCTATTGGTGAGGTTGAGGCTAATTGGTTGGAGATAGATTTTGAGGAAGGGGAGGTGTTGGAGGTAGTGAAAGCTATGAATGGTGATAAGGCGTTGGGCCTTGATGGTTACTTTATGGTGTTCTTCCAAGTTTGCTGGGTTGTTTTAAAAGAAGACATTGTGAAGGTCTTTCGTGACTTCCAATGTAGAAGTAAGTTTGAAAGGAGCCTAAATGCTACGTTTATCTCTCTCATTTCGAAGATTTCAGGGGTTGGTGTTCCCAATAATTTTCGCTCGATTAGTCTAGTGAGTGGCATTTTACAAAATTATTTCTAAGATTCTAGCAAACAGGCTAAAGATGGTGTTGTAGAGGATTATTTCTAAGTTGCAGAATTCTTTCATCTGAGGTAGGCAGATCTTAGATCTATTCTTATTGCCAATGAATGCCTTGATAGTAGAATAAGATTGGAGAGTTGGGTGTTCTCTGGAAAATAGACCTAGGATTTTCTGATGTACATGTCGAGGAGTTGCGGTTTTGGGGGAAAACGGTACTCATTGGTAACTCATTGTATTTCCTCGATGCGTTTTTCTGTTTTGGTGAAAGGACACTCCCACTAGCTTTTTTAGTAGTTCTCGTGGCTTGAGAGAAGGGGACCCTTTGTTCCGTCTGTTGTTTGTCATTGTGATGGAGACTTTGGGTAGGATGATTTTTGCTGCAGTGAGTTGGGGTTTGTTGTTTGGCTTCTATGTTGGGATATGAAATGTTGGGATTGATATCTCTCACCTTTTGTTTACTGATGATACTTTGATTTTTAGTAGGGCTGATCCATTTCATCTATGTCACCTGCAGTGCTTGTTCTTATGTTTTGAAGTTGTCTTGGGCTTGAAGGTCAATTTGGCTAAGTCAAAATAGGTTATTGTGGGTAATGTTGATGATGTGGATGTGTTGGCTAGTGTTCTGGTCTGTGGGGTTTTCTGTGTCTTTGAAGTCTCTTGGTCTTCCGTTGGGGGTGATGTGGTCTTTTGTTTACAAAAATATATCAATAATAAAATTACCACTCGCAATAGTACGAATCCTTATAGGATAGGGCTATGTTGAGGGTGTCGAACCTCAAGGACTGCGTAGGTATTATTATCAAGCTTATCGAGATTAAATATAACTTAATTAAAAAGATGTTTGATTTGGTTTTTGTTTTATAAAAAGAAATACATAAAAGTAAAAGACATAAAAGTAAAGATAGTAGGGATGAGATAAAGAATATGGGATTGATTTTACCACTCACCGCATAACAATGGTCAATCATAAATTAACAAGGGAAATTCATACTATGCATGATATAGGGCTCGTCTCACTCGAGTAGTCAAGAAATTACCTCTAAAGAATAAGTATAATCCATCTTCGGTTGGCACGGACCGTCCACCTAACCACTAAGATGCGGTACGACTCGTCTTTCTTAGGCATGGACTAGCTACGTCTTTAATAGGATATACACACAATCAATGGAATAATATAACCCATCTTCGGTTGGCACGGACTGTCTACCTAAATTACACTAAACTAGGGTGTAGTACAATCCGTCTTTCCTATGCATGGTCTATCTAATCCTCTTGATCATATATCAATTAAAACCGTTGTATAACAATCATTCACATAATCACAGAAAATATGAAGGATTGAGTTCAATCAATATAAAAGACTTTCTAAGACAAGATAAAAAATTCATAATGATTGAATATAAACATTAAAATCAATTCTCACAGTTATACAACCATCATGCATAGAGAAAATCCCGAATTAAAATACAATTAAACCATTGTTACTTGGAAAGGGCTACATCAACACCCTATTAGGAATTTAACCGCTCATCGTGGTGCTGGGATGGCCTCCTGCCATGGTATTCTCCTCTTCAACTTGTCAGGCCTCCGAGAAGAATTTTCTGTCTAAATCTAAGCACAAGCCCCAAGCACCCTTCTCTTGAAGCTTAGGGGTCTATTTATAGGGAGCACACAAGTCTTAGAAGCCCTTGGAATTCCAGAAAAATCGTCTCTTGAGTCTTCTTGTCCAAGTAGGAGATTGAAACTTCAATCCATGTAGGAAAAGGATTTCAAATTCGTCCAGAATTGCGGTCTTTTATTGTGAGGCAATTTTAGCATAGTAAACGTTCGAATTAGAGAAAAGCTATTTCTGACATATTTGTTGAATATTTTATTAGCTTTCCAATGCCACCAATTTTATTGCAATCCAATATCTGAGGCAAAAGTTATGATTCAAACATTGAGATATATGCAGAATCCAAATTTGAATCCAATCCGATTTTTGACTCTTAGTAGAGAAATTTCGATTTAATCCTTCACTTCACTTGATTTGATTAAACTTAACCACATCATATAGGTATTCTATTATGATTGGTTAAGCTTAAACATATCTTCTAGGTCTTCTCAAAGTGTGCTTTAAGCCCAAAATCAATAGAATTAATTGCATCTTTATTTAAAACCTGAAAACATTAAAACAACACAAAATCAAACAAACAACAATACTAAGGAATTAACATATATAAGTTAAGGGGCTTGAATGTGCAACATTCGACGCTTATCAGGGGGCCTCCTATAAGGCTAACCTTTTTTGGACATTGTTATTGAAAAGATAGTGTTGGTTGGCTAGTTGGAAAATGATGTATTTGTCTAAGGGTGGTAGGGTTACCCTTATTAAGAGTACTCTTTCCAATTTACCTACGTATTTCTTGTACCTCTTTCTTCTCCCCACGGGTGTTGCAAACCGTATTGAGAAGCTTCTATGTGATTTCTTATGAGGTGGACTAGGCGATGAGTTTAAATATCACCTGATAAGTTGATACTCCTTGTGTACTAAGATTGCATCCCTCTGTGCTTTTTAATAAAATGCTATTAGTTATCAAAAAAAGAAAAATATATCACCTGATAAGCTGGTTCAAAGTTTGTTCTCGGATCTTTGAGGGAGGGTTTTGGGTTCTCTTAGGAAAATTGTTATGGAACTATGGGCATTAGAGAGGCCTTGTGGAGAGTTGTCGTGAACTCTAAATTTGGTAGTTCTTGGGGAGGGTGGTGTTCTAATGTGCCTTTGAGATCATATGGGGTTGGGGTTATGGAAGAATATTAGAACGAGTTGGGGTGAAGTTTTCAAGTCATACCAGATTTGAGGTAGGATAAGGCTTCAATGTTAGATTCTAGCATGATCTGTGGTGTGAATATGACCCTAAAGGATGCCTTTTTCAGTTTTATTTGGAATTGCTTGTGCGAAGAATGTTGTTGTTGTTCGATGTAAGTTCCTTCAATAGCGTCTTGGGTTGTAATGTTGTTTTCTTTTCTCTTAGAAGAGTATTTGGCGGACTAAGGTTCATTTGAGGGTGGCATTAGGAAAGATCCTTACTATGGACAATCTTCGGAAAAAACATATCATTGTGGTTGATAGGTGTTGTGTGTGTAAAATGAATGGGGAGTTTGTGGACCATCTTCTACTCCATTGTGAGGTTGTCAGTGCCTTGTGGAATGTTTTCTTCAGTCGATTTGGGCTGTCTTGAGATATGCCTAGATGGGTAGTCGACTTGTATGCTTGTTGGTGGACTGCCAGCAGCACTTGGAGTACTGTTGTGTGGAAGATAGTACTTTCATGTCTTTTGTAGTGTCTTGGAGAGAAAAGAATGACAAAAGTTTTGAGAATCGTGAGAGGACACGGGAGGAGATTAAATCTTTTTTCTTCAAAACTTTATATCTTTGGACAACTGCTTTTGTTTTTTCTTTGGTGATTAGTTATCATGATTTTCTTATTACGTTTTCTTCTTCTAGCTTGGTGTTTTTTCTTATATACTTCCTGTATATCTGGAAGCGCCTTATGTTTTTAATGATATTTTGATTATATATATATATATATATATATTCCTATCAAAAAAAAAAAAATTCTTGTTGGATTTGACACTAATTCATTTGATTTTTGCTCTGGTACTTGTAATTATTTTTCAATACTTTCCTGTTGTTTTATGCGATGCAGGAAGGCATCAACATCTTGGCCGTTAATTATGGCTCCCCTGGGGCATGTCCACATCCCCGGCAATTGAAACTTGTAAGTTAGAATTGATCTTTGTTTGTTGGTCCTGTTAAGTAAAGCTAGAGTAGGAAAATGATAAGCCCTTGCTTTTCTGAATAAATTTTTGTTGAGTTGCTTTCATCTCTTGTTTCCTGTGGCTTTTACGAAGGAATTTATTTGAGATTGTCTTAATTACCCACCCAGTATTTATCAGAATTGGGGAACCACATATAGTTGCTAGAAATTCCCTTATTTCTTTTTGGAAACTTTTGGAATTATTAGGCTCCGTTTCAACGTAAAATAGTTTCTGGCTTAAAACGTTTTTAGCTGAAAATATTTTTTGGAAAAACTATTGATTTTCCGGTGTTTGACTTGAAAACATTTGTTGTTATTTGGTTCTCATTGAAATGGTAAAATCATTTACATCCAAATTTCTAAACACAGTAGAAGCGAGTAGCTACTGGGAGGGGGTACGTGTCTATGTTGTGTTGCACTTGCAGAGGGTGGCTCTAGTGTGGGCTGCATTGGTTGGGGTGGTTCAGACGGGGGGATGACGTTGATAGGGGAGGGGTGGTGTTTGGGGTGTGGTTTTTGCCAAGAAGGGGGGGGGGGGATTTGAAAAGAGGATATGTGGAAGGAAAATGTTGTCATAAAAAAAATATTAACCATTTTACGGAAAGAGGGGTTGTTTTTCGGTTTACGAAGTTTTTCAAACGTAGTCGAACACTGAAAACATTTCATGTTGAAACAAACGGAGCCTTAATTCAATATAAAAGAAACATTTGACTAGTATTTAAGCAGCTAGAACACCTGCAGTTGGTTTCAGATTTTACTTCAATTGCTTAAAATCCCTAATAATGGCCGAGTTGAAATGAAAAACTAACCATGGAAGTTTTTCTGTAGTGTGACAAAAATCTGGGCTGCTCTTTATACAAAATAATCATGAACTTGTTCATTCCAGTTAAGATGCTAGCATCTTGGTCATCTTTGTGGTGGCAAACTTCTGACCTATTGTGAGATTGACAAGGCCCTTTTGTCAACATTTATATGTAAAAAAAATCTTGAGTTTTAATCATATAAAAGTATTCTTAGTAGACTTACCAAAATAGTTTTTTACTAAAAACCACAAAAAACCCTCCCCAATAGCCTCAACAAAATGGTGATTTTTGTTTGGCGAGTACCCTTAGAATAAGATACATATTCAGAAATATGACCGTTAGGAAAAGACAAACATTCAAAAATTTGTCAGATCTTACTTGTTTCTCTAATTAGGCATTTCTTTTTGTATACTCTTAGTGTACTAAGGGGTGCCTCACGCTTTTAATGAGATTGGCTTATTACTTATAAAAAAAGAAAAAATATAAATGTTAGAGAAAGAATAAAGACGTCTTTGAAAAAAAATATTTAAAAATGGAATAGTAAAAGTGGATAGTTAAAATTGTGAGGTTGCTAGGGCTGGGGGCTACTTTAAAAAAGTGGATAGCTAAAATAGAGAAAATATGATTTTTAGCTATTTTGGCTAGTAAAATCTGGTGAGGTTATTGAGAATACTCTAATATGGTTAAATCCAATAGTGGCAGGTGATATTTAGGTAATGAAATAATTATATTGAGTTTTGCTGGTTGAACTGTAGCATGTGTTGTTCTACACCATGGAAGATTGAGTTTTACCATAATTTTGCAAGGGAGCTTTAGGTTTGGTGAGGATTGAAAGATAATTATGCTGTGGAGTAGGTGATCATTTTTGTTTTATTTTATTTTATTTTATATTTTTAAAAAGGACCCTTTTTCATCCTTTTTGTCATCTCTATTTCAGCCTAAGAAGTGGTCTTTCAACTCGCACACCGTTTTGAAGAACAGCGAGCAGGCACAAAGGTAACTAGTGTTGCTTTTGTTCTTTCTTTCTACGTTGTAGAGGATTAGTTTCAGTCATGCATGGTATGGTTGCTTCAATCAACTTTCCCAAAAAAGAAAAAAGTTTTCTGGAGTCCAGATATGTGTATTTGATTAGGTGATATCCCATCAATTGGTGAATATATCAATTGCAGGCATTGCTTTTTCATTGAACTAACTCTCATTTTTGTCTTTGTAAAAATGGTTTATAAATTATGGGAATGGTTGTAATTTGTTTGTTCACAGAACTCCAGTAATTTCTGAAGAGATACTTGGTGGGGAGACTGTAGAGGGTGAACTTGTAATGCCACCAGAAAAATCCTTTTGGGCTAAATATGTGAGTACCAAAGACTGAATTGTTTTCTTTTAACCTTTTTCCCCTCAAAGATTCATTTACTAAAGTAATTTGAACCATTGGATCTGTTGTGTCTGTATCAGTGGATGTACATGATCCCTCTTGGACTTATTATCATGAATGCGGTAACCCAAGCAATGAATATGCCGGAGGAACAGGCTGGCGGCCAACCGCAGCAGCCAGCGGCTGCAGTCCAGCGCGGACCAACTGCTGCCGTGCGGAGAAGATGAAGGGTTTGCTTGCTTTGAATCTGTGTTTGGCATTGTAAAATTTATTTTTGATTGTTCCAGTTATTAGGAAATTGAATTCTAAAGCATTTCTACAATTGCAATTGAATTCTATATAACTTGGGAAACGTGTTAGTTAAATGGAGCATCCTGCCTCTCTTCGGTTTTTTTCTCTCTTCAATATGGGAGACCAATTCATCAGTAATGTGGTTACATTTTTCTAGGACCGACTTAAATCACTGCGCAGACTTGGTCGCCAAATTTATGCCTATTTTTATTTCGTATCAACCACCTTGTTCACAGAATCACAGCTCTGTTGAACAGAACAGGGGATCACATTGTTTACGCCTACTCTGTGAGAAGAGAACGGTTTTCACTATTTCATATTTCAAATCGATTAGTATAAAGTGTTTTAGGTGACTTTTTTTGTTAGTTTAAAAAAAAATAAAAAGTCACTTCAGCCTTCTTGTTTACAGCTTTAGTGAACCAGGTAATAACTGTTTGAGAAATGATACACATACGTCCCTTATAAATCTCCTATAAATTTATGGAATTCAATGTAAGTCCTATAAGTCCAATGGTGAATTTAAAAAATAAGATGCGTACAAAATGTATTCATATAATTTCTTTAGTTTTTAGCGCTCACTTTATGGAAAGGGAAGGGAAGGGAAGGGAAGGGAATCAGTTGATTTGAGTCTGTCTACGCAAAATTGAAATTTAGAGTAAGGTTTGTTCCGCAATCGCTTCTTAGAATGGGGTTTGGATGACAATGGCCACAGTGCATACATCATTCTCAGATCGAGTATTATGAATCAATCAGAACACCATAGCTCTTCTATTATCTGCAGTGGCTGATAATTATGAATACATCTAAGAAACATGACAACTACTTTTCCCATCAACCCAACTTATGCCTAATTAATTATGAATCCACCTTAATTCAGTCTCATCAACCCAAATGCTTTTCTTGATGTCCCTCAACCTCAACATCCATAACACTCCATAACAAACCCCAACTTAAGTTCCCAATCTGAATTATCTTTTTATAATAATTCTGAACTGCTCCCTCCAAATCCAATGAGATAATCATATTTTTACCAACGCCCTTATCATGACTCGAAAGGATATACATTCAAATCTGTTTATTAGTATTTCCTTTTTTTGCATTCAATTTACTGTCAAGGCCAAATCCTTCCTTTCCAACAATAGTGCTAGTCCTTATGGTTAAGATTATATTCATGACCACCATATAAACAAAGTTACTAAAATTCATTTAAGAACAAAAATAAGAAAGGAAATGGGTTAGCATGTATTTGGGGGTAAAGGTAGAAATTAAATTAAACATTATGAAACTATGTCTCTTCAAACCCCAAAGTCAAGAGCAACATATCATGTTATTCGATCAAAATTAGAGACAGATAGCTAAATTAGAAACACCAACTTAGATAGACCTGCATTTCCATTTTGCTTTCCATTCCCAAACTCATCAAAAAGCAAACAAACCCATCATCATCCCACCTCATGCCATCTACAAAGATTTGGCAGCATTTCTAAACCTTTTAATTCTCTTCTCCATCCCAACAATGAAACTACGTCCATTCTTCATGTTGTTTGCTCATGTATAACCCTCCATGTTATGAATATTGTTAATATCATGTCCTGTGCAAAGTAAAACCCAACTGTCAACAATTACCGTTTACAATTGAAAACCAACCTTGAGTCTGACTATTCATAACACTCGAGCAAAACAGTAAAAATGTTGTAAGTAACTAAAGTTCAAAATAAATCTGTTTATAAATTGAAAACTACCATAAAATAAATAAAAGAAAAATTTGTGCATATAATAATATAGAGAAAAATTCTTTCATATACAATATAGAGTTGACTCCACATATAACTTTTACCTGTTGGAGGTTGGAATCAAACAGTTGATACGAAGTAATCATTTGAATATTTAACCTATTCAGAAATGTTTTAAGCACTTGAAACACAGACTTTTAGGACTTGGTTTATATCAATACAAGGGAAACAAAATGTTACATAATTGACATTTACGTTGAACATGGACCGTGTCAATACATGGCCAAGTTGGGGAGTCAAACAAATAATGTAGATGAAGGGACTCCACTATACATGCGTGCATTAGAAAATAATAATGTCAAAAACAAACAATATTCATAGGAATCACACATCATAAAATAACTATAAAAATCGTAAGCATGCATAAGTGTTTTCCTTACACAAAACACACAAACACCCCTCATAATTACATCTATTTTTAAGATAAATGAAGGTAGATTTTTGTTAAGCATCAAGATGTGCGGTGAACATGTGTAAAAACCACATTAAAAATTTTCAACCATTTTATAAAACGTTAACAAATGATAAGACATGCATGTATACTTCTCAAATCAAAATTATATGAATTACTTCCATGTGTTCATATTTCAGTTTTTTTCCTTTTTTTGGTTCGTGGGTGGGGGGAATGGGATCAGATGAGTCTTTTCCACTCAATTTTCACCGCAAAAAGAGCAAACAAGAACAAGTCGCTGCATATGAAACTCTAACTGATGGACAATGGGACATAAATTAAGTATTTCAATAAGAGGCATAATAAGTAGGGCCAAGCCAAGCCAAGCTATGCCCTTTGACAAAAATTTGTCCAGCTCACCAGCAGCTTCACAAGGGCATAAATTTGTTTTTTCAATTTTAAAAATTATAACCAGTTAAGATGAAAAGGCCTTGCTATAATAACAAAACCATGGCTCAAAAAGGTTAGAAACCCATGACCGTTACAAGCCTACATGTTGAATTTGAAAAATTATAAGACCTATGCTTGACAAAAAAAAAAAAAAAAAAAGAGAGAAAATTACAGTCTGAAGAACACAACACAAACACATAAATTACAGCCTAAGCTTGACAAGAAAAGAAAATTATAGTCTAACGAACACATGCTTTCCTAGTATCAAGCTTGTTTACGAACTTATTCACGAGCTTTGTTCATGAACTAGCTCATGAACAAATACTGACCTAAGCTTTGCCTTTCTCAAGCTTGGCTCAAAGCTCAGCTTCTTTATTAAACAAGCTTTACATTAGGACTTGAGCCTCTTTGTTAGTAAATAAACATGCATTATCAAGCTGAGCATTGAGCTGCTCATGAAGGCTTGGCTAATTTGTAGCCTAGGCATAAAAAAGCCTGCTTTGACTCAAAGAACCTTCAAGTGGACTCATATATATATAAGAAAAGAAAAAGAAAAAGTGCTGGTTGCAAAGGTAGTTGTGTTGAAAAGGAATGTCTTTTATTGTTCTCTTTCTGTTGGCTAGTTGGAAAATGATGTGTTTTTCCAAAAATGGTAGGGCTACCCTTATTAAGAGCACCCTTATCAATTTGCCTACAAATTTCATGTCCCCCTTTCCTCTCCCGGCGAGTGTTGCTAACAGGGAAGCTAAACACCCAACAAACCAAAACCTCCAATTCGGTCATCACAGGAAACCGCCCACCGAAGTAGGGCTTCATCAACACCCCCCAGCCACCTTAATCAAAAGCCCCAAAAATCTCAATCAATCAAAATTATAGAAATAAAAAATCAACACAATCAAGGGGAAATTCTGACCTTGATGGAACCGGTTGCTATAACACAATCACGATTTCTCTCTGTGTTTGGCGTAAAATAAAACCAAGGGAAGAGGAAGGGGATGAGCTTTTGTTTTCTCTCTTTCTCAACCTCAGACTCTCTATCTAGCTCTTGTGATCTCTCTCATTTTTTGCCCTCTTTCTATCTCTCTTGGTCTGGTGCGAACAAAAAGGAAGGGGGAGGCGATAAGAGAAATAGGGGAGATGAGGGAAGTGTCTCGGTTTGCTAGTGTACTAGTGTGGAGAGAGACAAGAGAGACGAAGAAAAAAAAAACACTAAAAATAATATTTAAATAAAATAGAGAATGAAATAGAGAATCTGTTAGAGTTTGTATTGAAAAGGTAGTAGGTAAAATAGAAAAATGTGATTTTTTATGGGGTGGGCGAGTTCAAATATCATCTGGTTAGCTGGGCCAAGGTTTGTTTGCCGCTCTCTAATGGAGGGTTGGGTATTCGAAACTTGTTGATGTTCAATCGTTCTCTCTTAGGTAAATGGTTGTGGCGCTATGGTCTTGAGAGAGAGGCTTAGTGAAGAGTGGTGGTGGACTCTAAATTTGGCAATTCATGGGACAAGTGGTGTTCTCTTCAGTCTTCTGGAGCGTTTGGGGTGGAGTTATGGAAGAATATTAGGAAAGGTTGGAGGAAATTTTTGTGTCATACTAGATTCGAGGTGGGAGATGGCTCCAAGATTAATTTTTTGAACGATCAGTGGTGTGGAGATGTGGCCCTAAATGAGGCTTTTCTAATTTTATTTGGTATTGCTCATGAAAAAGATTCCTCTGTTGCAACTTACTCGGAGTTTTATGGCGGTTCCAACTAGTGAAATGTGAGCTTTGCTAGAATGGCTTATGATTGGGACGTGGATGTATTTGTATTTGCCTCAATTTTTCAGGTGTTATACTCAGCGAAAGTGAGACGAGGAAGTGAAGATAAATTGTGGTGGGTTCCTTCCAAAAGAGGGTTGTTTAAGGTTAAATCCTTTTATTGCTCCCTGGTTTGTAGTGAAGAATGCCACTTTCATTGGAAGAGTGTGGGGCGGACTAAGGCTCCTTTGAAGACGGCATTTTTTGCATGGTCGGCGGCTCTAGGTAAGATCCTCACCATGGATAACCTTAGGAAGTGGCACGTCATTGCGATGGACAGATATTGCACGTGTAAAAGGAATGGGGAGACCTTGGACCATATGCTTTTTCATTGTGAAGTGGTTTATACCAATTGGATGGTCATTTTCAGTCATTTTGGACTGTCTTGGGTTATGCCTAGAAATGTAGTCGATTTGTAAGCTAGTTGGCGGACCTCTGGCAGTCCTTGGAGTACTGTTGTGTGGAAGATAATGGTGATTACGTGCTTTTTATGTTTTTTATGGAGGAAAATAAATGACAGAAGTTTTGAGGACTGGTAGAAGACTTTGGAGAAGTTTAAATCCTCATTCTTCAAAATTTTGTATTCGTGGACATCTGCTTATGTGTTTGTCACCTTTGACGATTAGTTATAGTAATTTTCTTGTTCTTTTTGCTCATTTTAGTTAGGTGTTTCTTTTTGTATACTTCTTGTTTACTTATGGGTACCTTATGCTTTTAATTACTAATAAAAATAAAATTGTTCTCTCTTTTTGATAGATGGAGATTAGTTCAATTATTACGATAAAGATGATTCCTATATCAAGACTAGTACTATGTCTCAGCTAAGTAAGCTGCATAGACATAGAGATTACCATTTTATTTTAAATTCACCACAAACATGTAAGCTGTTTACTATTGTTCCCTAAATTTTGTTGCTCTAAAGAATAACAAGAAGCATTGAACATTCCTCTTTGATCAAAACAAATGAAAAGGAAATAAATATATATATATATATATAGAGAGAGAGAGATGTTTGAATGAAGAATGAAAATAATTCTCTACTATTTTTTAATTTACATTGTTTCAATTGGTAGTCAACGAAAATTAGTCACCAATAAACAAGCAATAATAAATAAGATATGCCATATCTCAATGTTGGAAAACTTTATATTCAAGGAAGGATCACCTACCCATTGCCTCGATGAATAACTGCTGATGTTCAGTGCTTTGCCTTACTTCTAGATTTAGAAGGTATCTTTCCATATGCCATGAGCCTTGAGCGTGATAGTTTAACTTCAGCTAGGTTTCGTCTTCTCCTAGCCTTCCTGGATAAATTGCTCGTGTCATCGTTTAATTCGTTGAATTGTGCTTTCCCATCTTCCACAGCACTCATTGATGAAGTAGATTTTTCAGCATTAACCCTCGACCTCTTCTTCTTACCATCCTTCTGGTCATCTGCTTTTCCACCCTGGAGAAGTTCCCTAGTCCTCAATTTTAGTTGGAATCTCTTTTTATCGCTTAACTTCCACTCATCCTCCCTATAAGGAGCAAGTTTTTTTAAAGAAATATACTGATTCAACTCATTTTCATCCATCGCGAATAACTCTGCAGCATTTAATCCAAATCTGTTGGGTTTTGTTTTTGTATACTTGAACCTCGTCTTTAAGTCTCCAATCGTATCCTCATAATCCAACTTATAATATTCCTCCATCATCGCCTCTTTAGCTTTCTCCAAAAGGGCACTCTTTTTACGCTTCCTTTTCCGCTTACCTTCTTCTTCTTGGTCACTTCCAACACCATTATCCGTAGTACGCTTCAAAATCCTATCCCTTGCAGCTACAAACCCGTCACCAGATCCAGACTCATCCCAACCTTTCGGAAGTCCAAGCAACTCGTCCTCCTCCTCAAAATCCGGCTTCTCAATCTCACCCTCAGCTTCATCCCTATTGCACCCAAACTCCGGGTCCACGTCCTCCTCGTCATAATACTCCTTACCAAATGCCTTCTTCATCATCCTATCATACTCCTCCGGTTTGAACTCCTCCTCCAACTCCTTCTGACTCAACGGCACAACCTCGTCCTCCCTAATCCCCGCCGTCCTCAGTATCCTCCTCAGCTTCTCGTCCATCTCCTCCTTCTTCAAATTCTTCAAATGCTTCAACTCCTCCTCCCTCTCCATCCTCGCCAGCTCCATCCTCTCCTCTTTGCTCTTCCTCTGCTCTTTCCTCGCGTTCGCCTTCTTCCTCACTGTCCCCTCTAATTTACGAGCATGACCCATCACTCTATCCCCCGCATTCTCCTGAAACCGATACTCGAACTCCTCTTGCCTCTCAATCTCCTCTTCGTCCTCCAACAACCGCTCAATCTCCTCCTCCCCAACATCCATACCCTCCCCTTCCTTATCCTCCCACATCCTATTCCTAAAAAAATCCTTCAGAAACTTGGTATTCCCATCCACTTCCGCATCCCCACCAAAATACTCATCCAATTTCCTCACAAACTCACCATTCTCACCACTCTCGTTCTCCTCCTCCTCCTCCTCATTCTTCTCCTTCACTTTGAACAAATCATCCTCTCCATCCTCCGCCGCTACCGCCTCCAGAAACTCCCTCCTTATCTCCTCTTGCTCCTCCACATAGCTCTTCTTCCTCTCCCCCTTTTCTTCCCCTTCTTCATCCTCAAACTCCGGACCCCCCTCTATCAATTGCTTCGCCACCAAATCCTTCAAATACATTGCCTTCTTCTTCTTCGTCTTCGTGCCCTTCCTATCCTCCATTTCCTTCTCATCTCCTTCTTCTTGTTCTTCATCCGATTCGAATAGCTTCAGATCTTTGTTCTTAATAACAGGGTCTTGCTTCTTTACCTTGATCAGTGCCTCAAAGAATTCTCTATCTCTCTCGCTGAAATTGGTGAAATCGTCGTCTTCTTCGTCCGAAGAAGACGACGATTCGGAGGACGATTCGACGAGGCCTTTCTTCTTGAGCTCCTGGAGGCGGTGGAGGTCCTCCCGCTTCTTGTTGTGCTCGAGCCTCTTGGCGTACTCGCGGTTGATCTCGATCTTCGACACGTCGTCGTTTTCGGAGTCGCTACTCTCGAACAGTTTCAGACCCATTGCTGTTGAATGCAACGGCTACGGAAATTAGGGCTTTCAATTGTGGAGTTTCGGACAGAGAAAGAGAGAAAAGAGAGTGACAAATGACGATCTTTGCTGTGGAGAAAGATTTAGGGTTTTTAGGATCCGGCTGTGTTCGGCTCGGGTTTAAGAAATCCGACCAAATCTAATTTTCGGGTAGAGAGGCTCAAATGATTAAGAAATGCTAGGTGTACCAACATTTTTACGAAGGGAGTTTTACAAATTGATGTGGCATCATGCATAAGACGAAAATGTCCTTCAGATTAAAAAAAAAAAAAACTACAGCCATGAAAATGCCCGTCGCCAGAAAAAGTCCAGCTCCCCGGACAGCCGGTCCTCCAGCGACGCCGGAAAACTCTCGACCCCAAGGTCCCTGACCACCAGCCGCCAGCACGCCCCAAAGCCCCGATGGAATCGGAAACTCCCGTCCAGCCAAAACCTTGACCCCCCGACGACCGGCGAGATCTGGATAGAGACGGAGATAGAGACCCCCTGACAGCCGGATCTAGATAGAGACGGTGAGACCCCTCGACGACTGGATTCGGATCTCTTTCTCTCGCTCTCTGTCTTCGTGCATCATTTGAGAGATCCGGCCGGATCTCTCAAACCCACGCAGGCCGGAAATTCGTGGGTTTGGGTGGGTCGGGGTGCGCGGGTTTCTGACGTCTCAAGAGCTCGTCGTTTCTACACAGGCTGGAAATTCTTGGGTTGGGGTGGGTCGGGGGGCACGGGTTTCCGACGTCTCGGGAGCTCGCCGGCGTGTGGGACTGGGTTTATCTGGAGAAGGGTATTTTTGTCTTTTTGTTTTGAATAACTTTACCAATAAACTGACGTGGAGCCTCATATGAAATGCCACGTCAGTTTGTAAAGCTCTATTTGTAAAAGTTTTAGTACACCTAGCATTTCTCCAAATGATTTAATTTAGTTATAATAAAATGTACAAATATTTCTTATAAATTGGTCCATAGAAAATTCAAATAATTCAATTTCTTCTAAAAGCAACTTTTATCTTTTAAGCAATTAAAAAAAGTAAGAAAGTACTTCTCACATGCTAAAGACACGTCACTTTTAAAGGCAGTTAGTAGGAAATTTGTGTCAAAATAATATAATACATTTTTTATATTGAATATAAAAAATTAAGAATTTTATTTAAAAACCATTATTTCCATTTTTTAAAATACAAGATTACTAATAAAAGTTATTTAAGTTTTGTTAATCAAAAATAAAATGTTTTACAACTGAAGTGTTTGATTACTAAATGAGGCCAATTTCCAAGACTAAACAGTTTCGTTCACGAGGGATTGAAAATTTGATTGTGCATCCGTTAAACCGAATGGCATCACGAGGAATTCGTAGTGCCCATGATGTGTTCGAAAACCGTCTTCTCAATGTCTCCTTCAGCCATTTGAATTTGGCGACAACCCGATTAGAAATCCAATTTAGAAAAAACTTGGCCCCAGTCAGCTCATCAATAATCAATATTGAGAATTTATCATTTATCGTTACATGGTTAAGTGGTCAGTAATCCATACATAATCTCCGCGATCCGTTATGTTTCTTAACTAACAAGACCGATGAGGAATATGGACTCGTGCTTGGCCTTACTACCACAATTGCAACAAGCTTGTGACAATTTTTGCAATCTCACTCTTTTAGTAGTGAGGATATCTATATGATCTCACGTTAATGAGCCTGCTCCTTGTCATTAACTGGATCTTATGATTTTGGCACTTGTTTGGTGAGAATCCCTAAGGCTTATAAAGAAAACATCTGAAAATTGGTCCAACAACGATGGGAATGGTTTCTCTGTATAACTCGGTCCCCCTTACTGCGAACCCAAGACAATTGCACACAATTGCCCATCGGTGGGAGCGCAATTCGTGCATGGCAGTAGTCGACAAAGCAAGCCACATTTCCTTCTCTTAAGTTCTCTACATGCATATTTGTCTTCCACCATCCGATGAAGGGGTGGCTTAAGCCCTCTAAGCTCAACTTCTCGCCCTTTCCATCAAAACATCATTAGCAACCAAATTGGCCCCAACGTTTGTAGCTACTAGGTTCCTAAGACCACTTCATAGCCTCTAATGGGAGCAAAAAGAAGTCCACCATGAAAAGATCTCCTTGAAGCCATAGCAACACCCCCTGCACAAAGCCCTCTGCAATTTAACTTCTCTCTGTTTGCTACAGTAACTTGTAGCAGTCTGGTGTGGGTCGATTGCATACCGAGTCGCGCTGCCTATTGGGAGCTGAGGAAGTTGTGGGTGCTTGTCGAGTCCATTGGCGTTGTTAACTTGTGCCTTCCTAATACTCCTCGAACCTGCATCGTCTGTTGTGTTGGTGTCCTTGTAGCGATGGCCCATGACGAATTTCTTGTTGCAATTGAAGCACAACCCCTTGGCCCTCCTATCTTGCAACTTAATTAGCTGGGGTCATCCGTCGAATAGGTGGTGCCTTTGTTCGGATCAAATTGGAAGAAGGGAGTGGCGGTCCTGACTCTCGTTGGGCTAAACGCCGATCCTCTACAACGATGGATTTCTTCAAGCTCCAGTTTCTTGCCTCAAAAAACAATCGAGCTAGCCCAATGGCCTCTGTGACCATCGTTGGTCTAGCAGCTTGAACCTTTGCTCGAATGTTCTCCTTCAAGTCACTCACAAAGCACCCCAACTGGTGTCGACTTGACAGTTTACCCACATGACTTAGAAGCTGTTCAAATTGCAATTGTTATTCCCTCACCAAACCCATCTTCTGAACTCTGAAGCTTCGTGAAATCATCGAAGTGATTATCGGAGGTGGTAGGTTCATATCGGGTGTGAAGTGCTGCCTTTAGAATATCCCACGTCACAAAATTTTCACTTTTTTTCAAAGAGTTGGTGCTACATTCGGGCTTCCCTATCTAGGTAGGCCTAGGTATCGGGTAAATCTGCGTCGAAAACCTTATTTTTGAGTTTTCACCTGAAATAGACGGGTAATCCAGGTGATTACCCAAAAAATTACAGTGAAACATAAATTTTGAAATGAGTAGTGATTCACTACCACCTAAATATACAACTTTTCACCACCTTGTCTATGTGGCAAAGTGGTCCCCCACTTTAATTTATTTTAAAAAAATAAAAAAACTCAAAAAGTTGTGGGGGACCACCTTGCCACATAGGCAAGGTGATAAAAAGTTGTATATTTAGGTGGCATTGAATCATTATTCTTTCGAAATTCTCTGGTAAGTCGAGTACTTCGGGTAATTCGGTAATTAGTCGGTCGGATAACTCGGGTAACAGAATATTAGTGTGCTTTTTAAATCGGGCCAAGCCCACTTTGATGGGCCAAAATGGATTTTGTTGGGCCAAACCAAAATGAATTTTTAGGCTAAAAAATGTTTTAGTTTGACATGTTTAGTGGGCCATATTTGAGTTATTTGTAATTTGTGCTAAAAATCATTTGATATGTTTAATGGGCTTTAATCAACAAATCTTAAGGACAATTTCACGTCTTTAGGTACAATGCTTACTTACGCTGAAGTGAATTTATTAGACATTAACAAAATGTGTTGAAATAATTCTGAACAGTTAAACCATAACTAGTAACAATTCAATCCATACGATTACCATACGATTCATACCATCACATCCTTGATCCTACTTTTAAACATTATTTAGCATGCATAAACCTAACAAGTAACAAATAACAACTTCCATTCAAAATCATTGTAACAAATCAAACAATTCAACGCATTCTCAAACAAAATCAAAAGCAAAGCAAAACAAATTAAACAATACGATTACAACCATTTCAAATTTTCAATTTTCAAAATTCCATGAGCCATCATGGATTACCTTCAATTTGCATCATTCAATAATCAAACAAATTAAAACATAAACATAGTTAGTGATCAATAAAAACAATAAAAGACCATATAATAAAGTAGATATCAAGTAAGAAAACAATAAGATGCAAAAAACTTACCAAATACTTTCAACAAACGTCACTCGACAAAGTACATCCCTCAAGCCTTAATCGTTGTTAAGTGTGATGGAATTAGACAAAGTTTCTACCACAAGACAATTTTTAAAGTATTAGTAAAAATCAATTCAATCAAATAAACTGAAAAATTTGAACAATGTCAATGAAAAAAATATGAAATTAACAAATATTACCTGAGTCAATCTTGTAGCTCTCTTTATCTTCAACACTAGGCAAAGGCAAGTTTGACTCGTTATGCTCACTAATCCAAGAAGATCTCAACCAATTTTGACTACATATAAGAGCCTCCACTATTTTCGAAGCTAAAGAACTTTGATAAGGATCTATGATGCGACCTCCATTGCTAAATACAGACTAAGAAGCAATGGTTGTAAGTGGAATATCCAAGACATCTCGCGCTATCTCGACAAGAACCAGAAACTTTGTTGAATTTACTTTCCATCACATTAAAATATCAAAGGTTTCACTTGGTGTCTCAACATCCTCCACAAAATATTATTTTTATCTCTGTCCGACACTGCACCAAATTTCTCCTTACCCGAAATGAATGGAAGTTCTTTAAAGCATCTTTCTCTACTTTATTAAAAGTACAATTACCCAAACGCAATGAGGTGAAACTTGTGCAACTCAGACCTTCATTTGAAAGTCTTGCCCCACTTCCTTCGACATTTATAACATAGTGATTATATAACTGATTCAAAACATTCTTTAAATTGGAGACAATCTTTTTTGTTTTCTTATCATTTACATTACTCATGAACCAAAACTCCAATACTTTCATCTTATAATGGGGATCAAGCACATAAACGACAAACAACAAAGGGTTAATTTTCTTAAACTCTCCCAAATACTTATCATATTTTGTTTAATTTTGATCACCATGGTACTCAACAAAATATCATCACTATCACAATACTGTGTCAAACAATTATAAACCTTTTGGAGTATTTTGAAATGCATGTTTGGAAGTTGAGTACAAGGAACCCGATATCTGAATTGTTACATCATAAAAAACTTGAATTTTTTTTGTAAAATGTCGAACATTATTTCAATCATTATCAATCGGAGGCCTCAACCCCCTTTTCCCTCCACCATCCTCACACAAATTGATAAGCGTTGAATGTTGCACATTCAAGCCTCTTAACTCGCATATGTTAATTCCTTAGTGTTGATATTTGTTTAATTTTGTTTTGTTTTCATATTTCAGGGCTTTATATGATAGATGCAAGAATTTCAGTGAAAATTAGACTAAAAAGGACACTTTAGAAGCATTCTGAAGGTCACGGGAATCAAGCACACCAATAGAAGGGCTTGAGCGCATAAGCGCTCAAGCGCCCAACCATCTAGGCCCGAGTGCACCGGCGCTCGAGCGCCCCATCACCTAGGCTCAAGCTCACAGATGCTCGAGTGCACATTCCTTGGGCTCAAGCGTACTCGGCTGTATAGTACACGGCAACAATCCATTTTCACCTAGGATTGGAAATTCAGAAAAGGAAAAGAGTTGTTCTTATTCCACTCGGATTATGAGACTAATTTACGATTTTTTTGGATTTTTAGAGCTTCTAGGCTTATCCTAATCCCTATAAATAAGCTTCTAAACATTAAAGAAAGACACACTGCTATCTAGAGTAAATTCAATAAAATACTTCTTAAAGGCTTGAAGAGTTGAAGATGAATAATCATGGCAGGATGCTATCTCAGCAGTATCATAAGTATTCATCTTGTGCAATAGGTATGAAAAGCTTGATGGGAGCTCATATGGGCCAGGATCCAGTGAGACGCAAATAAAAATCTAATCTTGAGCTATGGTGGAGCAGCTCTAAGGTTTAGACAACAGCTTTGAAGACGCCGGTGAGAACAAAGAGAAGGCATTTTGGAGTGGTTCAATCATAGAGACTTACGCCCACCGTTGAGAACTGCCCGTTAGAGCGACATTCCACTTTTATTGTGTTGATTAATTTAAAGTAAAAATGTGTCCTATTTATAGCAGAAATATGGTAAGTGGAAAGGATACAACTAAGATTGCAATCAAACTTAAATGGTAAATTCTAACAAGGAAGAGTCTCTTAACCTAATATGGAAAACATATATTATTCTAATATTATTCAAATTACTTATTTTGTAACCGCATTTTTTGTTTTTTTTTTTTTTTGGGTACATTATAAAAGCAAAAATAGAAATGATTTTGGTCCGCTCTGTTTTCTGGAAGCAGAATGGTGCTACATTTCTCCTTTCAACATTATTTTCAAAAAAGAAAAAGAAAACATACAACCAATACATACAAGTCCAATAATTAGGTTGAAGTGGAGGCGCTTCAGTATATTATGAACATTTTGCAGGGAAAAGAAGAAAGAGTTACTAGCTGGATCTAACGGTCTCAATTGCAAGGACCAGATCATCAAACTTGGCCCCTGTGACTTCTTTTACAATCTTGTTGTCTTTGAGAATCTTGAAAGTTGGAACGACTTTTATCCCGAGCTCCTTTGCTAGCGGCTGCCAGCAATTAAAAGATAATACCACATGAGAACGAGACTGGAGTTCAAGCCAAGGTGTATTCACATGGCAAATCTACATACCTTATTGTCTTGGTTGCAATCAAGCTTTAGAAATACAACGTCAAGATGCTTCTTTGACAGTTCTTGAAACTTTGGAGCCATCACCTTGCATGGACCGCACCTGCAGAATTTACAGAATTAGAGATACTGGAAAAATCGTTGAAATTTATTCAAAGGTAGATAAAAGCCCCTATAATCAATGAGAAAATTCATTGACTTAGGTGCTGTTATACTGCAGTTTTTCTTACAGCGCCTAAGCCAAATCCGTTTACAAAAACCATCAAGTCTTTTTCACTTAGGCTTCAAGTGGATCACAACGTGACCCATATCCGATGCCATTGTACAAGCACGAGAAACAAAAAGTATTTACCAACCTTTGAATGATCCAAAATCTAAAGACACAAAGATTTAAAAATAATCTCAACTTCATTTACATGTATAAAAATCACACACACACTAATAAAAGTATATAAGCAGTATACAATCAAGGATACTAAATTATATCGCTTTATAAGCATTGGTATTGTCTGAAGATGGTCTAAGGAAACCTCCTTTCCTCCTTTTCGAGAAGCTGACAACCCCTTGATCCAATGCAGATGACTTTGGGTAGTTGTAAATCTTACACGCTCAGTCTAATAATTCATACTTGGATCAAATCATTGAAACCACTGGTTCTTGGATCCTAATTAAATACACGCCTTTGTGAATCAGGTGGTTGACTCCGATCAACCTCAATCTAGTACAAGCTCTGAACCCTTTACAGGCCTGGTCTCATCCCTTCCATCTTTTAATCATTCCGGTCCCCTGATTGAAGTCTAAATCGGGTTCATTTGCTTGGCTTCCTAGCTAAGGATTAAATTTCAGCTTGGGTACATAGCTAAGCACTTATTCATTTGCCAATCACACCAATGCCTAAAGGTCTAATAACTTTGGAGGAATTACAACACCAAAGCATGCTCAAGCCTGTGAAGATGGTAATGATTGCCCCAAGGGACGTATGATAGAAATTCAAGGTTCCTAAAGAGAAAGGTGATCACCGCAAAAGAGCACAAGTCAACAAAAAAAGCAGAATGTGATGACTTGTACATTACCACAAGTTAGATAACGGGATAATAATGGTTAGTCTAATCCTCCAATAGGAAAAATCACTTTATTAACAAATTCTAGTTAGTGCAAGTTGAATAGGCGGTTTGGAGCATTTGTCGATCATGTAAGGACTAACAAACACATCAGTCACACAAAACAGGCTGAAAAGTAGGAAGAGGGGGTAGAGGGAAGACAGGTTATGACAACCTAATAACTCAAAAGCTTCCCATGAGTAACAAGAAGACAAATCATATGATTTAATTGTAAAAAAATTATGTAGAATATCTTTGGAAACTTCCTACTTTTCACATCTCAGTCTCTAAACCAGCTGGGGGGCATTGGCAAGAAAACTCCAAGTTATGCACATCACAACACAAACCAACATTAAAGTAGGACACACTTCCTTGCTTCTAGTATCAGGTACAAGAAGAGATTAGAAACAATCATGATACAATCAGACAATGCTTGTATAGGTTCAATCTGAAACATAAACAACTCAATCTTTTATGCAAATTCATAATAGGAAACTTGGAAATTGTTATGTTACATTTGTAGCTGCAATGAGATGTTTCACGTGTGTTTATTCTTTTAAGACAAAAGATTTTGATTGATCAAAAAAGAAAAAGAAAAAGAATATACTTTGAATACATATAGCCCCTAGCCACTGCAATACATAAACATAGAAATCACACTTTGAAATGGTGAGCAACGGGTGCTGTAGCAAGACTGATTACAAAAGAGGGGAAATTGGCCACATCAAAATACCTTCTGGGCAGGTCAGTTTGATAATCAAAAACTGCTCAGCAAGATTTTAAACAGTAGGAAAAAAAAAAAAAAAAACACATTGATCACCTTACAGAGATGTTTCACACAATGCATTGAACAAATATTTAGATCTACTCTACTTTCCAAGCAGAGGAAGGTAAGCAGCATGTTGAGCAATACCATGTCTATAATAGCCAAAAATATATTCACGTCCAACATATTTAGGTACAAAAGGCAGATTGCATAAATCAATGCAATTTAGTTTCAAGTAAATTAATGAAGAGCATTTCTAACCTATCAAAAAAAAAAAAAAAAGTTAACTTAATGAAGAGCAGATCAAGTTTGTAAGTAAGATTACAAGCAAAAACCATGAGTGAAATCCCGGTGGCGAGCAGTAATATGGATATGGTGCTCACTTTCTCCCTAAACATTGTCACAGCATCCACTGAATCTAACTTCCAAAAACTATACCATACTACATAATAAATTATTTTCTCCATCTAGACCGCATTTCTAAATTCATTAAAAGTGAATAGCCACTAAATTTCAAACCCTTTTTAAGCCAAGCCTTTCAAAACTAAAAAATAAAGTCAAATCCACGTTGAAATATTCAAAATTCAAGGAATTTGATTCTTCAAATTCCTTGTCGATAATTTTAGCAGAATACTCCTCGTTTACTTTCCCTTTCAATTTTGTCCTGTCTTCTCAGCAACCAAACAGAAATTCACAAACATAAACATATTTCCATAAATTAACAAAAAAAAAAAAAAAAAACCAAATACTCCATTTTTCTTTCCTTGTTCAATTTTCTCGAGCTTTCTCAGTAACCAAACAAAGAAACAAACGAAACGAATATCATAACATTACCATTGGGTGTACATGTCGACGACGACAGTCTTGTCCCCGGCGGCCTTGACGAGGGGCCAGAAGGTGTCCTTGTTGACCTCGGTCACCTGGCCCACTTTTACTGTGGGCTCGACCGTGTCCAGGCTAGACCGCACCACCGTACCACGGGAAGCCCCGCTGCTCCTCTTCTCGCCCAAACTTCTTCTACTGCTATTCACGGTGCTCTTCGAGTAGGGAGCCAAGGAGGAAGACGAGAGCGCGATCGACTGCTTCGCTGAGCACAGAGGAGTCTGGGGAGAGCGAATGGGGGGAGGACAGAGAGACAGGTTCAGAGCCATTGGTCAGAGAGAGAGAGAGAGAGAGAGAGAGATTGTAGATTGTGAATTGTGATGGATGGAGAAGCTCCCGAACCAGTGTGTTTTTTTTTTTTTTTTTTTTTGCAGAGAAAAAACGAGAGGGGAGAGCGAGGCAGTTATGGAGATGGGCAAAAAGACTGGATTGACCTTCTCGTTCTGGTGGTTTATAAAAAACGCGGGGGTGTTTTTTTGTCTTTTAGTTAGTGTAAATTAAAGGAAGAGTGCATGTTAAGAAGACGGAAATATCCCTGAGTTTGGAGTGGCTGAGCTTTTTTCCACCACCTTCCAAATTGATCACAAATTACCAAATAATTTTATCAGATAACCATTTGATATTCATGTTAAGCTGGTTATGCTCTATTAAAAAAATATCTTCAAAAACGAGATAAATCAGATCTATAACAAATCAAGTTAAGTTTTTTTTTTTTTTTTGACCTCTAGAGGAATGGAGGAAAAATAATATATAGTTGGCGATAAATACAAAAAAGAAGTTAAAAATGAGATGCCAATTTTGTATTTATTTTATTTTATTTTATTATTATTTTTTATTTATGAAGAATGCCATATGCTTATAATATCTAAGTATATTTGTTGCATAAATTTTTGATAGAATTATAATATGTAACGGTTCTGTTAATCCCAAATAAGTTTTTTTTTGCTCTTGAAAAATAGAGGGCTATTATAGTCGAGAAATGTTAGACATTCTAATTTTTTTTTTTTTTTTTTTTATTTAAAAAATTGGTTCCCAAATGATGTATTACGATCGCATTAAATTATGGTACATTTTTCAAAATAATAAATCATATGAGATTGTGACACATCATTTAAGATTCATTTTTTTTTTGTTTAAATACTGTCTTCAAGAGGTAGCTCAATTAGCTGGGAATTACATCTCATGAAACGAAAGTCACTAGTTCTAATTTTCTCTTTTCCTCTTTTACGTGGACTTGTAAAAAAAAGAATTTAAAAAATAAATAAATAAATTGAGATGCCTAAGCATTCCCCGTTATAAACAGTTTTGGGATGTTATTCCCAGGAATATCCGCGTTCAGAGTAGGATGTGAAGAAACGTATGGTTGGTGGGTTTAGACTTTTTAGAGGTCATTCCATCAAAATTTTCCATTTTTTTTGGGATATTGAGAGCCGAGGTGTTGTACGAAGTGACAGCGATGCGGAAAATAATGGGATCGTGTGGTTTTAGGCCTGTGAAAAGACCAAATCGGCCTACAAGAAGACTCTAGTTTAGTAGTTTGCAAAAATCTTGGGATATTGTCATTTCATTTATATAATCTCCGGTTGGACAAAGAGATTTCAAAACAAAACAAAACAAAAAATCTTTTATGATTTTCGTTTTCTTTATTGCCTAAAAGAAAAAGGAAGGATTTCAACTATATATATTTCTTCTCACATAATTTGAGTAATTATATTTTCTTCTACTTAATGAAAAAATAAATAAATAAAAAATTAGTGCACAATGCGCGGCCCACGAAGAGGTGCTCATTAGTTTTTTTCTTTTTTAAAAAAATAAAAAATAAAAAGAAAAATTTGTTCTATTGATCCCAATGATTTGAGGTTATATTTATTTATTTATTTATTTTTTAAGGTTTTTAAAAAGTGACTAATCACTCATTTGGGTGGGAGAAAAAGCAAATTGGTCTATATCATTAAAAAAGTTGACAAAATTTGTTAATGTGCCACATAAGTACTAATTATATTAAAACACGTGTTACATACAATTTAAAAAATAAACAATATATTAAAAAGAAATAAATAAAATAAACAAAAAAGGAAAACAAGAAAAAATGGAGGCGGTGATTGAGTCACTTCCTTTGCCTAAATGAGGGCCGGCCGAACCACCATCAAGACTATAGGGGTGGTTCGGCTACCTCGTTGGCCAAAGGTGTTTGCAAGAAAACTAGAAACTACGCCAAGTGCTTAGAAGCTTTGGAAACTAATTCCTGAACTCCATCAATATCGAACCTCCAAGATCTTGCTAAAATAGCTCTTAGTGTAGCACTAACCAATGCATCAAAAAGAATCTTACATTGATGATCTGTTCAAGATAAACCACACATTGCACCTGTTGAGAAGTGCTCCTCCTGGTATGAAGCAATGGTGCCATCATTTTGAAGCGCACTCAATGAATTAGAAGAAGATGTTTTAATGGACAAACTATGAAACAAAAATCGTTAGCGAGAGTCTATGCCATTAGGTATGAAAATGATTTGGCTTTTGGTGGGATTCAAGTTCCATCTATTTCGACTGAAACAAATGGGGGTGGTCAACCCCTCACCCCTCCCCCCCTATTTTGCCAAAGGGGGTGGTGGCTCGACCACCCCTTCCATTTTTATTTTTTTTTATTTTTTTGTGATGAACCGCAATTGCCTTGAAGTAACAATGGCAAGAAACATAGCCATCACAATAACCATAGCAGAACATCTTAACATCAACACATTAAAGATAATAAATAATGCAGCGAAAACAACCAAACATAGTGCATCACATAACACAAAAAGCTAATAAACTGACATCTATATTATAAAAGTTTACATTGTATTATTACACAACAAAATACACAGTTAGACAAAAGTGCTACATGCATCACAATAACCTAACACATAATAAATATATATACACTACAAAAAAGAATAAGAAGAAGATGTACACAAAAGGTAGACTAATGGAACTAGTCTAACAAAACCCAAGGCATAATATAGCCTAAATCATAATAGCCCATTTATAAGGCTACCGATTCATCATTTATGTTTTCGTCACCTGCAACAACAATGTCTATGTGATTGTGGAGTTACCACAATAACATAGGCGGATATGTGAGTCTACAGTCTCAGCAAATATATAAATCACCGACTTTTAACAATGAGCCAATTTTTATAAGATTTAGTTTTACCATGAGTTTATAATAATATCTACGATAGGTTTTACAATTTATTAAAGCAAACCATATCTAATAAAGTAAACACTATAAGGAAATAAGTCTATACAATGTATTGCCTTAGCTCTCTCTCTCTCTCTCTTTACACACACACACACACACACACATATATATTTTGTATCTTGCATTATAAATATATACGTACAAATACATCTAAGCCATAACATAACATTTATATCATATAACTCAGCTACACACATATACATGCAATCTACATCCCATCAAGAGAAACACATGCATACGAACATATCTAAGCAAGAAACAACTCATAAACATCAACCTAACTAAATACACATCTTAAACATCAAATATAGTTTGTCTTATGCAATGCAATCATTCATTCATTAACATTTTCATTCTTTCTCATGTCTCTCTAAGAACTTGTTCCTGACAACTTCTCAAGAATTTGTCCTTTGCTTATGGCTTATAGGGACTTGTCCCTTTGTTTAACTTCCTTACTTTGCTATCAGCACTGGGAGTTTGCTCAATCATCATACTGGGGGACTTCTCCCACCTTATTATTGTAGGGTTAACAGTACTAGAGGACTTGTCCCTTGGTTATGCTGGAGACTTGTCCCAATACTTTAATATCTTATTCTCATTTCTTCATTCGTGCACATGATCATGATGCATTAATAAAAACTAGCATTCCTTTGCTTTCATAACCATGCAATATTCAACATATTTTCTTAACACATGTAAATCATCAAAAGTACACATAGTTATTTTTATTCACAAAATGTTCGAATTAGTCAACACATATCACAAGCACTATACTTCCATGAAAAACCAAAGAAACTTAGGGTTAATCACAACCACAAGACCAATTAACCCAGTCCATAGACAAATCTAGGTTTAAAACAAAAACCCTCAAATCAAGAAAAGTTAGGGTTTTAGTTCTTACCTCGATTAGACGGAAAAATATGAAGTTTCAACTCTGCAAATCTTCTACTCAAAGTGCAGGTATTGCGTAGAACTCTACTCCACACAAAATTACTAACGAAATTTTTAGGATTAAGCATTATCTCCAAAAATTAACCTAAAACATATAGATCATAGGATTTAGGTTTATACCGTATATTAATTGGAGGAAAATGAGCTCCAACACCAAATATCAACAACCCATTGCTTAGAAATGGTGTAGGAATCTTCCAAAAGCTCCAAGACTCCAAAATGGACAATACCCACCAAGAGAGGGCAAGAGAAAATGAGAGAGAGAGAGAGAGAGAGAGAGAGAGAGAGAGAGAGAGAGAATGGGCGCTTGAGAAGCTGAAAAATTGTGATTAAGCTATTTATATTATGGCATCTCATCCGTAAACTCGTTCATATGCAACTACAAATGAACAACTCTATTGATAACTGGTTTGATGGCTTGCCAGAAGAGGAGCAACCCTAACTTAACCCTGTATGATATCTTGTACGAACGCCATTGCAAACAGATCATTCTATCCAATCCTCGTTCGCTGCTCGTCCGAACTATATAGTAAAAGAACTAATGAACCAATGTGACCTGACCTTGTACTCAACTCTTACAAATGCCTATTGCAGGCGAGGACAATGGACCACTTTTCTAATATCTCATTTTGATGCATTGCAAACGAGAATATTGGGCAACATTTTTCTCCATATTTTCTTAAGTACAATTTCATTCTTGGTGTTTTGGGCTAACAACTAAATGTTGGGGATCATGCGTTAATCCAATTATACGCAGCGGAATACCGATCTTAGAAAATTTTTCTTCAAGATAAACAAAACTAGATAATTCTAGATACTTTAAACTAGAGTAATGTTTCTTGCACAACTCTAACTACTTTTTTTATGATCAACCATTGAATTTATTTTCTTACATGTGGGCCCTAAATATTCAATGGTTGATCTTAAAAAAAATGTTGTTAGAGTTGTGCAAAAATTATATAGGAATTATGCAAGAAACATTACTCTTTAAACTAACATGTTTAGAGTACTTACAATCGAAACGGCCTCTCCTAGGCTACTAGGGCCAGTTGACTAGTTGATTTGCTCTCTGCATGTTGAAGAACGTATTCTTTGTATTCTTGACTCAACTTTCATATCTTCTCTTCGATGACGGAATATGACCATGAATGTGGACTCCCAACTTGAAGTAGTAAATTAGTAAATAATACTTCATTATAGCCATTTATTTATAAACTTGGATTTACTCATATAATAGGGTTAGGAGATAATTCAAAAGATGAAGCTGAGATAGCATAGGAGTTGAACTCCTCATCCTAGCTACAATAGTGCACGGCCAATGGGGAGATAATATCTCCCCATGCATCTAGGGCTAGGTTTTTAACCCTAACCCATTGCTACATATTTTTCAACATGGGCTTGGCTTTTTATCCCTAAGGCATAATGCTCCTTTATCTCTACTCAAGCCTTTGGAATTAATTCCAAGAGTCCATAGCTCTTAACTGCTTAAGCATATAGAATTAATTTATAAACCCATTGCAATTAAATTGCTTAAGCCCATAGAAATTTACTACTAAGCCCAATCATTTCTAAGTAATGAGCCACTTAAGAATCATATTCCTTTGGCCCATGTTTTATTAAATAAAACAATCCAGCATAAATAAATATATAACCGAGACTTATAGTAATTGATCAATTTACATCAACTCAAGACCTGAAGGGAAAAATGCAATTTGCTTCAAATAGGTATGTGAGAATTTCATACGACCCTATTTAATTACAATTGATTCCATTAAACAAATGTGACTGCACTCTAATAGGTATTTTCAAATTACTGAATCAATCCCCATGACATATTTATTATATATTACCCCTTCATGGAATCATTCCGTAGTCGAACTAAAGTCAATATACTGTTACTTAGTTCACTACTTCTTTTCTTTGATACTCCTGATTTAATTACATGATAAATCCATTTTGTGCCTTATGAGTTTTTCATCTCACCTTGCATAAAATAAAGTTTCAGTAAATTCCACCGAAACATTTCGGCTTGAGCTTTAGGATAATCAACCTCATTAAATCTACATTAAGGAGAATATTCTTTATTGCTTTGTTCTTTTTGACAAAGGATTTGGATTCCTTCTTGAAAAATGTGTTCCCATAATGTTACATGCGATCACCCAACTCACAGAAGTGTTGACCAGTGATTTGATCTCATTCTTGTACATCAAAGTGACCTACACTTCACATCTGAGTTTGCAATCTTCTCAAGATTTAGAGTAATTGTTATAAGTTATCATGCACATACATCATTCTTAATCACAGTGTTGAAAGAATGATGACTCACGTGGTCACCGTTTGGTGCATGACACTACCTTGCACTTACACCAACATATCAACCCGAAGCCCTTTTTACTTCTCCTAATCAAGATAGATTGTTAAGATTGATATGCTATAGTCTAGATGGATTGCCCAGTTCCATTTACGACTACAAACAATCTTTTATAAATTACAAGGACCTATGCCTATGACTTTCTGTGTAATAATCTCATTACTCACACCTTAGTTAAATACAATGTAACTTAGGGTCCTTACATGTATATCATATGATAAAATCAAACATATATGTACATGTAAAGAAATATATATATATATATATATATATATATATATATATATATATATATATATATATATATATATATATATATATATATATATATATATATATATATATATATATATATATATATATATATATGTTCAATGTTCAATATTACACAATTTGTTGAAAAGCAACTTAATGCAATTGAAATGAAACGTATTCTCCCACTTGTCCTTGATTCCAATTGGACAATTATCTGTAATCCTTATTCACGAAATGAAACATCTAATGTTTCACCAAAGCAAGTAACTAGTGAATAAGATATAACATAACTTAGTCACAATAAAATCATGCCACGTCATTATCTCATTGAGAGACTATCCCTAAGAAACATCTTCTCACTTGAGATAACTATTGCGTCTCTATGAGTCGCAAAAGATTCTTGGTCATAGTTTGGAGTTAATAATCCTTTTGTTGCTATACCTCTTCAACCAACTGCCTTACCTACAAAAGTAACCACATTTACTTTTTAGGCAAAACTATATGAGACTTGTCAATAATCCTTTGTTAGTGTAGAAAATTAGAGAAAGTGATACCCCTTCTCTTATCTCTTCACCTATCAGGACATAGAGAGAAGCCCAAAGAAGTCACCATCTTCCCTTCACTATTGTGAGTTTCGGCCAGCAACAAAAACAGAGCGCAAGCTCTCTATTTTTCTTCTCTATTTCCTTCGCTGTTTTGGTTTTTACAGAACAAGAAACACACTCATTTTCTGTCATTTCATTGAGCAAATCTTTTAGAAAAAAATTGCCCTCTCTTATTCTCTCTGTGTACTCGGACAGTGACGATAAAGAGAAGAAAATTTATGTGGAAACTCTCTACTTCTCACCCAACCCGTAACTCTTGATAAAAAGAAAAGAAAATTCATTCAAAGAATGCCCACCTTCACTTCTAGTAACGCACATACAAGAGAGAAAAATTTCAGAAAAATAATTCTCTTAACCTCTCTACTTCTCACCCAACCCGTAACTCTTGATAAAAAGAAAAGAAAATTCATTCAAAGAACGCCTACCTTCACTTCTAGTAACGCACATACAAGAGAGAAAAATTTCAGAAAAATAATTCTCTTAACCTCTCTTTGTGTGGACATCATCACTTTTGTAGAGAGTGTAAACTCTCTCTGCCTCTTTTAAATTTCCTCTCGGTAAGGACTGCTACTCTTTCTTTGGTTCAGTTTTATTTTCTTTAAATATGGGCTCACTATCTCTTTTTGGTTGGACTAGTGTATAAAACTATATATCTCTCCTTCACTCTCGGTTGGATAGCAGCAGGTGGCACAACTTGTCACACCCCTGTTTTGGTAAATAAGGGAAACGCGAACTAAATACATGCAACAATAATTAAAGACTAAAATAATTAAGGCACACATGAAAGAGTATTTTCATAATATCATTAGCAGCATCAAAACATATATCCTACCAGGGACTATTGTTCATTACAATTTAACTAACAAAAGTGCGGAGGCATACACAAAAATCAACAACTAAGTTGTTGATAGCCCTCCTAATTACACATAGGACTGCATGATGTACAGCTACAAAAAAAACAAGCTGTACTAAAACGAACTAGTCGCTCTACGGTCCAAGGAAAAGACAGGATCCCCAGGCTGCTAACTGATATTATGATTAGACTGCTACATCAGCTACATTATAATACAATAGGTCCAAGTCTCCCACTCATAGGGCTAGATTTGGGGGTCCTCGACCACCAATAGGCCTACTGGCACTCCGTCTCTCAGCACTATTATGTATACTGCCATCTGAAAAAGGTTGAGGGAAAAGGGGTGAGTTCGACAACTCAGTAAGGAAATTACAATACCAGGGAAATAAAACATGTTATAAAATCTTCATGCCATAATCTTTAGTCATGCATAATGACAGTTTATGCAAAATAACCAAATGAAAAATTAAAACTGAGTTTATAAGTATAATTAACAGAAATTAAAATAATTGAACAAGAAACATGAAATAATAGCATGAGAAATTTATAAATGATCAAGTGAATTCTTTTCATCTAATTTTCTTTTAAAACTGTAATTGTGGTTTATCCCTTTATAGACTCTACACCGCTATTTCCCGTGAGCGAAGCACGTTGGCTTTGTCCAAATGACCTATAGACTCAGCCTGTTGTCACAGAGAAGAGTCGCCGGGTTGGGGATCTTCCCTAGGTGAAGGCCAACCCCGGCCGGTAGCACATACTGTCTTTTGGTATGCTTGCCTTGCTACTCTATATGGTACCGATCATAACTATAGTAGTGCCGCAGGGTTAAACAATTACCGCACATGAACAATTTCTGTAATTCTATAAGCTCTGCTATAACTGTATACTTTGCTTTAAAACTGTAAGAGCCGTTTTCATAACTATAGTCTTGTACAGATTTTAAACTATAAATCCTCTTTTCATTCAAAATTGTATCCATGTATAATTCATAAACTTTGTAATGCTCTATAATCATAACTTTAAAATGCTCATAATCATAACTGTAAATCTATGCACAAAATTGCATGATTAATAACATGAGTAATAAAAGCTTAACTTTGATATAATTAAGATTACATGAGTAAATGCTTCGTAAAATTTCCCAACACTTTTCTCAAAAGATTTATAATAAAATCTTGTTGGGGGTTTTACGGTGTTGTATCCTCTTACCTTGCTAAACAAAAGTTTGAAATGTCCTTCTACCTATACAAATCATAAGAGTAAATTTTAGAGTGGTATTTTGAATTTTAGATAAACGTTTAAATTAAAATACACAATTTATAATATATCATTTATAACGAATAGCTATAAATTTTAAAATTTAATAAATTTTTGCTTGCATAAAATTTCTACCTAAATTAGACCTTATACTTACACTACCCATATATTTATACATTTTCCCTGGAAACACCAAGCCTTGAGATAAACTAATAAAACTCAAAATTTAATCTCAAAATTTTACAAATCCAAACCCCATACTCACGGGTCTTCCCAAAAATCATACCATACACAAATTTCGGCCAGCACTAATTCAAATAGAACACTCCCAAAATCATATATATAACTTGAACTTTAAAACATGCAAGTAAAATAGCTCAGGGCTTACAAAAATAAACTAACAAAGGTATATAAATAAGTATGCAAATTATCACCAATAACCAATTAAGGTAACCGAAACCCATTATCAAAGTTAAGCTTCAAATTCAATTAACAACCATTCGGTTATCAACAGGGAGTCAATATTCTCATAAGAAAATTTCACACCACTTATATTATCAAAAATTCCACACAAATCAAAACCCACGAGATTATTATTATTTTTTTTCAACAACTCCACCACTTCTCCAGGAACTTCATCAAAAACAAACCCAACCATGGAAATCAAGTCTAAAAATTATACTTACCCCAAAAAAATCTTCCGATGCCCATTCTGTTCTAACAACCCACAAATTAAAATTTGAAATCTAAGGGTTTGATTCTACTTAAAATTCTCCTAATTAATAACTTATCCTCAAAAAATAAAAACCCATAAATTTTTCACTTACCCATGAAGAAAATGGGCTTCCTATGGTATGGGTATCGGAGAAATCGCCGAAAAAATGCTCTCCGGGGACGTCGCCAACATGGGACCGTGGCCTGCCGGCCCGGCAGTGCCGTCTGCCCAGTCCGGTGGCCAGCCCACCGGCTAGGTCTTCTCCCTTCCTCCCCTCGCTATCTCAGCCAATCTCCCATCTCTCCCTCATCTCAAACTCTCATCTCTCTCTAATCTGGTAGAAGGAAAAGAAAAGAAAAAAAAACAGAGAAGGAAGAAGAAAAGAAGAAGGAAAATAAGAAGAAAGAAAAAGATGGGTCTGGGACTTGTATGAGTGATTGAGAGGAGAGAAAAATAATAACATATATATCTATAAAACTAAAGAAAATATATTGAAAAGAAAACTCAGAAAATACATGTCCAATGACTTGCAAGTTTCTGATTTTCTGAAGGTGTGAAGGGGAAGGGTAAATTATCTTCTGAAAACAAAGTGAAAAGGTGAAGAAGAAGAAGATAGCCACAATATATTTAACTTCAGATTCAAGGTGGACGTGGCTTGAAAAAGCTAGGCGTAACTGCCAAGTGTCATAAAAAAAACTACTTTACGTGAATGAGATGAAATGTTCTTTGGAGAAGTCACGCCTCCTTTCCTTATTAAAGAAGACTCTACAAATACTTGTGTGCCACGCAAATCTAGGATGTCCAGAATAAAAAAATGAAACCCATTCTCTTGTAAAAAAAAAATTCCACACGTCCCTCTGATCTGCATATATATATATTTTAATACTTAATAACACCTTCTCTTTGTTTATTATTTATTTATTATTATTTTTTTCAAAAATAATAATATTCTAATTATTACGTATTTTTTTTTTTCTGAGGTGTTATACAACTCCTTTTAGTTTTATAAGCCTTGGTAAGCTTCTAAACTCTTAGTTTATGTTTTATCATTTTAAACCTTTAAAGGGAAAGAAAACGTGTTATTTGTCTCTGTCACTATTCGGCCAACAGAAACTCCTACCTTTGCACTTTATCTTTTGGCCGATGAAGTAGACATGTGTGTGTGTTTGTGAAGAAAAACATGTGTGTGTGTGTGTGTGTGTGTGTGTGTGTGTGTTTGTGAAGTAAAACGTGTGTGTGTTTGTAAAGGAGACGTGTGTGTGTATGGAAAAAATGTGTGTGTGGGTGTTTATAAAGTAAACCGTGTGTGTGTTTGTGAAGTAGACATGTGTGTGTTTGTAAGGAGACGTGTGTCTGTTTATGGAAGATGTGTGTGTGTATAGACATGTGGGTGTGTGTTATAGATTTGTGTGTGTAAATTGAAAAATGTGTGTGTTTGTGAAGAGGACATGTGTGTGTATGTGGAAAACATGTGGGTGTGTGTTATAAACGTGTGTAAATTAAAGATTTGCTTTTACTAATTGCTACTTATAGATATATTTAATTGATCATTGAAATTAATATGTGTGTGTTCGTGTGTGTGCTATATATATATATATATATATATATATATATATATATATATATATATATATATATATATATATATATGTTGTTGGGTTAATTTGTAATAGTGAAAATATTTTCGAACGTCGTTCCTTTGCCCAAATTTTATAAAATCAAAATAAGAATTTTGATAATTTATGCCATTATGTCGTCCATTTAATATAAAAGTATAAAACTCATTATTTATACTAATGAGGTTACTATATCTAATTTATGCAAAAAACATGGATATGTTTTTAATGATAATGCCATTATAATGCTTATGTTAGTTTAGAGGTATTTTATAAATTAATCTTATAGAAGTCATAATGATGCTTATCTTGCTTTGTACAATATATAAAAGAGTTGAAATAATGCCTACAAAAATGTAAGATATTCAAAACGAACATTATGATAGTAAGTGTTTTAAAACATAATTGTAAATATAGCATGTTCACGTTATATGCCAAAATGATGTTTGAAATAGCATTTAGATTATGATAAATTAATTAGAAACTAAAAGTGACAAAGATAGTAAAATAATATTTTAGTACTGTGTGTGTGTGCTGATTTATTGTCACATGAATAAAATATTGCATTGCAGTGAACACCTGTGTGTGTGGGAACTCCTGTGAAGCAAGAGACTGTAAGCATTAAATATTAATGAGGATAATACTGATTTCTATAATGTTATGTTTATGTTTTATTTAAATTAGATGCGTGTGAATGGATATTGCATACTGTGAATAATGGACTTATTAATATTGGGTTGAATGAGTCCAAAAAGTTCAGGATAAGAATGTTTGCATGAACCAAGAACAATAATAATTAGTATTGGGAGGAACGGCTCTCAAAGTACTAGGAGAGGAACGTGCACTACAAAAATTTGAGCCCTTTTTTTTTGAAACGTTTTGAGAACGGGTCAACGCATCAAGTATTAAAGACTCGAATTGAGCCTTTTTTTTTTTTTTTACCTAAAACGGCTTTAACCGATTATAGCCTTTTTTATAAAAAATGCTCAAAACAGTTAGAACCGCTTTTTAAAAGCGGCTCAAAATAGTTAAAGCCGCTTTAGAAAAACGGTTCAAATTTTTGAACCGTTTTAAGGACCCTAAAATGGCTCTAAATAATTTTTTTTTTTTTTTTTTTTTTTTTTTTTTTTAAAAAAAAAAAAATTAAGCTGTTTTAGGGTCCCTAAAACGACTAAATTAAAAAAAAAAAAAGAAAAAAAAAAGAAAAAAAAGGGACATGCAGAGCAGCGTTTGGTTACCTAGATAACTAAAATCCACCATTTATTATTTTCTTTTCCCCATTTTCTGAACAACCAAACAGATTATAACCATTTCTCAAACACAATTCACGGCCTAAAGAAAACAAAAGGAAATAAATCTTTTTTTATTTTCTTTAATGAATGAATATGGTCTGCTGCAACCATGGCTAGATGAATCACAATCAATAGAAAAAATATTCTATCACGTTACTGCAACAACAAAGCAGTAGACAACACAAAACACCAAAACCTTTACAACAGAAACACCTAATACCGCAACAATAAAGCAGCAAAAACAGAAAACTAAACGGAACAACAAATTCTTCCTTGATGCTTTCAACAGGCTTCCATCAAATTCAATCACAATATCACCTAGACAGATCCAGCACGATCAGCAGGTGATCCAGGAGTTACCTAGTCAAAAAATGGGAAAACCATAAAAAAATGAGCAACATGCATTTTTTTCAAAATCAAAATTTCCAAACTTATCTAAAAAATAATAAAAAATCAAAACTCAAGAGACCCACAGCTGGGTCTCTTGAGACCCTGCCGTGGGTCTCTTGTGGGTCCCAAGAGACCCACGGCTGGGTCTCAAGAGACCCACGTAGACAGTGATCGGAGAGAGAGGAAGAAAGGAGAAGAAGAAAATGAAAGAAGAAAGAAAGGGAGAAAGGAAGATGATGGAGAGTTATGGAGACATGAGAGTGACGATTAGAGAGAGAGAGTAAAGAAAGAGATCTAAATTTTTAATGGTGAGTGAAAGGAAAAAAAAAAATTTAATTCAAAAAGTTGAATTTTTTTTTTTGCTATGCCCGAGGGACACGAAATTTCCGTGTCCCTCCCAAAATTTAGAGCCGTTTTCCAAAGCGGCTCCAAATGGAGCCGTTTTTCAAAACGACTCGAACTTGAGCCGTTTACTTTCAAAACGGCTCCAACTCGTGCTGTTTTCTTTCAAAACAGCTCCAATCACTTATTTTTATTTTTAATTATTTTTTTTATAACTAAGCATATAGTATTACATAGTAATTATAGGGAAAAATACACATAAAAAATATTTTTAAAAAACAAATTAAAAAAAAATTAAAGAAAAAAAGGAAAAAAACAAATTTTTGTTTAAAAAAAAACTGAAAATTATTAAAAAAAATTAAATAAACAAACAAAAAAAAAAAAATGTGATGGATCGTGGTACGATCAGTGTGATAGATCATGGTACGATCAATGTGATAGGTTGTGGTACGATCATGTGTGATAGATCGTGGTACGATCTATGTGATAGGTCGTTGTACGATCATGTGTGATCGATCGTGGCACGATCATGATTGATCGTTGTACGATTTATGTGATCAATCGTGGTAGGATCTAAGTGTGATCGATCGTGGTACGATCAATGTGATCGATCGTGGTATGATCTATGTGTTCGATTGTTGTACGATCTATGATCGATTATGGTACGATCAATGTGATCGATCGTGGTACGATCTATGTGATTGATCGTGGTACGATCAATGTGATCAGTCATGGTACGATCTATGTGATGGAACGTCGTACGATCATGTGATCGATCATAGTACGATCTATGTGATCGTTCGTGGTATGATCTTTGTGATCGTTCGTGATACGATCTATGTGATCGAACGTGGTACGATCAATGTGATCGATCGGGGTACGATCTATCATCGATCGTGGTACGATTTTTGACTGATCGTGGTACGATCATGTGATCGATCGTGATACGATCAATGTGAGACTTTTTTGTTGTTGTTGTTGTTTAAACGGCTCTAATTTGAGACCCTTTTTTTTTTTTTTTTTTTTTTTTTTTTTTTTTTGTTTGTGTTTAAACGGCTGCAATTAGAGCTGTTTTGATCAAAACGACTCCATTTCAAACCATTTTGTTAAAAACGGCTCAAATTAGACCCGATTTAAAAACGGCTCTAATTAGAACCGTTTTCGAAAAACAGCTCATATTAGAACCGTTTTAACAAAATGCCTCTAATTAGAGCCGCTTTTGTTAAAACGACTTAAATTAATTTGACCTGTTGTAACGAAAACATCTCTATAATCGGGGCCATTTTAGAAAAAAAAAAAAAAAAAAAAACGACTCAAATTAGAGCTGTTTTATCGAAAACGGCCCTAATTAGAGCCGTTTTTACCAAAATGGCTCCAAAATTAATTAGAGCCCTTTTAATAAAACGGCTCTAACAAAAATGGCTCAAAAAGCCTTTTTTTTTTTTTTTGTAGTGGTGGGATGTACTCTACTAGTACGAAAATATGCTAATAAAAAGTAATGTGGGAGGAACGGCTCCGAGGATAATCACTAATTGAGTAACGGCTCAAAACGAGTGGTGTGCAAGAACTAAATTGAAATGTTTAATATTCTGCATATAAAACTGCCACTTCATCATTATGTTATCTCTGTCCTTAAATAAAACATTAAATATCATGTTATTGAAAACAGTTAACTCACTTATGTGTATATGGGATTATGGTGTTATCCACCATCTTATAGACGATTGTGCAGGAGCTGAGAACGATGAGTACCTGGATTTCCGGGATCCTTGTGCTATTCCTGATTATATAAATGAGGCCATCTAGTATCTCATTTTGTATGGTGGACTTTCTGCATAGTTTATCTTATTTGATAATGTTAGACTTATCTTATGCATTTCTTGATATGTAGTGTTTTATTTTATGGTTTGTAATATGGCAATAATTATGCAAAGTTAACGCCGCATGTGACACTTATGTTATCGCATTTAGTGTGTATTTATTATGTAAGACACTTGGATTATATTTATGTATAATGAGGTATTTCAGTCAAAGCTTTGTATATGCAAGGGGATTGTCCCTATCTTTTCAAAGAAAAAAGAAAAAAGATATTCATATTTTTCGTTGCGAGATTTATCGTCTCTAAGGTAGTAATATCACGTAATTATGTAGATATAATTACTTACGGGTCGTTACAGTGTGAACCAATATCTTTCTAACAAATAGCACTATATAGTTTCCATAACCTTTGTTTCTTTAAATAAATTAGGTAGAGTATCATTTTTATTACAAAAACATTTAATCCTCATATTCCACAATATCTTTGGTGTGAACAAAAAATATCAACTGGGATACAATTCATATATTTTGATGAGTTATCCTAAGAGATACTTTGATTAAATCAAAAGTCCTTTATGTATCTTGAAACTCAGATAATTTCATACATAAACTTCTATTCTTATAACAAGTCAAAATACCTTAACCAAAACATATACCTATTCCAAGCTTTATCTTCAAATAAAAGAACATTTTCGTCATATTATCCTCCAACAAGAAGGATTCTTAGACTAGGATCTTTTCAAGATTGGAATACACGTGTCAAATTTGACACGTGTATTCTAATACTCGTATCAAACCATTTTGACACGTGTATTAGAATACACGTGTCAGATTTGACACGTGTATTCCAATACACGTGTCAAAACGTTTTGACACAAGTATTGCAATACACGCGTCAAATTTGACACGTGTATTGATATACACGTGTCAAACCGTTTTGACACGAGTATTGGAATACACGTGTCAAAACGGTTTGACACGTGTATATCAATACACGTGTCAAATCGATTTTTTTTTTAAAAAAAAAATCCAAATCGAATTTTTTATTTAAATTAAATTTTAATTTAATTATTTAATTGTATTTTTAAATTAAATTAAAAATACAATTAAATAATTAAATAAAAAATTTAATTAAATAAAAAACTCAATTTGGAATTTTTTTTCAATTTAATTTTGTTATTGTTTTTTAAAATTTATTTGGGTTAATTAATTTTTTTTTTTTCAAGTTTTATTATTTCCGACCACAAATAACGCAATATTTATTTTACTCAAAAACAGCACAAAATCATATTACACAAACCAATAGTTAATAACATATTCGTTAACTACGCAAATATTTACGAACAAAAAATAATTACACAAAATATCTACAAATCTGAATGGCGTCCATGCGAATCACGAGGTACCGTCCCAGGCGTGTTCTCGCCAACCGGCGATTGCTGCGCATGGAATGGTGTAGCGGGCGAAGGTGCAGCGACAGTGGAGTGCTGGCTCAGCTGTTGTCCAACAGGCGGCAACGTACCAGCCGTTGTCGAATTACCTGCAAATAATATAGACAATTAAAGTATATAATATTACTTGCAAAATTAAAGGGGTAATGAAAACAAATTGAAATTAATTTTGTCTTATACACAATATAAATCATACCTGCAGATGCACTACTAACAGACGACGTACTACCTACGTGTGCAGGTGAAGACTGAGTACCAAGACATGGTGCTGATACTCCCATGGAGGACATGAAGACCTCAAACTGTCACATGCGCTGCTCCATGGCATCGAACTGTTGCACGCGCTGATCCATGGCGTCGAATTGTTGCACGCGCTGCTCCAACCGGTCATTCCTCACTCGCTCAGCCTGTAGCTCCGCTTGGATCTCTTCCATCTTCCGAGCGTGTTCGGCCCAATCCCGAGACGTGCCCTGAGATGGTCCCCCCTGTGACCGAGGCCTATATGAGAAACATGTCCCCCGAACAGGTGTGACATTCGGCCCAACCTGCCGAACCCTCCCTGCATACTCAGGCCTCCCAACCGCCTGTTCGTAAGCGTCGTTCGGTGCCCAACACACCGTGTCTGCGGAGACGCTTTGTTTGGCGGCTGGATCACTGGATAAACTTTGCGTCATCCTCTCCTGTACGTCGTTAACATGAAAAACTCATATATTGAATAATGACATATCACACATAATTTAAAAATATTAGTAAATTAAATCAGTAGCATACGCATAGGACCCGTGTACGTTCATTCACGTAAGTGCCGTCCTTCCTTGCGTGGGTCTTCACGAACGACGCGGCGCAAGTGGGGGGCGTGCCAGATGTACATGTCTGTCGTCATGCAGTTGACATATATAACAAACAGATAGCGATAAAAATAGTATAAAGAAAAAGAAAAACAATTAGCAACAAATATTAAAAACATAAACATATATTTTTTCATACCTCCCGTACAATGGGGAAGGTCATTCTGCTCCCGCAGTCTCTTCATCCGTTCAGAGGTTGCCTACGCATTGAACATGAAAATAAAAATGTAAGCATTGACACACTTAAATTAAAACTAAAATTAAATGAACTGTTATTAAAAAACCACAACATTTTTTTGGCCTACATACCCTTTTATGCTCAGTGCACCAATCTCTCAGCAGGAACTCTACATCTGCTGCATCATACAGCGCAAAAAAATTGTCCGGCATTCTCGCACGGATACTCTCGGGCGTGTCACCGTCTCCAATACATAGTTTGGTTTTGAACCTCGACTTCCACGAGCGGTGCTTACGGCCAATATCATTCCACGCCTCCTGTTGTGCCTTGCGCTCGTCTACTGATACAGGTAGATAGAACTCCTCCTGCACATTCAATCAAAACATTATAGGTTTAAAAACTTCAAGAAAAACATTAATCTCAAGTTTAATTCAAATAAATAATTAAATTATATTCATAAACATACCATCAGCGCGTCCCACATTGCCTGCTTAATCTGCTTATTTACCATTGCCCATTCGTCCCGCATGTGTATGTAGGACCCACTCCTGATCAGCTTGCCCTCAGCCCGCCGAAAACGATTGCAGGCTCGTCCTACAGGTTGTATAGCAGCATTGTACTGCAATACAACCTTCTTCCCCTTCGGGAGCACCCAGTTTCTCTCTGGGTCCTTAATCACCTCATAATATATGGTTCCGTCTGGGTTGTACCCTAATGAAAAAAATATTCAACATTTAATTGGTTAACACTAAAAAACATATATATATATATATATATATATATATATATATATATATATATATATATATATATATATATATATATATATATATATATATATATATAAACAAATTGTAATCAAATAGTTATTTTTTTTTTCCAAACAAAAAAAAAAAATTGGTAACATAATATGAGTTTTAAGGATGTCTAAATATGTACTTACCCATCAACCGAATCTGCTCAATCTCTATGTGCTAGGTCGCTGGGTCGCCTGCAACCTCCTCGCCAACCCCTCCGGCTGGTGGAGGCTGCTGGTCATCATCTGAATCCATATCCTGGGGGCTACCGGGGGTCAACTGATCGGTACCCAACATCGCAACGTCCTCCTCATGGGTACTCTGGCTCCCCCCCACATCTGGCATCTGACTCTCACCGGAAAGTGGCACCTGGCTCTCACCAGATAAAGGCATCTGGCTCTCTACATGCCCCGGGCCCTGACTCGCCCCCGATGCTGGCATCTGTCTCGCCCCCAAAATCTGGCCCTGCATCGCCGCCTGTGCCGGTATCTGTCCCAACCCCACAGCCAGCATCTGCATCTCCCCGGTCTGTGACAGTGGAAATCTACCATCCTACATCTCACTATCAGGGTTACACGTCGACAGTACACTATACGTATATGGAAAGTACGGCGCATAACCCTATGGCCCCATCCCCTCTCGTACCCACCATCGATAGGCGTTACCCGGTTGGGTGAACCCTATCTGAGATAATGTCGGCAGCTCCGACAATGGAGAGCTGCAAGGTCCAGCTGTGCTGGTCTGCCCGTGATTTGAAGTGGGCACGGCCACCGTACCCAGCAACAATGGTCTATAAGCCCCGTTTGGGTGGTGTGGCCACACCGTAGTATATAATGCTGTCAAATCAGTGGGCGTGGTCATGGGGGGAACGGGTGGGCGAGGTGCCCGATATGCATAAGGAGGGGGTCTCTGGTCCATCAATACCTGCGAACAAATGTAGACAAATTAATTAGAATATGTTTTTTTTATATATTTTTAATGAATATGCAAATTACACAACGAAATTTATGCAAATAATAAAAATTTGTATTGAGTTCAAGCGAATTGTACAAACAATATATATATCAGTCAAGTGTATTGAGTTCAAGCTAATTATACTCACAACAAATACATCAATCATTGTATCACGGGAGCTTCAATCGGATCAATGTCGTGCCTGTCGTACTCGAATTCATCATTCGTATCGGGTAGGTCATCAGTGGCTAGTACGAGCGGTACGCACTCATGGTAGGTTGTACCATCCTCATTACTCCCATCCCCCTAGCCAACGTCGTACACGTTGCGCGGTTTGGTCCTAACCACACAAACCCAATTTGGGTTCCTTCCATCTTCGACGTAGAATACTTGATCTACCTGAGATGTAAGCATGTACGGCTCGTCCTGAATCAGTTCTCCCCTGTGGACGAGGTGATTGAAGTTGACAAACACTAAGCCATACTCGTCTATTGTGAATCCTCTGTCCATCGTGGGGTCTGCCCAATTGCACTTAAATAGGACGTACGTAGTCCTGCCATAGTACTCGACCTCAACTATATCGGTTAACTGCCCGTAGTACGTTTTGCCTTCAACGGTAGGAACACATACGCCGCTGTTCTGAGTCCTCCTTCCCACATCATGGGCAAGCGTGCGAAACAATTTCCCATTTACCACGTATTTGTTGTACTTGACCGCTGTCTCCTTTAGCCCTCTACAACACATAACCAAGTTGTGGCCCAATTCCTCCCTACGTTGATCGTCCAGGCCATCGACCTATGTTATAATTACAAATATTAAACATCACATTGGGTAATTATATTGAACCCGCATAAATTTATCCAATTTCAAAATTACAACTATTTCCTTACATATATGCACGGTACCATTCGCAGAACTGCTCATGATGTTGTGCTTCAATAAGAGCCTCCGTAATGCGACCTCTAGTGCATGATCGCCTAAGCGCGTCTTTGTGCATCCTACATTCAGCGTATACAATTATGTAATAATTGTTATTAATACTTTTATTCGAATTCTGTTAAATATATAGACACTACTTACGTCCGCAAATTGTGAAACTCTTCAAAGTTGAACAAAATATAACGATGAATCTGGTGCATTATCAACCGGTTCAGGGTAACACGCGTGCCCGCCCCTTTGGATCCATCAGGATTTCTTTGAGGTCTGTTGTGGAATGTTGGTGCGTTATTCAGATACCTTGAACAGAACGTTACCAGCTCGGTCGCTATGTACCCCTCCGCAATGCACCCCTCAGGAGCCGCTTTATTGCGCACATTAGACTTGAAATTCCCAAGACTCCTAGTGTACACACATACACGACAATTTAATTGTCGTCAATTAGGGTTACAATTAAATTAAAATATATATATACATATTACGCCGAATTTTACCTCTCTGCCGGGTACATCCATTTATATTGCATGGGTCTGCCGAGTCTACACTCGCGCACAAGATGCACAACCAAGTGGACCATGCTAGTAAAAAACCCTGGAGGGAATATCTGTTCTAGCTTGCACAAAGTGATACAGACGTCACCCTGCAGTCGGTCCATATCTTCTTGTGATAGCTTGGTTGAGCATATGCCTCTAAAAAATGCAGAAATCTCCACAAGAGGTCTAACAACTTTATCTGGCAATGACTTATGCAGTGCAATTGGGAGAAGCTGTTGCATCAGTATGTGGCTATCATGGCTCTTCAAACCGGAAATTGTACGGTCCTTGAGCCGAACACATCGTAAAATGTTCGAGGCGTATCCGTCCGGGACCCTCACGTTTCGAAGAACCTTCAGAAAATTTTCTTTGTCCTCTCTAGACATGGTGTGACAGGCAGTGGGAATATACGTTTTACCATTTGTGGCCGTGAACGGATGCAACTTAGGTCTCAACCCCATTTCCTGCAAGTCCAGCCGAGCTGCCAAGTTGTCCTTCGTTTTCCCTTTTATATCCAAAATAGTGCCAAGTATATTGTCCATGACATTTTTCTCTATGTGCATAACATCAAGATTGTGCTGAAGCAAATTGTCTTTCCAATACGGCAATCTAAAAAAGATACTTTTCTTCTTCCATATAACATTGGAACTCCCTGCACCCTTCTTCCGCTTCTTCCGTTTCTTCTTCTTACCCGCGATCTCATCCCCAAACGCAACTCCGTCCAACTGTTGGAGGACCTCGTCTCTGTATTGCACAATCGGCACGCTGTCAAATTCTTCAGTATCGTCAAATGCTCTCCTGTTCAGCTGCCACAGATGTTTAGGCGGCAAGTATCTCCTGTGCCCCATATAGCAAAATTTACATCCGATCTTTAAGCGTTTAGAACGTGTCGATTGCATACAGCAAGGGCATGCCTTCGCACCCATGTTAGGCCAACCAGATAAATCTGCATACGCTAGCAAGTCGTTTATTGTCCACATCAACTGGGATCGCATAATAAAATTTTCCTTCTTTGAAGCATCGAATGTTCGTACCCCTACATTCCACAGTTCCAGCAACTCATCAATCAATGGCTGAAGGTAAACATCAATATCCATACTTGGTGAGCTCGGTCCAGGGATAACCAGTGACAGGATGAGCGACGACTGTTTCATGCACATCCAAGGTGGCAAATTGTACGGCACAAGCATTACGGGCCATGTGCTCATGTTCCCAAATGGATTAAATCCATCTGCTGTCAAACCAAGCCGGACGTTCCTACTCTCTACCATAAAATCTGGATGTAAAATGTCAAACAATCTCCATGCCTCACCGTCGGCCGGGTGCCTCAATACGCCATCCCTAGTGCGGCCTTCTGCATGCCATCTCATATGGGGCGTAGTATGCTCAGACATGAATAACCTCTGCAACCGTGGGATGAGTGGAAACCACCTCAAGATCTTCACCGGGCGTTTTTTCCTCGCTGCTATGACCTCACCATCCTCATCTATATGTGTATCAGCCCTCCACTTAGATTCTCCACATACGGTACATGAATCTAATTCTTTATTGTCTTTCCAGAATAACATACAGTCATTACGGCACGCCGGAATCTTCTCATACCCCAGACCCATGCCACTTAGAAACTTTTTCGCCTCATACGTGTTATCTGGCAATGCCTCATCGCAAGGAGGCAACAGCTGATTGATAAATTCGAGAATGTCCGAAAAAATCTTGTTACTAATACCTCCAACGCACTTCAAATTGTACATGTGTACAGTAGCACTCAATTTACTATGCTTGGTACCAGGGTGAAGGGGCTTCTCGGCAGTCTTTAACAACTCTTGGTACTTCAATGCGTCCCCGCAAGAGGTATCTTCGTCAACTTGTTGCGGATCCGTACTGACGGCTTCAGCAACATCGTGCACGCCGAAGGCGTCACGCAACATGGCGTGCATGTCATCATCATGTTCCACGGCCACACCCTCCTGTTCTGTGACTTCACCATGTTCAGTGCTACAGGCAGCGGTATCTGTGCCACTGTGATAACTCGAACACTGACCAGGAATAGCGGACCCAGTCGTAGTCTCACCGTGCATATACCACAAATTGTATCCCAGATTCATCCCCCTACCTCCAGTCAGGTGGGCAAGAACGTAATCTGGAGTGTGACGCTGGTTATTTCGACAATACTTGCATGGGCAGTAAATTTTGCCATCGACGGTCGTACAGTTACTAACGGCAAATGCCATAAACGCCTTACACCCGTCGTTATACCGTGTCGTACCCCTAGGTGCTGACATTCAAGACTTGTCCATATTTCTCTGTATAGGGTTAAGAGACCGAGACAAATCATACGTCTTACAGTATAAACTTGTAAAAAAATTGTGCATGTCACGCAACATGGGGTGTACGAATTTTTTTCCCTTTTAAAGGGTTTAGGGTTTTAGTTTTTTTTTAGAAAGTGTAAGAATTTGTTTTTTTTTTTTTTTTTTTTTTCAAAGGGTTTAGGGTTAGGGTTTGTGAGGGTTTAGGGTTAGGGTTTGTTAGGGTTTAGGGTTTAGGGTTAGGGTTTTTTTTTTTTTGAAAGTGTAGGATTATTTTATTTTTTTTATTTTTTAAAGGGTTTAAGGTTAGGGTTTAGGGTTTAGGGTTAGGTTTTTTTTTTTTTTTTTTGAAAGTGTAGGATTTTTTTTTTTTTTTTTTTTCTTAAGGGTTTAGGGTTAGGGTTTATGGTTTTATTTATTTATTTATTTATTTTTTATAAGGGTTTATGGTTTAGGGTTTGTTAGGGTTTAGGGTTAGGGTTTTAAAAAAAGAGTGTAGGACTTTTTTTTTTTTTGGTAAAGTGTTTAGGGTTTTAGTTTTTTTTTAGAAAGTGTAAGAATTTTTTTTAAAGGGTTTAGGGTTAGGGTTTGTTAGGGTTTAGGGTATTTTTTTTAGAAAGTGTAGGATTTTTTTTTTTTTTTTTTTTTTTTTTCTTAAGGGTTTAGGATTAGGGTTTAGGGTTTAAGGTTGGGGTTTAAGGTTTAGGGTTGGGGTTTTAGTTTTTAGTGTTAGGGTATTTTTTTTTTAGAAAGTGTAGGATATTTTTTTTTTTAAAGGTTTAGGGTTTAGGGTTTCGGGTTTGTTAGTGCTTAGGGTTTAGGGTTTAGGGTTTAGGGTTTTAGTTTTATAGGGTTTAGGGTTTAAGGTTAGGGTTTTTGTAGTGTTAGGCTTTTTTTTTTTTTAGAAAATGTAGGATTTTTTTTTTAAGGGTTTAGGGTTTGTTAGGGTTTAGGGTTTAGGGTTTAAGGTTTAGGGTTAGGGTTTTTATTTTTGAAAGTGTAGGATTTTTTTTTTAGGGTTTAGGGTTTAGGGTAAGGGTTTTTTTTTAGAACGTGTAGGATTCAGAGTTTATTTAAGGGTTTATTATTGTGTTGGTTTTATGGTTATGATTTTAGGATATAAAGTTTAGGGTTGGAGTTTAGGTATTTCTTAAAAAGTAGACGGTCAATTTTAATTTTTTCTTTTTTTATTCAAACCCATTTTATTTTATTTTTTTTTCATTTATTATTTTCAAAAGTGTCATCGTTGGTTTATTACGCTAAACTAATATCGGACATTGTTTGATTTTGTTTCACTAACAAAAAAACTCTGTAATCCATAATAACACATTCATATATATATATATATATATATAACCTCTCAAATAAAAAATTAGGACAGAAAAAATTAAAAACAATAAAAACACAACATGGTAAAAAATAACATGGCTTCCAAAAAAATAAAAATACATATAACCCTAAATGACACAAAAATACAAACGCCTACACAAAAAAATTATCAAATGTGTACTAACACAAAAATACATGCAGCATTGTTAAAAACAAAAACACAAACTATAGCAAAAATGAAATACCTAGTCCATAAACCCCCCCCCCCCAAAAAAAAAAAAAAAAAAAGAATTATAAGCATACAAATTACACTAATTTAGCAACATTGCAATAAAAAAATAGAACACAGTTCAAAAATTATTACAATTATCAATCAAGAACAAACAAAAATTATTACAATAAAAATTATTACAATATATATATATATATATATAGTTAGTACAAATTTACATGTGGAAGGAAAAATGAAATACAACAAATAAGGGGCAAAATACTCACTGCCAAGCTGCCGGTTTGTGGATTTAGGGTTCCTTATATATATACCTGCATATTCGGACCAATTTGTGAAGAAACAATATATAAGTTAGCAAATGTATATATATATATATATGTTATCAACCGGCCACTGAACAGAGAGAGAGAGAGATAAACACTGACCAGAGCAAATCAAGCTAACGACCGTGCCAAGCTGTCGGAGAGACGTCCCAATAGAGAGAGAAAGAGAGAGAGAGAGAGAGAGAGAGAGAGCTGGTACCGGAATGGGCTGTGAGAGAGGGAGAGCGAGAGAGAGGGAGGGTCGGTGAGAGAGAGACAGTCGGTGAGAGGGAGAGGTCACCACGCTGGAGACACAGCAGAGAGGCACCGGAACGGGCTGTCGCCGGCCGGCTGAGCTCGACGGAGAGATAGAGAGAGAGAGAGAGAGAGCGTACAGAAATGGGTAGCTTCCAGAGAGGAAGCTACCCATTTCTTTTATATAAATATATATATATAATTTAAATAATATCTTTTATTTAAAAATTATTATATTTTTTTAAAAAAATCGTCCTCCGTTTGGCTAGGTGGCACGCGGGAGAACTCCCGCGCAGCACCTGGCCAAACAATTGGACACGTGTACGTAGTACACGTGCCCAATTGGAGACGTGTATGTAAATACACGTCTCCAAATGTTATTTTTTTAATATTATAATTATATATAAAATATATATATATATATATATATATATAAACCCATGCAACCCTAAGTGTATGCACTGCATGTACTGCATGTACACATTGCTAAACCCTAAGCCCTAAAACTAAAACATAAACTATAAATTAAAACTAAATATAAACCCTAAATTTAAACCATGACACTAAGTATAAGTATATATAATATACTACTCCTAACCCTATGTGTATATACTATATATAGCCATAAACCCTAATCTTAAGTGTATGTTATATATATATATAGCTAAAAACCCTAACCCTAAATATATATACTATATATATCTATAAACCCTAATCCCCTATACTGTATATAGATATAAACCCTAACTCTACGTGTATATATTATATATTATGTATAGCCATAAACCATAACTCTACGTGTATATGGCTATATATAGTTATAAACCATAACTCTATGTGTATATATTATATACTATGTATAGCCATAAACCCACGTATATATATTATATACTATGTATAGCCATAAACCCTAACTCTACGTATATATACTATATATAGCTATAAACCCTAACTTAAACTCATGTTGCAATTTTTTTTTTGGGGGGTCTACATATATATAGCAGAAATTTGGTTTAATTATGCATATAGTACAATATGTCAATTTAGTTAGGGTTTACGTACTTATGACTATACCATATATATATATATAGAACTCATCATATAAACCCTAATCATAAGTGTATGTATTTTATATAGCAAAAAACCATAACCCTAAGTGTATGTACTATATATAACAAAAAACCCTAACTCTAAGTGTATGTACTATATATAGCAAAAATCTCTAACCCTAACCCTAACCCTAAGTATATGTACTATATATTATTTTGAATTTTAAAATGGTGGCGCGCGGGAGACGTGTAATTAAAATACACGTCCCCCATTGTAGAAATTGTATTTAATTAAAAAACATAATAATTATATATATATATATATATATATATATATATATATATATATATATATATATATATATATATATATATATATATATATATATAATTTAACAACGTAAAAAAAAATACAAACCCATGCAGCCCTAAATGTATGTACCGTACATATAACTAAACCCTAAGCGCTAAAACTAAACCGTAAACTATAAATTAAAACTAAACCCTAACCCTAACCTTAAAAGTATATACTACTTTTATATATATATATATATATATATATATATATATATATATATATATATATATATATATATATATATATATATATATATATATATATATATATGTACATAAACCTTATACCTAAGTGTATGTACTATATATAGCTATAAACCCTAACCGTAAGTGTATGTACTATATATAACTATAAACTCTAACCGTAAATGTATGTACTATATATGTACATAAGCCTTAACCCTACATATATTTAATATATATGTACATAAACCCTAAGCCTAAGTGTATGTACTATATATAACTATAAACCCTAACCCTAAGTGTATGTACTATATATAGTTATAAACCCTAACCCAAAGTGTATGTACTATATATATCTATAAACCGTAACCATAAGTGTATGTACTATATATAGTCATAAACCCTAATCCTAAGTGCATATACTTGATATAGCCATAAACTCTAATCCTAAGTGTATATGGCTATATATATATCGTTACAATCTAATTATAATCAATCTACGATTTAATGTTATATTTAAAAGTGTACAATAATGTCACGTGAAAATATATTGACATTATTATTCATAAAATGTAAAATGAATTAAATTATAACCCATAGCCCTAAGTGTATACATTATATATACCTATAAACCCTAAAACCCCTAACCATAAGTGTGTATACTATATATAGCGATAAACCCTAATCATAAGTATGTATGTTATATATAGCTATAAACTCTAACCCTAAGTGTATATATTATATATATCGATAAACTCTAACCCGAAGTATATATATTATATATCTATATAACTATAAATCATAACCCTAAGTGTATATACTATATATAGCCATAAACCCTAATCCTAAGTGTATGTACTATATATAGCTATTGACCTAATTAAGTGTATATACTATATATAGCTATAAACCCTATGTGTAAATATTATATATAGTTATAAACCTTAATCCTAAGTGTGTATACTATATATATTGATAAACCATAATCCTAAGTATATATACTATATATAGGTATAAACCCTAGCCCTAAGTGTATATACTATATATAATTATAAACTCTAACCCTAACCTTAAGTGTATGTATTATATAAGGGACTAAACCATAAGTATTTAATTCATTATGTAGCGGGGAACTCTCAAAATAGTTGCATTTACTATATATAGCCATAAATAGCAAGGTTATTGTATATAGTTTCTAAACCGTTTACATGCATGCATATCTATATATATAGTATTAATTATAGGTTTTTCAACTTTGTTATGTTTTAATTTTTTTTTTTTTTTTTTGTTTCTAAACGTAGATGGTGTACAAAACTAAACCCTAATTTGAACTATTTGGTTTAATTATATATATAGCACCAAATTTGTTTAATTATGCATATAGTACAATATGTAAATTAGGTTAGGGTTTACGTACTTATTAGTATACTATATATATATAAATAAGGAACCTAAAAAGTATAAATTCCAAGCATAGAATTTACATATAGCATATAGCTTTCAAACCTAATTTTATGTATATAAGTTATGTACACCGTATTTTCACAGATTTGTATGGTTAATAAGATAAAGAGTTTTTTTTTTTTTTTTTTTTTTTTTTTTTTTTTTTTAAAAAATTAACACAACACATTTTTTTTTTAATATATATTTGGGAAAAAATAACAGTTTGACACGTGTAATAATACATGTGTCACAATTGGACGCGTGTATTTAAATTGGACGCGTGTATTTAATACACGCGTCCAATTGAACGCGTGTATTATTACACGTGTCCATTTGGACACGAGTATTAAATATACGTGTCCAATTGTGAAGATGGTACAATTTGACACGTGTCTCCTAAGACACGTGTCAAATTGGACGCGTGTCTACAGTAACCGGTACTGTAGACACTCGTCAAACTGGTAAAATTTTTGTAGTGTCCCACTCCCACTCCTATTAAGGAAAATATTGTCAATCTTAAACTTTCCATCAAAACTTGACATGATAACTCTAATCAAATTAGGTTACATCATTCGAATCCTTATTCATAACTTTCCTAAATTGTTTTTTTCTCTCTGGTTTACTTTGAATATTTTTTTGGGAAAATTTTTAGTGTTAGTCAAATTGACCAACTCTCTATTTGAACCTAGAACCCCTAAATTCTAGCATCCTCTATAGGTTACAGCACCAAGAATGAAAGCAATAAATTCTTAGAAAATATGGAATAAAAAGTCCACTGCTGAATATGCTCTTAAAATTGTTCTTACACTTGTCCCTATAGAAAGAGTCAGTGACCAAATCATTGTGGAAAGAGACGGTTACTAACGGACTAAGTAAAAGAAAAAGTGTTGTTTCTTAGGGAGAGTGTATCAAATGAGGGTGATTAGGCCCTAATAAGATAAGGTTTGACTTTTGACTTATCAAACTTCTTCTTTTTCTTGATAGACAATTCAGGTGTTTTAACATAATTTGTGATCTTTTTGCCTTATTGGATACGCTTTCACACACTACAAGCCTGGCATGAGTTGAGTAAATTTTTCAGTTTTATATTTTTGCAGAAGAATTTTGCTCTTAATTACTTAAACTCTCATTTATATTTTTGGGTATTTTTGCATTGTTATTTGACTATTTTCTCAGTTATAAACACATGCGTGTTTTGAAAGCTCACATTGGAAAAATTTTACATTGATTTTCTACCTAATTTTTGTTTTCTCTTACTTGTGTCTAGACAGCCTTGACCTATGTCCGAACACAAGAGTCAGTAATTTCTCTTTTGAACACTTGTCCGGAGACGCGTTCCCTATGTCCGGACACACATTGGAAATTTATAAAAACTGCAGCTTTCTCTCTTCTCCAGCACCGGTTTTTGCTTAGTTTTTCTCCCTATTTGTGCTTCTCTTCAATTTTTGGTGCTTATTGTTTGGATTTTCTTGCACTTCTCATCACTCTTCTCATTCATCATGGTATGTGCTTCCCTACTTTGGATTTACATTTTAATTTACTCTTGATTTTATTGGATTTGAAGCATTGCAATTCTAGGTTTTAGTCAAATTGATTGGGTTTGTTTTGGTTTCACATTATTGTTATTTTTTTTTTTTTTTTTTTTTTTTTTTTTTTTTTTTCTGTGGTTAGGAATCCATTAGGAAACTTTGGCATAATCAGATAGTTTGTTTTGGTTCACTTTAGAGTATGCATACCATGTGTTCGATGAAATGCCTAAGTGAAGTTTTCTTCCTTATTTGGCAATCTTTTTGGTCCTCATTGCTTCATTATCATGTCATGAGATTAACATATGTTTTTATATTCTATTTTGTGTGGTTTTGGGTTTTTATTTATTTATTTTTATTTTTATTGTGAAATTGCAAGATATGTCTTCTTCCTATATGGTCGTAGCCTCTCTCGCAAAAGGTCTAAGGCAATGGCGGCTGTGGCCGTGGGGTCTTGAGGTCTCATATCGAGGTTTCTCCTTTTGATTTCATCTACCGGACTTTTCAGCAAAATGGATGGCTGAGCATCTTCGATGCATTGAACATCTACCCACGACTCGTGTATAAGTTCTACAAAAACTTACATGTTGAATGCTTGCACCATCATACCCCATGTCTGGAAACTAAAGTGCGCGGCACCACATTTCTCATGAATGTGTAGGTTATTACGGAAGTCATCGACATTCCACTTGTTTTCATGCCATTAGCACACCGTTTCCTGATTCAACCGCTCAACCACCAATGGCCGAACTCATGGCTTGTTTTGATCCGACCGGAAAGCATGAATGGGAAGAACACAAGAACAAGATTCCTATTAGCTTTTTCCAATCTCCTCAGCGTATGTTGGCCTGAATAGTCCTAGAAAATATCTGGCCCATCTCCCGCCACAGTGATGTTCCACTGGATAGGGCTCGATTGATCTTCGCCATCATCAACAAAATCCTATTTTGTATGTTCAAGCACATGGTGATGGTTATGATCGAGATGCATCAGGACAATCAAATTGCATTGCCAGTTAGAGGTCTTATCACAAAGATCTAATTGTCCTACCATTTGGAGGTCTTATCACAAAGATCCTCAAAACGAAGCACGGAAAACACGATCATAAAAAAATAGGTATAACACATCTTCGATTAGCATAGATCATCCACTTACATTACACAAAATTATGGAATAGTACGATCCGTCTTCCCTAAGCATGGACTATCAAATTTCTCAACTTAGTTACAAACAATCAAGGATTAAGCATAACTTATCTTTGGTTAGCACAAATCGTCTACTTACATTACACTAAAGTAGAGTGTAGTACGATTTGTCTTCCCTAGGTGTGGGCTATTAAACTCTCTTAATTGTATGTCAAAGAAAACCGTTGCGTAACCATCATTTTCCTAATCATAGAAAATAAGAACGATTTGAGTTCAATCAAGACAAGATAAGTATTTCATCAAAATTGCATATAATCATTAAAACCAATTACAAAAGTTGCAATCCTCTAGGTTATACAACCATCATACATATGCAGAAAATTCCAAAGAGAAAATACAATTTAAGCCATCGCTACTTGGAGAGGGCTACGTCAATACCCTATGAAGAGATTAGCTACTCATGGAGGTGCTGAAAATCACTTTGGTTGGGGAAAAATCCATCCAAGAGTTGCTATGTACGATCTTCCTCTTGAGAGAAAAACTAAAAAAATTAAAACTCTCCTAAAACTCTCTCCCCCTTTCAAGAGTGCATCAATCCTCTTTTTAAAGGAAAGTTATCTTTCATCTTCATGAAGAAAGTTATCATTTTCTCTATTTCCTCGCTATAGGAGGCCTAGAATCCCTTTTGTTACTTTTTTTTTCTTCTTTTTCTCTGCATTTCTGTTGCAGTTCTGCATTTCGGTGCAGCAAAATGCTCTCAATCCCAATTCTATTGTGTTTGAGCGCATGTGCACTCGAGCTCGTATTTGGTGCGCTCGAGCTCACCATGCTGGCTGGTTGGATTTCTACGCTTGATCGTCTAGCTGTGCGCACCAGTACATGTGCGCTCGATCCCTTTTGGTTTGCCCTCGAGCAAGTTGCCTGGGCAGAAAACTGGAATTGCACTTTTAAGCTCAAAACTGATGGCTTTACTTGTTATTTTTCTTAGAAACCTGAAAATGCTTAAAACACAAAAGCAACACAAAACATTATATTACAAAGAAGCTAATAAGTTAACAAATGCGAGTTAAGGGGTTTGAATGTGCAACATTCAGCACTTATCAACTATAGTATTAGTACAATACAAACTACAAAGAAAACATTACATAATAAAGGAAAACATATATATATATATATATATATATATATATATATATATATATATATATATATACGAGATAAGTCTGATATATATATGAGAAAGACTAAACAAGGTAGTCTATCAAGATAAAGAGGTAATATATGGCCTCATCCATATGAATCAGGATCGACATAAGAATCCAAACCGTCCTGATCTTCCTCCACCATTCATGCACAATCATCTATGTTATTGTGGATATTATCACAATAACACAGATAATAAGTGAGTCAACTATTTCAGTAATATAAGGGTCACTAATTTCTTTAGGAGCACTTTATAAAAAATTATCATTCTCATATGGTTATAGTATCAGCTAAATAGATTTCCAAAACAGAAACCATTAACATAGCTGATAAGATAAATACTGAAGAGTTAAATATATAATATAACCTCATGCCTATATATATATATACACACATCTATAAAGCGATAAAGCAATGATATGATGCAATGATACTTTTGTATGCAGAATCTTATTTATTTTCTTTCACTCCACTCGTTTAAAGTCTACACTCAGTTAACGGATATTTTTAGAGCTGACACTCCCACCATATAAAGCTTATTTGTTTGTTACTGGAAGCCTATGGTCCTAGTCAACTGAAAGCCTAAGGTCCAGTCTTGTTTATTATTAAATTTGTTACGGGAGCCTAGGGTCCCACTAGTAGCCATCTCACCCCCTGCTACTCGCCAACTTTGTTATTAACATATTCATTAATCACAACAGTATACATAATATGCAATATTCCATTCACACACATACATTTAAACAAATCTACAATCATTATGTTATGGATGTCAATATCATATCTTAGCAAGCAATTTATACTTACTCTTCTAAGCTTTTAGAGAATATCCGCACAAGTGATTACTGCAACAAAGTTTTGTACGTGCATGTGATAGTGAATTAGTATAAATTGCTAAAAGATTATTTTATCACTTTCGTCACTTTTAATTTTTAAATAAATTATCATAGCTTTCTAATGTTATTTAGACATTATGTTAGTGTATAAAAATAAGGAGATAGCACTACCACATATTTCCATATGGGCATTACTACGACATTTATATAGTTAATGCCTAAAATACCTTTAAACTAAAACGGGCATTATAACAACATTAGTTTGCTAAAAGCTTAATACTTTTATATAAAAATGGACATAATAATCCCATTAGTATAAATAATGGTTACTATATTTCCAAAAAAAGCATAAACGACATAACATCATAATTATGGATAGTTCGTATTATATCCTTTGTAAAAAATTAAAGAAGCATGCTTGGGAACTCACCGAGATGCTCCTAAAAGAGGCTAGGACACTTTGAAAAAGATATTAAAACTCTTCTGGCGGAGAGTGACCGTGAGAGTTTAGAGTAATGATAGGCAGGGGACCTTTAACCGTCCCCTGCCCGTCCCTTTACAGCCTGCCATGCATTTTATTAAAAAAATGCAAAAACTCAAATATGGCACAACACAAAACACAGACCCGCGGAATCCATTTCGACATTTCCCCCCAAAAGTGTTTCCCCTCTCTCTCAAAAATCTCTTTCCCCCTATTTCCACCGATCTCCCCCCTTTTCCGGCCGATCTCCACCCTTTTCCTCGCCGGCGCCGGCAATCTCTGCCCGTCTCCACCGCCGACCGAGTTCCCCCCATTTCCAGCTGATCTCCCCCTTTTTCTAGCCGTTCTCCAGCCATAAAGAGGTATTTTTTGTTTTCTTCTCTCTTTTAATTTTCAAACCCATTTCGTTTTGCGTTTTGAGCTGTTTCTAACGGCAAATGTGATATGGGTTTTGATTTTTTATGATGGGTTTGGATTATTACACCCACGAACCTTCACAACATTTTTACGATGATTTTTTATGGTGTGTTTTGATTTGTTATGCAGATTATGTTGTTTGGATTCGAAAAGATGATAGTCTGTATATCTGAGTGGTAGTTTAATGATTTTTGTTTCCTTGGGTTTCAATTATGGGGATTTTTAGTGTCCAAAATTTGAATTCCCTTGTCTTTGGAATAAAACATGTTTTATTTTTCTAGTCGGGCTCAAAATCGTTAAAAATATTTTTGGATCTGCCTTTTTTAGTTGCTTGCTGTGATTTGTGATTTTTTGCTATTGGGTTTCTGGTTATAAAATGTCATCTTACATGTTTGTTTATGCATTATTTGCTTGTGGGTTTCTGGGTTTCTACCATACACTATTTGAAGTCTAACAGTCACACATATATCATTTTCAATGAGATCTTCATTGAACTTCTTGTTTTCCTTGAACTCAGAGTCGGATAGTTTTCCATATTTCTCACTCAAAATTCTTTCACACCATTATCATCGGCATAAACCCCTGCACAAAGACATAATGGAGAATAGCATAGCTTTAGTATAATGCTTGTGTTCTATACTGACAACATATATGTACACATGAAAAGTGCAATATTAGTCATAGTAGCGAACTGATTCACAGGTTCAGACCTCAAGAATTTCAACCCCAAAAATAATCTAGAAAATGAAAAGTATTCACGTTTGTCCTATTTACATACCAACTAAACAGGGAAAAAAGCACCAAATAAACCAAAGAACACAGTGAAACACCCTGAGTACTCAAAACAAACTGTGAAGAAAACATGAAGCTCCCTCTCACTAGATAGAAACAAGCACTGAAGCAGAACAGCTATTTCTGACATTCGGTAGTTGAATCTACAATTGCAGTTATCTTCTTCTGTAGCTCTGGCTTGTTCCACTTGGATTCTTGAAAGTTTCTGTTCTGCTGTACAAGAAAAAAATAGATTGAAAATCTGGTAAATAAATGGCTTGCTCAAATTTGCGATCATTGTGGTATGACATAATATTTGTTGGGTTCTTCTATTAACAGTATTTTATGCTCCACAAAAGTTGTGCTAACAATAGGGCTAGTCATTTGGTCCAATTGTTGTGATAAACTAATCTCTTAATGCATGCAAAATCTAAATATCAGCATGCCTGTAGATCCATACCCATTTCTTCTTTTTTTTGACACATTCATATGTACTTATAATACCTTCAAACATGTAATGTATTTGGATATAGATGTACCAGGTGCATGAGGATGAAATAATTGTAAAACAAGAGAGCATTTCTCAAGGTATCAATCTTGCAGTAAATTCACATATAGATATTGGTTAGCTTAGTGCAGAAGGAGACATGGGTGAACATTAAGGAAGAAGACATAGCCATCTTTGAACATGATCCGGAGCTGCTCTCATTCGCTTCAGCAGCAGCTGGAGAATGAATTTAATTTCCCCTACCTTGTATAAATTAAGACTTAGTCAATTTGTATAGTTGTGCTTGTTAATCTAGTATGACTTGGTGCAATTGCAACCGTTTGTGCTAGAATCAGAGTTCTTGAATTTATGATAAAGCTAACGCTTTTGATCTGGATTTCTTGAATTTTGTATTTATGTTTGGCTGTGTTGTGGTAAAAAGTTAAGAACTTCAATATGGCTTTCTCGGTTTTTTTATTTGGGTTTGATGAATTTATGATGAAGAGATTCTGATTTTCTAGTTTCCTTTGTTTGGGTTTTGGAAAAGGTATCTTACATTAGTTTAGTTGATGTGCTGAAGTACTTCTAACTGGCAAGTTCCCTTCCTTGCTGTATATTCTTAGCTCCTAGGATGATGCTCTTTATAGTATAATTGTGTCCTGTATAGGTGATGACTTTCAGATTTTGTTTATGCATTTTCAGTTGATGACTATACGCATTGGTTGTTTGTGCACGAGGGTAATTTGTCCAGATGTTAATAGTCTATAGTGAATGCACAAATGAGATACAAGTTTGATGACATAATCACTTTGATGACACTAGGAAACATAATCTATCAATTCCGAAAGCAGTACAACAAAAAAAACAAATATCAATTTCTATACTTGATGGACCTGGAATATTACAGCAAAACTCAATGAGAAAATCAGTGAAAGATTGAACATAGTTTTCTGAAGCATTAATAGGGGGATTAGATATCAAGATTCTTATTACAATCTTAGCTCAAAGTCAAATTACATCCAACCAAATTTACTACAAAAAAAAAAAAAAAAACCTAAGTCACCACATTACAATCATTAACTAGCCAACATACAACAATACAATACATCCTAACTTAAAACAAACTTCTCATTTTCTTTCTGTTTAACATCAAGTACTTCCAAATCCACCATAGCTACTAAGTTTAAAAACTAAAAGCAAAATGACTACTACTATTGTAGCCCGAAATATCTTCTCATTAGTTTGACACAGCCCCAACTCCCGTCGAAATTTAACATATTGATTATTATATTTTGTTTCAATCAGCTTCTCAAGTTTAAGGTAATGATCATTATATTTTGTTTCAATTAGCTTCTCAAGTCTATCCCTATCTGCTTGTCTTCTATCGTCTAGGACTTTCAAGCGTTCCATTACTTTCGTCTCTTACGCAGTCATTTCTTGATCAACCCATGCAAAATAATCACAATTATCCTTTTTCTGCATGAAAAAGAAAGTAAAAAATGTCATCACCTACTAGCAAACAAAGTATAACACAATCTTAATTTCAAAAAGTACCTTATAATTTTCACAGCCATACCACTTTTTGCCGCTATAGGTATCAGTCCAAGAGTACCTTACACGTGCAAGAACTCCACAATAACATAATGGTCGACGTACACTTGATGCATCACTATTTGCCGACATTTTGTCGTGCCTATGCAAAAGACATTTTTAACCTTAATAAATATCATCCTACCAAAAACAAAAATATAATGATCACTAATCCCACAAAAACAAAAATAAAGAAAAATAAAAACTACAACCTTTGAAGGCAGTAGGCAACATAATATTTCCACCATGTGTGATGTCAAACAATCAACAAAATATTATCATTTGGAATGTATAAAAACCCAAATAAGCTCTCACATATACAAAAATGTTCATAATTAACAACCACCACCCAGTTCACAAAACAGCATCTGCTGACTTGGGTATTTACATAAAATCCTTGCACAAAGGTGAAATACCAACCGTAGCTGGAAACCAAGAGAATAGGTAAATAATAAATTACATAAAATTGACTCTCAAACCAATGAACAAATAGAAGTCGTGCACAAAAGCTAAATTTGCAATGGAAGAAACACCAAATTACTTGAATTTAAGTCGATTATACACGAATTCCTGGCATCAGCCAAAATGACATGTTAATGCTCAGACAATAAAAAGGTTTCATTTCAAACCAAAAAACAAAACTATCCAACTTATTTGCTACCCATAAAAATTAAGGTTAAGAATTGAAATCAAATACTAATAAAACAGTAACCCAAGAGCATAGGAATAACGATTCAAAAGGCACGTACAAAATAGCACTCACAACCCGTACGCCTTTGTTTGGTTGCAAAGAAAACGTGGAAAAGATAAGGGAATTCAAATTTTGGATGCTAAAAATCCCCATAATTGAAACCCAAGGAAACAAAAATCATTAAACCACCACTCAGATATACAGACTATCATCTTTTCGAATCCAAACAACATAATCTGCATAAAAAATCAAAACCCACCATAAAAAATCAAAACTCATATCACATTTTCCGTTAGAAACAGCTCAAAACTCAAAACAAAATGGGTTTGAAAATTAAAAGAGAGAAGAAAACAAAAAATACCTCTTTATGGCTGGAGAACGACTGGAAAAGGGGGGAGATCAGCCGAAAATGGGGGGAACTCGGTCGGTGGTGGAGTCGGGCAGAGATTGCCCGCGCCGGCGAGGAAAATGGTGGAGATCGGCTGGAAAAGGGGGGGATTGGTGGAAATAGGGGGAAGGAGATTTTTGAGAGAGAGGGGAAAAAATTTTGGGGGGAAATGTCGAAATAGATTCCGCGGGTCTGTGTTTTGTGTTGTGCCATATTTGAGTTTTTGCATTTTTTTTAGAAAAATGCATGCCAGGCTGTAAAGGGCCGGGCATGGGATGGTTAAAGGTTCCCTGCCTATCATTACTCGAGAGTTTAAAAGGGATGAAAGAGACCTTGAGAAGTTTGCTTTTTATAAAGGGTGTAGGGCTACGATTTCCCTTCTCTCTTTGATATCAAGGATGAGATTTGTCCTAAATAATGAGCATCTATCATTTTTTTTTTTTTTACCACATGCACGTATCTCAATTGTAATCATTAATTAGGCATCTTATCTATATCTTAGTAAGTTCAATTCTACCTAGATTTGAATTTTGTCTTAACAACCAAAACTAATTAAGTTACATATGGGACATATTCAGTAGAAAATATCACTAAGAATCAGTCCAACAATTGTTGGATGTGGGTGCTTCCATTGTTGCCCCTTGGCCTACCATATGGCATTTTCGTCCAGCCCAGGGGCAGTGTGCCCTGGGTGTTTTTTCACATCATTATTGAAGTCTAAAAGTCATGAAATTCGGAAGGTAAATATATGACTCTTATATAAGTATTTTGGCTTTTGAATCGACCAAAAAAGAGTTTGTTTGTCAATCCATGTTTCATCCTTTTAAAGTTTAAGTTTTGTTTCCCTTTTCCCATTAAATTGGAGTCTTAAATGTGTTCCAATTGACTCCAAATTCCTACCATATGTTCTCCACACATTAAATATATAGTGGTAATTTTTTTTCATAGAAAATCTCTTCAAAATTGAATCCTAATTTTTCAATCATGCGTTTGAGTAGTAAAGGAATAATATTCTTTATTATTCACATAAAACATTTAAATTTTCTTAATACTTCTAAGGTTATTTTATGACCTTAAATAAAAAATAAAAAAAAAAATAATCTTGAGCATTACAAAACCCCCCAAGGCGAGCCCCCCCCCCCCCCCCCCCCCCCCCCCCCCCTTCCCCATCAGCAGCCACCATAGCCTTTTCCTCTTTTGTTTTTTATTTTTTATTTTTATTTTTATTATATATATATATATATATATATCCTCATAAGGGCAAAATATAAATAATTTGGCCCAAGTAATAACGTACGTTTTTGTCCGAGTAGACGGAATACTCTAACCGTGTGTTTAAATTATAACAGATTGACAGTTTGGAGGGCAATATCATATTAGTTGTCAGTTCATGATATTATATCACAAACAGCTGTTAGTTTAAGAAGCTAAATAATATTTAACCCATTAACTTTATTTAAGTACCATTACGAGACCATAGGATAATAACAATTTGATGCGTAAAACAATACGGAAATCCTCCCACTGCTGTGACAAATAAATGAACATAAATATTATCCAGAAAAAAAAAAAAAAAAAAAAAAAAAAAAAAAAAAAAAAACAAACAAACATACAATAATATCCAAACTTGAAGAAAGTTGTTCTTCCTTCTTACGTACATGCAGTTGTATTTCACTGCTTGTCTAGAACTTAGTTTTGATGTAATCGACAACGTCCTTATTAACTTGGAAAGCCTTCACGAGAATGTCAGTTGCAATTTCTGGTTTAGACCCAAACGCCGCATTCGCTATTGTGATGACACCAGGGTTCTGACTGCTCAGAGCTGCAATGGCAACGGCCTTTGTATTTCCAACATTTCTCTGGTAGTGTATGAGGCCAATGGGGAATACGAACACGTCACCCTTCTGCAGAACCTTTGTGATGTGGCGGTTTTCGGGGTTGGACGTGACAAAACCAACTTGGAGGCTACCTTCCAACACTGCTAAAATTTCAGACGCGCGAGGATGCGTGTGGGGAGGGTTGATACCCCACGGCTCATAATCAACGCGGGCCAAGGCGATCCCAAGAGTGTTTAGCCCTGGAACTTGGGCTGCAGTCACCGGTGTCACCTTCGATCCAAATGGGTTTGATGTGTTGCCTGCTGTCTCGAGTCCACTGAAAAAGAAGTCATCGGCTTGAACCAGCTTGGGATCCTTGCAGGCCAAACCATTCACTACAACTGCCATATATACATGCATAAAGAGAGAATTCATGTAAGCAACGAAGAAGAGACACATCCTGTGCAACTGAAACGCAGAATGTTACAAGCACGAGGAGAGAAGAACATATGGAAAAGAAAATTAGTAAAGAAAATGCTTGAGGAACGTTCTGTAATTAACTACCTGGACTTGTCTTCTCTGCAACGCAGAAATCTTGAAGAGGGCTTTGGTCAGATGCCAAGCTAGTAGTAAAAGATAGAGCTACAAGTGCTAACAAGAGGATATTGCTAGCAACCATTTTCAAAGTTCTTTGCGTTGATAGGAGGAAAAAGAATAATTAAGTACAATACAAGTTTCCAGTAATTAATGGAGTCTAGAGCTGTGGAGAAACATTTATGCAATGTCCTATATATATAGGGAGAGGTAGAAATAGAGCAAGGCTCTATACTCTATACCGAAGATCAAAGTTCGCCGGCCGTCAATGGACTGAATAAGTCTTCCAAATTTATTGTCCAGGTCTTACAGACCGCGTTTCGAGGCGGCAACTTAAGTGCTTATGCTATCAGATTTTGCATGCTTCCATAATCTTCTACTGCCGGCCGGTGCATAGGATAATGATTATTCAGCTTTCACTCTCTGGCTATCTTTGACCAAATCATAGTGGAATGACGGATGGCTTATCCAAATTGGTTTGTATAAACTCTTTTTGTATTAAGAATGTACTCCAAATATAATCAGCTTAGTTAGTGTGATTAACGGTGAAAAATAAATATGACTCTTTAAGTGTGCGTAATCAATCAAACATTGAAATAAAATATAAAGTGCGAAAAATTAAGAATATAGATATTTTGGTGACGAAATGAAAATTCTTTAAATAAAGAGAAAAACTACTCCGGAATAGTCAAACCCAAAAAATCCACTATTTAGAAAAAATAGTTAGTTACAAGACAGTCGTATTTGTACCTTTAACTCTAATACGTACCTATATGTGAGTGCCTCCGAACCAGACCGCCTATCTGAAGGGTTCTTCAATGAACTCCTTTAGCTTAGAGCTCATCTCTAAGCTAGACTTCAATAGTTGAACAAATCACACACAATAACTCTAAGAGAGCTAGCAAATATTACAATCTTTACATAAACACCCTCTCTTAACATACTGAGAATTCTACATTAAATTCTTACAAAATTACAAGCACAAAGCCCCTTTAAATAGGCTTCAAAAATTCTAATTCTGATCAAATTCGGATTTCCATAGGTGGCGTCCAGACCTTCACTTGATCTTCAGTAGTTCTTTGACTCGCGTCCGGACCTGGAAACCCTAGTGTAATGTCCCGCCTTTTACAAAAAAGTATAAGTGAAAATTTTGATCTCCACATGACATTACGACATCATCAAAGTTATAATTTGGCAGAGGAATATACTTTTTACTTAAAGACTTGGGAATCATAACATAACACATTGAGCTGACTGAATTACCTCTAGACATTTATTATAAGTCATTTAATTTCATTTACACTAATTACAACGAAACATGTGTCACGAATGACACGAAAGCATACATGAAAAGTCTACTAAATACAAGCAAATTTCTAAACATGTTACATACAAAATAATACAAACATTAATAATTACAAAGCAATAAAACCTAACTACATTAGTTTTAAATCTCTTAAGTTAGCAGATAATCTCATCCATTATCGCCTGAACCTGTAACAATAAATATGTAATGATGGATATTTTCACAATCCCATACTGCATTTGTGTGAGTCAGCTAATTCAATGATATGATGCTTACTAATTTATTTAAATGAACATAATACAATAATATGATGACAGTTTTATATGCAGAGTATTAATTAGTTCAGTTTGGTTCTTTCACTCCACTCATTTTGAGCCGTTACTCGATTAGCGGTTATCCTCGGAGCCGCTTCTCTTACATTACTTTTTATTAACATATTTTCGTACTAGCAAAGTACGTTCCACGTTCCTCTCCTAGTATTTTGAGAGCCGTTCCTCCCAATATTAATTATTATTGTTCTCAGTGTAGGCAAACATCCATATCATGTACCTTTGGGATCCGTTCAACCCAATATTAATAAGTTCATTATTTAACATTATGCAATATTAAATAAACTATAAACATAATATTATAAAAACAACATCCTTAGTAAGTAATTTATACTTACAGCCCTTTTATACAGTCTCTTATCATCATCTGCAATGATTATTTACACATGTTCATAGAATGTCAATATCATTACTCATAAATACTAATTTTATCTACATAAATCCAATTATCGTTTTACTATGGAAAGCCATTTATATCTATATACACTTAACATAACATGTTTTTGTCTTGATATTAATTTTCAACAATAACACACACACATATATACTTTCCATAAATCATTAAAAATTCATATCATTTCTTATAACATTTTAAAACCTAAAATCTTTTTTCTTTAAACCTTAAAATCATAATAATCACTTATAATAAAATACACCAACAAACTAACTATAAAAAACCATTCAGCCAAAATAACACATATAGCCGACCATCCAAAACACACACAGACATATATACTTTCCATAAATCATTAAAAATTCATATCATTTCTTATAACATTTTAAAACCTAAAATCTTTTTTCTTTAAACCTTAAAATCATAGTAATCCCTTATAATAAAATACACCAACAAACTAACTATAAAAAACCATTCAGCCAAAATAACACATATAGCCGACCATCCAAAACACCACACACGCACCCATTTGGCCGACCATCAAAAACAGGGGATAACACTTTAAAACCCATCACCAAAACAAGGCAATTCTCAACCCAAATCAACCATCTTTCAACACAATCGGATACACAACCAAATCAACACACAAAGCCGTGAGACTGAACCCAGAAAATCATTCAACCACAATCACGGCTCAGCCAATCAAGAACCCAAAATTTAGCTCACACATACAACCAATTGGCCAACCAAAACAGAGAAGAAAAGTATGTTGTGAGTTTTAAAGTACTCACAAGCGTACGAATCATTTGCAAAAGTGGGAGGTCGAATCCATAGAGAATTGTGTTGCGAAAATTAATATATATTTAAACTAATCCTATTTTAACCTAGTTCCAAATTTTTTGGATTTTTCTTATGCAAAATAATAAACTAAATAAATTCAAATTAAAAACAATAGATAAAAAGTACTAAGGTTTTCAGAATCCACCTCGCCCAATCAAACACCACATTTTTGTATTTTACTCATACACTCGATAAACAAATAAGCCTTATTCATTGTTCAAATTAAAGTTCCTTAAAAATTATATTAAATTATTCAATGAATCTAATTCAATAACAAATCACAACGAATGTCCAATTGAAATGAAATCATTTAATGTATCCATTTTGACAAACAAATCATAATGGATATCCTCTTTCAACCAAATTATTCGATGTATCCATCGGTTGAAACACATTAAATATCCAACTTTTAATAAATAATCATTCAATCAAAAGACATAAATCAATTAATTGAATATTAGACTTGAACAATATTTTGATAAATATCGGAATTGCATAAAATAAAATAAAAGTGTTATCAATGAAACAAATCACAATAAAAGTGTTATCAATGGCGAGGTTTCATCTTTAACCTTAATTAGTTGAAGATTTAGCCTCTCATGACTAAATTCAACATAAAAACTTTAATTAAAAACATTAAAAAATAAATGTCTTACAAAAAAAAAATAAATGAAAGAAAGCATGCAAGAACAAGACCTGCTCTTGGAGCGGCTGTAAAAGAAAACGTAAAGGAGCAAAATTGCCACTCAAACACTGCCCCTCTCCCTACGTCTTACACATTCCTGTTCGGTTCTGCCTCGCCAGTTCTCACATCCACGTTCCACCCTTCACGTTCTTCTCCCCTCCTCTTTTACAAGAGACGCAAATATATATATATTGCAGGTTTCGGTGCTGCCCTATGTCCTGGAAAACTTGTTTTCACGCAAAGGTCTGCTGGTCCTATTTGGAAAGAATCACTTGAGAAAACACGGCTGTCCTGCTTTTAGGTTAAGAAAAATCTGCTTAATGGTGCCCCCAATTAATCCTAGAGAAAAAGAGACGTGTCTTCTAGCTGTTCGGTCCTTTAATTGCTTTCCTTATGGTGCCTCCACACTCACGTACAGCTTGCTTCGGTTTAGGCAGAAAATCATGCTTGTCTTGATTTGGTGTACGCCAGGTCTGCATGTGACGTGTCTCTATGTGCTGCAGGTTTGAAAATAAATAATGCTCAATGTGGTGCTCCCTTGCTTTGGAAAGATCTTTCCAAATCTGGTTCGGTGCTTGGTTTCCTGGAGAACCACGTGTAAGGAGCTTCACCTTTCCTTAAGAAAACATGCATCTTTGGTCTTCCAGTTATGGAAATAACATATGTCTCGGCCTGTTTGAATATTTCCTGGAGAATAACATGTTTGGGTGCTGCCAGCTGCTGCTTTATAAGGAGAGAATTCATGCGTGTGCATGGTTTGGTGCTGGAACGTCTTTGGAAAGAACAAGTGTTTCGGTCCCTACTTGGAAAGCCACGTCCGTTCCTCCCTCAAGGGAAAAGGAAAAGAATGCATGTCCCTTGCGTGGCACTTGTCCTCTTCAGGTCAAGACAAAATATAGTTCTATATGTGGCACCTTCTACTAGTGAGTCTTGATGCTGCTTATTAAGGAATATGTGATTCCATTCGGTGGGTGCTTGAAGTGTATAGATAGCTCTAAGACTAGAAAATAGCATGCATGTATTGGTCTCTAAGTCTCTTGCACAGCAATAGCTGGTTTATTTTCTTCTTAAGGTCCACAAACTGTTCTTCAACTCAAACATAATATTCTCTCAAAATTTGCTCCTCTTATTTCTTTTGTCAATCGAAAAATACCGTCATTTTCTCTCAATGACTTTCAAAACACTAAAATTGCTTTCCGAGCTAGTCGGGTAGGCAAGTGCAGGTGGCTTTGGTCAAAGTGAAAGTCTTGTTTAAGTTAGCGGTTTCAGCTCTCCAGCACCGAAGTCAACTTTTTTTCTTGCAAGGCCTATTGAACACTAAAACTATCTAAAAAAAGTCAAAAATAACAAAATTAAAGGTTTAGCACATGCAAATTAAGGGGGCAAATAATCTTGTTTCATAATTAATATTATTTCTTCCATAATCTTATTACACTAATAGTTTTAGTTTACTAAATAATATTATACCAAATAATATATTTTGTTCAATAATAAATATTATAATACCAATTGAATAAACATTATTGTATCAATAATATTACACCAATTAATTTACTGATTATTTAAGCATGTCTATTTATTATCACAGTAATATTTTTAGAGTCTAAAAATAATTCTAATTTTATCAAATTGGAGTTCATGAAACTTAATGAATATTTATTTTCATAAATATTTATATTTATTCCTATTTATTCTTTTGCACTATTATTAAGTCTTAAATTCTAATTTAAGACATTATATTTTATGGCTTAAAATCTGGAGCACTACACCTAGCGTCTGAACGATGCATGAAAACCCTTTCTTCATCCACAGTCATCGCATCTTCATCCGAACCTTGTGCGAACGAAGACTTACTAATTTCAGTGTCTGCTGGGCCGTCCGGACCTCTTCCAGACCATAAGCTACTGACTTCAGCGTCTGCTATGCTGTCCGGACCTGTTCCGAATCTTGAGCTATTGACTCCACTGTCTGCTGTAGCGTTCGAACCCTTATCGGATGCTGAGTTTCTGACTTGGGCGTCTGGACCGTGGCAACTGGGCGTCCGGACGGTATGTCGGGAAAACTGACTTTTCTGAGCTGTAAAGTCTCCAGAATATTTCCTTCTCTAGGATGTTTCTTTCTTTGTGATATCCTGTGCAGATTACTTCTTTGTTTAACCCTTTCCATATTGGAATTAAATCTTTTGCAAATATTCTTCTAGAAACTCCTAGAATAATAGTCTCTGTTATGGAAATTCTTGTAAAGGAAATTCCCTGATATGGGAGCGTTTTTGTCAAGACAGAATGAGCCAATTAAAATAAACCAACAAACTCCTCATTTGACCATTCTAAGACAAAAACGACTTAAACCAAAAAATAAAATTACTCCTTATTTTTGTCTCAGCGGAACAAAGGGTAAGCAGGGTAATAAAGCTAGAAATAAAATAAACCACAACTGGTTTAAAAATATTGAACAAATAACATAATTGTTCAAAGTAGCTCAGAATAAAACAGTTTATAAAATAAAATAATTTTTTTTTTAAAAAAAAAAAAAAGCTGAAAAGCATAATAAGTGACACAGCACTTATTCTTCCTAGTCATCAAATTCCAAATACCGAAGGCACTGTGCAATGTTTTTGCCTGGTCCACTACTTTATTATCCAACACTTGGTACTGCGTATGCCAAAAGATGTCCATGGAATTAATGCGCTGAGTGATTCGGTCCAAGGCATTCATGACTGCATCACTGAATGGAGCAGCCTGAGAGGAAGAAGCTGCTGATGGTTCTGGCTGAACTGGAGGAGGTGGAGGAGCTGGTTCGTCAACATCCATGTGCCGCTGCAGCTGGGTATCAGACTTCATCAGTCTTCTTGCCAAAAGCTCCTTCTGGTTTGTCTTCAAGCTCATGCGATGGTATGTCTTTCACAAACATCTTGCATATTTTTGTCACTAGGCCTCCATAGGGTAAAGCAGACTGATTATCCTCTAGGGATTCCATCAATATTGTCTGAATAATATGCTTGCATAGACAGAAAGGGACACCATTAAGAATGGCAAACAGAAGTCTGGCTCTCTTGAGAGTGAGGCTAGGGTGATGAGAGATAGGCCAGATGTTCTAGAGCATTATGCGGGCTAGAAGTCGCTGTGGAGACTGCAACTAGCCAATAGGAAGATATGTCTGATTGGGTCCCCAGACTTGTATTTCAGCAGGATCAAAGAATGCTAACAATTTTTCCCAAGATAGAGCATTATCAGGATCTGGGAAGGGGATCCCAAGTGGATGCACCAGAGGGATGCCAGTCACTGAGTGGATAAGATCAGGATCAATCCTGACTTCAACGCCACGAACATTGGTCTTGAGCACCGGACACTGCTGTAGAATATCAACGATCTCTAAGTGAAGATAGAACTCACAAACTATCTTTGGATAAATTTTGGAGGAGGTGAACAGACTCATCTATTCATTATTTCTGAAGATTTGATGTATAAAAGAAAAAGGTTCCATCATCACATCCTGTCTGATGACTGCACGCTCAATGACTATGCCTCTGGACCCCCTGCATCCGCCCCTGCATACCTTCGATCAATAGGCCAACACCAGCTAGAGGAAAATATATGAGAACAAATACGCTTACAAATTTTTTTTTTGTACTTTTTCTAAATTTTTTATAATGGTATTATATATATATGCGCCTCATTTTATTTTTTTTTTTTGGATGCAATGTTGACGCCATCTGAGGAGCACTTCACCAGCTTCGACGTATCCCTTCATGATTGCTAAGCCTCAATATATAGAAATCTATATATGGCCGCCATCAAACCCATCTTCAAACCCTCTTCCTTTGGCGATGGTCGTCCCACAACCACAAGCACTACTAACACGGCGTTGCCACCACCAATGGCCACTTCCATCACTACCACCCGTGCTTCCAGCTTTTCCCTTTTTTCCCGAGCCTTGGCCAACCTTCAAGAGCAGGGATTTTTTTTCCTTTTTATTATTATTATTTTGAATTTAGATGGATATTTTTGTCTTATTGAAAAAAAAATTTAAGGCAATTTTTTTTTTTTTTTTTTTTTTTTTTTTTTTTTTTTCAGCTTTGGACAACATTAACATTGTTTTAGTAGTTTATGGAGGACATTGACAATACGATGATAGTTTGAGAAAGGTACGCGTACTTTTCCTAAAAAAGACAACTATTTTACTTTTCCGACAACTAAGTGAAGTTGAGAGTTTGATGATGGGATCGATTCCATGGAATACCTAAGACCAATATCTTCATAATTTGACCGTTCATTTATAATGAATGATCATGATAATACCACGTAATCTAAATTTAGCAAAAAAGTGCTAAAAGGTGGGTAGAAGGGGTGACCGACCAGCGACCACCCCCAAAGTAGCAAATTGGGTGGTCAAGCCATTCCAAAGCGGTTGATAGTATAGTCATCGACCACCCCAAAGTAGCTAATGGGAATAGTCCACCATCTCTTAAACAGATAATGGCATAGCATTATTATGGCCGATTATTGCAAATCAACGGCCAGAATATGTGGTATTGTAGATAATCTTGTCCATGATGATAGAAAGACAGCTGACAATCGGGCCAAAACAATTATGCCGATCTATTAAGTTACAAATTAAAGGAAATGTAGTTTAATAAGCAGTGACCGTATGGTACGTTTTTTGGCTATACTCATATTGTAGTGGAGTGATACTCAACTCCATCAACCGGATGCTTCCCTAGGCCCACGGTTAGGAGGTGCCACCACCCGCTTCGCTCCTGCTTTTTTTTTGTGAAGAAAAAAAAATCTACTAATGGATTGTAGTTTTAGGTTTAGATGTTATGTTCTCTTGATTACAGGTTGGGGTTTAGATGGAATAACTAATGGATTTTTGATTTAGTGGGCAAGCAACTCACTACAAGAAATATCCTTATTAGCGACAACCTTATTAGCAGCAACTCAAAAGTCATCGCTGATAAGTGCTTATCAAAGTCAACTTCTGAGAGACGTTGATAATAAGCAACCATTAGTGACAACATTTTTGGTCATTGCTAATGAACAAAAAAATTAATATCAAAGACGACAAAAATGTCGTCGCTAATGTGTTGCCGCTAATAACCTAGTGCGCGAGTTGAAGCTGAGAGCTATTAGCAACAGCTTTTACCATTAGCAACGACGACTCTATTGTTGTCATTGATGTTATATCTAAATTAAAATAAAAACTAAAACTCATATCAGCTTCGACCCTAATGCCCTATTATTAGCATCGACAACTAAAGTCGACACTGTTACACTTATTAGAATCGATGCTGATGACTTACCTAAAAATAAAAATCATCCATATCAGCGTTGATGCCCTATTATTAGGGTCGACAAGTAAGAGTCGATGCTGATAAATGAACTACAAACACAAACGTGTCTTGATCAACGCATTTGATCATTGGCTCCCCAAAGAGAAGAAAAAAAAAATTTTAAAAAAAAAAAATCCAAATATTTGATATCTTTCAAAGCAACTAGAATTCCTCTTCTTCCAATCCGATTCATCCATCCCCGCGAACCCCTGTTACATTTAGGCATGATACACTTTTTAGTTATTTGGAGAAAGCAAGTACTCTCTTTCATATCAGGAAAGAGCTCTCAAAAAAGATATTTTTCCTTTTGAAAGAGCCAAAAGATTCTTCCAATCTATCATTTCGGGTCCAATGAAATTCATTGGGTATGCTTATTGAACATTAGTAACTATTATCAAACCTAGTTCTGGATATGTTTAAACTTGGGTTAGTTTAGCTGAGCCTTCTTTTCAGTATTATCCAAGTCACAATAATACATATCTGATTTGTCAATCATGGGCAAGAATAAAATGCTTCATAGATGGAGTTTGGTATTGTCCTTTAGGTCATGGATGTTCTTGAATATATTGTCTTGAGTAATGCTACTCTTTAAACTCATTTATTAGAAACTGACTCTAGAGAGGTAGTAAAGGTGACGCGGAAAGAAAACCTCAAACTCAAATGGATAAGAAATAGTAAAAGGTGGGAAAGAAAAAAAAAAAATTACAGTAAATACAAGGGACGGTCTTGTGGTTTGTTTTTCTAAGGAGCTAATCATGCAGAAACAAGTTTCGGACAATACCCTGATGGAAATCATTAAAGCGAGAGATCTTAATCTTCTCTTTACCAGAGTATATTGCCTCTGAAGCTCCACCACGCTCACCCTGGGCTGCCGTCTCAATCAACATATAAAGCTTCTTGATAGGCATCTACAAAGAGAAACGAAACACAAAAGGAGAGAAAAGTGAGTGAATAACAATGTCCTTTCCTTTTTCTACATACTCATTTCTTCTAAGGATTGTTAGATTTTCCTGATTTTCATTGATTCTTTTTGGTAAAATGAAGGAAGAGTTAATGAGAGACAATTTTTGAAAAAATAAAATAAAATGACCAAAGAAATATGCCAAAAGGGTGACAAAGTGTAACTTACATCATTCAGGGCCTCTGCAGCTGCATTGACGTCTTCATAAGCAAAAACACTCAGCTGTTCTAGCACCTGCGAATCTGCAATCAGAAAAAGAGTGGATTGACATACATTCAAACTTTGAAGCTAAATGGTAGTATAATATAATTTCCTTTTAGAGTTCATGAAACCATTATTTATAATACTCTCCTATTGTTTAATTTACTAGCATTGATGGAAAGTTGATGCTATCCGGCAACAGAAAGCCAAATAAGAACAACACAACCACTATATATCTAAGACAATAACATAATAGCATGAAAATAATTTACCTTCTTTGCATCATCTGTCTTCAATGTAGGAACATGGTAAGTGACAGAAAGAATCACAAATATCAATTGAATCTAAGCAGCCGACTTCACTTGTTGTCCCTATAGCCAGAAGTTTTTTTCCCTGACAACAAAAATCACAAGATGAACAAGTAATTACGACTTCAGCAAGGTCATAAAACTACCATTCACCAAATCTTAATTCACAAAGTTGCTGAAGAAAAAACCATGGCCCAAGATATCTGAAATTGTCACACAAGAGCTGTCCATGAAGTCAGCCAGTCAACGCTCTTTGTACAGCCAGTGATTGTGACCTGAATGAATAATCATGGACAGAGCAGACCAACTTTTAACCATTGCAACAAAATAGTACTATGATTTAATGCATCTATATAGCTCCAAAAGATACATTCTTTCTTTTATAGGTATGTACAACTCATTTACCTGTAGATGGGATTGAACCCATGACCTCATCCTCTACTCTTTCATTGGACAGGAGATGCCAGATCTTAGCTCTGCTATCAAAAATTGCTTAAAGAAATTGCAGTGTAATATAGACTTGGAGTTGCAAATGTAACAAATGAATTACAATAGCCTCGTGGGATTTTCTTGTTCCCTATGAGAGATTAACACTTGTTCTCCAGAGACCAAAAGAAGAAAGCTCAATTGCTTCCAAGAGCTGCAAATCCATTTCGCCAGTAGTTGAGTTTTGGCAACCAAAACAAAGACAGAAGAACCAACCAGTTCAGAGTTCATCACAGTTTTTTTTTATAAGTAAACCAACCCATGACATGGAATTCAATGCATAAATTTCAACAAGTATATAATAACATCAAAATGAAAAGGGAAAGATAGTATTATAACCAAGAAAATCACATAAACATTATTACAACAAAGTTGACTAGCTTCCATGAGATCAAAAGTGCACAGGTAAGGCGTGAACATCTAATTAAATAATAAGGTTTGTAATTTCTACACATCCGCAATACAGGGATCGCTCAAGAGTTACAAAACAAAGAGAATCTGTTTTATTGCACTTATAAAATTGAATAAAAAACAACATTCGCAATGGAAATTGCAGTATATAATTTGAAATGTCAATACTTATGCCACAGCTGCCAAATCAATCGTCAACCTCTTGTTTGATCTCTCTTTGTAATTCCTCCTTGTACTCCTCAAATGTTCCAGGGTAAGTACTCTCAGTTCCATTTTCCACAACCCAAATTTCACTCCTCTCTTCATCCTCACAAACACGTGATATGAGCCTAGAGTCATGACTGACCAGGACAACTCCACCAGTAAACTCATCCAGTGCATCAGCCAGTGCGTCAATGCTCTGCATATCTAAATGATTTGTAGGCTCATCCAATAACAATATGTGTGGCTTCGACATGGAAATTGAAGTGAAGACAACCCGTGACTTTTGCCCTCCAGATAATTTTGCAATTGGGGTGAGGTGATTATGGCTGGGGAGTCCAAATTTTCCAAGCTTTGCACGAACAGCCTCTTGCTTGCTAAGTCCCTCTTGATCTGGATGAAGACGAAGAAGATACTGCACTGGTGTTTCCTCCATTGTTAGTAGGTCCACAAAGTGCTGTGAATACCTCCCAATCCTCAACTTCTGACTCCTCCGTACTTCACCCTCTGTTGGAACCAAATCACCTGCAAGAAGATTCAGGAGAGTAGATTTTCCCGCTCCATTCGGCCCAACAATAGCAACACGTGTTCCCATATCAATACCTACATCAACATTTGTGAGCCTGAAATCCTCACGGTTTGGGTAGCTGAAGCTGACTTCAATTAGCTGCAAGAGTGGTGGTGTGAGCTCAGTAGGTTCAGGGAAGTGGAACTGCACACTGTAGTCTCTCCACTTCTTTGGGGCCTCTGGCTGAGGCTCATCCTCGTCAACCTTTCCCTTTCCCTTGTTCTTGGATGCTTCTTTTGCAGCATTAAACTTAGCCCGGTCTTTCACCTTCTCCTGCTGAGCACGATTCCCTGACCTCTTGGCTGCTTTAATTTGCTTCTCATAAGTTTCAAACTTCTTGTTCATCTCTTTGCGGCGCTGCTCGTACCCACTTTCAAACTCATCAAAGTTTCCACGATATAAGTGAAGCTTAAAATCATGGAGATGAATTATCTCATTGCAGACAGAGTTAAGAAAATCCCGGTCATGTGAGACAACAACAAGAGTTTTCTTCCACCGACACAAATACTCCTCTAACCATAGAACAGCCCTAAGGTCAAGATGGTTTGTGGGTTCATCCAATAACAAAAGTGTTGGTTGCACGAAAAGTGCCCTAGCCAATGATATTCTCATTCTCCATCCACCACTAAATGACCGGGTTGGACGACCCTGCATTCCCTTGGTGAAACCCAATCCAGCAAGAATCTTTGATGCCTGAGCCTCAGCTGCATCCGACCCCAAGATCTGCAACTTTTCATACAACTCAGCAACCTTCTCTCCTGCATCATCCCCATAGCTACCTTCAACTCCATCCTCACCCTCAGCAGCAGAAGACAAATTCTGCAAAGATGCAACCTCATTCCGGAGCTCAACCAGCTCTTCATTAGCTGAAACAACTGCTTCAAGAGCAGTTCTATCATCACCAACCACCTCTTGTTCAACCAAAAGAACATCAATATTCTTAGGTACTGGAATCTTCCTCCAAGCAAGGAGCTTTAATAATGTAGACTTTCCCATTCCATTGGGTCCAATCAAACCGTACCTTTTCCCGTGAGATATTTTTACTGATGTATTCTTCAAAAGTTCTTTACCCCGAGCTGACACAGAGAAATTATCAATAGTTATATCTTTGACATTGGCATCAGCTTCATCACCTCCATCAAGAACTGAGGTCCGACTACCAATAACAACAGTAAAAGCATCGCGGTCATCCTTAAGGGCCTCGTGTTTTGCCTGCTCTGCTGCATGGGCGGCAAGCACATCCTTCTTTTCTCTTTTTTTCAATTCTTTTTCACTCATCGCTATTTCAAGTGCCTTTGGGTCACTCCTCCGATTGGATTGCTTCTGGATTTCACTCAGTTCTGTTTCAAAGGCATCTTCCTCATCAGAGGGAGGGAGATCAATGTCATCCGTGTAAGATGACACTTTTGGGGTGGCTTTTGTCTTAGGTTTACTACAAGTAGAGGCCATGGAAGAGGAAGAACTCTTTTTAGGCTTATCAGGTTTCTGGTCCATACTGGCTAGCATCGCTGAGACAGAGAGCTTCTCTTTCTTCCCATCTTTCGAAACATCTTTGCTACTCCCCTTAGTTTTGGTGGTTGCACCGTTCTCCTCTGGCTTCTTCTTTCCCATTGAAGCAACCAATCTGGTGAGAACAAAATAACTAAAAGGTATGAAATTCAATCAACTTGAGTGATTTCAATTAAGTTCATCGTGAACACAATCATATATTTAGGCCCCACATAAGGCCTTTGCATGTAATGTAAGCTCATAAGGCCTTTGCATGGCAGCTTACATGATAAAGAAACGAAAAATAGAATGTACTGGTAGCGCCATCAATTCAAACCAAACTATAGAGATAAAGCAAGGAAACATAGAATTCAACGATAGCTTACAAAAATATGCTTCATTCAGTTGAAAAAACATGAAGTTTCCAACGTGGAGTTTGTTGAAAATACTAAGATTGACAATATCGAGCAAGTATAAAGAGCTAACAGAAGCCAATTAAAAATGACAGAGTTACTAGGGCAAAGAAACACTATCAATTTCATTCTGTAAGCAGTTTGAAGAATTCAAATACTTGGGCTTCACTTGCAAAAAAAAAAAAATACTTGGGCTTCGAAAATTCGAACAAAACTGAACCCAAATAGAAGGCAGATCTCAGCCACTGCAATTGAAGTTTCAATATTTTCCAATTTTTCAATTTGCTATAATAATACCGTACACTAATTTGAGGTTTTGATATAATTTCAAATTGATACACTGTCTTGATATAACTTCTAAACAGACAACAAATTGAGATAATGTCTTCACTTTGTTATAATAATATCTTGCACTAATTCCAGATTAACGTTACCCTGCAATTGCTAAAGCCTAAAAGTTTTTCATTTGGTACAAAACTAAGAAAGTTAAGAAAGCACAAACCTTAGACTGAGAGTTGATTCGGTGAAAAGTTGAAAACCGTGATTCCGTGGAACTTGTAAGAATTAGAAAGCGCAAAACCTGAGAGTGAGATGCTTTAGAGAAACTAGTTAGAAACTTAGACTGTTAGCTGTTACTTGTTAGAGAGAGAGAGAGAGAGAGAGAAACCTGAGAACTGAACGGCAAGCTCGAACAGCGGCCCAGTGGAGATCGGAGCGGCGTGATGAGGGCTGAGCTGCGTAGGCCCCGTAGGAAGAAAAAAAATCGAGTAAAGAATAAAGGTTAGGGCTTTTTTACTTCTGAGAGAAAAAGTCGAAATTATGTTTATGCTAATCGAAATCATAGTTCGAGTCGGACATGGTTAAGTAAAAGACTACCGATTAAACAAAAATGAGAGAAAATTACAATTTAGTTTCCCAAACAACTAATAATTTTACGAATAGTCTCCCAATCTACTAAAGTTTGGACTTTCACCCCCAAACTACCAAGTCCTTTGAAAGTGGTCACTCTGTTAGGGCTCCCGTCAATTTGGATGGAAAAATAACCACGTGTACAGAAGTCTCTATCTCCACCTGCACCACCTGCTTATCACTATTACCGCTTTCTGGCACTTACTGCTCTTCTCCCTGAGTACTCTTCAACATGGAATTTTCATCAAGTACCACGTCTCTACTGATCACCACCTTGTTTGCCTTCGGATCCCACAACTTGTACCCCTTTACCCCTTTCTCGTATCCGAGAAAGATATACTGTCTAGACTTCAGGTCAAGTTTCGATCTCTCCTCACTAGGCATGTGCACATATGCTGGACACCCAAATACTCTCAATCCAAGGTAATCTACCTCGTTATCTGTCCAAGCTTCCTCTACAACCTTCCCTCCTGGTGATGCCCTCGGTGATCTGTTTATCAAGTAGCAAGCCATACTCACCGCATCAGCCCAGAAAGTTTTCGCAAGTCCAGCATTCAACTCGAGACATCGTGCTCTCTCCGCAATCGACATGTTCATCCTTTCCGCCACACCGTTTTGCTGCTATGTCATGCGTATTGTGAAGTGTCTCCTTATTCCATGCTGCTCATTCGTGTACTCAGTTCCATTGTCTGACCTGAGGCACTTAATCTTTCTCCCGGTCTGGTTCTCCACTTCAGCTTTCCACAATTTGAACGTGGCAAGCGTTTATGACTTGTGCCGCATGAAGTACACTCAAACCTTTCTAGAAAAACATCAATAAATGTAAAAAAAAAATATACTTGTCCTCCCCGTGATGTTGTCCTCACTGGCCCCCAAACGTCAGAATGGATATAGTCTAAAACACCATTTGTCTTGTGTGTGGCTAACTTGAATTGCACCCTGCACTGTTTTCCCATAACACAAAACTTACAAAATTCAAGTTTACATGTTTTAACACCGTTCAATAGATTTCTCCTATGAAGTTCTAACATGCCTCGCTCACCCATATGACCCAAATGCATATGCCACAAAACAGTATTATCTTACTCAGACTCCACAGAAGCTACTCCATCTACAACTGTATTTCCTAACACTTTATAGATATTCTTCGAGTTCTTCTCTCCTTTCATCACTACCATAGCACCCTTAACTACTTTCATTATCCCGCCTTCAGACTTATAACTAAACTCGTTAGAGTCTAAAGTACCCAATGAAATTTGATTCTTCTCTACATCTGGCACATGTCTAACATCACATAACGTTCTAACCAGTAACCACACCATCAAACATTTTAATCCTGATACTTCCTATCCCGATAATTTTACAATGTGCAGCATTACCTATAGTTACCAAACCAGAATTAACTAACCTGTAGGTGTCAAACCAACCTTTGTTGGACGTCACGTGAAACGAGCATGCTGAGTCCAAAAGCCAAGAATCCACAAGATGCTTTGAAGTTGAGGCAATAGAGAGCATATTGCGATCAACAGCATCTGAATCTTCCTCCACCACGTTTGCAGACCTTTAGGAACATTCGTTCTCGTCGTCCTTTTTTTTGTTATTCAGGTTTGGACAATCCCGCTTCATGTGCCTTTTCTTCCCGCACTTGTAGCAATTGACATCATTCCTCTTCCTGGACTTTGATTGAGAATTCCTTGCATTTGAACCCCCCTTGTTACTGCTTCTTCCACGTTCCTGGTTACCCTTCACAATTAGCCCTTCTCCTTGAGAATGCTTATCACTGACTTTTTTCCTGTGATGAAACGCTAATGGGGCTCTTGTAACGCCCTCTAACTCCAAAGACTCTTTTTCCCATGTCAGAATTGTAACCAAATTTTCATACGTGGTAGAAGTTGGGAGTGAATTCAACAGCATCAACGCCTTGTCTTGGTCTTCGAACTTCACATCAAGACTCTTCAAATCATCAATTATCTAATTGAACATATTGATGTGGCTCAAGTCCGAGCCTTCCACCATCTTCAGCCCATACTGTAAAGATCAAGAAAATAAATTAGACATTTAGCAATTAATAAATTGTATTTATTAAACATATAGGACTAATAATTATGTTCCAGGTGATGATACTTGTATTATTAAAATAAAATAAATATAAAATAAAATAATAGAATTATAATTGTAATAATAATGAGTCCTAATGGAATAAACAATTAATTGTAAGGATAAAATACAACTAGATTAAATGTAGGGTTACATATTAATTATTAAAAGATATGACTTTAATATTATGGGGTCCTAGTATAATTTATGGAAGCCTGAGTGTTAAAATAAAAAGAAATCTTAGCTCGCCACGTGTCGCCACCGGATTGGTTAGGAGAAGATTACATTATCCTTTCTCAACCAACCCCAAGGTGACACATGGCTACATTATCCTTTCTTTCTCCTTTTCCTTTCCTTATCCGAATATCCCTCCCTCTCACACCTCTCATTTCCTTTCTTCTTTTCTTTCTCACCTGGCGCCTTCTCATCTCTCCCTCTCTTCGCTCTTCTTCTTCCTTCAGTCACGGCCAAACCAGCAACCCCCCCCTATTCCACACACAACCCGACGCCCTTCCCCTACATTTCTCCTTCTCTTCTTCCAGTTCCACCACACGATCTCCCTTTCTCCTCTTCCATTTTCTCCCTCCCCCTTTATCACTCGCACACCCGAGACAGTGATACAATGTGAGTGATCGAGTGAGAGCTGGGTTAAGTGCGAATCTGAGGGTGGAAGGTGGATCCTTGGCCGTTGAAGGAGTGATTTTTGGAGCTCGGTGGTCAGGCCACCGTCTGGACGCGTTGACAGCAGCCGAGCCGTGAATTCCGGCCCTGTTCCGGTGAGACACCTCTCTTCCTCTTCTTTGATTCTTGCTTAAATCTTCTTTGATTTTTGGTAGAATCGAATGGGTCTTTTTCGGGTTGGATTATTTGTTGCTTGGATTTGTCTTGTTTGGATTAAAGGACCGATTATGAGAATTGATTTTAGGCTTTGTTTGGGTGTTGATTTGTTTGGGGTGGAACCGGATGGGCATTGTTAATGTTGAAGGGTTTTGGCTTTGTGGTTTTAATCCATGATTTATGCTTTGTTATGAGTTGAGTTGGGTTGATTTTCAATGGTTGGTGTTTAAGATTTTTGGTTGTAAATCTGAATGGAGGTTATTGGGGATTGTAGGGCTGATTTGGGGTTCCTTTCCTTGGTGGCTGAATGATGTATTCATTGAGGATTGGGTTGATGCTAACCTAGAATGGAAGTTTGATTGTTTGGTTGGTGGAGAAATTCAAATTTGGGTTCTTTTGAGGTGTTGACCAAATGATGAATGTCTCTTGAGATTTCGGTTTGTGATGGTATATTTGTGTTTGATGATTCAAAAATAGGTTTTTGAATTTGTATTTTTGAATCATTATTGATGGGTTTCTTTGGAGTTTAATTGAGGTTGAAATCCTAAGGCTTTTAAGATTATGGGTTTTGACTTTTGATTTTGGATAACCTATGATGTATGACTTAGGTGGTTGGTGTTCGAATGAAAAGTGATTTTAAAGAGTATCTTATGGAAATCCAAATCTGAATTTGGAAGTTGTAATTGAGTGATAATGCTAGTTTAAGGTTATTTGAGGCTCTCATTTGATGGGAAATTATATATAAATTGTATTGGGTTGCGAATATGGTTAAGTGATTTGTTCTGAGTTAGACTTGTAGTCTTGATTTTGAATTTGATGTAAAGTTAATTATTAATTTAAGGATGGATTGTCAATCGTTGATTGGAGAAAGGTTTAAAATTGAATGGAGGATCTTGGTGTTGATTTTTTATGAGTTATGGGTTGGATGGTGTTTTCTTGTGTTTTGTTGATGGAATCATGGTGTAAATGAGGGCTGGTTTTGGGATTCCTTGTTTTGGATTGATGTGGGTTACATTTTCCTTTTAATTTTATGTTATGATGGTGGATTGCTATGGCCTTTGTTAAATCCGAATCTAGGGTTTTGTTTGTGAATTTTGGGGGCTTTTGTTAAGATGTAGGGTTGATGTTTGGATAGGTTGGTTGTTGGAATTGTTGGAGGATAATCTTGGTAGCATATGGCTAATGAGTTTAGATAAATTAAAAGAAGAATCTAAGAGAAGGAAGGAAAACAAATGGTGAAGTAAAATGGGTGATAGATTATGAGGCAACATTATTAGAATTGTGGTGGACTAAAAGTAAATTAAACCCATTTATAGTGCTTAGCTTTTAGGCCTATGTATATGCCACAAGTTTTTGTATATGTAAATATTAGTAACCTAAACTAATAGGTGTTACTAAATTGGAATGGTATAAGATTAAAGTCCTAAATCTAAACTACCTAAATGGTTAGTAATTAATAATAATGTTAGAGAACTATAAATTACTCAAATAACCCTAAGCTTGTAAATATAAGTTTGAAGACTCATAGAACATATAGGTGTACTAGAAATCCATTACGTGACAACCTAATGACTAATTCACCTAACCATATCCACATTGTATTTATGTGTACTAATGGATTAGGATTAAGTGTAGTATGTATATACATATACGTATATATGTATATGGCTTAAGTATATATATATTGTTAACTTAGTAAACAAATGATGAGCTATAAAAACGGTTAACATAGGTCATGGGACGTGTAAGCACGTGGGTTGTCTATGTGTCATAGAGTGTAGAGTTCCATAGCGTAGCCTAATGTTGTAAGTATTTGCAGGATTGTGTCATCATTGGAGGCTACAATGGGTCCTTCAATGTAGAGTTGGAGTTGTGAGTCCAATGCAGTCAGGTGATATTTTACTCACTGAGAAACTATTATTTTTATGTTTATTAGAATAGCAAAATATGTGTTTTATAAATCCGAACCAACTGTATGTTGAATATATCTGTTTTGGTTGATTTGAGTAGTTTCAACTATGTTCAAATAATATCAATGATGTTATGAAATGATGTATGGATGAAATGTGTAGAATTATTTTTAAAGTATTTGAATGTGAGCTGTGGTTGGGATTTAAATTATGCAAAGTAGAATGATAAAGTTTCATGTTAATTGGTTTATTGTATTTGAAGAAAGCATGATTTGTAAAGAATAGGAGAATAGAGTTTGAATTGTAAAGCATAAAGCATGAGCATAAAAGGAATGAAATGACAAAGTACAAAGAATGAAAGGAATGAAAGGACAAAGCACAAAGAATGAAAGGATTGATATAAGGAATGGAAGGACAATCATGAACATGCATATCATCGTTAAATTGTATAATGTTTTCATGATATAGAATATTGTAGTTTTATACTAGACGTATTAGTATGCCTAAGAGTTTTAATGGCAAAAGAGCTTATGTATACTGTTATTGTCTAGTTGCATAATTTCAGAATATTGAGCTTGGACGAACAAGAATATTGTCATGGTTCGGTATGAGTAATACAGCGTCTTAGGAGTAGGTAGATAAATTGTCGTGGCACATCAGTAAGAAGTGCTTGGATACCCGAGTTTTACTCTAGTAACCGCATGGACAACTATGTGCTCGACATGAAGTTGTAATGCCCTAGGATTCCGTGTTAACCATGTTCGGAAAATGATAGTAAGCTTGTACTAAAGAGCGAGATGGCATGTTTTAAGCTTAGTGTGCTTGGTTTTGACGCTATTGGTTGCGATACCAGTGTGGCTTGGGAGTAGGTAGATGGATTGTCATTGCACATCAGTAAGAAGTGCTTGGATATCAGAGTCTTACTCTAGTAACCGCATGGACAACTATGTGCTTTGACATGAAGTTGTAATGCCCTGAGGCACAGTGTTATCACAGTTAATAACGTTAGACCTATGTGCATTTGAGCTACCAACATAAAAATATTATTGTAGGTGAGTTTATACGTGGTTGCTTCCATGCCAATGGAACTTCTATGTATGGGTCCAACTACATAGTATGCTTTAAATGTTTTCTGATAGTCGGTGTTCGCTATATCAGTTATGGGGGTTTTCAAACAAAATTTTATAAATTGGTAGCTGTTATAGTGTACGCGAGACTAAAAAAAAAAGTTGGTTCTTTGCGAAAACTCAGTTAGTTTAATATCACTGAGGCGATGAACTCATCATTTCACCTATACGGATGTGGCAAACCCCCACAACCGTATAGATAGTGTTCCTTTGGTTGCAGGTACTCGGGTCGTTGTTGATGGGAGTGTAGACGTGCATTTGAGATATTATGACCGGAGCTCGCCGCAACAGTCATAAATGCGGGACCATGGGTGTTCCCAGTTTTATAGGTTTTGTTATGGCTTGTGACGCATGTGTCACTCGTTATTGTATAAAGCCATTTCTGTTATGTATTTATATTGAGGAAAGACTTAAACACATAGATATTAAATGGCTCTTGTTGATATTAATTTATGATAGATGTTTAAGATGTGATTTTCGCTATTGAGTTTATGTTTTTCGCTGCATAGTAGTTAGATGTTGTACTCTGATTTACCAGGTACATATTATGGGGTATGTTCCATACGTTGGCTTTGCGACACATCGTCGTGCCACTGTGAGGATCCATTAGTATTTAAGAGATTAATATTTATGAAATGTTTTATATATATAAATAATAAAAAAAATGGGTCGTCACAGCAAATGGTATCAGAGCAGTTTGCTCTAGGGTTTGTTAGGAAAAGCGGAAGTTTAGGTTTGTGTTAGAGTCTAGGGATAACAAAAGAGCCTTAGGAATTTAAAAGCTTCAACAAAGACAAGATTTAAATTAAGATCTTTGTGTGCATTGCATAATTATTGTAATACATATGTTAGGATCTGTGTTGTGTACGTAGCATTGTTCTGAGAAGACAAACTATGCCACTTAGACAATCGCTATTTCCTCGTATGGAAGTGTTGCATATGTCTCAACTGATTCGTGTGCAACACATTCCTTTGTCTTAGAGGTATGGTTGGGATGCAAACCCTTAGGTCAAAATGTATGCGTGACCACTTTTGTTGGTGACGCCATATGGGTAGGCCTAGTTGTCGAGTCGCCTAGTCTATTGGGAAAGGTCTAGCAAGGTTGTGTCAGGCTATAGGTGATGTAAGGGAGCTTCTCGTGAGGGTAGACTATTAACCCTCCTTTCGAGAAGTGATGACGTATTCTTATGGCGCATTGAAGGAGACAACCATCGGTGGGGACAACTACTCAAACGGCGAGAGATGTATCCTCTAGGGATTCAACCTATCGGTACGAGTTAAAATAATAAAATGTTAATGTAAAATAGAATAAACAAGCGAACAACTAAAAATGATAAATCTTAATATATCTTATTTTAATAAATCACGAATTTAAGAACAATTTTAAAACAAGTAGTTAAGTATGATTGTTTAATAAATTTAAGGGCTAAACTAGAATGCTTTTAAAACATAATTTTCTAACACTAGAATTAGTTTAAAAGTTTGAAGTTCAAACATGTTTTGTGTGTAAGACATGAAATTTAGTACAAATGACCATTGAAACAGGTGATAGTTTAAATATGAACTTTCAATTGAGTGGTAAGTGTTAGAAAATAGTTAATTGTTAGTTGAGCTTTGGGTGAAATAACGGTGGCATAGTATAATTTTAGTTGTAAAACCAATATTTGAAGGAAATTTGTATTGTAAAGCTATCAATGATTGTAGAATAACAGGAAATTAATGGATCGGATTGGTGAAATATTGAGGATAAGCCATTAATCATGAATACGGATCAAGTCAAGGACTAGTAATGTTAGGTTAAGTATGAAAATTTCAATGGATTCACCTATTTGAGGATATTAGTACCTACGATTTAAGAGAAATAAATCATAAAACTACATGAGGCTAAGTAGGATTTTGAATATTGGAAGACACTTGTAAGTTCACACAAGATCTTTCATGGCATGAAGGTCATAGTTGAGAACCATCGGAGCTATTCCATTATGATTTTAGAAATTGTAAGAAGAATTATTCACTTTTAAGACAGTTGGATAATAAGTTTTAAATTAAAGAGGGGAGACTTAGTGAACTGACTTGGACCTATGATGAGTATTTACATAGAAGACACAGGTGATGATAGTTAAATGGTATGTAGTAAAGTGATGTGCGAATTAAAGTGATTGGTGATTATAGAGAACGAAGTAGGGATTTCCAAGTGTAAAGATTAGTTGTGACTTTGAAGTTGAAGATTGAATGCTTGGTACAAATTATCGTTGAGAACTATAGGGGTAACACATGTAAGTATGAGAGATCAAAGAATTGTTTGCGATTTCGAGGACGAAATTTTATAAGGAGGGGAGGATGTAAAGATCAAGAAAATAAATTAGACATTTAGCAATTAATAAATTGTATTTATTAAACATATAGGACTAATAATTATGTTCCAGGTGATGATACTTGTATTATTAAAATAAAATAAATATAAAATAAAATATTAGAATTATAATTGTAATAATAATGAGTCCTAATGGAATAAACAATTAATTTTAAGGATAAAATACAACTAGATTAAATGTAGGGTTACATATTAATTATTAAAAGATATGACTTTAATATTATGGGGTCCTAGTATAATTTATGGAAGCCTGAGTGTTAAAATAAAAAGAAATCTTAGCTCGCCACGTGTCGCCACCGGGTTGGTTAGGAGAAGATTACATTGTCCTTTCTCAACCAACTCCAAGGTGACATATGGCTACATTATCCTTTCTTTCTCCTTTTCCTCTCCTTATCCGAATATCCCTCCCTCTCACACCTCTCATTTCCTTTCTTCTTTTCTTTCTCACCTGGCGCCTTCTCATCTCTCCCTCTCTTCGCTCTTCTTCTTCCTTCGGTCACGGCCAAACCAGCAGCCCCCCCTATTCCACGCACAACCCGACGCCCTTCCCCTACATTTCTCCTTCTCTTCTTCCAGTTCCACCACACGACATGGACATGTATCGGCTTTCCAGTTTCAACCAAACTGCCACCGGTGATTCTTCGTCCATGACATGATACATCAATCATCTCCTAGACAAAGCCGAATAGTAGCCACCACCTTTGCCTTTAGCTCCTTCCAATCTATGTCTACCATATCATCTGGTTTTGTCCCATATAGCGCTTTCACCATACCTTGTTGCACCGACAAATCCTTGACACGCCGCTACCATAACCTGAAGTTTACCGTTCCATCGAACTTCATCACGTTTAATTTTGCAGAAGATTTGCCAACCCCATTCATCGAAGAACTTGCTTCTAAAACCTGGCTCTGATATTATTGTGAGTTTTAAAGAGTACTCGCAAGCGCACGAATCATTTGCAATGTAGTGTGTACAAGTGCAAGATCGAATCCACAGGGAAGTGGTCAAAAATCAATTTCTTGTTTAACTAATCCCATTTTAACCTAGTTCCAAATTTTGAGGCTTAAACATGCAAAATAACAAACTAAAATTAAAGATAATGAAGAACAAAAGATAAAAAGAACTAAGGCTTAAGAACTCACCAAACCAAATCCAACAACACACACTCTTGTTTTCTATTTAAACACTCAAAGAGCATTTAAGCTTTACTTGTCATTCAAGTCCTTAACCACATACATTAAAACTATTCAATGAATCCAACTCAAAGATAAATCACAAGGCGTATCCATTTGAAATCAAATCATCCATTCAACACAAATCACAATGGATATCCTCTTTCAAACCAATAAATCAATGTATCCATCGATTGAAACATATTAAATGTCCTACTACTTCAATAAATGCACATTCAATCTAAGACATGAAGCATTAAAGTGAATGAAACTTGAATAACATATCAATAAAAATTGGAATGTACAAATAACATAACAAGAGTGTGAGTGTTATCAATGGTGAGGTTTCATCATCAACCTTAGTTGAGGGTTTTAGCCTACCATGACTAAAAACATCACAAAATTTGAAAAACTAACATTAAATCAAAGGAAACTTAAAAAAGTAGAGTAACAAAAGGAAAATAGTTGCTGAAATAAGCTACAAGAAGAGAAAAAATGGCCTAGCTACTGCCCTAATTTGTGCTCCTACAAGGAGACATAACTATGGCTTTATAGAGGGATATTAGGTTTAGAGACTCATGTAAATGACACATCTACCCATCTCTAGGGTTCCCTCTCTTGCAAAAGACAAGCAAAAGCACAAATGCTGTGTAACCTACTGCAAAAACCAGAGAAAGATATGCTTTTGACATAAGAAAATAACAAAATTAAAGGATTAGCTCAGGCAAATTAAAGGGTCCAAATGTGCAATATTTGGCACTCATCAGATACCAATTGTTGTAATTTGATGTTACCGTGCACACACCAATGATGAATAATATGAGAAGAAAAGAGAGATAAAAGAGACAGAAAGACACAAAATTTTTGTGGTTCAGCAATTTGCCTACGTCTTCAGGAGTGAGTGTGGCTATATTCTGTATCTTAATGTTTCTGGGTTACAATAAAACATATATATAGTAAACCTCTGCAGCCCCCAAAAAACCTTAGTTCCCATGCAGTAATTCCTTATTCTCTGACATGCGTCCAGACGATAGGGCACTGCCGTCCGGACAGTTACATAAACCCTTCCCCTGTCCCCAGCTACCGCATTCCTATCTGAACACCACATCGAACATGTGCTCTCGGGTTTAGGTGTCCACTAAACTGTCCGAACACCTAAGTGAACATGAACTCCTTGTGGTTGCTGTCTGTTGACTCGTTAGGACATGCTTCCGAACACTGGAAGACGTCCGGACGCCTTGCTAGGCCCGTCTATACGGTCACTTGCGAATATGAGCCACTTGTCTCAATATGTTGTTTTATGACTGTCACACTATGTTTTAATGGGCATCAAGGTTACAGACATTATTAACAGCGTGGGCCACTTGAGGTTGGACTCGGTTGGGCTGCTAATGATGGATGGTAGCATACATATCCGGGGCACTGATGTTGTATTACAGGACCATCGGGACAGCGCCAACCCTGCTAGGAAGGGGTTAATATCTTGGGTAAACCATATGGTGTTGAGCTATGACATGATTCTTTAATTATAACATATATTATTATATTTATATTGCATCCATAAGGACATTTTCAAACAATAAACTGTAACATTGTATTTCTATATGTGATTTATAAATAACTAAGTTCACAATATAATAACCTGTCACCATGTGTATTATTACTCACTAAATCGTGGACTTATGCTTGTATCTTTTTCATCTATGAAACATATGTTGTTTTATAGTTAGTCTACCTTTTGATGTTGGATTCGAGATGAACCTCATAGCAAATGCATCTGTTTGACGTAGTTTAATGACCCATCCCTATCAACACAATATTGTCCCATTTTAACTCCCTTGAACCAGACTTCCCAAGAGGTTACCAATCCTAGTACTACTCTCCCAGGAACATGGTTAACTGCTAAGTTCTGATAAGTTCATGGCTATCACGGCTTTAAAACGCATTGGGTCAATAATGGTGCAAATATAAATAAGCACATACTCATCCCCAGGTGATGTGGGACATCACAATCACCCCCTCTTGGGACCCAGCATCCATGTTGTCAACCCTCAGTTGCTTGTGCACTCTCCCCTCATCTCAGGCTGTGAAGTGGCTCGGATACCATTTGTAATGACTCACCCAAACGACATAATATTGTTCACTTTTGGCTCTCCCAAACCTGTAGTGCCCCAAATAATTATCAAGGATAATTAAGTCTTAAATTGGGATTTTAGAATCTTTTGACTTTTTGAGTTGACCAAGCTAGGAACGTTCATGGTTTTTCCCTCAAGAACGATCGTGGTCTCCACCATGAAGGATCATTTACATCCCACACCTTAAGCATGTGTGTCAGACCGTACCACGAACAATCGTGGCCGTACGCTGAACGATCGTCTAACCCTAGGTTTTTACAAACATTCGCAATATGTTTGGCAAATGTTCGCGAAAAGCCAGATCAATTGATTCTTGATAAGCGTTGAATGTTGAACATTCAAGCCCCTTAACTTGCATATGTTAATTTCTTATCATTGTTATCTGTTTGATTTTGTGTTGTTTTATTATTTTCAAGTTTTAAATAAAGATGCAATTAATTCCATTGATTTTGGGCTTAAATCACACTTTGAGAAGATCTAGAATATATGTTTAAGCTTAACCAATCATAATAGAAAACTTATATGATGTGGTTAAGTTTAATCAAATCAAAGTAAATGATTAAATCATAATTTTTTCAATAAGAGTCAAAATCGGATTGGATTCAAATTTATATTCTGCACATGTCTCAGTGTTTTGTTCATAACTTTCTGCTCAAATCTTGTATTGCAATTAAATTGGTGGTGTTAGAAAGCTAATACAAAATTCAACAAATATGTCAGAAATAGCTTTTTCCTAATTCAGATGTTTACTATGCCAAAATTATCCTGCAATAAAAGACCGCAGATCTGGACGAATTTGGAATCATTTTCCTACTTGGATTGAATTTTCAATCTCCTACTTGGACTAAGAAACTAATTTCCGATTTTTATTAGATTCCTATGACTTTTAGGCATCTCCTAGTCTCTATAAATAGACCCCTAAGCTTCAAGAGAAGATGCGTTTAGCTTTAGACAAAAAATTCTTCTTAGAGGCTTGACAAGTTGAAAAGGAGAAGAACATAGCAGAAAGCCATCCCAGCACCATGATGAGCGGCTAAATCCGTAATAGAGTGTTGATGTAGCCATTTTCAAGTAACAATTGTTTAATTGTATTTGTGATTTTCTATATGTATGATGGTTGTATAACTGTAAGAATTGATCTTAATGTTCATATTCAATCATTATGAATTTCTTATCTTGTCTTAGAAAGTCTTTTATATTAATTGAACTCAATCCTTCATATTTTCTTTGATTATGTGAATGATTATTATACAACGGTTTTAATTGATATATGATCAAGAGGGTTAGATAGACCATGCCTAGGAAAGATGGATTGTACTACACCCTAGTTTAGTGTAATTTTGGTAGACAGTTTGTATCAACCGATTGAAGATGGGTTATACTATTCCATAGATTGTGTGTATCATATTAAAGACATAGCTAATTCATATCTAGGGAAAATGGGTCGTACCGCATCTTAGTGGTTATGTGGACGGTTCGTGCCAACCGAAGATGGATTATACTTATTATTTAGAGGTGATTTATTGACTACTCGAGTGAGATGAGCCATATATCATGCATCATATGAATTTTCCTTATTAATTTGTGATCGACCATTGTTATGTGGTGAGTGGTGAAATCAATCTCCTATTCTTTCTCTCATCACTACAATATTCATTTTTATGTCTTTAGTTTTATGTATTTAACTTAGTTAAAAATAAAATAAAATCAAACTTCTTTTAATTAAGTTATATTTAATCTTGAAAAACTTGATAGCAACACCTATGCAGTCCTTGAGGTTTGACACCCTCAATATAGTCGTATCCTACAAGGATTCGTACTATTGCGAGTGGTAATTTTATTATTGATATTTTTGTACACAAAACGACCACATCAATTCTTATCCACTTTGACTTCACATATAGATATCCCCATACACTCGCTCTCTTCATCTCTTTTCCCCTCATTTCAGCCAATAAACCCTTGGATTAGAGTGAGAGAGTGTTCTAAAGGAGTTTTGGAGAGAGAAAAGGAACTTTCTTGGTCTTTCACCTTCAAGACAGGTAACTAGGGGTGTGCAAAACCCGCAAACCTCGCCCCACCCCGCCCCGCAGAGGACCGGGTTTTCAGGTTTTTTTGCGGGTTAGGGTCTTAATTTGAGAAATTTATGCGGGGCGGGGCGGGTTGCAGGTTTAGCCTTTTAAAAAATGCGGGTCCCCGCCCCGCCCCACACAGAGGAGAAAAAAAAAAAGAAAAAGAAAAAAAGAAATCATGTTTCTTAGAATTTTATCTTATAATTAATAGGGCTTTTAGTTTAGTTTACAAGACTAATTCCATGGAAAATATTCTTGTATAAAAATAGGAACGATTGAAATATATGTGTCAACATGTTGAAGGACTAAATTTAAGGAGCTTTGAAATTATAATTTTTTTCTTTAATGAAACAGAGTGGATTCCCTAAAAATCTGACTTTGCATTCATAAGATTCTGTGAAAAAATAATATGAATTTAATTTTTTTTTATTAAAAAAACAAGTATTTTTTCAAATTTTTATTTTTACAAAGTAAAATCAAAATTACGTAAATGCCACTCAAAATACCCGCCCCGCCTCGCAGTGATCCGCCCCGCACAGGTTGTCTTTATTAAGTGAGGTTTGCGGGTTGGAAATTTCCAACCCACATAGGTGCGGGCCGGGGTCAAAAAAGGCGAAAAACCGCCCCGCCCCATGCACACCCCTACAGGTAACCTCCTTAACCTAACTCGTTTCTTATGTTGCTCATGCACTGATTAGTTAATTCCGTAGCCTAGCTTATTGTTTTGGTATATCTCTAGCTAGTTTTACATCTTTGCTTAGTTTTTTTTTTTTTTTGGATTTAATGCTTGATTGGTGTTTAATTAGTAGGTTTAACGTACTTAGTACAACATGGAGTTATTATGGAGGTTAGGACTCTGTTAGAGATCATTTTAAGACCATAGAACATGCTTAGAACCAGTTTTATGACCTTTAGGTTCGAATTTGGGATTCTTCCCAAACGACGAACGTTCGCCCTTCACTGGACGAACGAACGGCGTCTGAGACCAACGTTCGTCATTCACTAGACGAACGATCGTCGGACGGATAGAAAGCCAAATTTGAGCTATTTAGGATTTAAGACTTGCTTTAGCTTGAGTTTGAGAATGATGTTAGGTATTTCTCAAATTTTGAGGTTGTGGAAACTCAAGGAGATTTATTAGAAGAGTCTTGCAATACAAGTGAGTAAAACTCACATGGATAGTTGTTATTATTATTTTTCCGCATAGCACGAATATTTTGTGTATCAAAACATACATATTTACTACTCACATGAAATGCCATTTTATTACTGTAAACTATATTTTTTGAAAATATATGATTAATGGTGAGATACTGAAATTATGAAATTATGAAAGCATGCATGTAAAATACGGTGAAGTCATAATTTCTAAAATTGGGGCTAACCAAATATGTTTTTTGACATATTAAGACCCATTTTAATAAATAAATGACTTCTACTTTAGTTGGTGAAGTCATAATTTAATTTGGTTAAATTCTAAATTTAGTTTAAAAAACGATGTCTTAAATTTTCACCTAAAACACTAAGCTAAGGCCAGCCACCATATGATTTTTTAGCATGGAAATTTCATGTTAAAAAATTAATGAACAAGATTGATTTGAAAGAAAAATATATATATATATAAAAATTCACTTACAACCCATGGTCTTTCATTACTTTAGTATATCAATCTTTCAATTTTTTTTTCAATTTTACACATCTATTAGAATTTTTTCGTTAAATCCTAACACAGGGATATCAAAATTCCTAAAATAAACCCCTCCCTTTTTTTCAGGAAAAAAAAAATTGCAAGGATTTAGGCATTGATCAGGATTTAACGAAATTTGCAAAAATACCCATGCCTAGATCTTTGATTTTATATATATATATAATTATTTTTTAAAAAAATAGTGGTATTTTGAAAATTTTGATAAGATTTAAAGAAAAATCCTAACAGATTGGTGAAATTAAAAAAAATTAAAAGATCGATACACTAAATTAACACTTTGTAAAATTTATATGTATGATTGTAAAAATAATGAAAGATTAAGGTGGTAAGTAAAGTTTTCTTAACAAAATAAATAAATAAATAAACCTTTTGCCCAATCTTGAAATGATAAGATAGATCCTAGTTTCTTTTATTTAAAAAAAAAAAAAAAAAAAAAATTCTTGCCAAGCCTAAAAAATTACATGTAAAATCGTATGGATTAGATTCGCAAGAACATGCCATCTGTTAGATATTTATTAATAAGTGGGGCATGTTCCACATCAATTATTAGTTTCGGTTATTTTCTATTCATTAGATTTCGGTTATTTAGGTGCACTAAGACATTGCTCTTAGCCTCTTAGCATATAATTTTTTTGAAAAATTTCTCATTCTTCTAGGGAGATGAAATAGTCCAAAATTGGATTGCAACTCTACTCCCCAAATCGGGTGAGGAGATTCTCTACATTTTGGATTAGGATATTGCTTCTAATAGCACTAGCAGCATATACTTAATAATTTTCTCAAAATTTAAGTAAATAAATTACTTTTTTATTCTTTATCCAAATATATCACACAATAGATTCTCTTAATCTTTCCCTATATCATTAAAATAATATATTTTTTACTTTTACTTTTTTTTTCTCTCTCTTTATTCTAGAAACCTTCACCAATCTCTCTCTCTCTCTCGTCTCCATCTTATTTTTCTCTTTTGGAAGGATGTGGTATGAGTCTTTGTTTGGATGCTATCTAAGGGACTTTGTTTGGAATGGGTCTCTTCTTTTTCTCAATCTCTCTTTCATCTTGGTCGTCTTCGTCTTCTCTCTCTCTCTCTCTCTCTCATCTTCGTCTCTCTCAATGGATTTTGGGTTGAAGATTTTGTGGAATATTCAATGAATTTTGAGATGAAGATTTTGTGGTTTATGCATTTTGAGGATGCGTTTCAATGTTTTGAGAATGGGTGTCTATTGTTATTCATTTTTTCGTTTGTTCCTTTGTGTTTGATGAAAATGAGAGAGAGAGAGAGAGAGAGAGAGAGAGAGAGAGAGAGAGAGGTGTGAGAGAATTTTGGGGGTTTTGAGTTGTGGAGTTTGGGGGTGTGAATTTTTATCAGTGGGTGGAAGAGGAGAGAACATGAGACTAAGAGAGAGAGAGAGAGAGAAAGACATGAAGGGGAGAGGGAGATGAGGGTGTTGGCGCTGCAAAAGAAAGAAGAAGAAGAAGAAAAGAGTGGACAACGTGAGATGAGAGAGGGCCTTGGGTTTTTTTTTAGGATTATAATAATATATTGGGTAGCACAGTAACTACCTAAAGCTTTAGAGAAAATTTAGGGAAACTGATGTGAGTGGTTTTTTGAGTTTTTTTTTTTAGATTTTCCATATATATAGGGAAGGGAATGGGCTATAGGGTATCTACTACTAGTACTCTAACGGTATATATGGGGTGCTGGCGCTGCAAAAGAAAGAAGAAGAAGAAGAAGAGAGTGGGCAACGTGAGATGAGAGAGGGCCTTGGGTTTTTTTTAGGATTATAATAATATATTGGGTAGCACTGTAACTACCTAAAGCTTTAGAGAAAATTTAGAGAAACTGATGTGAGTGGTTTTTTGGGATTTTTTTTTTAGATTTTCCCTATATATAGGGAAGGGAATGGGCTATAGGGTGTCTACTACTAGTACTCTAACGGTATATATAATGTCATTTGGTAGATATGTTGTCATGACATTTCAAAATTATTCTCTTTCTATTGAATAAATACAAGCAAGTAAATTAATCATCTTGCTACCATAAAATTTTAGGGTTTGTTTGGTTTTGTGATTTAAATAAGTGTAATTTAAAAATAACGATTTTAAAATATGCGATTCGAAAATGAGGTTTTTAAAAATACAGTTAAGCATTTCGCAAAATTACTGTTTAACCTTTAAAATTATAGGTTAGCTTTTAAAATTGTGCATTTTAAAAAAAGTACCATTGCTTGCGATTTGAGAACGTAGAAATATGTATTTCCAAATTGCAATTATTTTAAAAATGCAATCTCAAACGATTTATCTTCTACAAATTAATTTAAAATTACATTTTTTTTTTTATTTACGAAATCGCAAATGCCCCACACACTTAATCAATAAGCTTATTTTCGTGAGACCAACATATTCTTTGGTTTAAATGGACATAAATTTCCTATAAACTGATTTGTAAGAAATTTTATATAACCTACATATAAGAGTGACATGTATGTCTTTGATGTTCTAAATATACATGAGATAAGACTATGTTTTATTGGTGTAGGAATAATAAAATCTCGACATCATTTTGTAATAAAAAATATTTTATAAAAATAACTTTTTCCTTAAATGTATGTAATGAATAATTTGCTGAGAAACCCAAAAAGGAGGGAATAACGGGAATGTTTGATAAGTTTTTGTTTTAAAGAGTGGTTGATGTGATATATATATATATATAATGGATAAAGAAGTTTATAGAATTTTTTGTATAGAAAAATAAAAATGTTTTATTTTGTAGTGATTTTTTTTTTTTTTGAATAGTGATAAAAATGGATTGATGTAATATAAAAAATTAAAAAAATCAGCTTGTTTGAGTGTGTGGTTTTTTTGTATTATATTCTACTATTCTTTAATATATTTAAAATTGTAAATACCGAGAAAATCAATTTTTTAAAATTATGTTTGGATGATTTAAAGAACTTGAGATAAAATTTAAAAAAAAAAAAAAAAAAAAAAAACACAGGTATTATCCAATCATGCTCCAAAATTTTTGAAGTTAACTTTCTTTTAAGAAAAGTGAAGGATATGGGGGAGGGATTTGCAAAACAAGCCGGTCAACTCTCACAAAAGTCATGCATGAGAAAGTTGATTATCAAGATTCAAGCCTATTATTTTTATGTCCTCAAAAAAAAAAAAAAAAAAAAAAAGCCTATTATTTTTATAGATTTTAGGAGATGAAAACTACTATTCAACTAACTGTTTTGATGAATAATATAATATGTTGTAAACAATTAATAAAAAGAATGGAAATTCGCTTTAAAAAGAAAGAAAAAAAGAAAAGGAAATTCTGAGAAAGCTCATGTAAAGAGCCAGGAAGAGGAAGTACATTTAGAAAAGCCTATTATTATCTTTTTGAGTTATTGGGGTCAAAGTTCGTGATTGCCACAAATTTATGACAACGTACTACACCATAGGTCAAACGCTAAAAGCATTCAAAATAAAAATTAAAAATTAAAAATTAAAAAAAAAAATAAAAAATAAAAAAGAAGAAGAAGAAGAAGAAGAAGAGGAGATTTAGATATAAGAATTTATATATTATTTTGTTTCGTCTGAGGAAAGTTTTGTTCGGCAAGAGTCAAAGTCAGAATACATGGACAGTGACGGAGAAAGAAAGGCATATGTAGAAATCGACAGAAACGTGAAGAACGGAAGCATACCGACACGGGATAACAACAGCCGGCGTTGTCTGTTGATAAATGTGTTGCCGTGAAAAGCAAAGCAAAGCAAACAACCTTCACGTTTCTCTAACCAAGGGAGGAGGCCACAATTAGGGGGGGGGGGGGTAAGATGAGCTCGGCCGCTAGTGAATTCGGTTCGGTTCGGTTCGGTTAAATTCGATTCGGTCTCGGTTTGAATAATAAATGAGCCGTTCGTGAACACAATAATTTGTGTATGTGTATAATAAATTTATATACATACATATCAACTCGAGATTATATTATTTAAGATTCAAGTTAATTTATTTAATGAACTCAGATAATAAAATTTTAACAAGACTTAATTAATTAATTATTAGTATGGATTTATGAAAATATAAACAATCATGATATATACTTTATATAATAAATGAATAAGTTAATTGAGAACCTTGTGATAAGATCGAACTCGACTCGTGTTCGAAATAAAATTAAACGAGCCAAGCTTGAACACAATATTTCGTTCGATGATAAGTTCGAGCTCGACTCGTGTTCGAAATAAAATTAAATGAGCCGAACTTGAACATTCAATACTCGACTCGACTCGGCTCGAATACAGCCCTAGCCACAATTGTAGGTAATAGCATCCTCTCCAATTCAAATGGACGAAACAATATCTATTTTTTTTTTTATTTTTAGTGTAAGGATATTTTTGTAAAAAAAAAATGTAAAAAGATAAAAATGTCCCTACATTATAAATGAACGGAATAATATTTAGTTCTTTTTAGTGCAGGGATGTTTTTGTGAAAAAAAAAAAAGTAAAAAGACAAAAATGTTTCTACATTATAAGGAGCTTGATATACTCCAATTCATTTGAATCGGAGAGATTCGTTTTCCAATTGTACCATCGAACTCATGTTTCCAAGAAAACAAAAAAAAAAAAATATTGGGACGTTTTGTAGATCTTTAAAACAAATGATAATTTATCAGAAAGTTGTATTTTTTATTTTTTTTAAGAGTATGAAAACTAGAATGAATTTAATTATTGAATTAGGAATCTACACTTACCTACGAAGTTCTATTACTTTTGCAATAGTATCTTAAATCTTTTAAAAGTTACAATGTCATGTCGCTATTTTTGAAAATTTTGTAATTTCACCCATATATTAGGAGTTTAGAGTTTAATCATATGGTATAAATGTGAAATATCCCTTTTTATACTCTTGACGACCCAACAATGTAACTTTTTAAATATTAAGATTATGATTGCAAAAGTGGTAAAACATCATGAAATGGTTAGTGAAATTTTTAGGGTTATTCATTGGAAACAAGCCATATTAGCTTAAAATAGAAATTGCATTCATTGGGCATCAGCCTAGATAGAATTCTCTACAATTTTAAAGCAATTTTAAATTTTCAAATTATGTGAATTTAGATCTTTTTTAAATCGAACGGCGTGTAAAATATTACATATTAAAGATATGACATGTTATCGAGGCAACTAAAAAAAAAAATCATTTTAAAAAGCTTTTTCTTTACTTTTGAAGATATGCTTAATCTTTATTAAACTAAAAGACAGTTTTTTTTTTCTTAAAGCTTTTATACGACATAAAATTTAAGAACCTGATAAAAATATACTCAATTCTCATTATTAATATATCGCATTTTTAATATATAGTATTTTTCATGCCATTCAATACACAAAATGACTTAAATTCACATAATTAAAAAAAAAAATAAAAAAAAAAATTTATAGCGGACCCTTATCCATCATGTTTGAACCGTTCATCTGTTAACTAAAAGACAAGTACGTGGTGAATTTTAAAGACGGAGAAAAAGAGGGGGCAATTTTTTATGTAATAAATAAACTAATAATACAATTAGATATGACTAGAGGCTGAGCTTAGTAGGAGGAAGAGAACAATGAAATATTATAATTTACTTAGAGATCAACGAAATTGTAACATAATAATATTTAATTTCCTTTCAAAATTATGTGTGAAATTTTGCTCATAGCTGTAAAAAGTAAAACAATAATTATGTCACTATTCTGCATTAGATATCTATGAAACCAAATCTAAAATATAGAAAGAAAAAAAAATTAGAAAAAAGTCCACCTACCACTCTTAAATTACTATTCAATTACATTATACTGTCAAACTTTAGATTGCGGTAATGTTTATTCCAAACTATTAGAAAATGTTAATATTTTCTTAATGACAAAAATACACTTAATTAAAAAAAAATTAAACTATTTTTTTTAAAAAAAATAAAACGAAAAGAAACGAAAAGTTACTTAGATCTATTGAATCAAAAGAAATTTAGATCAGAAACAAATCTTTTCCCAATATTTAGAGAATAAGAAAACCACGAGTTGTACAAAGCCCAAATATTACAACCACATAAATTCAAGATATATATATATATATATATATATATATAACTTACTTTTCTTTTCCTATGCAATAAGGTTCATGTGCTGTTTGTTTCGACATAAAATATTTTCTATTATAAAATATTTAAAACAAAATCCTGAAAATATATTTCAGCGTTTGGCTCGTACGAAAAAATCACCAACAACATAAAACGAAATCTGGTGACGTCTGACCGCCGTTGTCGAATTCTAACCAAACTGGCTGGAATTTGACCAGTATGGCTAAAATCAGGCAGGAATTTTCAGATTTTGGCCGTAATGGTCAAATTCTAGCATTAGCTGGATTCCGGCAATTGGATACCAAAATTTGAGAATCTTTAGCGGTAAAGTCGGGCTACTAACAAACTTCAATGCCCAACGGTGGTGGATTCCCACAAACGTGCAGGCAATAATGAGAAGTTTAAAGAGATTTTTATGATCAAATTGAAAATGATTTTATTGACCATTATTTTCGCCTCCACTAAATACCAAAAAAAGCCGAAAACATTTTAGGCTGAAACAAACGGAGCATAAAAATGGAATTCACTGAGCATCAGCTTGCACCTTCTTTTGTACTTGTTCCAACAGCTTTTTTGGTTTGTGTTTTTTTTTTTTTTTTTTTTTTTTTTTTTTTTTTTTTCCGAATTTATAGATATATTTTTAGCCTTATTAAAAAAAATTTGTCATTTTTTTTTTTGCTAACCTTTGTAGAACATTCACAATTTTTTATAAGTTGCGTAAAAAGAATTATCAATTGAGTAATAACTTGAGAAGTATGTGGATTTTTCTCAAAAAGTTACATTATATATTTCTAAAAAATGGTTGTGATTGATAAACATTGTCTAGTGTTTTTATTTTTTAAATAATAATAAAAAGTGACCGATGTGATATAAAGTAGTAAGAATTTTTTTTTTAAATAAAAAAATTATTAAAAGATAATTAATATGATATAAAAAAATAATAAAAAAAATACTAAAAAATAATTGATATGATATAAAAAAATTGTAATGTTTTAAAATTTATTATTATTTTTTAGGGTTAAATAGTCCAATGGTCCTTGAGTTTTCACAACTTTATTTTTTAGTCCTTGAATTTCAATTTGCATCACAGATGATACCTCAGTTTTTAAAAATGACCAAATTAGTACCTCGGTTAACTTAGCCGTCCAAAAACTAATGGGCCGCCATGCGTCAACTTCAAAGGTTGACACATGGCACTATATAAAAAAATTAAAAACTAAAAATTAAAAATCTTTAAAAATTAATTAAAAATAATAATAAAATTAAAAATATATATATATTAAAAATTAAAAAAATTGAAAAAAGAAAAAGAAAAAGGGGTGACTCTTGACTGGTCTGGGATGGCCGAACCACCCCCCATCCTTGACAAAAAAGAAAAAAAAAAGAAAAAAGAAAGATCGGTTTTGGCCCTTAGGGGTGGCCAGACCACCCTCAAGGGCCACGGGGGTGGTTCGGCCACCACTAGGCCGACCCGTCTGGGGGTGGTTCGACCACCTCCAAGGGCCAAACCTTTCAAATTTTATTTTTTCTGTTTTGCCCTTGGGGTGGCCGAACCACCCTCATAGAATAGGCTATGAAGGTGGCCAAGCCACCCCCAAGAGCAAAACCGATCTTGCCATTTTTTATTTTTTATTTTTAAATTTTTTCTGTCCAGGGGGTGGGGGTGGTTCGGCCACCCCAGATCGGCTAGCCACCCCCTTAGCCAAAATGGAGGTGGCCGCGACCTCATTTTTTAAAATTTTTTAATTAATTTTTTAAAATTTTTAATTTTTAATTTTTTTATATAGTGTCATGTGTCAACTTCAGAGGTTGACATGTGGCGGACCATTAGTTTTTGGACGAAGAAGTTAAATAATGTATTAATTTGATCATTTCTCAAAATTAATATATCGTATGTGATGTAAATAAAAATTCAATGACTAAAAATTAAAGTTTTCAAATCTCATAAATTAAATAGGTGCTTTACCCTATTTTTTTAAAAAAATGGGATGCGGGTTGCCAAATGAAAGTTTCTTTTCTCTTTTCTAATTCTCATGGTTATCAAAGGAAGACAAGGTACAAATACTGTCAAATAGTGTGTCAGGAATTCCATATTTTTTTTTATTTTTTTTGCCATTTTGGGAAAAGAAAAAGTACACTGATAACATGATTTTCTGACACTGCAACCCAAGAGCTTTACATTAACTCCTGATATTCTTACTCACAAAAAAAAAAAAAAAAAAAAAAAAAAAAAAAACTCCTGATATTCTTTGACTTGTAGAGAGCAGTCAACGCCTCTATTCCTTATTTTTTTCTTAATTCATTAAAGAAACTAATTTTATTTACTAATAAGTCTCCGCCTAGGTTACGTTACGTGCGTAACAAAAAAGTTGTAGAAAATTTTGTTAACTTTTTAAGGCCACATAAATTTAATTTTAAAATTTTCATAAAAAATAGAAAGATATTAAAATTAAATCAGAACCATTAAAAAATTAACACGAGATCTTCTTAATTGTTTTTTTAGAGCACCTAAACCAAATTCATAAGTCTCATACCCATTTATTATTGCCATATTAAGGGCAAAAATAATTTATTGGTAAAGATCAATAGATTAAATTTTTACTTTTTAACTCATAATTTTTTTTAACTACTTTTTTTTTTTCCTTTTTAGAATTGAGAGAGATCATGGCCTATAACGCTCCTCGTAAATCCATCCCCGGTCATGTTACAAGTTCATGTAACTTTTTTGAGTGATTTACATTTTTTAAAAAAAATAAATGACAATATACGTCATTTAAAATGCATTAATGGTGTTTTATAACCCTTATTTAGAGATATAAATGTGAAAAAAGTTTTGAATTTTTTTTTGTGAAAATTTTGTAAAAAGAGGGATGCTAGATATCTAAATATTTTTTTTTTTAAAGAATTTAATTCTAACCTAATGTGTCATAATCTTATGAGATCTATTATTTTGAAAAATGTGTAACAATCTCATGAGATTGTGTCACATTAGATTGGAACCAAATTCTGAAAAAAATATTGAGATTTCAACTATTTCTCTTGTGAAAAATGTTGTATATTAATGTTTTGATTTTTTTAATAAAAATAGAAAGAAAAGAGAAAAATAATTAGGAAACAAGTGAGCATATGTAAAAATGCTACACACATTTTTTGGCGGATGAGTGATTGGTGCATAACAGTTGTGCAACTGTTGTGCACCACTCTAGAGATATGGGATGGGTTCAACGTGGGGCCCACGTGGTGGAACCCATCCCATGGGTCTAAGACCTTGCACAAGATGGTGTGCAAGAGTCATTTTCCTTTTTGACATGACGTTAATAATAAAAAATTAAAAAAAATATGCGTATGTAGGGCTGGCAAAACGAGTACCCGACACGACCCATTAAGACCCGCGACCCGTTTAAGTTAGCCCTAACCACGACCCGTTTATGCTAACGGGTCGGGGCTTCAGACACGACACGAACACGATTATTTCACAGGTCACCCGACACGACCCGTGAAACCCGTTTAACATAATGGGTCGTCACGACCTGATACGATCCGTTTGAACATTTAAAGCCAAGGCAAGCCATTATCTCAAAACCAAATCAAAATCCATAATCAGAACCTCAAATTTCAACTAAATCTTTCACTTTCAGCAGTCAAAACAAAATCAAATGATTCAAATCGACAATCAAATATTCAAATCGCAAAATCCATCAAAAACTTCACCTGCTTCTTGTAAATATTGAAGTAGAATCAGTAGATATTGAAGAGAACCAAGAGGCACCCGTACCAGAGCCCAAACAACGCCCTAAGCTCCAGCCTCCAAGTCTCCAACGTCTTGAACAGGATTCTGCGCTCTCGCCGGAGCTCTCGGGCACCGAGGTGGCTCTGACAGTCTGACCTCCAAGCTCTTCATGGCATGATCGGACTCAGGCGTGAGGACAGAAGACCAGGGCCCGAGCTTGAACGAGTTCGACGAGGACATTGGACAAACCACGACCGGCGACTCAGCGAGGGGAGTTAGCAGAGACGGACACATTGGGGAGACCATGGCGCACTGGGGCTTCGAGGACGACGGACGACGAACGACGAATTGGACGAGGATGACGGCGCAGTAGAGAAACGGGGAGAAGAAGAAGAAAATGGAAGAAGAAGAAGAGGGGGGGCGGCATTGAAGGAAAAAGAAAAGAAGAAGTTAGGGTTTTTTTTTTGGTGTTTTTAATTAATAAATAATTAAAAAATAATTTTAATTTTAATTTTTTTTAAAAAAACCTAATCTTGTCTGGCGTGTCACCCGCGAGTGACCTGTGACACGACCCGCCAAGCCAAGATAAACGGGTCGATCCGTTTAAGACCCAAACCCGTTTAAGGTAAATCAAACCCGTTAATTTTGTGTTGTGTTCATGTCAGATTATCAAGTCGTGTCAAAATTGCCAACCCTACGTATGAGTGAGAAAGAGATGGGTAAGTTGGGTTTGGATTGGGTCAGGAAAAGTGAAAATAAGAGAGAGAGGAAAAGGACTTGCAAGAGAGAGACGTGAAAGAAACTTAAAAAAGAAAAGAAAGAAAAACCGGAAGGAAGGAAAGAAAGAAAGAAACGGAAAAAAACATACAGACCATATCTGTAGAGAGAGAGAGAGAGAGAGAGAGAGAGGGGGGGGAGATGACTGGAGAAGGTAACTCCAAAACCAAAGAAAGCAGGCGTAGTTTCCTGTTTTCTCTCTTAATATAAAACCCAAATGCATTTATATGAGAAGACGCGTAAAGCCTGACGTTGAATTCGGTCTGTTTCTCTCTCTCTGGCCTTTACCACTTATTTCTCTCCCTTGTCTCCATTGCCTCTCTTCTTTCCGGGGAGGCCTAGAATCCGCACGTGGTCAAATTGGGTTCAATCTTTTGGGATTTGGTGAAGATGGATCTCAGGTGGCTCGCTCGTTTGGTGTTGCTGTTTCTCGCTTCTTCGTCTTCTTTCCTTGCCGTTGATGTTGTTAGAGGCAACCTCGTGTTCCCAGTGCACCACAAGTTTAAAGGCCGGGAACGGAGCTTGACTGCATTGAAAGCCCATGATGTGCGTCGTCACCGTAGAATTCTCTTTGATGTGGATCTGGAACTGGGTGGCAATGGTCGCCCTTCTGATGCTGGGTCCGTGTCCTGCTTTCTTGCTCTTTTCTTTGCGTTTAAATTCTGGGTTCCTTTATTTTCTTGTTGGCTTTCTCTATGTCACTTTGTTTCTCTTTGTTAATGCTAATGCTAATTTTAGCTGGGATTGGTTCCCCCCCCCCCCCCCCCATTAATCACGATCCTATTGATTTTGTTCGTGTGCGAAATTCGATAAATAATGATTGATATTGGTATTGGTTTGAATTGTATTTTTATTTTGTTGGTATGTGCTTGTTTTACTTAATATGTTTAGATCCAATCTCTCTCTCTCTCTCTCTCATTTCTTTAAAGTTACTGGGTTTTTTCTGGTTAATTTAAGGTAGAATTATTGGATTCCTGCAGGACCATTCTTGTCTTTGATTCTTGACTGTTATTTGTTTATTTAGTTTTGGGGCAGAGGGGCACAGATTATTTATTATGTTATATGCACTTGTTGGATTGCTACAATTGGATCAAATAGTAATCTCTGTTAATTTTTGGTTTCTTGAACTTTTGATTTTGTATTTAAAAAAGTAATTCATCTTGATTTTCTTTATTTGTAAAAGTATTAAGTTCTAATTGTTATTGTTAATTAAAGTTTCTATATATATATATATATATATATATATATATATATATATATATATATATATGTATATAATTCTAAAGAAATTTGGGAACTAGTTGTTCCCTTCTTTGAATGCAATAGTGATGTATTTATTTATTTTTTCTTTTCTCGGGTTGGTATGAACCAAAATATTCTTTCCCAATACCATCTTTAACACCCCCCGGGCTTTCTTATGTTTGCTGTTGTTTTGGTGCAAAAAGAAATAGAAAATTCAGCCTACTTGAGCTAAGTAGTTGCTTAAGGCTTAACTGACTGAATCTCTTTGGGACTCAAATATTGAAGTTCTAAGACTTTTCTTTTTCTTCATAATTTCCATGTGTGTTATCACGGTATCTTACTCATGCAGTGGATACATAAACATCACATAGGACTAATAAAGGAAACATTTGTCATGTTTCCTTTTTATTCTTATACAGTTTACTTGGTTGCTGTAGGCTGTACTTTGCTAAAATTGGGATTGGGTCTCCTTCAAAGGACTATTATGTGCAAGTTGATACAGGAAGTGATATTCTATGGGTGAATTGTGTTGGCTGCACCAGCTGTCCTAAGAAAAGTGGTCTCGGGGTATGCACCTCTAACTTTACTTCTTCAATTGAGTCTCTCAACTTACTATCAAAATTTTGATGCATATTCCCTCACGTGAATTGATATCAAGCTTATGTTGAGCATTTTTTGGAGAAACATTTATTATTATGAATATTTAACTACAGATAGAACTGACACTATACGACCCAAAGAGCTCCTCCACTTCAAGTTTGGTTTATTGTAATCAAGATTTTTGCACTTCCACATACAATGGTAAACTTCCTGGTTGTGTGCCTGACTTGCTTTGCCAATATAATGTTGTCTATGGAGATGGGAGCTCAACTTCAGGGTACTTTGTGAATGATAGTATTCAACTTCAGCGAGTGACTGGAAACCTTCAGGCAGCACCAGCAAATGGGAGTGTAGTATTTGGGTGGGTTGTATTTCTTATATTAAGCTTCAACTACAATCATAGAGAACTTTGGATACCATATGTCATTCTAGAACTACCATATCTGTTGCATGCATCCATAAAGAAAAAGTTGAACCCTAGATATAGCGTACTTGGATTATACATAGCCGTGCACCTATTAATACCTTATAATTGATATCTTCTGTTTTTCTCAAATACAAGGTTTTAAATTTCAAATATGTCAGTGATATAGAAGGGGTACGGCTAAAGTGAAATCTCCTGATAATCAAGTTATCTGTGATATTTTTTTGTGGTGACCGACATTATTATTTTTATCATTCCAATATTTTTCTGATATATCGGCGGGTAAACCTGGTGCATCACCCAATTTACTTCAGTTTTGTTTTTCTTTATTGAGTTGTTTCATATACTTATTCAATAGCTTTGATAGTTCCATAACTTTTGGCAATACTTTTGCTGGTAAATACATTATATCGACTGATATATTTCTTAGCAATATTTTAAGATATCAATATTGTTTTCTTACCACCAATATCGAGGTATCATAATATATGGTGAGAAATCAGCAGTACTTAAACTATGTCATCATCTCTTTGCTTTTAGCTTGTTTTTAGTTTACTCCTAGATGGTAAGCTTTATCACAAGTTTTGATTCAAGAGCTCTGCTGAGGAGTTTTATTTTTGTTTAATATGATTTCTTCAGTTAGCACTATCTACACTTGCAGTACTGTTTCTAGATATTAAAACTTCCCTCTTGTGTGAAAGATGTGGAGCTAAACAATCAGGGGAGCTTGGTTCATCCTCAGAAGCACTTGATGGCATACTTGGTTTTGGACAAGCAAATTCATCCATGATTTCACAGCTAGCTTCAGCAGGAAAGGTGAAAAAAATGTTTGCTCACTGCTTGGATAATATAAATGGAGGTGGAATCTTTGCTATTGGGCAAGTAGTGGAGCCAAAAGTGAACACGACTTCATTGGTACCAAATCAGTATGTGGAGCTATCATAAATTTTTTATTTGTTATGCTAGTTATAAGTACTATGATTGATTGGTTGTTAGTAGTCTAAGATATTATTTAATTAGGATTTATTTATATTTTTTTGGATGATATTACCATTGGGTATGGAGTGCGGATTTCCTTTTCTTAAACATCTTTATTTATTTTATATTTTGTTGTCCACTACGTTTTCTTCCACTCTACTTTTGGGATTCATGGTCTTTCTTTCTGTTGTTTGCTTGGATATAATTCCAGTGCCAACTTTAATGTGAACTAAATTCTATGCATATGTTTGGAAGGTAGAGATTATGGATCATTTATCCAGCAATGTCAGATTGTAAGAAGCTTTTGAAAGTATGAGTTATTGAATTGTGTTATCATCTTATTGAATAGAAAAGGAAGAGAAGTTGAAAAAATAAGAACAACACACTCCTAATCCTTCTAAAAGTGTGAACTGAGAATTAATTTAATCATTTATGTCCACATGTATTTTGGAGAACATTTATTAATAATAGAAATCATTGGTAATGAAATAGTTCAAACTTTAGCTAATGCTTCTTATACTTGTATAAAGCCAACCTTCTTTTCCCATAAAAGGTCTTTTGGTAAAGCATGTAATGTTATAAGATGTAGGGATGCTGCTTGGAGCTTGGCCAAATGATTGACAATTTACAGTTAGACTACAATTTATCTTGAGATCATAAAAATATGAAGAACAAATATTCTTGGGTCTTCTTTAAGAATGACATCTATTGGAAATGTTGGTATCCAGTTCCAGTTCTGAAACCATAGCTCTTGCCAGATTCATATGTTGGGGTAAAATGAGATAGTGTTTTGTTAATATGCAATTATCTTAAATATTTCAATTATTTTTTCTATGTTTTGTTGCCTAGAAGGGGCAAGAGAAATATCTTGTTCTTTCTTCAACAATTTCTGATATCTAGTGGACCTCTTAATAGGATTCGGATTCAACAGTGATTCTGAGGTCCATACGACCTTCTTCACTATGCAGTGCCTTCTTATTTTTTATTTTTTATTTTTCTTCTCCCTTTTTGATTAATTGGTCTGATATTTAGTACGTGGTTTTTCCATTACAGATGTTCCTCCTATTATTTTAGGGGGTGCTCAAGGAACATATTGTGGAATGACAATTGTTGCTGCCTCAGTATTGTTTTTTAGGATGTCAAAAAACAAAAACGACTAAGGACAAAATCCTGGACCGGCTCATTGTAGGCATTTGGTTTTTGAGGATTAGAAGGCATTATGCTGTCTTTAATACTCTTGAGACTGGAATGTTTTTCCCTTCCATAAAGGAAGTCATGTTGTTGACTGCATTTAAGTCCTTCCATAATGGACATTATGAAGCTTAATTTTTAACATTTTTACTAAAGCTAACAAGGTATGTGGGTATAATGAGAGGTCATAGAGAATGCATTTTGGTTGATAGAACATTTCTTTAGAAGCTTTTTAGTGAAAGAGTTTTTGGAGGTTTCCACGATGTATCCAAAAGAGAAATTGAACTTGGGTAGTGGTTGTTTTTGCAAAACCAGGCAAGCGGGAATGGGTACCATCTTTGGGGACCAGAAACGGGACTCAAAACTAGCTTTTTCATGAAATGGATGGTGGAATGCTTCCAGGCTTTGCGCCTTGTGCTTGATCAAGGAGTAGCAAATCATGTACTATGAGAAATATTCACCTCATGGTTGTTCTCTTGGCAACCCTTGAAGGTAGGAATAGGGGGAACCTCTGCAGACTTCAAGTGGATATCATCTTTCAGATCTAGGTGGCAGGGGTCTGATTTCAAGGCTTTGGTGTTTTTCCTTCATCAAGGCTTTGGGAATTGTTCCCTTACTCATCCAAAAAAAAAAAAAAAGGCTTTGGGAATTGTCAGCTATGGGAATATCTCAATATCTGATTGAAGATGTCTCTTTGGCAATCATTAGATTGGCTAGCTTGAGCAATTTAGGGTCTTGGAGGTGACTCACTTGATGTCAGGATTATACCATCTCTCTTCTATGATTAGGGTTGAGAATATGTGGGATGGTTTTTCTCCTCACAATATTTAGGGGAGGACTCTTTAATTAGTGCCCAAATAGGTGCAGAATAGGTGGACAGGGGTTTTGGTTATCTAGCACACACTAGTTGAAAGGGAAAATGCCCTAAAAGTAATAAGGTATTTTACATGCATGTCATTTACACATACTATAGAATATCGAATTAGTTAATTTGTTGTGAGGCACCCTGATTATTTAGTACATTTTAATTCACCACGGGATGTTTAATGCCTTACAAGTAAGGTATAAATTATGTACTGCAAGTATACAAAAGTGAAATCCATAAAAATATTCATACATCTAGATGGAGATCTTTGTAGAGTATAAAGCTTGATCTTTCAGGAAAAGGTGTAGTGAAATTAAGATTTGACGCAATGTTTTCTAGTCTAAGTTATGGATTATTTTTTTATGGTAGAAGAACACCCTTGTGCTTGATGCATGAAAAAAAAGAAAAGGAAAGAGAACGTGGAAGTCTGCACTGTGTTTATTACATTCAAATATAGTGTTGTACATCAATTCCTTCCCCATTGGTAGGGTAAGTGTTAGGAACCTGATCGTCAAGGTCATTTTTTTTTTTAGTATTTGTAAAAAATACTAAAAAAATGTGTTTTTTAGTATGACCTTTTGAATTATTGGTAAAATGTGTTTATTCCTTTTGTGTTTCTTTGCGAAATGTTATCTTAATTTCTCTAAATTCTTATTTCAGGCTTTAGTTTCCTTATCAAGTTAGTTATTGGCTTATGAATTTCGTCGTAATTATACTTTTATCTAAAATTTTAGGGCACATTACAATGTTGTATTGAAGGAAATTGAGGTGGGTGGTGATGTTCTAACACTTCCTTCAGATACATTTGACAATGGAGTTCGGAAAGGAACAATAATTGACAGTGGTACAACATTGGCTTATCTTCCAGGGCTGGTTTATGAAGCACTAATGCCTAAGGTACATGATATTCCTTTTCATTTGAGGGTTTTGTTTTAGATTCTTCTTTATTTTAGTTTCATTTTCATTTTTGTTATGCATTCAGATTATGAGTCAGCAACCTGGGTTGAAATTACATACCGTTGAAGACCAGTTTACTTGTTTCAAGTACAATGGAAAGTAAGGCATCAACTGAAGCTAGTTGCTTTTATTTTTAATTTTAGGAGTAACAAGATTAAACTTTATTTTCTCTTTGTAGTGTAGGGGTTGAATAAGTATTCATTTCCGTCCTAAATGTCATACTGCAATATAATTTATTGGTTGATACTTGAAAAGGCTGACTTTCATTTATCAGTGTATAAATGAGATTAATTTGAAGTATTCTGGAACTGACAGATTTTACATAATAAATCCAGATAAAAAAGGACCCAAAATGACAATTTATAATAGAAATAGAAATGTCGCATAATTTAACTTTGAAGCAATGTTTGCTCTTTAGCACATTACTACTAGGATGGTACACTTGAGCGAGGATCCATTTTTTTTGAGGAAAATTCTGAACATTCAGAAGTCATAATTACTGAAATAACCAACCTTTTATAAAATTCCATAACAATAGCAGTAAAAGTGGTAATATTGCCGATCAAGAGTTCTATAGTTCTGTTAAGAGAGAGGATTTATCAAGTATAACTGATAGAAAATAGGATGTGGTAATATGCTACTGGCAGAAAAAAGGATGTGATTGAAATTATGGAGTATAAAAACTTTGCCAAAGTTGTGCCAGCATTGTGTACAATTCCAAAGTTTTGGCAAAATAGCATTGTGTAATATCAACTTCACAAACATATTTTGTTCAGAAAGAAAAACAAAAAAGAAAAAAGGAAAAAAGTCGCATGTATTTCATGTTGTCTGATCCAGGCTTTTGTAAGACAATTCTGATTTTCTCTTTTCCTGTACTCCTGCAGCGTTGATGATGGATTTCCAACGGTCACATTTCATTTTGATGGTTCCCTTTCATTGACAGTTTATCCTCATGAGTATCTATTCGTACTTAGTGTAAGTAAAGTGAGTCTTAAAATTTTAATTAGACTCCTCGCTTGTTAGGTCTCCTTCCACAATTTGTTGACATTATTCCTTCTCTAAGATGCTTCAGTTCTTTGCTTTTACTTTGCCTTCAGATATTAAACTCATGCTTGGGTTCCATGTTGAACCTTCAGATACTAAACTCATGCTTGGGTTCCATGTAGAATCACAACCGCAAATGACCTGAATTTTAGGATTTATTATCATCTAGATATTTTATCTTACTTTCAGTAACTTCTTTGGATTGTTATTCTTACTCACTATGTGCATTGAATGCTCAGCTAAAATTTCTTGTGAAATTGACCATTTTCGTTAGATAGGTCAATCAAGTAGATTTTACATCTTTATTAGGCTCAAAAGTTGTAGATATCAAGCCAATATAGATGGTACATTGCCCGAAATGTAGTTTTACTCTAATTCCTAGATCAAACCTACATGTATAATTCTGACATGTTAGTAGTATAGTACAGCGGAAGAAAGTTTTTATAACTCAATCCAATTGTTGTGTTAATTATTAAAATTATATCTGATAGGTGGTCAACTTTATAGATTCTTAAAAGTAAAGCATTATATGATCTATATTTAAAATAGAAAAAGGAAAAGCTTATATTTCTGTCGACCATTTTAATATGCACATACCTTTACATTGATCAAATAAAGATCAGTTAAAGTTGCTATGTTCTATGTACTGTATACGATGCTTATTTAATAAAACCACTTGTCAAAAGATGAGTTCTACAGTGTTCTTACACAGTACTTTGAAAATTTCATTAGCCTCTTTGGAGTCTCCTTGGTTGTGATTGTTTTATTTTTATGAATAGTCTACCTTGTGAGTGAGAGTTATTTTTTATTCCTTCCAGCTGGAAGTACATTGAAGTTATCTGAAATCAAGTTTTTGTTTTTGGCCCTGTAGTTGTTAAGCACTGCTACCAAACATGTATATGGTTTAAATGGTCTTTCTATTTTGTTATTTTTCTGAAAAACATCATTTTCATATATATTATTGGTCTAATTCTTTTCCAGGTTCGTTACGAATATATATATATATATAATTTCTTTTCATGACATTTTCAGAATGATGCGTGGTGTGTTGGTTGGCAGAATAGTGGAGGGCAATCTAGGGATGGAAGTGAAATGACTCTTTTGGGAGGTGCAGTCTAGAATTACATTTGATTATAAGTTCAACTATTGATTTTGTTACTGAATGTAGAATGTGCAATTAGTCAAGACAGTCTTAGATAAGCTTTGTGCATTTATAGTTTTTTCTGGCTAAGAACTATTCTGATTTTCTGTTTATGCCAGGATTTGATAAAATGAACATTATGATACTTTAGGTCCAAAATAAGGCGTAATTGAACTGAGTCAAGCTGTGTGTTGAATGTTTAAGCTTCGTTCGTTTTTGTTTCAAACACGAGCTATGCTCAAGCTTATCACCGAGTTAGATAATATGTTCAAACTTAATTCATTTATTTAAAACTCGAGCTTGTTCATGTGCCTAATTAACTTATTCATTATTTGTATAAAGTACATATAATCATTGTTTATATTTAATAAATCATATATATAGCTCTTATCGTGAAATTGACTGTTTATATTATATCTTATAACCTTATTTAGAATATTCTTAAACGATCCAATCACAAATCTATATGTATATTTTACTGTATATATATACAACCATCACATACACACACACAAAAATATATCTATATCAAGACTCAATCATAAGAATTCAAGCTACATCCATCACATTAGAATAGAATTTCCTTTATCTTTTTAAATGCTTAAAATGTTCTCATTACAAAGTTAAAAAAAATACTATAGAAAACAATAAAAATGATGATATACGAGTCGAGCCGAGTTTATACGAATTGGGCTCATTTAATAAATGAGCTTAAATTTTTGTATTGGCTCGAAATAGCTCGGTTCATTTACAACCCTAGTCCAAAATTCCTAGCTCTGCATTAAGTGATTACATACAACATTTTCATTGCGGAAAATAGCTAAAGATCCAATTTGTTTTTAATCCCAGTCAAACTTTTTCTATCCATGTAAAATTAATGAGATACACTCCGCAGCGGTTTTAAATTCCATTGAATTTTTCTATTTCAACTCGAACAAAAGCCTTCTCCTTGTTTCGGGATCAACTGTAATTCTGCTCAAAATTTTAAATATCTACTCTCTTTATAGGCACTTCGTTTTAGTATGTGGATTTTCATGAATACATTAACTTGATTAATGTGAAAATGGAGAGGAAAAATGACATATGTTGGGTTGTATGCATTATTTTTATATTAAAATACTTCTCCTATTGTTTCCAATGGCAGATTTGGTGCTTTCAAATAAGCTAGTTTTGTATGATCTTGAAGAACAGACAATTGGATGGACTGAATATAATTGTAAGTACTGTCTAGTGTTTTAATTTTGAGTTTGTTGCTCTTGTTTGTGACTTCTTCCCACATACTTTTGTGTTATATTATTGTCCTGCATGAGTGTTCTCCATATTTTTTTTTTTGGCTGCTGAATCTTAAAATATTGTTTAATTTAAGCATTTCTTTGCATTTGATACCTCAAATTAGTTCTCTCCACCTCGATTGCTCTCTCAAGTGATAGATATATGAATAGCAAATTTCATTTCTCCCCTCTCTTGGAAGAGAGTTTATGGTTTGTCATAATAAGTATTATCTTTTTTGTATTCTCTTGCTTCTTGTTTTCTCACCCCAAAAGAGAGTTCTAAGGCTAGTAATAAGCTTTTTATTTTTATATTTTTTTTCATTTTTTTTTCTCCTTTTCTTGTCATCCCCTTCTTTGATTTATTTGTGCATTAAATGCTTAAGATGGTTTGGCCGTGTGCAATGAAAAGTAATTAATGTATAGGTGAAAAAGAATGATTTAATCCAAGATGACCTAAGAGGTGGAGGAAAGCCTAAAGCATGGGTAGAAGTAGGGAAGAAGGATATATTAAATAGGGAAGCGACAAAGAGTAGATTTTAGAGAGGATAAGGTGACAAAAAAGAATACATAAGACCCACTCATAAGAATCCATGAAGCCAACCCCAGTTTAATTGGACTCAAAAAGATTATAGGGCTTCACCAAGTTGGATCTTAAGTTTAAATTGCCTTGAACTTGCCTCTTAAATGAATAATAACAATGTGATTTTATAAATCAAGTCACTGTTTTCATCATAAAAATGAAAATACTCGCTGTTCATACACATCATGGCATGTGCACTTAGTGGTTTGATTCTATGGCTTTGGCCTTTCTCATTTATGATTGTTTTTGCGTTTAGGCTCTACAAGCATTAAGGTAAAGGATGAGTCTGGAGCGGTGTATTCTGTTGGTGCCAACAATCTTTCTTCAGCTTCCACTCTGATTATTAGAAGAACATCAACATTCTTTTTATTACTGATAGCTATGCTGCACTACTTTCTATATTAAATAGTTGCTACATCAACATTCTTGTTGTACTATAAATTATTGAGTGAAAATGTGTGCTTCAAATAATTTGTCTTGATTCACTCTCCCCCCCGCCCCCGCCCCCGGGGGGTCGGGGGCGTTGGGGAGGGGGGACTGCATTCTTCGCGACTGAATTAATAGAAAGAATGTCATTACATACGTGATGACAAACACATGCATCTGTTCATCTTTTCGATTGAATAGCTTCATGAAGTGGAGCAGGAAAACCTGAATCGGTTCAATATGATCACCATTCCCATGAAAGCCAAGAGTGTGATTAATTTAATTTATACAACAATATACAATATCTGTAACATAATTATGATTATCCATGTAGGCAGGGCAGGTATTATTACAAGGTTGTCCTCAAAAACTGAACAACCAAATATAGGACTGCCAGAAGTAGTGCAATTTGGTATGCATCTCTTTGGAAGCTGTCATCCCTTTCAAAGAACTGAAGCAAAGCAAACAATGGAATAAGTCAGTCAGTTGATAATGAAAGAAAACATAGTCTTTGACTTTTAAAACACGTACGTACCTTTGTTGGATCACCTGAGGGGTCTGGATACATTTCCAAGTTTTCTTTCTTGGTTGAGAAACGGCTTGCTAGGTTCTTAATAACATCAGCCAAATCCTTTCCGGCCTCCGTTGCCGCAAAAAGGCGTCGTGATGTCCAGAAGAAGGCCTGAGCAATAGCCGATGAAGATGACAAATCCCAGAACTCCTCATGCTCAATCACTTGCCCACTAATTTGGTTGAGAGTGAATTGAGAATTAACTCTTATTATCAAATCTGAGGCTATGCCAGCAAGAAAAGATTTTGGCTTCCCTTTGATTGTCCACTTGATGCTCAGGACACTGGTCGATAACATCACCATTTCCTGCACATTCTGTAACGACAACATAGAAAGATATATAAATCAAAGGTTATACTTATAATCTAAATATGAAGAGAGAGAGAGAGAGAGAGAGAGAGAGATATTGATATAAGGGAAGTCACTGTGATTCTTGATATATGAAAGGCCAAAATATTGCTCAATGCATGCCATTTAGTTTCGTATAAGGGAAGAAAATACAGTTCAAAGAAAAGATAATAGTTGTAGATTTATAAAGACAGAAATAGCTAGGCACAACATAGAAGTCTTACCACAGTAGGATTTTCTAGAGCACTGGTTGCCCATAGTAGTCTCTTGTACTTTTCACGACCAGTAAAACTTCTAACTGGATCCTGCAATCAGTGTCATAACATAATGTGTTAAATGAAATACCCGACTGCAAGATTAATACAAGTCTCACTCCACTGCAACAAATTTAGTAAAAGAAACCACTAATGAAAATGTTGAGAAGAAGACTGTATATTGAATCACACGTAATATTGTACAGGAGGGACCCTATATACAGAAGCTAATAAAACTGATACACATACACCTTCTCCTATATATTGGAGAAGGTGCCAGAAATAGAGCGGAAAAGTGTGGGAAAGGTGATTCAGAACTTGTGCATTGATACCATGTTGAGAATAAGACTATATTGAATCACACAAATACTGTACAAGAACACGCACCAGTGACTAATGTGTGAGGGACAAACACAATATTATATAACCAAACAGAAAAAAAGATTAAGTTAGTAAGCAGTGATCTTAAGGGAAAGAAAATGGCAATACCAAAGATGAACATGCGAGATATTGTAAAAGAAAAGGCAAAAATGTCATGGATACCCTGTATCTGACAGAAACTGCATAGGTTCCAAGAGCACGATTGCCTTCCCGAAGCTGGAGGATATCACGGGCAAGTTGTCTTGCCGTAGATTCCACCAAAGGGCTGCTAATGCACTCAAACTCATTGCAGAGCTCACCAAAGTCCATGCCATCCACAATCTTATCAGCCTCTGATTTTTCAATGGCAGGAACAGGAGACAATTCAGTGCTTTTAGAATCATTTGCAACTGCAAGGACACCATAACCAATTAATAAACTCAAAAGTTTATATCAAAATGGTAATTTAAACTCGCTCTATAGACGCAGAAATATTCCAAAACAATCATTTCAGTGGTGACAAAGATAGTCAGCGACCATGCAAGAAGCCAAGCAATACATACTATCATATATTATAACAAGGAAGAAGAAGAAGAAGACAGTAAAAAGTAAAAACCTCGAAGTAGAAAAGGGTAGAGGTAATGCGAGGACGCGGAAAAAGCCTTGGACGTGAAAATGCATTTACTGCGGCGGAGGCAGGTGGCTGCGGTGGCGGTGGCGGTGGCGGCTGAGGCAGTAGCGAGAGCAGAAGAAACCGACGTAGCACTCATCTTTCCCCATTCTGACGCCAATCACCTTGTTGGGGTGGAATAGAACACGAGCCTCTCTTCTTTTGTGATTTTTTCTTTTCCTCTCGCTTGTTGATAAGGTGGGGGCCACATATGGGTCTAAGCACAGCCACTTGTTTCTTTTAGCCTTTTAGCCTTCTAGCCTTTAGGTGCGGGGATTCTTCGGCCCCAGGATTGAATCTATTACCCCCAGGCCCCAAACTCCATCTTGCGTTGCTACAGTAGAGTGGGTCCACTAGACTAGATGAACATAGCCACTAGTAAAGAGGTTCGGACTCGGGTCAGGATCGATTTATTTGTTAAACCACTATAAAGTTATATAGATTTTAAGCTCATTTACTTAACGAGCTGAATATGCCAAAGCTCGACTCGTGAATTAAGATCGTGAACAAAACTCTTATAAGTTCGACTAGGTAACTTAATTACATAAATATGTGTTGAGGGCTAATTTTCTTTGGGACCTAAGAAAAAGGCTTACTTTTGTTTCAAGAACGTAGGAGGGCCAAAATGAAAGGAGGTTCCCTAAGCGTGTGTCAACGAGACACTAAAGGAGGGAACCTACCTAGACTACTTTCAATAAACAAACTACTAAGAGATTGTCGCTGCACAATCACATGCCTTTTGGACGAAAGCAATTCCGAGGAGTTGCAATGATGAATGAAAGCTTAAGAGATCGATGTTGCACGGTCAAAAGGTTGCCTAACGACGCAAACAAAGGCATACTGTGACGACCCTTTTGTTTTTTTTATACAAACGGATTATTTCAGTGGCATGATATTTATCCATGAACTAATATAACATAAATATATTTCATAACATGTACCTAACACATCAGAGCTAATACACATAGCATCAGAAACTAATTCATTAACTAAAAGAGTAATTACAACATCAGAGCCATTTGACTATCGATGTAATTAAAACTTATCAATGTATTAATTATATAACAAAAGTATGGCTATACATAAAAACACCACATGCGACACGTGCCATTTACAAAACTACACAAGGGGACTATCCACAAGTCCGACCCACATACGACCATCTCGATAAGCCTCAGTCATAGTATTCCAAATACAAAGCCACTAGGTCATCATCGACATCAGCATCTACACGATCGTAGTGGTTGCTACATTCGCATAGGAGGATTAATGAGTTCACCGTCTGAGTAGTATTAAACTTACTAAATTTTGCAATGAGCCGACATTTAGTTCCTCTACGATACGTTTACAATAACAGCTATTCTTAGTAATCCATTTCTTTTCTTCAAACATTTTGTAGCTGAAAAAGTAAACACTGGAATCTTATAAGCAAATAAAATCATATATATATATATATATCATATGACTCAGCTATACTTAAAAAATACAAGCATATGAATACATCTAAGTTATAAACAAATGACATCATATCTGAGCTATACTCATATACAAGCTTTCCAAATCTCTGGGAAATACAAGCATACGTATACATCTAAGCATAACATCACATATAAATCATCATATGCTATGTTCCATTCAAACCAATCAATATATAGGTACGTCTAGCATGAAATTCTACATAAATCACTCTACGTATTCCAGCTGCAACGATATACATATGCTATGTTCCATTCAAACACATATACATATTGGTACATCTAGTTATGAAAACATCATTAAACATGTCACACAACAATATCATGTTATTCTTGCCTTTCCTTGGTTTTCACTGTTTTGTTGTTGATGTCGGTGGGACTCTAACCCTCGGTCTTAGGCTGCTTTGTGCTGGTGAGACTCTAACCCACGATCTTGTTGCTGATGCTGGCGGGACTCTAACCCCCGGTCTTACACTTGTGCTGCCGACGAGACTCAAACCCTTCGTCTTACATTCAGTGTTCATGATTTTGTTCCATGCTCATGCTCATCATTTCACGTACTCAGCATGTTCATGCTATCATACACATATGCATTATATAACATCATATGCTTCTCATTCTCGTTTCAAATACATCATGAAAACACTGGCCATCATAAAACCTGAAAAATAAAGAGACTTCTAAATTAACGTGCGTGTGTGTATCGTGTAACAAAATATTATAAAAGCAAAATTTAAATGGCACAAATATTTTTTTAACGAAGTGAAAACTCAATTAAGAGAAAAACCACTCCGGGGTAGCTAAACTCAGGATATCCACTATTTAGAAGACAAAGCTAGTTACAAAGCAGTAGCACTCACATACCCTTATGCAGTGGTCGTACCTTTAACTCTGACGTGTAATCCAATACGAACGCCTCCCAGCCAAGTCACATACTTGAAGGGGTTTTTAATGGAATTCATTACCTTATGGCTCATCTCCAAGATAGACTTCACACAAACATAGCAACGACACTTGGCAATGGCTAGAGAGTAAGCAGATTAGCACAATGGCTCTTAAAATATTCTCTCTAAGCACTATGGAATTCATTACCGAATTCTTACAAATTACATGCCTAGGGGCCTCTATTTATAGGCTACAGAAAACTAAAACCGAGTCTAATACGATTTTCCTAGGCAGTGTCTGGACGGTAGCTGAGGGCATTTGGACGAACAACTGTGCAACCGGCTTTCCAAATTCGCTGAATATTCTTTCCTGAATAGAGCCGCGTCCCGACGGTGTTGCCCTAGCGTCCGGACGGTTGTACTTTTGCTGCACGAAATTTTCATATTAAGGCCTGAGCGTCTAGATAGTGGAGTCTGACATACGGACGATTGAACCTCTTCTGCACAACTTGACTTATCAAGGATAGCGTCCGGACGGGAACACTACATCGTCCGGACGGTTGCAGCTGTCTTTCCGTATCTGTGTTTTGGAAAGAAATCCTTTTACTTGTCGAACACTGAAAGGGCATCCGGACGTGTTTACAAATTATCCAAAACAATAAAATAAAATGTCTCAAAATAAAGCAAAACATAAAAACTCAATCATCCTCAGCCATGGGTGGATGATCCTTGTCATTATTGCTAGACGGATGATGGTGCTTGAGACACTCCTGGATGTCCAGCTAGCACTGCTCCACCCGGAGGTTAATAAAGTGAAACTGCTGCTACATAGTGAGAACAATCTGTTGCATAGAACTCATACCCCCCTATAGAGATGCCAAGGCATCTAAAATCTGAGCATAACCTGCATCATGCTGTGGAGGCTGTGGAGCAGTTTGAGAAGATGATGCTAAGTCAAGCATCTCAACATGAATTGGAGGAGGCTGAGGAGCTTCATCCTGATCTTCACGCCTTAGCTGGGCATTGGACTTCATCAGGGTCTGTTTGCTGATGGGATCCTGAATTTTCATCTTGGGCTCTCCAGAAACATCAATGCTAGCCTGTAGAATAATCTGAGTAATCAAGCATCCGAATGGAAGACCAGTATTACCCTCATCTCGGGCCTCCAGCATAACATCAAGAATATGCTTGCACAAGCAGAACGATAATCTCAGACAGATGGCATACAAGAATTGAGCCCTCTTCAGAATTAGATCATTCCTCCTAACAATAGGCCAGAGCTTGTGCTGGATAATATTCGCGAGCAGATGGTGCGGGGGAGACAAAGCACCGATTCAGATGGTAGAAGATCGCTCCTCGCCATGTGGGACAGCATGAAAGAACTCCCTGAGATCATCCAAGGAGGGAGCAACCACGACCTCATTAAAAGGGCTTGGTAAAATCTGAAGCATTGGTACCCCAATGATCTGGCTGATGACCTGAGGATCAACCATAATAGCATGCCCCGCAATAGTATATTGAAGGATAATGCCATTGTCCTCATTCTGCACCACCTCTAGATGAGTATAAAATTCTCTGACCAGCCTGGCGAGCACGATGCATGCACAATTGTGAAGGTAGCCCCAGTGATAGGTTTGGATAATTTTACTGATAACGTCTAGGGGAGCTACCATGATATCAGCTCTGACTACTTTCCTTTCTGGAATGACTGGCTTGGTGATTATTTGGGCTTTGGAAGCAGCCATGTCTTCCTCTGTCCTTTGATGAACTCTGCGCTGTGAACTGCCAGCAGACATGGTTCTGTAAATAATAACCAAAAAAAAAAAATTTCCAAAAATAACCTCAAAGATATTAGGTTGTAACGCCCCGCTTTTGCAAAAAGCGTAGGTGAAAATTTTCGAATTTCCACAAGACATTACTAACTTATCAGAGGTAATTATTGGCAACGGAATAAATATAATATAAATTGGAAATAGGTTGACACTTCAGAGCTACTACTGAGAATACTTCAAATATATATAAAATAAGTCAGTCAGCATAATTATACAGACATCAATACTAGTCATGCCACTCAGGGCTAAATAATTATACAAGCCAAAGTATATATATATAACTGGGGAATTATAAATATTGTTTTAAGATAGGCTAATGGACTATAACAGGGTAGTCCCAAAACTTAGGCTTTCCAGCCTTACAAAACTGAACCAGGGACCATCTACGTGTCGGGATAGTCCTGATAATCCTCTTCTTCTTCATAGCCTGAACCATTACAAGTACCATACAAGGAGAAGAAAACAACATAAAGACTAAAGTAAGTCCACTGTTTCCAATAATAATATGAGAGCTGATTTATTTAGTAAATGCAACATAATGCAATGGCCAAATAATCACATGTATATACAAAATATAATCCATGATCGCGAGTCATAGACATAAAGTGAACATAAATGTAATCATAAAGCAATGACAGTCTTAAATATAGAGTTTTGGGCATTTCCCTTTTTCCACTACTCTGTTGGCCTTGGCACGGTTAGCGTGTTATTTGAAACCTTGGTTTCCTCACTTAACTTTTAATTATAATCTTTGGGAGCCTTGGCTCCTGGAAACCTTGGTTTCCCTGGTGACCTTGGTACACCAGTTTTGTATTTATTATTCTTTTCAGGTATCTCCTCATTCACTGAGAACCTTGGAACTCATGTGAAGCCTCGCATACCCACCGTGGATCTTGATCCAACAGCTTGTTATTAGACAGGTTATTAGAAATAATAAAATATGCAAAATCACATGCGCAAACAAGTAAATAAAACAGTAAACATAATATTATAGGAAAATCAACCAGCTTCGTCCTCAGTAAGTATAGAGATACTTACTAGTTTCTGCTTCAAAAGTCTTTCTCTTTAACTGCATAATTCCAATCATATAGTAATACTAGATTAGTGAAATGATGCTACAAATATGTTTACTATATTTATCCTTAAAGTACCATTTTAACCGTTGTCCTAATACTTCCGTTTTTGGTTCTCTTAATCAAGGTATTGAATGCCATCTTAGGTTATTGAATAATGAAACTAGAACATCCCTTTTTACTAGCCATTAACTCCACTAGTATGTTGATATATATATATATATACAACTCTCTCTCATACCTTGATGTAGTTAAAATAATACTTTCCACACACACAAGCATTAGCCATATACCATTTACACTTACCTACTAGTTCATACTTTAATATTCTGATTCATGCAGGGAATTCCAACACACACACACACACACACACACATATATATACACACACCTTCCTTTTCATAAATCAGTACACCCATACTTCAACAGCTCACTTCCACAAAAGTATTAAAGCAAAGCTATTATCTTGCTTGTTTAAAGCTTCATGAGTGTAATTCTTTCAAGAGGAGAAATTACCCATGATTCTTAGGATCACATACTGAATTTTAGAGAGTAGAAAGGGAGATTTACTTACCAAGATTCGCACCTAACAGATTGGATGAAAGAAGGAGGTCTACTTCAAAGCAAGGTGCTTGAAATGAGTTGGGAGCTGCTGGCTTTTGAGCTAGAATTTGAGAGAGGTTTCTGATGTTGGTTATTGGTGTTTTGTTGAGAAACAAGAGGGGATTCAAGGCTTTATTTCTAGCACTAGGTGCTGGCTTCCACAGAAGAATGAGAGAGATTTTTCCATGGGAGATTCAATACCAAAACAGTGAAGGGGAGGGGAGCTTACGTGAGTGGTATGGGGAGAGTTTAGGCTGATTTTTGGTATCCCATGCAAGCTATATATAATAGTCACGAAGGGCTGAGATCAATCCAGCACAAATCCTTCCAAGGGTCGGATCTTTGGCAGCAAGAGAGAGAAATATCCATGCAAGATCATCTAATATCCAAGATTAGATTTTCTTCCATATCTTGAGTCATGATTAGATTGTACCACCATATCTAGTTCAATTTCAACCAAACTAAGCTAACTTAGGCTAACTAAATAAGTTTCAATCATCTGGAACCGTCCATGAGCAATGGGTTTAAAATCAAAGGTAAAAATCACTTTTCTGCTGTTCACCCGTAAGCTGCGTCGCACTGGATAAAATCGCTCGATCGAAACTAAATCGATCGATCGACATCGACCTATAATCGCTCGATCGACCAGAAAGTCGCTCGATCGACTTCGCTTTACTGATCCAACTTTCTACATGCATAACTACATAATTCTATTAGACTAAGAGCATTTCTTAAATCTTATATTTATGCACATAATTTGATAACTTAAGTGAGGTGTCTTTCTCGGGTATTACATAGGTTCTGTTAGTCCAAATTTTTTTTGGCATTATAATGGCAGTAAAATGGACTTCCCTAAAAAAACATACACTAATATGCCAAAATAGTCCATTTAAAAGATAGAACAAATATCCCAATCTCAGCAGCATATAAATCAAAACCATGCAAATTCCATCTCAAACATATTCCACAAAAGATCCAATATTTTAACAGTTAATAAAACACTGAAAAGAATAAATAAAAGAACTAATAAAGTACTTGGAATGGAGAGAAAATGCACAAAAGGACAAAACAGACTGAGAAATCGTGAGAAACCACGAGAAAATATGCACAAAACTCCAAAATCTAACAAAAAGGAGAGGAAGTGTGCGGTGGCTAAAGGGGAAAACGATACTTAACCTTGTAGGGTGCCCATCCGGACGCATCACTAACCCGTCTGGACGCTCGATGCCACATAAGCATGAGACAAGGCCGCTCATGTCCAGACGTGTCTGAGCCACACCTGTCCGAACGCAAGAGGAGACCGTTTGGACGCTTCACACTGAAAAGCAGAAACTGAAGGAAAATCTGCAGAGAAATTACTTTCCCTAAAGTCAGCTTCAGAACCCGCATGTATAATCAACTGATATAGTAGTCAGACAGCATCTCAAAAAAAAATGCAGAGATATAAAAGAGAGATTAGAGTTTAATCAGCACAAAAATTCCCTGTAGATAGAAATTTTAAAGAGATTACTCAACTCATTCCATGCGTGTGTGTGTGAAGACTTTCTCAATAAGATATGAAGTTCATTGATATGACTTAAAGCAACTGAATTTTCTAAAAAAGAGAGAAAATTAAGGAAGATTAGTCAAAAGTCAAACCTTATTTTATTAGGGCATAGCAACCCTCATCTGATACACTCGCCTTAAGATGCAGCACCTTTCTTTTACTTAGTCCTTTAGTGACCGTCTATTTCCGTAATGATTTGGTCACTGACTATTTCTTTAGGCACAAGTTCAAGACCAGATTTATAGCACAATAAGTAGTGGATCTTTTTAATTATCCATATTTATTGATTTTTGAATGCTTTTTATAGGGTTGGCAATTTTTGACATGACCCGCGAACTCGACACGAACACGACACGGGAAAATAGGGTTTGGGTTTAATATAATCGGGTTCGGGTCGAAATCGGGTCAACCTGATTCTGACCCGATTACAATCGCGGGTTGACCCGCCAGACACAATTATGACCGGTTGTATTGAAAAAGAAAAGAAAAAAAAAAGAGAACTAACCGGCCATTCGGCTAACCCGAAACAAAAATAGTAAAATACGAAATGCCCAATCACTGAATAAGTGAATAGTCTGAAATCTGAATCTGTGAATGTGATTTTGCCGATTTGTGAACCCTAGCCCACTGCCCAAAAGCCCGCCGCCCGCCTAGACGCCTTCCACCATCCGGCCGATCTCGCTGAGCCTCACGCGGTTTGGTCACCTCCGCGGCTCTGCCCCCCGAACGACTCCACAACCGGACCAATCGGTCTGTTTTACTTTCTCAATTTCTCTGAGGCTCTGATCCTCATCACTCATGTGGTTTGCACTTTGCTACTTGTTATTTTTGTTATTTTTGAATATTAGGGGTTGATTTAATTGATTAATTTTTATTGTGAGGTCATTAAGCAATGGCTTTTGAATATGTGACTTTTGTTGAATATTGGGGGTAAACCAGTAGAGGACGTTGAACTGTTGAAGTATTGAATTATTTGAATGGTTGAATGTCGTGTCGTGTCGGGTTAACGGGTTACACGATTATTAGTCGTGTTTATCGGGTCGTGTTCGGGTCACCCAATTATTAATTGGGTCGTGATCAGGTCACGTGTCACAACTCGGTTAATAATCGGGTCGGGTTCGTGTCAAACCCGTTTACCTAATCGGGTCGGTCGGGTTGACACGAACCCGACCCGTGAACCCGAATTGCCAAGCCTAACTTTTTATCACTTGGTGCTGCAACCTAGAGAGAATGATAGAATTTTTAGGTTCTAGGTTCAACTAGCGAGTTGGTCAATTTGACCATCTTACAAAAAAAATCACTCTCATAAGAATCTTCAAAAGCAAAAAGTTAGAGAGAAAAAATGTACCTTAGGGGGGAGCCTTAGATAGTGCACAAAGTCATCGCATGAAAAGAGTAACTATCTAACATTAGGTAAAAATACATGCAATATCTAACATACCAAGAAAAGAAAAAAAATAAAATTCTTGCAACTTCTCCCCCAATTTTTTTTTTTTTTTTTTTTTTGAAAAACAATAAAAACATGCTATAAAGGTAAACAACCATAAGACTAGCATGTAAGGCAATATCAAACCTGTGAAGGATTAAAATTACTAATACAGAAAAACAGTCACCCGACATGCTTTTTATGTCTTTCCCAAATAGTACCTACAAAGTTCTCTCAAGAGGAACAAGAGAAATAGGGGGCAAATAACAGTGGTTCCTAAATTGCAAAGCAAACAAAGATATAACAAGTAGAAAATCATGCAATGCAATCAAACTTGATGCTCTAGGATTAGGAACCAAATCCTAGGCATGTGTACTCTCACCAACTAGGTGAGTCCATTCCCTCTCAAGGGGTGAATGCCTACCTCTTTTCTGACCCATGCCTGCCTTCCTTTTGATGGTTGTTGATATGACTTCATCTGATGATCCATCCACTGTATCATGCTCTGCATCTTATGTTGGTCCAGAGGTCTTGTGCCGAAATTTACTTGTCTAGGCACCTCTTGCTTGACTTTTGATCTTTGAGCCTTGAGAAGGGAGCACTAGGGTCAGACATGCCTGCTTAGGCCACAGTGATGGCATATGGGAGGTCGTCTAATGGTGGGGAACTTCTGAGTGACCGGAATATCTCCACTGATTATATCCTTCCCTTTGTCCACGACTGTGAGTGGAGGCTCAGGGACTGTGGGCTTGACAAAGACAGTCCTAGAAGTAGAGGAAATGTCAGAGGGAGGAACTACATACCCAAGTCCAGTCTTGTCTATTGGGCTCTTCTGGATTGACAGCATATGGGTCAGCTTCTCATCGGTGACCCTCTCCAATTGAAGCTGTGTCTCTAGTAGCTTCTCCTCTAGGTCTTGTATTTTGAGCAGCAGTGAACTCTTCTCAGTCTGTAAACTATTCAGCTCATGGATATGCTACTTGCGAGTCTCTCTCAGCTTCTTGAACTCTACATAGAGGATTTTATATGCCTCCTTGAGTTCTTCCCCATCTTCATCACTATGCTCTAACTAGTAAGAATCCTCCTTTTCTACATGTGGAGCTACAAAAGCTAGAAATTTGTCTTGATCAGGAGATTCTTCTTCTTCGGACTCATCACTAAGAGTCGCATTATATGCCTTCCCTTTTCCCTGCTTGAGATTCCCACAATCAGCCCGTATATTGCCAAAGCCTGAGCATTTAAAACATCTTGGGCCTCTGGGTCTTTCTTTTCAGCTTCCTCAGGTTCAGATTCTTTGGGGGCCTTCTTCAGTCTTTCAGAGAATTTCTTTTTGAAATGATAATTTCTCATTAATCTTCCGAAATTCTTGGCTAGCATAGCCACAACATCTTCTTCTTTCTTAGAGTCTTCTTCAGATGAGACTTTAGCTTTCTTTTTAGATGCCTTGAGGGCAATAGTCTTCACCTTTTTGACTGGGGGCAGGGATAGGTCATAGGTTTGAAGAGATCCCACCAACTCTTCAATCTTCATCTCTTCCAAGTCTTTGCTTTCTTCAATGGTAGTAACCTTGATTTTGAAACGTTGAGGCAAAGATATTAGAATTTTACGGATGAGTTTTACATTCGAGACAGTCTTCCCAAGACTCACCATTGAGTTTTTTAGGTCGCTCATCTTGGAGTAAAACTCTCCGAATGTCTCATCATCCATCATCTTAATTTCTTCAAATCTAGAAATCAACATTTGAAGTTTGGTAGATTTAACAAGTTTTGTGCCTTCATATGTTGTTTCTAAGATTTGCCATGCCTCTTGAGCAATTCCACAATTTGAATTTTTAGTAAATTCAGACGGTGAAAGTGCTTGACATAGAGCATGGAGGGCTTTATCATTGGACAGTCGTGCATTTCTTTCATTTGCAAGCTCAATATTTGCATCCGCTGGCTCAGTCCAACCAGTTTCAATTGTTTTCCAACAATCAATGGATTTTAAAAAGAAACGCATACAAGCTTTCCAATAGCTATAGTTCGTGCCATCAAAGGCAGGAATAGATGTAAGATTTTGAGACATTGAAATAAAAAGAGAAGTCAATAGGAAAGATAATACTCAAGAATTAAATCTAAACATAGAGTACCAATACCAATTGAAAAATAAAGAGACTTCTAAATTAACGTGCGTGTGTGGATTGTATAACAAAATATTATAAAAGCGTAATTTAAATGACACAAATATTTTGTTAACGAAGTTGAAACTCAATTAAGAGAAAAATCACTCGGGGGCAGCCAAACCCAGGATATCCACTATTTAGAAGACAAAGCTAGTTACAAAGCAGTAGCACTCACATACCCTTATGCAGTGGTCATACCTTGAACTCTGACGTGTAACCCAATACGAACGCCTCCCAACCAAGTCACCTACTTGAAGGGGTCTTCAATGGAATCATTTACCTTAGGGATCCTCCCTAAGATAGACTTTACACGAACACAGCAACGACACTTGGCAACGGCTAGAGAGTAAGCGGATTAGCACAATGACTCTTAAAATATTCTCTTTATGCACTATGGAATTCACTACCGAATTCTTACAAATTACATGCCTAGGGGCCTCTATTTATAGGCCACAGAAAACCAAAACCGAGTCTGATACGATTTTCCTAGGCAGCGTTCTGATGGTAGTTGAGGGAGTCCGAATGGACAACTGTGCAACCGACTTTCCAAATTTGCTGAATGTTCTTTCCTGAATAGGGCTGTGTCCGGACGGTGTTGCCCTAGAGTCCGGACGGTTGCACTTCTGCTGCATGTAATTTCCATATTAAGGCCTAAGCGTCCGGACAGTGGAGTCTGACATCCGAATGGTTGAACATCTTTTGCATGACTTGCCTTATCAAGGATCGCGACCGGACGGGAACACTACATCGTTCGGATGGTTGCAGCTGTCTTCCCATATTTGTGTTTTGGAAAGAAATCCTTTTACTTGTTGAACACTGAAAGGGTGTCCGGACGTGTTGCTGAGACGTCCAAACGGATACAATCTTGAACAGTTAGAAGCTTCTGGACACAGATTGGAGTTTGGACGGAAAGTTCTCATCGTCCGGACTGATGATGCTTGACAGATGAGCGTCTGGACGGAATACTACTTCATTCGGACGGATGCAAGGGAACTGTAATAAATGTTTTGAAATCCGTACAAAGTCTTCTTGAAGAATAAAACAGAAGTGTAGACTCTAGATATAATCAGCATCCCTGTTTAATCAACATCATTACATAGAAGTGATTTTGTCCAACAGAATGCAGCCGATCACAAACTAACAAAACCCATAAATTACATCTCATACTTATTTCCAAAACTATACTTGAAACACATGAAAACCCATCAAATTAAATCTCAACATAATTTAAGTTATAGAAAGCAATCTCACAATAAATGTATTCACAAAATATTATCGACTCAAGTTGTCACAAATATAACATTTTAAAACGTCATAAAACTACTAAAAGTAGTATCTTTTCTTAGTGAGTTAAATACTTACTTTTTGGCTGCTTGACTATCGGCTTATGAAGAAGTTTTCCATGCAAGCCTCGCAATATACCACTATATAATACATTACAATGACACATCAAAACTAACTCAACATATTTCTAACTCTAAATCCTACTTAGGTTCTTGATTTTCACAATATCCATAACCTATGGAAACCCATGGAATTTCTAAGGTTCCCTTTGATAACCCACATAACAAAAAATTGAGGTTTTGGAGTCATTTTTGGTTAGTGTCATTTTAAGGAAACCACATTAACTAATGTCGTTTTTAACTGAAATAGAAACAACTCCACTTGGAGTTGTTTTTGTTAAAACGACTCCACTTAGAGTCCTAGGGGTCCTGTGCCACAATACTCTCCCAGCCCTAGGTTTATTATTATTATTATTATTTGTAATATATATAATTATTTTTATTTTTAACTGGTTTCCTAAAACCTTACTGTTATCCGGTTGCGGCTATTTCCAGTTTCCCAGTTATCCGATTAGCGGTTATTAACTGGCAATTGTACACCCCTACCTAGCCCCATCACTTTTAATAATGTATCTATAACCTTAACCCTATATACTATATATAGCACTAAATTAACCAAAATATGAGTATATATAGATATAGTATACTAATATGTATAAACCCTAACCTACCTTATATACTATATATAACACTAATTAATATATATAAACTAGATATATATATATATATATATATATATATAAAAGTTATAATTATATTTAGTATATATATTATCTATGTATAAACCCTATATATATTGTTAGTTTGTAATTGGCTACATTCTGTTGGACAAAATCACTTCAATGTAATGATGCATTTAAATAGGGATTCAGCTATTCAAAGTTCTTCTAGAAGTTTCTGCACAGTCTACAAGTCAGTGAAATCGGATCCCTTGCAGCCATTTGGACGACATGATATATCATCTGGACGCCCAACTGTCCAAAGCATCATCCGTTTGGACGACGAGAATTTTTTGTCCGGACCTTCCTCTGTATTGAGAAGCTTCGAATTGTTCCAGCTTGCATCCGTCCGGACGTTTCAGCAGCACGCCCGGACGTCGCTCAGTGTTTGATTAGCTATGGGATTTCTTTTCAAAACATAGATATGGGAAGACAGCTGCAACCGTCCGAACAATTTGGATTCCAGTCCGAACGTGCTCATCCATAAGCAAGTCGCGCATTCAAAATTCAGACGTCTGGACGACGATCTTCATGGTCCGGACGCACGAGCTTCATATATGGAAGTTGCGTGCATCAGATCAATCGTCCAGACGACATATCCTATGGTCCCGATGCACCAAACCTCGATATGGAAATTGCGTGGCTAAAGTACGACCGTCCGGACGACAGGGCAACACCATCCGGATGTGGCTCAATCCAGGAAAGAATTTTTGTGAAATTTGGAAAGCCAATCGCACAGTTGTCCGTCCGGACGCCTTATGTCTACCGTCCGGACGACGCCTAGGTATTTCAAGCCAGGCGCTCATTTGAACCTGCATCCTATAAATAGAGGTCCCTAGGCTTGAGAACTACAAGAATTTGGTATTGAATTCCATAGTTCTTAGAGAGTTATATTTTAGAGTTGTTGTGCTGAGTTGATCTCTCTCAAGCTGTTGCCGTTGTGTGTTGTTGCTGTGCTGATTTGAAGTCTATCTCAGGGGTTGGCCCTAAGATAAATGATTCCATTGAAGACCCCTTCAAGTAGGAGACTTGGTTGAGAGGTGTTCGTGTTGGGTTACACGTCAGAGTTCAAGGTATGACCACTGCATAAAGTTATGTGAGTGCTACTGCTTTGTAACTAGTCTTGTCTTCTAAATGGTGGATATCCTGGGTTTGGCTGCCCCGGAGTGATTTTTCTCTTAACTGAGTTTCCACTTCGTTAACAAAATCCTTGTGTCATTTCAATTCTGTATTTAGATTATTTTGTTAACACATTGTGCACACACACACGGTGAATATAGAAGTCATTTATTTTTCAATTGGTATTAGAGCCTGGTACACTCTGAGAAGATTAAATTCTTGAGTGTTATTCTGTTTGACTTCTATTGCTTATATCATGTTCGATTTGAGTATTGATAAAGTTGCTTCTATTTCTCATGCTATGTCTGTTCATTGAACTATGTTCATTAAACCTAGCATGTCTCATAATCATACTCAGTTTAATTATGGGGATAAAGCGGCTTGTCATTCTATACCTACATGTCACCACTGTGGCATTAGTGGTCATATTCGTCCCAATTGCTTCCAGATTTGTTCACAAAAACCTTGGAATTCAACACATGTACCTAGGAAAGATGAACCAGGTTTTGAGAACCAAGTCAAGAAGTTAAGTGATCGTTAAGCTCATTAGTGAGAAGTTAGGATACCTCACCCCTAATGAACAAAGATCTGTCTTGGTTAATAATAAAAAGAAAACTTCCAAACAAGTCTGGATTAAAAAGGAGGATAACCTGTGTTTAGTTGCTCATACTGCACTAAAAATTCTTGATACTTATTTATGGTATTTGGATAGTGGTTGTTCTAAACACATGATAGGTGATAAGACTCTACTGAAAGAAGTTCAGATGGGCAAAGGAGGAAGGATCACCTATGGAGATGGAAGCCAATCCAAGGTTATTGGAAAAGGGATCATCGACATTCGGGTCTCGGAGCATCTCAAGAAGCTTTGTATGTGGAGGGGCTCAAGGCAAATCTCCTCAACATCAGTCAATTTTGTGACAATGATTTGGTGGTGCAATTCTCCATAAAGGAATGTAATATCTTTGACAGTAGTGGCAAGTGGCTTATGGGGGGAGAAATGACTACTGACAACTGCTATGGTCTTCCTGGTTTCACTTCAGATCCTCAAATTTTCTACAATAAGGCAACCATTGATGACAGTAAACTGTGGCATCAAAGGTTGGGGCATCTGAATTTCACAGATATGTTGAAGATTGCAAGCAAAGATTTTGTCAGAGATCTGCCTAAAATGGAGAAGACTGGGAAAGGAATCTGTGGTCCTTGCTAGCTAGGGAACCAGACTCGAGCAGCTCATAAAAAGACCTCAGGTATTCTAACTTCCATAAATTTAGAATTGCTGCATATGGATCTCATGAGTCCTACTAGAATTGCTAGTCTAGGTGGGAAAGTATATACTGGTAGTTGTAGATGATTTCTCTCGATATACATAGGTTATTCCTCTTCGGAAAAAATCTGATGCTTTTGATGCAGCTCAACATTTATTCAAGAAGATTCAGATTGAGCAAAACTGCCAGATTATAAGGATCCGCAGCGATCATGGAAGGGAATTTGAGAATACCAAATTTGAAGAATTCTGTCTTTTGTATGGAATCAAGCAGGAATTCTCTTCTCCTATCACTCTTCAACAGAATGGAGTAGTAGAAAGAAAGAAAGAACAGGGTGATTCAGGAGATGGCTCGTGTGATGATCCACTCAAAGAATCTTGTTCAACATTTTTGGGGAGAAGCTGTTAATATTGCATGTCATATTATCAATAGAGTCTACCTATGGCCTGAAACAAACAAGACTCCCTATGAGATTTAGCGAGGTTAAAAGCCCACAGTTAAGTACTTCAGAATTTTTGGAAGTAAATGCTATATTCTTCGTGATAAGGAGAATCTTTGGAAATTTGATCCCAAAAGTGATGAAGGTATATTCTTGGGGTATTCCACAAACAGTCGTGCTTACAGGGTTTTCAATAAAAGAACAGAGACTGTGATGGAATCTATCAATGTTGTTATTGATGATGAAGAAGTTGAGGCACCAAGCAACGGGGAGGAAAATCAGCTCAATTCAACTAAACTGCCTATGACTTCAACTGACGTTGTCAAGACTTCTCCAGGTATGTCTCTAGCTGAATCTCTTTCTATTCCCACAACTTATGATACCATTGCCAGTGCGTCTGAAGATGAGGATAATCTTGCAAATCCTCCTAAGCGGTCATGGGTGAAGCTCAATCATCCCCCCAACAGCTTCTTGGGACCATTGAAGAAGGGCGTCGACTAAGAAGTAGAGTCATCTAGCTGACTAGTGAAGTAGCTAATCAAGTTTCCTACAGCTGCTACCTTGCATAGACAGAGCCCAAGAAAGTTGATGAAGCCCTACAAGATGAAAGCTGGGTGTCTGCCATGCATGACGAGCTCCATCAATTTACCAGAAATGATGTTTGGACTCTGGTTCCCTGACTTGCTGATCATAATATCATTGGCACCAATTGGATTTTCAAGAACAAGATAGATGAGCATGGTACAGTGATCAGGAATAAAACACGTCTTGTTGCCCAGGGATATACTCAGATTGAGGGAATAGACTTTGATGAAACCTTTGCTTCGGTTGCCAGGTTAGAATCCATCAGAATCCTTCTCTCTATCGCTTGCCATCTTGGTTTCAAGCTGTATCAAATGGATGTAAAGAGTGCTTTTCTGAATGGAATTCTTCAAGAAGAAGTTTATGTAGAACAGCCAAAAGGATTTCAAGATCCTTATCATCCCTATCATGTCTACAAGCTGAAGAAAGCTCTATATGGTCTTAAGCAAGCCCCTCGGGCATGGTACGAGTGTCTCACTACATATCTTTTGGCCAAGGGGTTTTCAAGGGGACATGCTGATCGAACCTTGTTCATCAGAAATCAAGGTACTCATAAGCTCATTGCTCAAATCTATGTTGATGAAATTATTTTTGGGGCTACTTTAGATTCCCTTGCCCATGAATTTTCTGAGGAGATGAAGCAGGAATTTGAGATGAGCATGATTGGTTAGTTGAACTAATTTCTTGGTCTTCAAGTCAAACAAACTGCTGAAGACATTTTCATATACCAATCGAAGTATGCTAAGGATCTGGTTAAACGTTTTGGCCTAGATGGGAAGAGTCGTGCCCGAACTCCCATGAGCACTAGTGTTAAGATAAGTAGTGACCTCGCAGGGAAACCAGTTGATCCATCTCTATACAGGAGTATGATAAGGAGTCTCCTATATCTTACAGCTAGCCGACCAAATATTGCCTTCAGTGTGGGAGTTTGTGCTTGTTTTCAGGCAAATCCTAAGAAATCTCACCTCATGGCAGTCAAGCAATCATCAAGTATGTGAATGATACTCTTATCTATGGCATATGGTATTCCAGGGAAACAAATCTTGTTATTGCAGGATACTTTGATGCAGATTGGGCTGGAAATGTTGATGATAGAAAAAGCACCTCAGGAGGATGCTTCTATGTGGAAAATAATCTTGTAGCCTAGATGAGTAAGAAACAAGCTTCAATTTCTCTCTCCACTGCAGAGGCTGAGTATATTGCTACGGGAAGCTGTTGTACCTAATTATTATGGATTAAGACGCTGCTATGTGACTATGGATTCACTCAGGATACCATGATTACCAATTGTGATAATACTAGTGCCATAAATATCTCCAAAAATCCTGTTCAGCACTCTCGGACTAAGCACATCGACATCAGACATCACTTCTTGTGTGAACTTGTGGAATCCAAGGTAGTTTCTCTCTCTTTCATTCCCACTGAGAACCAATTGGCTGACATTCTTACCAAACCTTTGGATGGTAACAGGTTTGAGTCCCTTCGAAAAGCCATTGGTGTGTGTGACATGTCATAGACATGTTTTTCCATGCCAGGATTAGACTTCTGTGTGTTTCTTAAGTATTGTCCTTTGATAGCATGATGTCTTTTACCAAAAAAAAAAAAAAAAAAATTGGGGGATTTTTGTGGTAGGATTTTTTTATTTTTTTTTAACAGTTTGTCAGCTATCTCATGTTGCTTGTTCTAGTTGATCCGTTCACTGTTCATTGATGAATTTTGCTTACATGTGGTTGAGAACATAAGTCTGACATATGCAAAGGTTTCCTGCTTCCATTTTATGCTTGATAAGTTGCATTTCTCATGTGATGAAAATGAGCACTATCCAAGGCTCCTCTAAGGTACTTACTTTCTTCTCTGACTTTTTGCTTCTGGATATTCTAAACAAGAGAGATGTTTTTGACAAGATGGTCAAATTGACCAATATGCTAGTTGAACCTAGAGCCTAAAAATTCTAGCATTTTCTCTAGGTTGCAGCACCAAAAAGAATCAAGCAGTTATTCTTCTAATTTCTGTGCCATATGCTTATATTCACTGCTTTTGTACTGAATTAGCAATATACCTTGTCCTTCATGGTGCAAGTAAAAATTTTACCTTGTCCTTCATAGTACGTAAAATAATTAGGTACTGCATCTTAGGGGGAGTGTATCAGATGTGGGTGGCTAGGCCCTAGTAATTAATAAGGTTTGACTTTTCATTGGTCTTTCTTAATTTTTCTCTCATGTTTAGATAATCCGGTTGCTCTTTGTCATATCAGCAAACTTCAATACCTTTTGAGGAAGCCTTCACACACACATAGACACGCATTGCATGAGTTGAGCAAGCTATTTTAATTATTATGTTTGTAGGGAACTCTTTGTCTATCTAATACTTGTCTATCGACTCTATATTTGCATAATTCTGCCTTGTTCTTTGGCTGATCTCCCAGAATTGGATACATGCGTGTGCTACTATACTTGTGAAGGAACTAACCTGTTACTCTTCTCTCCTCTTTTCAGTAAGATTTTTATTTTTTTATTTTTTTTTCAGTTTCTTGTTGTTTAGAACTCTTGGATATTATTACTCTATTTACCCTGGTCTTTCTAAGACATTTAGGGGGATTAATTGTTATGTGATTTGTTTTTCTCTTTACTCTGTTTTACCCTTTGTGACAAAAAAGGGGAGTAATTTTTGATTTGGACCGGGATTGTATTTTTAACCGGTCAAGTGATTTTTGTCCCAGAATGGTCAAAGGGAGAGTTTGTTAGTTTGTAATTGGTCACATTCTGTTGGACAAAATCACTTCTATGTAATGATGCATTTAAATAGAGATTCAACTATTCAGAGATCTTCTAGAAGTTTCTGCACAATCTACAAGTCAGTGAAATCGAATCCCTTGCAGCCGTTCAGACGACGTGATATACTGTCTGAACGCCCAACTGTCCAAAGCATCATCCGTCTGGACGACAAGAACTTTCTGTCTGGACCTTCCTCTGTGTCGAGAAGCCTCGAATTGTTCCATCTTGCATCCATCCGGACGTTTCAGTAGCACGTCTCGACGCCACTTAGTGTTCGATCAGCTATGAAATTTCTTTCCAAAACAGATATGGGAAGACAGCTGAAACCCTCCGGATGATGTGGATTCCCATCCGGATGCCCTCATCCATAAGGCAAGTCGCGCTTTCAAAATTCAGACGTCCGGACGACAATCTTCATGGTCTGGACGCGCGAGCTTCATATATGGAAGTTGCGTGCATCAGATCAATCGTCTGAACAACATATCCTATGGTCCGGACGCGCCAAGACTCGATATGGAAATTGCGTGTAGCTAAAGTACGACCGTCCGGATGACAAGGCAACATCGTCCGGACGAGGCTCAATTCAGGAAAGAATTTTTGCGAAATTTGGAAATTCGATCGCACAGTTGTCCATCTGGACGCATTATGTCTATCGTCCGGACGACGCCTAGGTATTTCAAGCTAGACGCTCATTTGAACCTGCAGCCTATAAATAGAGGTCCCTAGGCTTGAGAACTGCAAGAATTCGGTATTGAATTCTGTAATGCTTAGAGAGTTATATTTTAGAGTTGTTGTGTTGAGTTGATCTCTCTCAAGCCGTTGCCGTTGTGTGCTGTTGTTGCGCTGATTTGAAGTCTATCTTAGGGGTTGGCCCTAAGGTAAAGGATTCCATTGAAGACCCCTTCAAGTAGGAGACTTGGTTGGGAGGCGTTCATGTTGGGTTACACGTTAGAGTTCAAGGTATGACCATTGCATAAGGTTATGTGAGTGCTATTGCTTTGTAACTAGTCTTGTCTTCTGAATAGTAGATATCCTGGGTTTGGCTGCCTCGGAGTGATTTTTCTCTTAACTGAGTTTCCACTTCGTTAACAAAATCCTTGTGTCATTTCAATTCTGTATTTAGATTATTTTGTTAATACATTGTGCACACACACACGGTGAATATAGAAGTCATTTATTTTTCATATATATAGTATACTATATAAAGCACTACATAAGTTGTATTTAGGGCTGTAATCAAGACAAGCCGAGCTTTAAGATTTCAAGACTTGCTCATTTATGAGTTGAGCTTAAATAGTCAATCTCGAACTTGAGCCGATCTATGAAATGCGTGTTTAAGCTTGGTTTGTTCAAAAGTCGGGCGAGCTTGTTGAGAATGCCATTCAAGCAGAGCTGGGTTACTCGACAAGCTCAGCTCAATTAGAGTTGGAGCTAGGTTTTTAAATTTTTCAATGTATGATCATAGCGGAGTTCAAGCCCGAGTTTGTGAACAACCTCTATACATTTATTAATAACATAATTACATAAATATATAATATGTAATTATATAAGGCATATTATAAAATATTATACATAACCATAGTCTATAAGTAACAAACTATCAATATGTTATTACATATAACTAGAGAGTACAAACTATGGTATATGTATAATGTGAGCAAGTAGTAAGTCTAATATATTCTATATATATAACTAAGTAACTATAATATAAGTATAATATATAACTATTGTTAACCGTGTGTGATGTGATATATGTGTGTTTATATATATATACTAACTATATATACAATATATGTTATATACTAATTATTAATAACTAATTAATATGTTAGTTTAGTATACTAAATAATATTATCAAAGTATTATAATTAATATGTATTTACTTAGCCAGTATACTATATGCTTATTTAGTACATATATAAATATATATATATATATATATATATATATATATATATATATATATACATATAGACTATAGTTAACTACTATATATATAATATGCATAGAAATATCGAGTAACATGTAGTTAATTATATTTACTTAATATATGTATATTTCTATATATATAAAAGAGATATGAACGAGCTAACAAGTCGGACTAACAAGCGTGGTGAGCGATTTGGTGGGACTAACTAACCCTATATATATTTATATATCTATATATAGCCCTAAACCAAAATATGAGTCATTAGATAAATATATAGCATCAAAGAGAAACCCTTCCTTCATAGTTTAATTTATATTAAAAAATTGAGTAAAAATTAAAAACAATTGGAGCAGTTTTAAAAATGACTTCAATTGGTATCGTTTTGACGAAAACTGACCATAACTGGATTCGTTTTATTTTAAAACGACTCCGACTAGAGTTGTTTTAAGAGAAACGACTCCAAGTGGAGTCGTTTTAGTCAAAATGACTCCACTAGGAGTCTTGGGGGCATGCGCACAAGACATTTTAGGTGTCCCGCGCCACACCCCCATCACTACACATTGCGCACGCGCACACACACACACACACACACACACACACACACACACACACACACACACACACACACTTCACCGGCCTCTGCTCCTCCAGCCACCATTGCGGTAATGCCGGTACATCCTCTCTCTCTCTCTTTGACACTCCGCCGGCTACAACTCCTCCGACTACCGCTCCTTCGGCCACCACTGTGCTAATGCCGGTACCCTTGGAACGGATCAAAATACTTTTTTAGGTGAAGCATCCCAAAAAAGTTTCCCCTTTCTTTTTAATTTTGTTTAATATGATTAAATATAATGAGTTCTAGATGACTTGCTGTATCTTATAGTTAGGCTCACTTTTGTAAAAACAATCTGATGGAATTTGGATTCTATAGAACCATTTTGAAGACATGGTAAAGAATTGAATTTTGGATAGAAAGGAAATTGAAATTTTTTAGAGAATGCAACTTAAGCTACTCGATAGTTCTGAAAGATGGAATCTAAAATGTGGACAGTGAAGGGGAATGTGCAAAAGTAACCATATGAATTATTTTGGATAGAGTTCTTATTAAGTGTGAAAAATAAAATTGACTTCTAATTTACCAAGTGTGTGATAGTGTGCAACAAAATATTTAAATTGCGGAATTGAAAAGAGACAAATATTTTGTTGACGAAGTGGAAACTCAATTAAAAGAAAAACCACTCCGGGGCAGCCAAACCAAGGATTTCCATTATTAAGAAGACAAAGCTAGTATATAAAAAGTAACACTCACATACCCCGATGCAGTGATCGTTCCTATTACTCTGACACGAAACCCATCGTGAACGCTTCCGAACCAAGTTTCCTACTTGAAGGGGTTTTCAATGGAATCCTTTACCTTAGGGCTCCTCCCTAAGATAGACTTCATACGAATAGTTAAGCACACATTGGCAATGGCTAGAGAGCTAGCGGATCTTCAAATCTCCCTAAACACACTTTCTAAGCACTATGAAATTCTATACTGAATTCTTATAAAATACAAGCCTAGAGCTATCTATTTATAGGCTTACAGAAAACCTAATTTTGATCAATTTCAGACTCTGCCAAGTAGCGTCTGGACGGTCACTTAGCTGCGTCCAGACGGTCTTCTGCGACCACCTTTCCAGAATAACGCAATTCTTCCCAAAACGGGGTCGCGTTCGGACGATCAATGCTGTCACTCCTTTCCGCATTTGTAAAGGAGACCCGAAATATTCTGGAACACTGGGTAGCGTTTGGACGTGTTACCATGTCGTCCAGACGTTTGGCAGAACCTTCCCAATTAGTGTTTTCTAAAATCCAAATTCGTGTAGAACTTGGAGTAGCTTGACCTAGCGTCTAGACGGTGTAGCTCTGTCATCCGGACAGCTGCAAAGGCTGAAGCTTCTAGACACTGAGGGGTGTCTGACGCCTTCAAAGGCCATTCCAGACTGTTGCACAGGAACCAACTGTTTCTGACTTGGAAATAGCATGGAATCTTCATGGACATCTTCTAGAAGCTTATGAATAGACATATGGCATGAATTGAGATACTGTCCATATTACTTGAAGACTCTGAATTGAACTAATATTCCCGTTAAAAAGCAACCTTTACATATAGTATTTTTGTCAACCAGAATGTTGCCAATATAAAATACTAACAAACTCCTCCTTTGGCCATTTTGGGACAAAAATCACTTGACTGGTTTGGAAATACATTCCTGGTCCAAAAAATTAAAAATATTCCCCCTTTTTGTCTCAAAAGGACGAAGGGTAAACAGAGTATTAGAAAAAAACCACAATTACTAAAATTTAAAACAACAAGAATAATAGTAAAGTGTCTCATCAAAAGCTCATATCAACATAAGAGAAAACCAAAACCTCAAGATATCACATCTCCTGAATTTGAGCCACTTCGGCTTCTTGCTCCTGAAGCCGGGAAACCATAGACTGAAAATCTTCAGTCACTTGAGTCTTCTAGCCCGAAACTGATCATCCGCAGAATGAAATCCTCTAAACAAGTGGTCTACAAGATGATAAAGAAGATTCACCACTGAATCTCTAGCTGGTGTAGATCTAGACGAAGAAGTTACAGAAGACTCTGTATGAGCGGGAGGAATGAGCTCATCTGAAATTTGAGACCTTTGGAATTTTGAACATACGACTTCAACACTAGTCAGTTTTCCAAAAAGCCCTCTGTCTGACACTATGCTGGAAGCCGTAGAACGATATATTCTTGAAAAGATTAGACAGAAATACCAATGGTATTCCTTTATCCACAAGAAAATATTAGATCCTGTTAGTTCAAAAAGTATGTGGTATAAAGACGACTGTCAATTGGATGCACAAATGAATGCAAAAATAGAGCAATCCAAAAGGCACAGATATATCAATATCCATCCAATACAAAGACAAAATAATCATGCACAATATCTCAAATCAACATCCCAAACAACGATTATTCCAATAGTCTAAAAAGGAACAAAGCTTAAAAGAATAAGAGAAGTCAAAGAAAATACCTGGGAATGAGAAGAGATGTGCAGAGAATGCCAAAATCTCGAGATAAAACCACAACATGAAAAAAAAATAAACGAACAATGCAATGCTGTGCGAAAGGCAAGAAGTAAAAGGAACACGAATATTTAACCAGAAAAGATCCTGTCCGGACGAAACATTAACTTGTTCGGACGCCTACTGTAAGAACAACATTCAGGAAAAAAAAACGCGTGCGTCCGAACATAGCACAACATCATTTGGACGTGAAACCCATATGCGTCTGGACACAGAAGAAGGTCTATCCGGACGTTTCACACAGGAAAGTTGAAACTAGAGGAAAATTTGCAAAAAAATATTTTCCTTAATGTTAGCTTCAGAACACGCATGCATAAATAACTGATAAAATAGTTCAATAGTATTTCAAAAGTATACCAAGATATAATTGAGAGTTAAGAGTCAATAAGCACAACAATTTTCCTGTAGATAGAAATTTTTCAATAGTAAACTTAACTCATGTTATGCGTGTGTATGTGAAAAGCTTTCTCAATAAGGAATGATCTTCGCTGATATGATTTAAAGCTACTGAATTTTCTAAATAAGAGAGAAATTCATAATTAGATCAGTCAAAAGTCAAACCTTATCTTACTAGGGCCTAGTCACCATCATCTGATACTCTCCCCCTAAGAAGCAGCAGTACTTTTCTTTTTAGTTGCACCATGGAGGACAAGATTAATAGCTGAGTCAGCACAGAAGCAATGAATTTATTCATATATCAATAAGCACAGAATTATAACTGCTTGTATCACTTAGTGCTGCAACCTAGAGAGAAAGCCAGAATTTATGGGGTCTAGGTTCAACTAGCGAGTTGGTCAATTTGACCATCTTAGCACACAAAAATCTCTCTTAAAGAATTTTCAAAAGCAAAAAATTAGAGATAAAAAGTGTACCTTAGGGGAGCCTTGGATAGTGCACATTTTTCATTGCATGAGAAAAGCAACTATCTAGTATGGATGCAACAGGGAAACTTTGCAGATATCAAGTATAAACTCTCAGTTATATAAAGGCAAAAATAATTAATGTATCAAGAACTGAGACACTAGTTAAACATACATAAGATATCTGAGAAGCTATATAAGGGAATAATAAAAATCTGCATCCTTTCCCCCTCTCCCCCTTTTTTTTTGTTGAAAAATAAAAGACAAAAACAACAAAGACATGCTTAAAAGGAAAAGAACATATGTCTAGACAAAGCATGTAGGTAAGAGCAAACCTGACCTCAAGGAGAGAGGTTTGATTATACCAAGACAGAAAAGCAATGACATGCTTTCTCTGTCATCCCTAGAATGTACCTGCAGAAATTTCTCAAAGCAACCAAGAGAAAATCTAGGGATAGAAAATGTGGTTCCTCAAACAGAATGTAAGGCAAAAATAGGATATATAAGATATGAGAGTCATGCAATGCAAATATACCTGGTATGCACTAGGATTTAAGAACCAAAATCCTAGGCATGGTGAGACTGCACCTATACTAGGTGAGTCCTCTCCCCCTCAAGGGGTGAATGGTCTCATCCTTTCTGACGCATACCTGGTGTACCGGTGGTTGATGTGATCGGGTATTGCTCATACTGTTCATTCTCCTCAGCATACTTTGAAACAAGCTCAGCAACCTTTTATAGGCATGGTTGTTATCGGGCTTTTGGGTCTTTTCTTGTAGTGCCTTGATGTGTTCTTCAGAACAAACCGCTATTATCACCGTTGATACCGTGGAACCTGATGTCCCGCCGAAGGTAGAGTACCTGATGTGGTCTTAGTAGGCAACTTCCTCTGAGCCTTCTTCTTCTGAGCTTGGAGCTGTGGACATTTGGGTTGGATGTGACCGGTGATGCCGCAGTGATGACAGCTGGGCAGGCTTCTTTTGTTGGAATGCTGCTTGACTTTCTTTGCAGAAATATGATTATCATTCTTACAAACAATATTGCCCTTACCTTTTATATGTCTCCTATGCGGAGGGACATATTTTGATGAGGAAGAATCTTCAACTTCACTTTTCCTCAGAGCATCCTGCTTAATCCAAGGCCTGTGAGATTTAAACAAATAACAATTTGGCCTAATATGACCAATCTTCCCACAATTATGACACTTAGGAATAAACTTACCTTGTATTCCTGATTCCTTGGATTTAGGCATTGATAAGTGCTGAATGTTACACATTCAAGCCCCTCAATTTACATATGTTAAGCTCTTAGTTTTGTTATAGTTTGATGTTTTGTGTTGTTTTTGTGTTTTCTTGTATTTTACAGGTTTTGGAAGAAAATTCATCAAATTCCAAGATTATAATGAAGTCAGCAAACTCACTTTTGGATAGATTCAATTCCAATCAATTTTGAATTTAAGGAAAGAGAAGTTGGCAAAAATTCGTTATTTTCGGGAAAGAATCCAGAATGAGCACGTCTCAGTAATTTAATCATAACTTTCGGCTCAAATATCAGATTGCAACAAAATTTGTGGTTTTGGAAAGCTAAGAGAAACTTAAACAAATATGTAAGAAATAGGTTTTTCTTAATTCGGACATTTACCATGCAAAAATCTCCCCACAATAAAAGACCGCAAATCTGTATGAATTTTGGAATCCTTTTCCTACTTGGATAGAAATTTCAGAAAAGGAAAAGACTTGTAATTACTCTATTTGGACTAGAAGACTTACTTAGAATTGTAATAGGAATTCTATAGCTTCTCTAATCCCTATAAATAGGCCTCTAGCTTTTGAAGAAAAGACACAGAAGCTTTGAGGAAGAATCAAAGACTACATCAAGGAGGTTCTTTCTAGTTTTTATTTTCTTCCTTTATTTATTTTCTGTATGTATATAATTTTAGTTTATATTAGTTGTAACTAATACTTTAGTTAGGGCTCGATTGAAGCCCTAATCATGTCTCTTTAAGTCTTTCAATTTGTTTTGCTACAATTTATATATTGATGCTTAACTTGATTAATTCTAGTTTGGGGTAATTACCTTTTTCCCCCATGAACTACCAAAAAATGCGCAATGCCCCCATGAACTACCAACTCGACCAAAATAGAGCATTCAACTACCAAAGACAACCATTTTCCTCCCTTCCGTCAGTCAAAGGGGTTAAAACAAACGGTCAACGGGTCATATATCGTTTTATATGGGGGCATGTTGGAAGATGATGGTAGTTCATGGGGGGAAAAGAGGAAGATGGTGGTAGTTCATAGGGGGAAAAGAGGAAGAAAATGAGGGTAAAACGGCGTGTGACTGACGGAAGGGGGGAAAATGGTTATCTTTGGTAGTTGAATGCTCTATTTTGGTCGAGTTGGTAGTTCATGGGGGCATCGCGCATTTTTTGGTAGTTCATGGGGGGAAAAGGTAATTACCCCTTCTAGTTTCTTGAATTCCTCGCATGTTTATGTCTGGCCATCATATGCATGTGGTATGGATTTGTTATTTATGTCAATTTGGATGACCGAGTCCTGGGCATAATAGAGTAATGAAAGAACCCCGACATAGGTTCTTGGATTAATCAACATAAAGACAACTAGAATAGATACCATATTCTAATCTGAGTGTGTTTACCGATTTCCATAGATTTATGCTTTCTTGAAGAACAACTTAGTAGATACCATGCTAAATCCTTCAAGGAAGAAAAGAGTTAGAGTAGATACCATGCCTAACTTGTTGCTCAGGGAAATCAATAGCTTTAGGAGAAGATACCATTCCCTTGTGGCTGGTAAACATTAAACATCATATTATGATTGTAGTATTGTGCATATTGTGAATCTTATTTGAGTATGATTAGCGGTGGATATCGAAGCCCTACCTTTTCTTCATAGTATTTTTAATTCAATATTTTATCTCGTCTTATTCAACATATCGCTTTTAGGAATTTCTCTTTAAATATAATTTATACTAATCCTCGTGGGAATGATCTCGTATTTGCCTGCTATACTATTGTTTTGATCTTGTGCACTTGCGAGTAAAACGTACAAGTATTTGCCTATTTATTTAGGTAGATATTTGCACAACAGGCATCACATGATTAGTTAAGCAAGAATTATTTAAACAAGTTGTATCTTCTATCACATGCTTAATATCAATAGAATCTAATTCAGAATCAGAAGCATGTGAAGTAGAAGTACTTAAATCAACAACAGTTAAATCAGGCTTGTTAGAAACATTTGAGTGAATACAAAACATGCTTTTGAAATTATCACTTGAGAATTTTTTCAATTTATTCTCAAGTTCATTAATAATATTAAGCAACATGGTATTCTCAGATTTCAAAGAGTCAATCAAAACATGTGATTCAGACTATTGTGTAATCAAAGACTCTTTTTCTTGCTTCACCTTTTTGAACTCTTTAGAAGAAACTATTTTATCCAATTTAGCAAAAACTTTAGAGAGCTCAATATCATAATTTTCTTCAGATAACTGAGAGAAATCCATGATAAAAGTTGTAATAAAAAAATAGAAGTCACAAAGAGATAAGGATCACACTCAGGAATTAAATCCTTTAAACGGAGTGTACCAACTCTGATACCAATTGAAAAATAAAATTGACTTTTAATTTACCAAGTGTGTGATAGTGTGCAACAAAATATTTAAATTGCGAAATTTAAAAGAGACAAATATTTTATTGACGAAGTGAAAACTTAGTTAAGAGGAAAAACACTCCGGGACAGCCAAACCCAGGATTTCCACTATTCAGAAGACAAAGCTAGTACATGGAAAGTAACACTCATATGCCCCAATGCAGTGATCATTCCTATTACTTTGACACGAAACCCATCGTGAACGCTTCCCAACCAAATCTCCTACTTGAAGGGGTCTTCAATAAAATCCTTTACCTTAGGGCTCTTCCTTAAGATAGACTTCACACGAACAGTTGAACACACACTGACAACGGCTAGAGAGCTAGCAGATCTTCAAATCTCCCTAAACACCCTCTCTAAGCACTATGGAATTCTATATTGAATTTTACAAAATACAAGCCTAGAGCCATCTATTTATAGGCTTACAAAAAACCTATTTCTGATCAATTTTGGACTCTGGCAAGTAGCGTCCGGGCAATCACTTAGCTGCGTCCGAATGGTCTTCTGCGACCGCCTTTCCAGAATAGTACAATTATTCCCAAAACTGGACTGCGTTCGGACGACTTGACCGAGCATCAAGATGGTCAATGCTGTCACTCCTTTTCGCATCTGTAATGGTGACTCGGAATATTCTTGAACACTAGGTAGCGTCGGGACGTGTTACCACGTCGTCCGGACGTCTGGCAGAACCTTCCCAATTAGTGTCTTTTGAAATCCAAATTCGTGTAGAACTTGGAGTAGCTTGACCTAGCGTCCGGACGGTTTAGCTCTGTTGTCCGGACAGTTGCAGCGGCTAAAGGTTCTAGCCACTGAGGGGCTTCCGAACGCCTTCAAAGGCCCGTTTGGACGGTTGCACATGAATTGGCTGTTTCTGACTTGGAAATAGCAAGGAATCTTTATGGACATCTTCTAGAAGCTTGTGAACAGACACATGGCATGAATTGAGACACTGGCCATATTACTTGAAGACTCTGAATTGAACCAATATTCTTGTTAAAAAGCAACATTTACATAAAGTGTTTTTATCAACTAGAATGTTGCCAATATAAAATACTAACAAAGTGGTTGGGGTGGGGGTTAAGTTATAATGATTAATATAGCTAGTGTTCTGTAGTTATTTAGAATGAGAATAGGGTGCAAAGAATGAATCAGCTGAAGAATATATTTGGAGTGCGGGAGAAGCGGTGTGTGCAAATAATAAAAGAAAGAAATGCTGGATATGTATGATTATTTGAAATTATATGAAAATTTCGCTTGTAGTTCGGAAAATTGATGTAATGGCAATGATTTTCGTCAGTAATTTAAAAGCTACAAATTCTATGGGTTTCATTTGGATTTGGTTTATCTGAAAAGGTGATAATGATGCAACAATTTTAAGAATCGATGAGGAACATGGATATTTACCGTTAAGAAAAGCTAGAAAGTTAACAAACTAATACTCTAAAAAGTTAGATTAAAGTAAGTTACTGAGTTGATTGAGATTCTTTGGTCACACGTAATGACAACCAATGACAAAATCAGGTAAGAAGGGGTAAAGGTAATTTGATTTACTTGGAAAATGTCAGAAGAAAGATGGAAGGAAAAATAGAAAAGTTGCTTGTTTTTGGGATATGATGAGCCGTTGTAGTTGAAGTTAACAGTAGGCGGCTAACCCCTGATGAAGAAGGATGGCAAACATGACTTGTACAGTTGCCCTCTAGTATTTGGGAAGATTTTTTTTGGCTCAATGGGCAAGAAACTAATAGGTAGATAATTTTATCATATTCAGAGTTAATTTGATTGAGGACTATGTGGAGTCATAGATGTTCTCCTGCTATTAATGGGATTGTGGCTCTCCTGATGTGATTAAGTTTTCCTTCCTCTAAAGAATATTTTCAACAAATGGGGGTAAGCCAACCCCTGAGCAAATGTTAAATCTTGTTTAGAGAATATACTTGCAATGTGGGCAGTTAATCGTACATGGGTATTACCTCTTTTGGTTCTGTTGTTAAGTCCAGGGAAATGCTAAACCTTGTAGTTGATATGGATGGAAGCACAAATAGGGCAAACCATAAAAATTTGACTTGTCTTTTGTCTTGACCAGATATCTGACTAGTTGTAGTTTTTACTCCCAATGGCAAACCCTGCCAACCTGATTATAGTTTTGGGGAGAGCTGTTCAAGATTGCAATTCAACATGGATACATTCATTGATATCCTTTAGATCCTAATCTATTATTTTTAATTTATAGATAGTGCATAGCTTGATTGGAAGCTATTGAAATTTGGTTATTTATGAAGGGGTGATTTGTATTTCTGGAGAAATTAACATAAAGAAAGAGTTTTGACCTTCATATTCTTTTTCCAAAACTATGAACTGCTACCAAAGATCAAGCTTATCTTTGTATACCAGAAGATATTGATTAAAAAAAATTCGTGATTTAAAATAATTAGGAAAATCCTAGATGGTTGCAGAATCTATTGAATTTCTTGAAATTAGTATATGTAAATTTTAATGAGTGGTGATAAGATGAATCAACCTTGGGAACTTGAGGTTGATGTATGGCTAATACATGTTCCGGTTACGGAGCCTAATCCTACTTGTTTTCTGCTGAAGCGAAGATATCCCAAGCTCACATCCAAAGAGGGACAAAGTGAAGTAGGAATATCAGAGGAGAGTAGGCATTTTGGATTTAGATAGATACAACCTGACTATTTGGACAAGCTCTTATGAGAACGAGTTCACCTAACTTCGTTGTATGACGTATTGTATTGGCAAATGCCCTTGCCCCGTGGCAGCATTGATCTATAGTTCTCTGTGTATGACTTAACTACCTTTGAAATTAATAGTTCTAACTGTTCTAGATGTGCCTATTCATTGGTTAGGATTTCCTTGCTTAATTGGATTTATTTTTCACCACAGGTATATATATATATATATATATATATATATATATATATATATATATATATATATTGATTATGATACTTCCCAGTTGCTTTATGTTTTTCTTTTCATAGATTACTTCTGTACGCTGGAACTCTTACATATAAAATTTCATGCAAAAATGTGGACAACCTTGGAGCACTCATTTTATAATACATAAAGATGGATATATATATTGACTGGTAGCTTTAACAAGTGATGACATGACCCTATTTGTCTAGGTATGCTTCAATGTCTGTTTATAATACGGGTCTGAGTGTTTCATTATACCATTTTCTTTCTTGTTTTCATGCATGTTGGCCCCAATTACTAATGAATTTATGGCTTCCTGATGTATTGATATGCTACTCATATTTCCTATGTTGCCAGTATTTGTCACCTGTTTGTCAATATAAAGTCCCCCCCCCCCCCCCAACCAGTCTTTCCTTTGTTCAAAACACCCTATCTTTTATATTTGTTGGTTTATGTACTTTTGGTCTACCCTAATTAATGTGTCTTTACAGACTCAGGGTACTGTCAACACAGTAAGACTGTATGGACCTCCTCAAACAAGAAGTCAATCTCAGTCACAGCCTCAGCCTCAGACTAATGCTATTGTGAGCACTCAAAACACTCGTATTTTATTTGTTGAATTTTATTTCAATTTTTTACTCACAACACTTCTTTACTTTGAATTTACAGTTTCAAGATACTGTCAATACAGTAAGATTGTATGGATCTCCTCAACCAACAAGGTCTTCTCAGCCAGAAGGGTCTACTCAGCCAATAGGGTCTTCTCAGCTAGTAGGGTCTTCATCAAGGCCTGTAACTAGAGCTAGAAATATTGTTCCAATAGTGGAGAAGGCAATTGAAGTACTTGAGGCTAATCAAAGAAACAGGAAGAAGCCGGAATGGCAAAAATATTAGGGCATCCATGTTGTTTTTTACGTATTAATGGTTAAACAATGGGTTTAGGGTTGCGGTGTGATTGCTTTGTAATTTGATGACAAACAAATTATTGGGTTGTAATTAAGTGATGGATTTGTAATTTTGATGACTTACAAAGTGTTGGATTGTAAGTAAGTGTTTTGATGAACACTTTTCATCCATTTTGAATACACAAATGCTTTTGCTGCGTTTATTGAGCAGCCAACAAAGAGATGCTCAATTTGGTAAATAACACCACAAATCATTGTATGATTGAAATGGCATTCTACATAACAATTTCAACATCTTCATAAGGTCATAAATTATAAACACAATTACATACAAGATCCAAATCATAAAATATTACATGTTGTACATCCAACTTTAACTGAACTATTTCCATATATCATTTTAACATCAAGTTAGTACCTCTAGATCCACTATAACCACTAACATAAAAGACTAAAAGCAAAATGATTACTAACGCCGTAGCCCGAAACATCTTTCCATTATTTTGACCCAACCCTAACTCCTGCCATAGTTTATCATATTGTTTCTTGCATTTTCTTTCAATCAATTTCTCAAGTCTATCATTATCAACATGTCTTCTCTCATCTATGTCTTTCAGATGTTCCATTAATCTCATTTTGTAAGCAGACATTTCCTTATCAGCCCACTCAAAAAAATCACAATCACCGGCTTTCTGCATGAAACAAAAATAGGCAAGAATGTCAGAAACTACTAACGACAAAATATAACACAAAGCTAATTTCAAAAATTATCTTGTACTTTATACAACCATACCACTTTCTACCGGCATTGGACGTAGTCTAAGAATTCCGTACATGTGCAGGAACTCCATAGTAACATAACGGAGAACTACTTAACAAATCACTATTTGTAGACATTTAGTCATGCTTACGCAAAAGAGAAAGGACGTACACATTGGGAAAGAATTCTGAAATTCAAGAAGCCCAACCTTTTTGAGCTTTGATTGGTACCCATGAACATGAAAATGATATTGAATTTCATGAATTTCCACTTCACTCTAATGCTAGTGGACGGGACCAGGTATCATGCAGATGTAGGGTATCAGATCCCATAATTTTCAAGAAATTTGACATGGGGACATAGCTATATATGTGTCTCAAGCTGGGCATATCCCCAAATCATATCCAGAAAAACAAATTAATGAAAACAATAATGCATAACACCTTCATTACATGCACAATTTTCACATAAATATTGTTGCATTACTTCACTAGTATCTAAAGGAGCATTGGACACAAGTGGACTTAAGTGTCTTTGTTAGGTCCAACCCCAAATCTTGCACGTCCAGCTCATACACCCAATTCCAGTTCATGCAAGCACTGGATTTTCTAATCATGCAAGGCCACGACTTTGAATGGAAAGAAGATCAAAAAGATAATTAGCCTTTGCTTGATCATTTCCAACAATATTTCCCTCCTATTTAGCAACATATCCTCATATAAATCATTGATTGATTAAGCTTAGTTACCAAATCTCTTATTTCCATAATTAAAAAAAAAAAAACTGGAATTGATGAAAGCCCCACTATTTATGTAATGGCCATGAAGTGGGACCATCATGAATGAAAAATCTCTTGAAACTAATTAGGTTGGGCTGAATCTAAATTTGGCTATGGTTAACATGTATTATGAAACAGTTGAGGTTGTTTAGTACTTTGTGATAATATTGTTTATGTTTTGGCAGTTAATACATCTTGTAATAGTTATTGAGTTCTCCTTTGCAACCTTTGTGGTTCCAGATATAACCCGTATGTCCAGGCTAGGGGCAGAATAGATCAACAATTTAATAGAAAAACACAGGATGCAAAACTCGCAATCCCATCGAACCAGCACATCATTTCAATGAATTCCCACCAATAGCAATGCATATGCATTAAGCAAAACACACTGAAAACGTCAAATGCAATCCCAACATAATCCAAAATCAAATTCTTTACTCAACAGAAAGATCACAGCAACTTTAAGAACAAAAATGCTACCCAATATCGCAGGCCATAAATCCAAGTAGTCATTTTAACCAATATCTACCCGAAATAATCATATGAATCTTCAATCTTCATTCTATTTTGATAAAAATAGAAAAACACAGGAAAAAAGTTTACAAATTTTGCAAACCCTAAATCCTTTTACTTAAGCTATTAGATGTTTGAGTGCTTTCATTTTTCCTATATATCAGTGAAATAGCTGTGGAAGAGGCATCAATAGGTTTAGTGTAACGCTCAGACCCAAAAGAGTCTAGTTCGTTAGCCTTAAAGCTTCACAGATGCAAGGTTACATATTAGGACGTTAGAGCACTTGTAAACTACTTCTATGCATGCCATGAGAAAATATATTTTTGCGGAAGCAAAGTTCTTGACAGAAATAGTACATAATAACACGACTTAACAAGTTAAGTGATCCATTTTTTGTTTGTTTGTGCGCGATGCACTTACTAACATAAAACATAGTTAGATCGAGCATAAATGCAATAAAGTAACATAGTGGATGATATGATGACTCCCAAAAGCCTAAGCATTCCGGTTACCTACCCATCTGCCTCAAAACCTGAAAAGGGGGAGAAAGTAAGGGGTGAGCAAAAGGCTCAATAAGTAATATTCCCAATCGAGTTAAAACGGTTGAGGTTGGGACTTTTTGAAATAAAGTAACATTAAAATTTGAAGGTAAGCCTTAAGCATATAACATAAAGTAATTACTTGAGTTAAACTCCATTATTCTATCCTCAAAACATTTTTTTTAGTTTTACTAAACAAAACATATGTTTAGCAATATTTCATAAATCAACTTCTTTCATCAAACTCGATATAAAGATGTGATTCTTGAATGAGTAAAAATTTATTTTTTTCGTTTCTCATTTATGGCCTTGCATACTATTATGCCCCATATGCATGGGGATGTGCAATCCAACCTTTGAGGATTAGACATCACCCGTGGCCTCGGGGTGCCCCGGTCAGCTGATTTACTTCTAGGTGCACTCAGCATGACATTAATAATGGCTACACCTTCCTGAAACCATACTTTAGTGTGGTGCACTCCATCTAGCCCGGCACCGTGCTTCTTTTCCTTAGGCCAATGTCTTAAAACATTCTTTTACATAATTTGGTTCCACCTTACACATGCTTATTCTTTACTTCCTTAAACTTTCAATAATCATATAACTTAGCACGTGAAAAGGGTACCACTTCTTTCCGTAAAACTTTTCTTATTGAGAAAGTTTCCTAAAATAGAAACTTTTCTTAATTAGAAACTTTCCATAAATGGAAACTTTTTTTTTTTTTTTTTTTTTTTTTTTTTTTTTTTCATTTGGGAAAAATCACTAAAATAGAAGCTTCCCTCATTTGAAATCATTATTTTGATGCTGAGCATATACACCCACTTTTGAGTGACAACTTAGTTATAAATCATTTTGATGTAATGAGCTTTTTAAATCATATGATGACATAAAAAAAAAAAAAAAAAAAAAAAACACTAACACCTTAAGATAAATTCCATAATAAGTACATGTTATTAAAATATTTAAGATAATAATAAAGCATTACTTTGTAGGGCAATTAAACCTTCAAAATAATCCATCATAATATGTATAGTAAAAAGAATTGAGAATCATTGGAATTGAAATACATTTGGAAGGGGTAAGGAGTACCACTTACCTTGCTACTGCAGTAAGGTATGCGAGGATCTGTTAAGACCTGAACTATAATGTTCATCTAGATTAGCCCAGAGCTAGCTATTCAAATACCTTAATTAGGAGTCTGTTGTCTTTTACACAACCTTTCTGACCCTTCTCCCTATTAAAAGAGATTTTTTTTTTAATGAATAATAATATATTTTATTATTATTAATCAATTAATTAATAAATAAAATAATAATTAATTAATTATTATAATTATTTTTTTAAGGAATCTCAAAATTGTTTTTATGGGGGCTTGGGTCAAGAATGACCCATTTGGACATCCTTCTAACTAGGTTAAGCACTAAGGCCTAAAACTCAGCAAATGGGTCTAAACTAATGCTCTTCACTTAGCCTACTTGGCCCATTGGCCCAAAACACATCTAAAGCTATTCACTTAATAAATTTTGGATCAAACACCCACTTAAACATGCCATGAAAATAAATTTTCCAGATTTAAATCAAAACCTTTCTTGATGCCATATATGAGAAATAATATATTTTCTTAAAATAGGTTTAACGTCATTTTAAGTGTTAATGTTTAGAAATATTTTCTTAATGTTAACTACTTATTCTTAAAACCATTTTTCACATCATTTTACAACTATGAACTTTTGGTATGAATCCTAGGTCATTTCCATGAAGAATATTATTAAAGGGTCATTATGAAGTCTTTTTTTATAGCAATGTAGTGTTCATAAGCTCATACATTTGGTCATTTACAAAACTCTTGGTCATCTAAGATAAGGTAGATGTGATTTAAGAAAATAAAACATAAGGTACATAGGTTTGGGTACAACGCATACTTTTATGAGGTCTTCTTAACATATGTTTTCATGGTATAGAAGGAATTTGACAATATATTGGTTAAGTTACCTAATAAAATAGTATAGTCACATTTTCATGGTTTAAACAAATATTTATACAATATAGGCAAAATATCTCATCTAGGTTGAAGCATGATAATACATTGTTTTAAATACCCAAATAAAATTTAACATACAAGTTAAAGCGTAACATAAATGATAGCTTGAAAGAGGAGAAGATGGGTTACTTACAAAGTTAAGGCAAAATCACACTAGAACTCAAAGGCTTTTCTAATGAAGAAGGAGTGGGACGAGTTCCTGGAGGAGTTGAGAGTGTGAGGAAAATGCAAGAGGAGATGAGGTGAAAAAGGAGAGGCATGGACGTGTGGTATATGGATTTGAAGGCAAGGAACAAGCTTCCTTACTTTGGGGAAGTCAAAAAAGAAGTCTTGGCTTTTATATTGGCAACATTCTGGTTGACAAAAACACTTTATGTAACGGTTGCTTTTTAATACGATTATCGGTTCTATTTAGAGTATTCAAGTAATATGGACAGTGTCTGATTTCATGCCATGTGTATGGTCACAAGTTTCTAAGAAGATGTCCATGAAGATCCTATGCAATTTCCAAGTTAGAACAGCCGGTTCTTGTGCAACTGTCCGGACGGGTTTGTGAAGGCGTCTGGACTCCCCGCAGTGTCTAGAAGCTTCAGTGTTGAAGTCGTCCGGACATCAGAGCTACACTGTCCGGACGCTAGGTCAAGCTTCTCCAGTTTCTACACGGAGTTGGATTTCATGTTAGACATGGATCGGGAAACAGCAACCGTTCGGATGGAAGGGCAACACCGTCCGGACGCATTTCAGGCTTCTAGGAAGATTTCTGCGCACGTCTCAGTGTTTTTATCATAACTCTTTGTTCGAGTATCGGATTGAGACGAAATTGGTGTCGTTGGAAAGCTAAGAAAAAATCATACAACTTGACTGTCTGGACGGCCTCCAGGATTGCGATGTTCCTGAAAAGATATCGCAGAAATCCGTCCGGACGGGGCTAAATGCCGTCCGGACGGTCGACAGTCAGAATCCGTTTCTCAACAGATTTAGGGTTTCTTTATGCCTATAAATAGGGGGCTCTAGGCTTGTAAATTGTAAGAATTCGGTGGTGAATTCCATAGTGCTTTGAGAGGGTGTTTAGGGAGAATCGAAGATCCGCTAACTCTCAAGCCGTTGCCGGTGTGTGCTCAGTTGTTCGTGTGAAGTCTATTTTAGGGGTCAGCCTTAAGGTAAAGGAATCCATCAAAAACTCTTTTAGGTGGAAGATCTGGTTGGGAAGCGTTCGTGTTGGGTTACACGTCAGAGTTAAAGCTATGACTATTGCATAAGGTTATGTGAGTACGAGTGTCTTGTAACTAGCTTTGTTTTTGGATAGTGGATTTCTTGGGTTTGGCTGCTCCGGAGTGGTTTTTTCTCTTCATAGAGTTTCCACTTCATAACAAATATCTTGTCTTATTTAAAATCCGCATTTAAGATATTTGTTTGCACACAAACACACACACACTAGAAGTCAATAAATATTTTCAATTGGTATCAGAGCAGGTTACACTTGTGTTTTAGATTTATTTCTTAAGTGTGATCCATGACTTCTTCTAACATAAATCTTCATGAGTTCTCTGAAGATGATATTATGATTTCGCTAAAGATATCCTTTTGATATGTAAACTATTTAAGAAATCTAATAAAGAACTCAAGAAGATTAAGTAAGAAAAAGAGTCTTTGATTTTACAATTATCTGAATCACATGTTTTGATTGACTCTTTGAAATCTGAGAATACCATGCTTTTTGATACTGTTGATGCACTTGAGAATAAATTAAAAGAATCAGAGGATATCTTGAAAAAAATTCTCTAGTAATAATTTGAAAAGCATGCTTTGTATTCATACAGATATTTCTAACAAGCCTGATTTAATTGTTAATGATTTAAGTACTTCTACTTCACATGCTTCTGATTCTGAATTAGATTCTGTTGATATTAAGCCTGTGATAGTAGATGCAGCTTGTTCTGAAAATTCCTGCTTAAATAACTTTGTGAAGCCTAACTCCAAGGATTCAGGAACACACGGTAAGTTTGTTCCTATTTGTCATCATTGTGGGAAGGTTGGTCACATTAGACCAAAGTGTTATCTGTTAAAATCCCACAGACCTTGGAAGAAGCAGGAGGATTCCAAAAAGGGCTTTATTGAGAAAACCTCTTCCCACAATGATGACAAATAGGAACAAACTTACCATGTGTTCCTGAATCCTTGGAGTTAGGCTTCACACAGTTATTTAAGCAAGAATTTTTAGAACAAGCTGCATCTACTATCACAGTCTTAATATCAACAGAATCTAATTCAAAATCAGAAGCATGTGAATAATTAATAAAAAAACACTAAGGTTTTAGAATCCATCTCGCCAAATCAAGCAGCAGGTTCTTGTATTTTACTCATACACCTGATAAACAAATAAGCCTTATTCATTTTTCAAAGTTCCATAAAAATTATATTAAATCATTCCATGAATCCAACTCAATAACAAATCACAACGAATATCCAATTGAAATCAAATCATCTAATGTATCCGTTTTGACAAACAAATCATAATGGATATTATCTTTCAACAAAATTATTCGATGTATCCATCGGTTGAAACACATTGAATATCCAACTTTTAATAAATAATCATTCAATCAAAAGACATAAATCAATTAATTGAATATTGGACTTGAGCAATATTTTGATAAATATAAGAATTGCATAAAATAAAATAACAAGAATGAAAGTGTTATCAATGGCGAAGTTTCATTTTCAACCTTAGTTGAATATTTAGCCTCTCATGACTAAAAACAAAATACTAACTTTTATTAAGAACATAAAAAAAAAAATTGAGAGACTTACAAAAGAAAAACTTACAAGAGAAAAATTGTGTAGAAAAAACACACACAAAAACTGCTAGAAGAAGATAGACGTGTGTGAGCAGCACAATGCTGCCATTCACGCCTCCTGTAACGATCCGCTTTTTACAAAAAGACGTAAGTGAAAATTTCGAATTTCCACATATCGTTATGACATTGACAATGACCTCATCAGAGTATAAATTGACAGCGAAAGACATTTTTCTTTTACAATAACACATCAGAGCTGACTGAATAAACTCAATATATAAAATAATAACAATTTGTTTTGATATAATAAAATACATCCAAATAACAACATACGTACCACATGCAGCACAAGCATTACATAACCATTGTATATAACATCTACATACTAAAGGTCTCGTCCATAACCTAGTAGCTCTTGCCTCCAATCCTGCAAAACTTGCATGTGATTGTGGTGTGACATACTGTGGTCGAGTGAGTCAACGGTCCTCAACCACATAGTGACACATTGATTTATTTAACAATATACAATGTAACCAATTGATGCTAGATATACATGCCATATACATAATCTCACAAGCAAAGACAGGTCTCTAATATGCTAACATATATACTCTATCATGAATAGCTCCCACCTTATACTTGATTGCGACACACTAACCATGCACACCTACCATGAACAGCGCCCACCGTCCATACTTACCACAGACAGCGCCCACCATCCTAATACTGTTGATAACACCCATTATTCAACAATATTAACAATCAACTTCCTAACCTATTACATAAGCTTAGTATACACATATGCTTTCCAACTTGTAATCATACAACCATTATACATGTAATTCCAATCAAAACATGTTAACCATATGTCAAACAACTTGCATACAATCAAATAAAGCAGCAATCACCATATTGCTAAAGACTAAACCACACGAATCACCCCCAGTGAGTCAGAAATACTCACAGTAGTTCTTTTGGCTTCAGGAAAGCATTCAGAGATAAAATCACTACAATAAACAAATATTATACAAACAAATAGTGAATCAGTACAATTCACTAAGCATAGATTTAACCCTATACTGATTTCTGATTTCTTAATCCTATTATTGTTTTAACATAGTAATGTCATATAAAATTCTTCAATTATAATGCCACATATTTCATGTGGTCATTATAATTGCATTTATTATTAAATTACCAAAATACCATCTTTTACCAAAAATGATTCTTTTTACTTGAGCATCACAATGGCATGATTTATACTTCAATCACTTTGCTTTGAAAACCTTATTTTAAAACATAACTAAATCATTAAAAGATAAGAATCTTATCAAAATATTCAAAATATCTTATTAGGATATTTTGTAAAATATCTTCTAAGATATTTTGTAACACAATACTAAAAACAATCACATTTTCTTTCTTAACCTGTATTATTATCCTTAACATGTTCTTTCCTTTTCTTATCTATTCCTTTTCCTTCTCTTCTACAAATCAAGAGATAAAGTAGAGAGGATCTTAGAGATTCTTAGCTTAATCAAAACCCGAGAGAGAGAGAGAAATCCTTCTTTCCTCTTTGTTGCAAGGCACCCGAGAGGAAGAGAAAAAGAGGAATTAAGAGAACTTATCCTAGTGTTGGCCGAGTGAGGGAAATATGAGAGGATCTTTGTTTCTTTTGATGCAATTTGAATGGTAAAGATCCAAGAGAGAATTGGTGAGTGATATATACATATGTTCATGAAGAAGTAAACTTCTTCACTTTGATTGTTTGAACAAAAGTGATCAAAACCAAGAAAAGGAGAGAAAGAACTTACTAAAGGGAAGATCTTTCCTTGTTTTTCACACCACCGGCTGTGAGACTCCAAACAAGAAGAAGAGAGATCTTCTCTTTGCTGCATCGAAAGAGAAAGAGAGATGAAAGAGGATCTTCTTGTTGTGAGGACCGAAGAAGAAGAAAAAGAAGAAGAAGAGTAATCTTTTCCTGCCTTTGATCAAGCACAATGGAGGAGAGTTTCTCTTCCCTTTTGATGCAACTAAAACAAAAGAGAAAGGAGAGAATTGCAGAGAGTTTCTGCAATGGAAACTCAAGAGAGAAACCAAGAGAGTTTTAGGAGAATTTCAAGAATTCTTGAAGAAGAATGGAAGAAGAGGTGCTACTCTATTTATACTGATTTGGGTGGCCAAGATTGCACCATTTTGATAAGATCTAATGGCTTAGAAACCAACTTGGAAAGCAAGTTTAGTGACTCACGAAGTAATCATCAATATTCTCTTATCTCTAACTAGATCTTATCTAATCTAAAATGATATGTTTTTGATGGCTAAGATTGATCACAAGCTCATATGAGGTCAAGAACATGTTGAGCTGGGTCATGACTCATCAAAAGAAATGATGAGAGTTGGATAAAAATCAAAGGACTGCTGTTTCAGGTGAGATTATGCATTTATGCAGAAAGTCGATCGATCTACTTTTATACTGAAGAATAATTGATCGATCGCATTTCGATCGATCCATTTTATAATCGATTGATTGCATTATTCTTAGTCAGATTTTCATCCGCTTCAGCACCTATATAACTAAATCGCTCGATCGATTTCTAGTTCTATCAATTGGTTGGTTCTAACCTCGTACGATCGATCCTAAGTTAATATATAATCGCTCGATCGATTCTATAGTCAATCGATTGTTTATACTTAACTTCTCATCCCAATCCGTTTTAAACTCTAAATATATTGTCACTAAGTATTTGATTCCTTTAAACCCAAATTGATGAATATTTATGAATAAATATTCATATTTAGTTTATTAGGCCTTAAATCCTATTTTAAGATATTTGATTCAATATCTTAAAATACGGGGTATTACACCCCCCCTTCACAAAAGAAATGCTCCCTTGTTTTTCCTTCTTTATGGGCTTCATTCCCGTGTCCCACACACATGACTCAATTTCCTATCTCCTTGCCAGGTCTTCACTTGACATGTCTTGGTAAATTTTCTTTATTTTGTCTTTTTCTCATTTCTTTGGTCTTTTCCTTGAAAGAGCTTTGGTTGACTTTATTTTTATCTTCTTTGTTTTCTTTTGGCCTTGTTGGCTTACTAGAGTGTTTTTCTTTTACAAATGGCTCTTCTTTCTTTCAATGACCTGCAAAATACTAAAACACCATAACTAACAAAAAATATTAGAAAATAACAAAGGTAAAGGTTTAGCACATGCAAATTAAGGGGGTCCAAATATGCAATATTTGACACTCATCAAATACCCCCAAACTTACATTATACTAATCCTTTAGCAAAACAAAATGAAAACAAAATCTAGGCATGAAACATAAGTTCGCTACTGTGGGAGAAATAATTGCATTAAGCATATGCAACAAGCATTTTAAATCCCTAGGACTCCCTAGAGGACGAGTGAAGTCTTGTGAGGGTTTGCCAGAAATGATACCCACAAACATTTTAAAGCACTATGTTGTTGACAAACAAAGATTTACATGGTTCATACATCATGATCAGGTTTAATAAGGTGAACACCACAATCACATTAGGACATCACAAATCATTCAACTCATGGCTGAAAAATTGAGACAACTCATGCTCCAATAAGTGCAAAGTAAGATTAACATAGACTCATGAGGTTTAAATTTTTCTCAAAGCTTGTATACTCCAAAATTTATAAGAATTCTATCAGATGGAAACAACAAAGGCTTAAATCAAAATGTGCAATTTTTTTTGTTTTGTTTTGTTTTGTTTTGTTTTGTTTTTTTTTGTTTTTTTTTTTTTATGTTGGCTATGCAATGCCTGACTCCCTTAAGCTTTCTAATTGACCTATGTAACGAGTGTTGGGCCAGTGACTCCCAAACAAGATGATTTTAGGGCATTAGATATAAAAACATCCCTAAGGACTTAATTACTCAAGTCAAAAAGGCTACGAAGCCCAACTAGATTTTTTATTTTTTTACGCGAACACTCAATGCTTAGTGAGGCAAGAGGTCCGGTTACTCAATGAAAACTCAAACTGATGTTATTATTATTATTATTATTTTTTAAGCCAAGTTTTCATCTCCAAATCATCCTACAGATATCAAGACATACATTCCTCAATTCAAATCTCATATCTCACAGACCCTATGCTAATGTGCTTGTGATAAATAATTCAAACAAGTGAAGTCTCTCTAACCCAACAGATGTGTCAAAAGATTCAGATTTCTAATAACATGCAGTGTTCAACATATTAAATAAACCAATGACATACAAACCACTGTTGCGATATAATCATACTTAATCAACAACATAGCACAATATTTTAATTTTTTTTTTCAAATTTTTCTAGAACAAAAAGACAAATAAAAATAGAAAAACAAACAAACAGAAAAAGTGTTTTTCCATACCCCCAAACTTGAATTACACATTGTCCTCAATGTGTAGTGTAGAAATACATTACCAGAAGGGAAGGAAAATCCGAGTGTGAAAAAGGCCAAGGCATCCCCCAAACTTAAACATCAAAACACCTGTCAAAAACTAACAACAATATTTTCTCATAGAAACAAACATGAAAAAGTTAATTGCTGTCAAAAATAAAATGATAAGAAATAAAATGAGAAGGAAAAGAAAGAAAATGTGCAGAAAGTAAAATGGAAATTTTTTTTACAGTGCTTTCCCTGATCATTTGGATGTCCAATCAATCCCTTCCACCATTTCTTCTTTAGAATTTGATAGCCCTCTGGAAGAATGTTTTGCCATCTTAAAAGATGCCTCTACCCTTCGTTTTAGTGCACTGCTAGGTTGAGAAAAATACATTGAATCTCTACTCTCAAACGGCGTCGCACGGACAAGTCTTCAATTAAATGGCGCCTCCTACACTGTGGCTTACGAAAGAAAAGAATAAATAGTACTAACCCATAGGTTTTGGTGCTTCTCTTTTATTTCTTTTCTTTTCTTTAATTTTTTTTTTCCTTCTTTATGGGCTTCATTCATATGTCCCACACACATGCTTCAATTTCCTTTCTCCTTGTCAGGTATTCACTTGACATGTCTTGGTAAATTTTCTTTATTTTGTCTTTTTCTCTTTTCTTTGGTCTTTTCCTTGAAAGAGCTTTGGTTGACTTTATTTTTATCTTCTTTGTTTTCTTTTGGCCTTGATGGCTTACCAGAGTGTTCTTGTTTTACAAGTGGCTCTTCTTTCTCTCAATGACCTGCAAAATACTAAAACACCAAAATTAAAAAGAAAAAATAAAAAAATAACAAAGCTAAAGGTTTAACACATGCAAATTAAGGGGTCAAAATATACAATATTTGGCACTCATCAAATACTGTCTGAACACCAAATAAGTGTGAGGGAGATATTTTGAGAAGAAGAAGAGAAGAGCTGGAGTTCATGCACTCTCCACCGTTCGGTCCAAAAGGAAGCAGTAGAGGGAAGTTTCTTCTTGTTGTATTGAGAAGAGGATGGGCTACTTTACTGAGAGAGAAACAAAGAAGAAGTGGGCATGTTCTTTCTATTTTGAAGTAGATTGAGTGGGAGGAAAAGGAGAGGATTTCTGCTACTGATTTAAGGAGACAAAGAGGAAAAGAGAAGAAGAGTTTTCGTAGAGAGAAACCGAGAATAAAGAAGAGAGGAAGTTGTGCGTGAAATGTGAAGGGGGTGCCTCTCCTTTTATACACATATGGACAGTTAGGATGGCCTCAATTTGATCTGATCTAATGGCTGAAAATCAATTTGGGTAGCAAGTATGTTGTGCCAGAGGGGGGCTAAACCTGGGTGGTGAGTTGTTTCTCAATGTGCTGACTCAGGGGTGGACGTAAGACATCAACCTATCTTGAAGGAAATATCGGTTGGGGATCCTAGACGTGGCAACAGCTGGGCATGAAAGTCATGTATGTAATGATTACCTTAGGTAAAAATCAGAGAAGGATAAGAGGAATGAAGAGGATTGTGCGTAGAAGGGGGCTTCACTTGGCATAGGTGACTCATCCAAAGGAATCTTGATAATTAAGGCTAGTGTGACTCATCTTATCTCTATCTGACGAAGGATTCACTTCTAACTATCACACTTAACTTGTAGAATATTCCTTATCCTCAATTAATAGATTTTTAGTTTCCAACTAAATATATATATATCTATATAATTCTATCTAGTGGAACTTTGTTTGCCTTCATTTTCGTTAGAAGTTGGGAACTAACTACGGTTTGGGGATCCTCCACGTGCGTAGGTTGAGCTCGGTGATGTGCTAGAAATCATTAGTCATCAATAAAATGATGACTTTGGTAAAATCAGAGACTCATTAATCATTAATGCTATATTTTTAGTGGGTAAAATCATGAATCAATTAATCCTTAACGAAATCCAAAAATCATAAAATTCAGTGGGTAGATAGAGGACTTCGGTTAGAATTTTCTAGTTTTTGAATCAATTAAAACAAAGCTCGTTTAACGCTATTTTTGTCATTCCAAAGTTTAAGGTCCGTTAAACTTTTCTAACGGAATTAGAACAATAAACGTGCTTCCAATGTTGATGAATATTTAATCTTATAAATATTCATATACTCTTTTATATTATTACTGGATCTTAAATTATAATTTAAGACATCATATTTTATGTCTTAAATTCTGGGGCACTACAGTATAAAACTCATTAAGTTTTCGTATAGAACCGACATTTCTTTTTATCATTCGTTTACAATAACAACTATCAGTTTGGTTATGAAAATCCTTCCCTTGAAATCATATTGTAGCTGATAAGGTAAACAATGATATTTCAAAAACACGTGAAAGTATACTATGTAGCTGTGAACATATATAAGCATGCCAATCTATCGCTTGGAATTGCATATATACAAGCCCATGTACAACATATTACTTTTATAATGAGTTGCTCAACCATACATGTAAACCCCCATTCCTACTTTGGAATCACTAGCATACACATACGTCAAAGTAGAAAACATATGGCATCAAACATAGATATACAGAGATACAGGCATTTCCCAAACCTTTCTTTGTGAAACACAAGTATCTAAGCACAGTCAAGCTTAGTGCCTTTAAAACATCTTATGCAGACTAGCCGTAAACATATACATATGTCCTGTCTCATTCAACCTCATAGGCATATAGGTGCGTCTAGCATGAAGACTAATATATCTAGTCATGAAAACATCTTACAACATTATTAAACTATGCTATGCATGCTCATGTACATCTATTCTTTTGGTTTCTGTTTCTAATGCTATTTGCCATGGGACTCGAACCACTAGTCTTGTTTATCTGCCGTGGGACTTGGACCCCCAGTCTTGTGTACTTGTCATGGGACTCAAACCTCCGGTCTTGCTTATTTGCTGTGGGACTTGAAACCCCGGTCTTGTTTACTTGACATTATTGGGCTTGCCCCGAGGTAGTGAGAGCTTGCAACTCACTCCTACTAAGGACTTGTCCTTCATAACACTATTAAGATTCTATTTACAACATCGAGCGCTTGCCTTCATGGACTTGTTTGTTTGTATTATGCTGGAGACTTGTCTCGATTGCTATAGTGTCTTATGCATTTCTCTCGCATCTATGCTCATGCTTCATGCTCAAATCAATATACATTTAAATTTCATGATCATGCTTTTAACACACAATATTCTCATAAATCACAAGTATTTCAACGGGTCATTTCGCAATCACAAATTTCACAATTTATATCTCAAATCCAAAATACAATAAAACTCAATGGAAATATAAATAAATTCATATTTGTCATTTCAAAACTCATAAAACTACATCAAAGTACACTTCAAAACATGCTTTCATATTCTCACCTCAACATAATTCAAAGAAATTAAAAAAACTCAAACACAATTACTCAACATATTGTTGGTTCGAATCAAACAAGCATATCATTTCAATTTCTATAAAATACTTAAAACATAGTATCTTTTTCTCAGTGAGTAGAATACTCATCTTTGGCTGTGTGGATATTAAGCTCAACTATGAGTTCCAATGCAATGACTTGCAATGTACCAATGCAATCCAATACATTGCACAACACTTAGCATTTTCTAACATTAGACCCACACTTAGCTTTTACATTGCTCAAGAGCTAGACCCATGGAAAACCCATAGAATTTATAGGGTTCCAATTAATAACCCAACAACAACTAACACTAACCCATAGGTTTTACTTATGGTTAGGCACTTAAAATTACACCTTAAACAAATACACAAAAAGCTAGGGTTTAGGAAACATATCAAAATTCACCCAAACGCAACCTGGAGCTTGGAGAACATTTAGAAAGCTCCAAAATTTTCAAAACCTAAATAATATTGGAAAATTAAACTCAATCTTCAAAGAATTAACCCAAAATCTCAAAAGACAAGGGTTTATGAAATTACTTCAAACCAATCGATTAAAATGTAAATCGAACTTTGTAGATCACGTTTCCAAGGTTAGATTTGAGGTATGGGACTTAGATCTTCGTGGATCAAGGGTTTTAGGTGAAAACCCAAGAGAAAATCGTGTAAGAGCTAAAAATGCTCATTTTCACTTTTATACAGCGCAGTGTCCAGACACGATAAGTGCCTGTCTGGACACGCATGTCTGGATCGCAGAATTAACATTCTGTAACTCGTGTTCAGACACGGGTATTGCGTGTCCGGACACAACTTCCAGAAACTCGCGTCTTGACCATGTCCCATGTGTCCAGACACGACTTTTAGAAAGTCGTGTTTACTCATTTTCTAAGTGTTTTCTTGGTGTTTGCTTGTCATTTTACTAACTCTAATAATTTATTTAGTCTAATTTATATTTTAAACATCTAATTAATGTTTTGGACATTACAACAGATCATGTAGATTAGATTATGATGATATTATGAGAACAGAATATCATCAAAATATTTCTTGTCATATTTTTACTTCTTGTATGTTTTTTACTTTATGTTCTATTTTTCTACAGAAGGCCCTCTTGTGTGATTCACATCCTTCTTATAAATTTACATGTTTTAAATGCATGCGACCTTTATATAGTTTGCTTTTCGATATGCTTCTTTTTCTAGAGAGTTGCAATGGTCACTCCAAAGTTGTTGCATCCACAAAATTAATTGTGTGGCAAACTTGTTTGGAATAAAATAAAGTACAATCTAACAAGACAAAAGTGAAGCTTATTAGACGCTTCTTTGATCTCTTCTAACCAAACAAGCTTATCAATTATCATCTTAAATGGAGGGGAAAAAAATGAAGAGAGAACTCCCAAAATGTGCAGTAAGCTAACTACCTTTTTTTGGATAGGAACTCCCTCCAAATTAGATCGAAAGAATTTCCTCCAATCACGTGTATAATTTTTCCATATGTCCCTTAGCATGTGAGAAACACATAATTTTTTAATTAGCATGTGAGAAGCACATGGATTTTTAAAAGGACTATTAAAAAAGTATGCACTTCTTACATGCTCAAGAGACACATGACAGTTTTATAAACTGGGTTGGGAGAAATTCCTTCAACTTAATTTTAGATGAAATTTTTGTCCATTTTTTCTCCCTTGTTCTTTTCAACTTTAAAATTATGTTATACACAAATTTTCCTTAATCTTGATAAATTACTATTCATGCCAAAAAATTAGATTAATAGGATATGATAAATTTAATTACTTAACAATTATTTACACACGTATCCCATAATCTAAAGATGATAAAAATTAGGGAATTAATTGCTTAACGATTATTTTAATACTCGTCCTCACCTACTACAATAAATTATCAATTAACATAAAAGTTTAAATTGATAGAAGACAATAAATTTAAGGGTTGATTACGTGTAACTCGCTTCAACTGCCACTGATTTACACATTACTCCCATGAATTGCCACACTTCATACTTACCACGCTTAAACTTCCAATCGTTAGCAAAAAAAACCCCTCCATTAGCCCAAAACTTTAAGATGGACGAAATCTTGATAATGTGCCATGTTCATGCTTTTTTTAAGCCCCATTTAACGGCCTTCAACTACAAATAATTAAAAACTAACAAAAAAAATTAAAACTTGAATAAAAAAAAGGGCAAAGAGCAGTGAACGCAAACCACCCCCTGAATGGGGGTGGCGGATCCACCCCAAAAGTGTTTGAGATTTCTTTAAATTTTTGAGATTTTATTTTATTAACTTTGAGGGTATTTAAGTAATTTTTTTGTTTGAAGTTTTAAGGCTAGTTTCGTTATTTCACATTTAAAAAAGCACGTGATTAATATTCCATCTGTTTAGATCCGCTGAGTGTTATAGGTGGCAGTTCGTATGGGTAATATGTAAATAAGTGGTAGTTGAGAGAGGCAAAGTGTAATTAACCATAAATTTATTCAATTAACCATTATTCTAATAGTGCGCACACACACACACACACACACACACACACACACACACACACACACACACACACATATATATATATATATATATATATTTTGTATGTATGTATGTATGTATGGATCCATGCATGCATGCAAGCAAGAGGATGCAAACAGAAACATACAAATTCCCTTAGCAAGATGCATGTATATATATATATATATAAATATATATCTGGCCATGCTTGGCTACCACACGGCTAAGATGTGGAATTGTGTCATTGTGAGTGCCTCCATAGCTATTGAGCAACAAGAAGTTGCAAGCTCCATAAAATCAAATTTATTTTGATGTGGATCTCTCTTTATGTGGGCCTTGGAGAGCTTGAATATGATGTTTGGCCGTTGGTAATAGTCCTTTCTTATAAAAAGAAACAGGATAACTCCCTCTATTTGCACTCTAATTTTTTTTAATAAGAGAGATAATACACAAATTTATTAAATTAAGGATTTTCTTAACAAGTTGAGAAAATTGATTGATCAATTTTTATTAAGTTCCCTTCATCATCAACATCATTTATGTGGTTAAACATTTGGAACTTAATTTGTTGTTCCAAGGTAATATATAGGCTGCATAGTTGGTGTTAATTTCTCGGGAAAAAAATAAAAAATAAAAATCCTCTAAACTAACAACAGATTTTAAAATAGCCTCTTGAATTTTCAAGTGTGCTAAAGTGACCCATCAAACTATCAAAATGTGCCAAAAAGTCATTTTAAAATAGCCACCCCTTTGCTATTTTCTATTTTTTTTTTTTAAAAAAAATAAAATATTTTTTAAGTTTATTTATTTATATTTTTTTTATTGTAATGGACATGTGTCGATTTCTTATTGGGTGACGTGGCAAACTAACGAAATTTGTTAACTTGGTGAGCGAAAAACGGGTTCAGGGAGTGATTCGTAATTGTAGTTTACTACAGGGAACCCTATGAACTTTTTGTACTATAGAGAGTGATTTGTAATTTAGGCCAATTATCCATAAAAAATAATTCAAAGGTCTTCAAGGTAGGCAAAAAATTACAATTTAGTCATTATAGTCAAATTCCGTCAAAACACTTAACGAATTTTCTTAGTATGCTACATCAGCACCAATAAAATAATGACACTTGTCGCGGTGAATAATATATATAACTAAAAAGTTAAAAAAAAAATAAAAAACTTAAAAATTATTTTTTTAGAAAAAAAAGGGAAAAGAAAAAAGAAGAAGAAAACTTATGGGTGGCTCGGTAGCCACCCCTTGGCTAGGGATCGCCTACGAGCCACTCGAGGTGAGGTGTGGAGTTCAAGCCACCCCTAGTGGTGGCTCTGGGGTGGCTTGAACTCCACATCTCACCTCAGTGGCCCGCGAGCCACGCCTTGATTTTTTCTTCTTGTTTTATTTATTTATTTTTTATAATTTTTAAGTCTTCAATTTCTTTTAACTTTTTAGTTTTTTATGAATATTTTTTAATTAATTAATTTATTTTTGTTTAAAAAATGGTTTTTATTTTTTATTTTAGTTTTTGAGAGAATAAGGATATTATAAGAATATAATAAAAAAAAATGGCATTTTTAACACATTTTGATAGGTTGATGGGTCACATTAGTACACGTAAAAATTCATGAAGTTATTTTAAAATCGATTGTTAGTTTAAGAAGTTTATTTTTATTTTTTATATATTTTCCTAATTTGTACTTTTATTTTTATGAGAAGTCAACTTGGGCAATGCCTTTTTTGTGAAAATTTAACGTCATTGCTTTCTGTTCAAAGTTGGGGATATGGTATATCTTAAAGTTCCACAAATATATTGGTCAACCACTTTCAATCGAGTATGGAAAACAAAGTGGTCCATCTTGGCATAAAAATGTAAGAAGATGATGAGGGCGCCTGTGTATCACATAATCCCTATTATCACATAAGTCCATTAGGGACGAAATTAGAAACTTAACTTTAAATGGTCGGACTGCATTGAAATTTCGTTTGAATGGGCCATGATAATAAGGCCAAAACAAATAGCTCCGAAATATGGCAAAAGAAAATTTAACATTTTTTTTTTTTTTTTTTGGAGGAGGGGTCATGCCCGCTCTCCGTTCCCATTAGCTCTGTCCTTGATTATTATCATATAGAGGAGTTCTATACATCCCAATTTTTTTTAAAAAAAAATTTGGTTCCTAAATGATGTGTCACAATCTCATGTGATATATCATTTTAAAAAATGTGTCATTATCTCATGGGATGATGACAAATCATTTGAGAATCACTTTTGGGGATAAAAATTTGGGAAGTAAAGCATTTCCTTATCATATAAGTCTGGACGCTTTCGAGTTTGATGAAGTAAGCAGGAAGTTCTTTGAGAGATTGTGGTCTTAAGATTGTTAGATAAAAGTGAAATAAAACAGAAAAACAAAATGCTTCTAAGGTGCGTTACAATGTTGCTTTTCTTAAGAAATTATTTACCCCCACCCAAAAAGGTATGCAAAGGGTTACAACAAATATTATAGCAAGAGATAGAGACTCGAAATTTAAATACAAAAGTTATCAAGAAAAAGAACAGAACATGAAAGATTTATTTATTTATTTTTTTGTCTTTTTAATAACTGAACGTTACTTCTGTATTGTGTTGAATAGCAGTTATTTATTAACTCTTAATCCAACCGTCCATAACTGCCAAAGTAACAGTCATAAATTGCAATTTCAACAGATACTTAATTCTGACCATCAGATCAAACAACTATCAATGATTATTTAATAATAATCATTAGATCTTTATTATTTAATTTCAATCGTTAGATTAAATGTGATTTGACCTTACAGTTTACTTTACTGATGGTCCAGTAAATCCAACCATTGGATCTACTTAATAAGCATCCTATGGTCGACATCAAACCACTACATCGAATGATCATGACCATCTAAAATTGAATAATCATATGATTAGATCGCTCCGAGCTTCGATGCTAAGTGCGCCATCAAGGCACCATTAGCGCCCTACAGCCCACTGCCATACGCGCACGAGTGTGCATCCGGTGCTTCGTATCATATTAGAGTATCACATAAGTGCATATTCTAAAGCATTACTTTAAATGCTTAAAGTGTGTTGGGCCTTATAAACGCCAACTACACTTTCTTTTCTTTCATGAGAGACTATCTTTAGTAACGGGCCATACTAGTTTTCAACTTAATTGACACAAGACCACTCTTCATTCAAAACACTTTTTAGTGCCAAAAATAAAAAATACCCTGCAAAAACACATTAACAAACCGAGCCTTGTCTTTATATTCGATCCCCAGTCACAAGCTCATGATTGAACTTAAAGGTATTCAACTTTTGTGGGGGCTAAAAAGCCTGATTCTAGTCAAGAAAATGATAGGGATTTTCCTTTTCCCCCTCAGATCCAAAGACTTTGATGCTACTCATCTGTTTCCAACTTGTGGTCTATTGGGAAGATGCTTCTCCTACTCATCTCTTTTGTTCTTATATATGCTCAATTCTCTTTCTGCCCGTGATTGAAGCAGAAGCTTCTTCTTCATTTTTTGGGAGATAGCGTGGACTATATTTTCTCAAATACATAAATAATTCTCTACGATTTTTGTAGTTTACAAGAAAGAGCTAGAATCCGAACATTTAAAAGAAAATTGAAAGTAATCCAAAGCACCTTAATTATAATTACATAATAGAGTTGAATCTCAAAACATAGAGGGTAGTTGATTCTAATTTCTAAGAACAAGTTAGAGCTTGCCATTCGCCATGAGTACTTGGATATATAACAGCAGCACTATCTCCTAGGTTCAATTAGCATTCTTCTGTAATGAGTCCTAAAGAATGCACACCATCTCTCTAAGTATTCTATAAGATCGTCTTATCTGATTGTCCAAGTATTATAAAAAGAGATAAATAAAACACTAATAAGGGAAGATTCTCCACCTTTTTTTTTTTTTTTTTTTTTTTTTTTTTAATTTTTTTTTTTTTAATTTTAATTAGAAATTATATCAAACTAAAAAGAAGCAAAGGGTGAAAGACTCTAATAAACTCCTCATATAGTCAATGCCCTCGAAAATGTCGGTTTTTGAACAATTCAAAGAACTGTTTGCTTGGAGGGACCCTTGCAGCTCCAACAAGGGATCTTGGTTACCACAATGAGGATGATCCCATTGAAATCAATTGGATTAGAGTCTTTGTAAAGGAACTCCACTACCATGTCTGGTAAGAGAGGTGTCGGACAATTGGTGCGCTGAGAATATTGATTCTTTGCAAACTTCATTGACAAAATAGAGGAATTAATTGGCTTGGGAGAGATGGTGAAAAGGGAGAAATTAATACAAAAGCCTTAGATTTGCCACTCGGAAAAGGGGACTTGCAAGGAAGATGCTGCGTGGGGGCACGTGGGAACCGCACCTCGGAGAGGAGGGTGGGGGAGGCATAGAGAGTAGGGATGAGGCATATGGGTAGAGAAAGTTGATGAAGAGTAACATATCTAGATTTGAGAGACAGATTTACTATCGATAGGCAACACATGGGGCACGTGCGAGAGAAAAAAGGGCGGAGAGGGTTGAAAAAAGGCTTAGGGGGCGAAGGAGGGGCGCGTCGGCAAAGGTAGTGAGAGGAGGAAAAAAAAAGGGGACAGCAGGGAAGAGGTGCGCGGAGAGAAGAGAGGAGGTGGAGCTAATCTCTCCTTCCCAAGCACTTATGGGATAGGTGGCGAAAACTCTAATTTAGGAGGTAGTGAACTCTCACATAAGAGAGAGAAAAGAGAATTTCACCGCAATGTTTCTCCACTAAAATTAGTAATTCCAAAAGGTAATAGTTTGTCCATACTAATATTTTTTTTTAATAAAATGTACATTAAATTTGATAAACATGAAAAGCTTCATGGAATGCCTTGTTTTTACTATAGAAGCTAATTGGTCTCTCTAGAAAATGTTCCTTAAACTTTCAATAGAAATGAGTTTTGGGCTACAGTATAAATTTGGAACACGAAGCAGCTGCTCTGAAGATGACAAAACTTTTCTAGTCTGCCTCTTTTATATGGTACTGTCTAATTAAGATGACGGGACAAGAAGATCTCATTGAAAGATGCAAAATTTTTTCAAATTTTCAAGGTTAGAACTTTTAGGCAGTGGGTCAATTTGCTATAGATTGACGCATTCAGGTTGATTTGCCATTTTTTGATTGAATATTTTTCGTAAGGCAAACATTCTCTAGCCTTTATATACGGTTCATTTTTTTACATTTTTTTTTTTTTTTTTTGGCAAAATTACACTATTACTTAAAGAGATCATGATCTTTTCTAGAACATATTTTTCTACTTTTAATACTGCCCTCAGTTTCTTTTACGTTTTGAATACAACATTAGACAAGGTTAATGTCTGTAACCTGGAAGACTAAAATACACTCTCAAAATGAATTTGGAGGGCCAACTAAAGCATTGTAAATATTTTTTTCCTCTCGCTTCTAAAAAATGGTACGATATATTAGAAAATAACAAAATTTAATCATTTAACATAAAGAAATGAGACTCGTGTGACCGTGTCCCATTATTCACAGGATTCTTTTGCACAAAATTAATGGTCAGCATCATTGGCCCAGAAAAAAAAAAAAAAAAAAAAAAAAATGGTCAGCATCACCTACGTACGCATGGCTATGGCAAATACAAGATGCCCTGGTCAAACATAGAATAATTGGCGACGAATTATTAGTCATTGCCACATATTTTCAATACCTCTCCCATCAATCTTTATGTGAAAATGGTATCTCTCTCTCTCTCCCTCTCATGTTGGACTCTAAAAGTTGAAATGCAAGTTGTCTCGTGTTAAATGAATGTAGTCTTGACCCAATTTCAGCTTGTTGTCGTCTCCTTACAAATCCAGTCAACTTTTTTGAATGCTTTAATTAAACCTTTTCTATGAGAAAAATAGATGATTATATAAATCAAGTGGCCCAAGTTTATTTAATTAGGCTGTAGTTTGAAGGTGACTTTCTATATATATATATATATATATATATATATATATGAGTTGGTGTTCAATAGCCTCCTTATGGATGACAGGATCACGTTTTCATGAAAGCCTGAAACAATGAAAACTTTTTTGTTTTTATTCTTTAAGATTTTCATCCCTTTCTTTTATTTTATTTATAATTTTTTTTTAAAAAATTATGGTTCTACAATAAGAGTTGAGAATTCAATTGATCAAACAGTTAGACTCGACAAAGGCACTCCTAAAAGGAAGAAGTAAGAATAGTAGTAGACTTGTTCAAGGTGCATGAGGTGGTGTGGAGTGTACCAATAATAAAAACCACTTACAATAGAACAAATCCTATAAGATAGAGTCTATGTGAGGGTGTCGAACTTCAAGAATTGTTAGTTTTATATTGTTAAGTTTTTCAAGATTAATTGTAATATAATCCAGATAAGGAGTTGATTGGTTTCTAGCAATCATTACTAAAGTAAAACTTAAATAAAAGTGTAACATAATAAGGAGAAATATAGGAGATTGACCTCACCTCTAACCTCATGATAACGGTAAATTGCAATTAACATGAAAATTTCACGTACTTGAATAATAAAAAATAAAGAGACTTCTAATTTATAGTGTGTGTGTGAACAACGTGTAATAAAATATCATAAGTGCGGAATTTCAATGAGACATATATTTTGTTAATGAAGTGAAAACTAAATTAAGAGAAAAACACTCAGAAGCAGCATAACCCAGGAATTTCACTATTCAAAAGACAAAGCTAGTACAAAGACAGTAACACTCACATACCATTTGTAACGATCATATCTTGTACTCTGACACGTAACCCAAAGTGAACGCCTCCCAACCAAGTCACCTACTTGAAGGGGTCTTCAATGGATTCATTTACCTTATGGCTCATCCCTAAGATAGACTTTACACGAACACAATAACAGCACATCGACAATAGCAAGAGAGCTAGCAGACCTTCACAATATCTCCCTAAACACCCTCTCTAAGCCTTAGAGAATTCAATACCGAATTTTGTAAAGAATACATGCCTAGATGCCTCTATTTATAGGCTAAGAAGACCTAAATCGAGTCTGTCTCTGATTTCTCTAGGCAGCGTCCGTATGGAAGCATTGAACGTCCGGACGGTCTTCTGTGCAACCTACTTTCCATAACGCGCTTCACGCGTTTCAATATAAAGGCCGTGTTCGGACGGTGTTGCCCTAGAGTCCAGACGATTGCACTCTGTCTGCACATAATTGCCATAATAAGAACTGCGTCCGGACGGTGTTGCCCTGTCGTTCGGACGGATGTAGATTAATTCAATAGGTTATCTTTGTTATTAGATTTCAGTTACATGCTTTAAATACGTGGTTTAGTCCTTTATCTGTCATTAAAAGTTTATATTATGTTTTTATGTTTATTCAATTTTTATTCTTCCAATAGCGTTGTTGTGATGCCCAAATGCAATTGGATATTTCATAATAACGCCGTAGTAATACTCATATTTAAAAGGAATTAATTATCAAATGCTGCTTTTATAGTCAAGTTTTTATATTTGACTATATTTAAAGACCAAGTCTTTATGTTTCGGTATTTATGTATCAGTCTATACATTTCAGAGATTTACATTTATGTTTCAATAAGTCCATTAGAATTATTGTGGTCTCCACAATAAGCCTAATGTGATGCTTGTCATTTACACTTAAGTATTTGAGTTAATTGCATTAGAATTATTATGATTTCCACAATAAGCCTAATCTGATGACTACTTTTATATTTTATACACTAGGCATTGACTATACTAAGGCCGTTGTAATATCCAATTGATATTACGACCTATTGTTAAGTATGTTGTTAGAAGGCCAAAATGACAAGTGTCTTGGGTATTTAGATGATATTATGCTCATGCACAGATGTATGCGATTAAACTATAGTGAATTCATTTATGGAGAACCTAATTTATGCTTTGAAAATAAATAGACTCCTAATTTAAATGTGTGTGTGATCAATTTGTATAAAAAATATCTAAATGTGGAGTTAAAAGAAGACAGATATTTTGTTAACGAAGTGGAAACTCAATTAAGAGAAAAACTACTCCGGGGCAGCCAAACCCAGGAAATCTACTATTTAGAAAACAAAGCTAGTTACAAGGCAGTAATAATCACATAACCTGATGCAGTAGTTGTACCTTTAACTCTAACACGTACGTATACGTGAAGGCCTCCCAACCAGGTCTCCTGCCTAAAGAGGTCTTCAATGGACTCCTTTAGCTTAGGGCTTCCTTAAGCTAGACTTCAAACGATCAAATCATATAGAGAAAAACTTTTAGAGAGCTAACAAATCTCACAATTTCTACCTAAACACCCTCTCTAAGCATAATGGAATTCAATACCGAATTCTGTGAAAAATACAAGCCTAGAGACCTCTATTTATAGGCTTTAGAGGACCTAAAACAATACTAATTCAAAATTCTCTAAGCGGTGTATGGACCTAGATAGTGGGCAACCGACTTCTATTACTCGCTTCACGCGTTTCTTCATTAAACTTTAGTCTCCGCGTTCGAATGGTGTTGCCCTAACGTCCGAAATGTTGCATGCTGTCTTCACCAACCGTGTCTGCTGAGTTGTTCAGAATCTTCTCGAACACTGATGAGCATCCGAACGTTTCTGTTGGTTTGTAATTGGTTGCATTCTGTTGGACAAAATCGCTTCCATTTAATGATGCTTTTTATCAGGGTTTCAGTATTTTCAGAGTCTTCATATTCAGAGATATGTTTCTAGAAGATTCTGCACAGATTCCAAATCAGAGCAATCAGATCCCTTGCATCAGTCTGGACGACGTAATATTTCGTTCGGACGCTCACCTGTCCAAGCATCATTCGTCTGGACGACGAGAACTTTCTGTTCGACCCTCCTCTGTGTCGAGAACCTTCAAACTGTTCCAGCTTGCATCCGTCGGGACATCTCAGCAACATAGCCGGACGCCTCTCAGTGTTTAACAAGGAAAAGGACTTCGTTCTAAAACACAGATATGGGAAGACAGCTGCAACTGTCTGGACGATGTGTATTTCCGTCCGGATGCTTTCCTTCACTAGGCAAGTCGTGCAAACAAAGTTCAACCGTTCGGACGTCAGTCTTCATGGTCCGGACGCTTAAGCTTCATATATGGAAATTGCATGCATCAGTTCAACCATCCGGAAGTCAGCCTTCATGGTCCGGACGCTCAAAGCCTTGTTATGAAAATTACGTATAGCTAAAGTGCAACCATCCGGACGCTAGGGCAACACCGTCTGGATGTGGCCCTATTCAGGAAAGAATTTCAAGCGAATTTAGAAAGCCGATCGCACTGTTGTCCGTCCGGACACCCTCAGCTAGCGTTCGGACGACACCTAGGTAATTCAAGTCAGAAGCAAATTGGGATTCCTGTAGCCTATAAATAGAGGCCCCTAGGCATGTTGTTTGTAAGAATTCTGTATTGAATTCCATAAAGCTTAGAGAGTTATATTTTAGAGTTATTGTGCTGAATCGGTCTCACTCAAGCCATTGCCATTGTGTGTTGTTGCTATGTTGAACTGAAGTCTATCGTAGGGGTTGGCCCTAAGGTAAAGGATTCCACTGAAGACCTTTTCAAGTAGGTGACTTGGTTGGGAAGCGTTCGTGTTGGGTTACACGTCAGAGTGCTAGATATGATCGCTGCATCGGGTATGTGAGTGTTACTGTCTATGTACTAGCTTTGTCTTCTGAATAGTGGATATCCTGGATTTGGCTGTCCGGAGTGGTTTTTCTCTTAATTGAGTTTCCACTTTGTTAACAAAATTCTTTTGTCATTTAAATTATGCACTTATTTTTTATTTTGTTAACACATTGTGCACACACGCATAGTTAAAATAGAAGTCATCTATGTTTCAATTGGTATCAGAGCTTGGTACACTCTGAGAAGATTAAATTCTTGATTGTTATTCTATTTGACTTCTATTGCTTATATCATGTCTGTCAATTTTGATTTGATGGAAAAAGATGAACTCCAAAGGTTTTGTGTCGAATTGTTTAAACAATTTGAAGATTTTAAAAAATCTAACATTGATCACTTACAAAGACTTGATGATTTTGAAATTGAAAAGGTTGTGTTTATTGGAAAAATTAAGTCTTTAGAAGATGATCTAATGAATTCTAAATTACCTTTGGACAAATCTTTTAATTTTGACTTGAGTATTGATAAAGTTGCTTCTGTTTCTCATGCTATGTTTGTTCATAGAACTATGTTTATTAAACCTAGCGTGTCTCATAATCATACTCAGTCTACTTGTGGGGATAAGGGGCTAGTCATAAAAACTGTAATTCTACCCTTACTTGTCATCACTGTGGCATTAGTGGTCATATCCACCCTAATTGCTTCCAGATTCGTTCTCAAAAACCTTGGGATTGATCACAAGTACCTAGGGAAGGTGAGCCAAGTTTTGAGAACCAAGTCAAGAATTTAAGTGATCAAGTTAAGCTTATTAGTGAGAAGTTAGGAGGCCTAACTCCTAATGAAAAAAATCTGTCTTGGCTAATGATAAGAAGAAACTTTCCAAACAAGCCTGGGTTAGAAAAGGAGGATAATCTGTGTCTAGTTGCTCATACTGCCTTAAAAATTCTTGATACTTGTTTGTGGTACTTGGATAGTGGTTGCTTTAAACACATGACAGGTGATAAGATTCTACAGAAAGAAGTTCAGATGGGCAAAGGAGGAAGAATCACCTATGGAGATGGAAGCCAATCCAAGGTTATTGGAAAATGGATCATCAACATTCCAGAACTTGGAGCATCTTAGGAAGCTTTGTATGTGGAAGGGCTCAAGGGAAATCTTCTCAGCATCAGCCAATTCTGTGACAATGATTTGGTGGTTCAATTTTCCAAAAAGGAATGTAATATCTTTAACAGTAATGGAAAGTGGCTTATGGGGGGAGAAAAGGACTGCTGGCAACTGCTATGGCCTTCCTGGTCTCACTTCACATCCTCAAATTATCTGCAATAAGGCAACATAGATGACAATGAATTGTGGCATCAAAGGTTGGGGCATTTGTATTTCACAGATATGTTGAAGATTGCTAGCAAAGACATTGTCAAAGATCTGCCTAAAATGGAGAAGATTGGGAAAGGAGTCTGTGGTCCTTGCCAGCTAGGGAAGCAGACTCGAGCAGCTCATAAGAAGACCTTAGGTATTCTAACTTCTAGAAATTTAGAATTGCTGCATATGGATCTCATGGGTCCCATTAGAACTGCTAATCTAGGTGGGAGAAAGTATATATTGGTGGTAGTAGATGATTTTTCTCGATATACATGGGCTATTCTTCTTAGGGAAAAATATGATGCTTTTGATGTAGCTCAACATTTATTCAAGAAAATTCTAATTGAGCAAAACCGCCATATTATGAGGATTCGCAGTGATCATGGAAGGGAATTTGAGAATGCCAAGTTTCAAGAATTCTGCCTTATGTATGGAATCAAGCAGGAATTTTCTTCTCCTATCACTCCTCAGCAAAATGGAGTTGTAGAAAGAAAGAACAGGGTGATTCAAGAGATGGCTTGGGTAATGATTCACTCAAAAAATCTTGCTCAACATTTTTGGGGTGAAGCTGTCAATACTGCATGCCATTTCATCAACAGAGTCTACTTGAGACTTGAAACAAACAAGACTCCCTATGAGATTTGGCAAGGTAAGAAGCCTACAGTTAAGTACTTCAGAACTTTTGGAAGTAAATGCTATATTCTTCGAGATAGGGAGAATATTAGGAAATTTGATCCCAAAAGTGATCAAGGTATATTCTTAGGGTATTCCACAAATAGTCGTGCTTACAAGGTTTTCAATAAAAGAACAGAGACTGTGATGGAATCTATCAATTTTATAATTAATGATGAAGAAGTTGAGGCACCAAGCAAGGGGGAGGAAAATTAGCCCATTTCGGCTGAACTGCCTATTTCTTCAGCTGATGTGATCAAGACTTCTCCAAGTATGTCTCCAGGTGAATCTCTTCCTATTCTTGCAACTTCTGATACTATTGCCAGTGCTTCTGAAGATGAGGATAATCCCACAAATCCTCCTAAACAGTCATGGGTAAAGCTCAATCATCACCCCCAGCAGCTTCTTGGGTTTGTTGAAAAAGGGTGTCGACTAAGAAACAGAGTCATCTAGCCGTCAAGTGAAGTAGTTAATCAAGTTTCCTACAGCTGCTACCTTGCACAGACAAAGCCCAAGAAAGTTGACGAAGCCTTACAAGATGAAAGCTAGGTTTCTGCCATGCATGATGAGATCGATCAGTTTACCGGGAATGATGTTTGGACTTTGGTTCCCTGACCTGCTGATCATAATATTATTGGCACCAAGTGGATTTTCAAGAACAAGTCAGATGAGCATGGTATAGTGGTCAAGAATAAAACATGTCTTGTTGCCGAAGGATACACTCAAATTGAGGGAATAGACTTTGATGAAACCTTTGCTCCGGTTGCTAGGTTAGAATCCATAAAAATTCTTCTCTCCATCGCTTGCCATCTTGGATTCAAGCTTTATCAGATGGATGTAAATAGTGCTTTTCTAAATGGCATTCTTCAAGAAGAAGTTTATGTAGAACAGTCGAAAGGATTTCAAGATCCTTATCATCCCCATCATGTCTACAAGCTGAAGCAAGCACTATATGGTCTTAAGCAGGCTCTTCAAGCATGGTATAAGCGTCTCACTACATATCTTTTGGCAAAGGGTTTACAAGGGGATAGGTTGATCGGACCTTGTTCATCAAAAATCAAGGTACACACAAGCTCATTGCTCAAATCTATGTTGATGGCATTATATTTGGAGCAACTCTAGATTCCCTGCCTATGAATTTTCTAAGGAGATGAAACAGGAATTTGAGATGAGGATGATTGGTGGGTTGAACTACTTTCTCGGTCTTCAAGTCAAACAAACTTCTGAAGGCATTTTCATCTCTCAATCCAAGTATGCTAAGGATCTGGTTAAACGTTTCAGTCTAGATGGGAAGAGTCATGCCCGAGGACTCCCATGAGCACTAGTGTTAAGATAATTAGTGACCTTCCAGGAAAACCAGTTGATCCAACTCTATATAGGAGTATATGATAGGGAGTCTCTTATACCTCATAGCCAGCTAACCAGATATTGCCTTCAGTGTGGGAGTTTGTGCTCATTTTCAGGAAAATCCAAAAGAATCTCACCTCACTGCAGTCAACTGTATCATCAGGTATGTAAATGATACTCTTCTTTATGGCATATGGTATTCCAGGGAAACAAATCTTGTTGTTGCAGGATACTCTGATGCAGATTGGGCTGGAAATGTTGATGATAGGAAAAGCACCTTGGGAGGATACTTCTTTTTGGGAAATAATCTTGTAGCTTGGATGAGTAGGAAACAAGACTCGATTTCTCTCTCTATTGCTGAGGTTGAGTATAATGCTACGGGAAGCTGTTGTACCCAATTGCTGTGGATGAAGAAGCTGCTATGTGACTATGGATTCACTTAGGATACTGTGATTATTAACTGTGATAATACTAGTGCTATAAATATTTCCAAGGATCCTGTTCAACACTCTCCGACCAAGAACATTGACATCAGACATCACTTCTTGCGTGATCTTATGGAATCCGAGGTAATTTCTCTCTCTTTCATTTCCACCAATAACCAATAGGCTGACATTCTTACCAAACCTCTGGATGGTAGCAAGTTTGAGTCCTTCATTGGTGTGTGTGACATGTCCTAGACATGCTTTTCCATGCTAGGATTAGACTTCTTTGTGTTTCTTAAGTCTTGTCCTCTGATAGCATGATGTTTTTAATAAAAAAATAACAAAAAAAAAATAAAAAATTGGGGGGAGTTTTGTAGCAAGGTGGTTCTTTTTAAAGTTTATCAGCTATCTCATGTCTCTTATTCTTTTTTACTGGTTCATTATGCTTTGATGAATTATACTTACATGTGGTTCATATATCTCAAGTCTTACATATGCAAAGTTTTCTTGTTCACTGTATATGCTTGATAGTTGCTTTCCTCATGTGACGATATTGTGCACTATCCAAGGCTCCCCGAAGGTACATCCTTTTCCTCTCTGACTTCTTGTTTCTAGAAATTCTAATTAGAGAGATATTTTTGATAAGATGGTCAAATTGACCAACATGCTAGTTGAACCTAGAGCCTAAAAATTCTAGCATTCTCTCTAGGTTGCAGCACCAAAAAGAAACAAGCAGTTATTCTTCTGAATTTCTTGTTACATGCTTATATTCACTGCTTCTGTGCTGAATTAGCTTTATATCTTGTCCTTCATGGTACAAGTAAAAATTTTACCTTGTCCTTCATGGTATAAGGAAAAAAATTAGGTGTTGCATCTTAGGGGGAGTGTATCAGATGAGGCTGGCTAGGCCCAAGTAAATAATAAGGTTTGACTTTTGACTGTTCTTTCATTGATTTTATCTCTTGTTTAGAAAATTTGGTTTCTTTAAGTCATATCAGTGAACTTCAAAACCTTTTTGAGAAAGCCTACACACACACACACATTACATGAATTGCGCAAGCTATTTTAATTATTATGTTTGTAGGGAAATTTTTGCCTATCTAATGCTTGTCTATCAACTCTATGTTTGTGTAATTCTCAATTGCTATTTCGCTGATTTCTTAGAATTGGATACATGCGTGTGCTACTCTACTTGTGAAGAAACTAACCTTGTTGTTTTTCTCTCCCTTTTCAGGAAGATGTTTTCCTCAATTTTTTTAACAGGTTCTTTGGTTTTTAGACCTGTTTTTGGATATTTTTTACTCTGTTTACCCTTGTCATGCAGAGACATTTAAGGGGAGTAATTTATTTGTGGTTTTTCTTAATACTCTGTTTTACCCTTTGTCCTTTTATGACGAAAAGAGAGAGTAATTTTTTATTTGGACCGGAAATGTATTTTTAACCTGTCAAGTGTTTTTGTCCCATAATGGCCAAAGGGGGAGTTTGTTGGTTTGTAATTGGCTGCATACTGTTGGACAAAATTACTTCTATGTAATGATGCTTTTTATCACGGTTTCAGTATTTTTAGAGTCTTCATATTCAGAGATATGTTTCTGGAAGATTCTGCACAGATTCCAAATCAGAGCAATCGGATCCCTTGCATCCGTCCGGATGACATGATATTTTGTCTAGACGCTCAATTGTCCAAGCACCATCCGTCCGGACGACGAGAACTTTCCGTCTGACCTTCCTCTATGTCAAGAACCTTTGAATTGTTCCAGCTTGCATCCGTCTGGATGCCTCAGCAACACGGCCTGACGCCTCTCAGTGTTTGACAAGGAAAAGGACTTCATTCCAAAACACAGATATGGGAAGATAGCTGCAACCGTTCGGACGCTCTCCTTCATAAGGCAAGTTGTGCATACAAAGTTCAACCGTCCGGACGTCAATCTTCATGGGTCGGACGTTTAAGCTTCATATATGGAAATTGCGTGCATCAGTTTAACTGTCCAAACGTCAGCCTTCATGGTCAGGACGCTCAAAGCCTTGATATAGAAATTGCATGCAACTAAACTGCAACCATCCGGACGCGGCTCTATTCAGGAAATAATTTCAAGTGAATTTGGAAAGCCGATCGCACAGTTGTCCGTCTGGATGCCCTAAGCTACCGTCCGGATGCCGCCTATGTAATTCAAGTCAAAAGCAAATTTGGATTCCTGTAGCCTATAAATAGAGGCCCCTAGGCATGTTGTTTGTAAGAATTCGGTATTGAATTTCGTAGAGCTTAGAGAGTTATATTTTAGAGTTTTTGTGCTGAATCGGTCTCTCTCAAGTCGTTGCCGTTGTGTGCTATTATTGTACTGAACTGAAGTCTATCTTAGGGGTTGGCCTTAAGGTATAGGATTCCATTGAAGACCCCTTCAAGTAGGTGACTTGGTTGGGAAGCGTTCGTGTTGGATTACACGTCAGAGTGCTAGATACAATCGCTGCATCGGGTATGTGAGTGTTACTGTCTATGTGCTAGCTTTGTCTTCTGAATAGTGGATATCCTGGGTTTGGCTGCCCCGGACTGGTTTTTCTCTTAAATTAGTTTCCACTTCGTTAACAAAATTCTTGTGTCATTTAAATTCTGCACTTATATTATTTTGTTAACACATTGTGCACACACACATGGTTAAAATAGAAGTCATCTATTTTTTAGTTTCTTTGGACCATCCTGATGGTCAACTGGGGAACTGACTTTGTTGAGTTGTAAACTATGCAGAATCTTCATGGACTCCGGAAATTGCCTTCCAGATACTTGTGACATTGATATTTGTCATATTAAGGCATTTACATAGTAGAGAAAATATGCTCTAAATATTTTGTAAGATTCTGAGTAATTACAGCATCCATGTTTTTAGCAGTACAGTAATATGGCAGTGATTTTGTCAACAGAATATAGCCAATAAAACTAACAAACTCCCCCTTTAGCCATTCTGGGACAAAATTCACTTGACCGGTTTAAAAGTACAATCACGGTCCAAAAATTAAAAATACTCTCCCTTTTTGTATCGAAAGGACATAGGGTAAACATAGTATTAAAAAAAACCACAGTAACATAATTACTAATATCCAAAATAACAGGAATAAAAGTAAATTGTCTCAAGAGTAGCCCAAATAAACCGAAGTTTATAAACCAAAACAACTAAAAATAATGAGTGATCATAACACTCAATCATCATCAGCATCATCATTATGTGGCTGAAAGTGCTTGAGGCACTATTTGATGTCAATCTAGCACTGCTCAACCTTGACAGTAGTAGTGCTGACCTCTCGTTGAAGAGAACTCAATGCATCCATAATCTGAGAAGTAGCAGCATCAAAAGATGGAGGAGGTGGAGCAGTTTGAGATGAAGAGGCTGTAGTAGGATCTGCCTGAACTGGAGAAGCAGGAGGAGGAGACTTAGCTTCCCTCTAATCCTCAAAACGCAGCTGTGCATTTGACTTCATCACTATATGCTTTCCAAGGGTATCCTTGGTTTTCTCCTTTGGCTCTAGGTCTATGATCTCAAGTACAAAGCTCATGCAAATTTTCGTGACTAAGCACGCAAAAGGAAGACCTGTCTAATGCTTGTCACTCATCTCGAGCATAGTAAGCACAATATGCTTGTAAAGGCAGAAAGGCACCCACTGTATAAGGGCAAACAGAAACCTGACTCTCTTGAGCACTAGCTCACTCCGTCAAGCTATAGGCCACAGATTGTGTTGCACAATCTTTGCTAAAAGTCGATGAGGAGAGGAGAATACATCAATTTTGATAGACTGAGGGTCTCTGTCCTGAGCTCGATGATGATAATCAAAGAACCCAATCATCTCTTCTATGGAGGGGGGATTTATGGAATTTAGATAGGGAACACCCTCAAGTGGCACTAGATCGGTCCCAATGAAAGTGTCGATAAGAGCAGCATCTATCCTGAAAGTCACCCCTCTGACTGTGTTTTCCATCGTGAGTTCGCTTTGGTCATCCTGGACTACCTCCATGTATCCATAAAAATTTTGAACCAATATGGGATAGATGATGCCGGAGCAGATGTAGAGAAACTGCCAGTGATTCTCTTGGATCATTTAATCAATGAAGTAGAATGGAGGTACCATAACGTCGGCTCTAACGACGTTTCCCTAAATAATCACTTACATGTGTTCTACCCTGGCTCTAGTAGCCTTAAGATCTGTCTTAGTCCTCTGGTGGACTCTGTAATGGGAGTTGCTGGAAGACATTGTCCTAAAAAATATTTAAACACAAATATTCCAAAAACAAATACGAAAAACAAATTAGATACTGTTAGTTCTAGAAATTTTTTGGCAATATAATAGCTGTATTTTGGATGCCCAAAAATTTACAGAATGCAAAAAAAAAAAAAAAAAAAAAAAAAAAAAAAAATCAGCAGTCCAAATAACACAGATATATCAAACCAATACCAGCACACAGACAAAATAATTTATTTCATGCGTAATATCTCAACAATATTCCAAAATAAATGTCCTAACATTATTCTTAAAAAGTAAAAATACTTCAAAGAACAAAAGGAAATAGTAAGAGTACCTGGTATGAGATAAAGTATGCAGAAAATGACAAAAATGGCTGAAAACTCGAGAGAAATCTGAGAGAAACCGCACAGAAATATGAGAAAAAGAAGAATTTGTGCTGCTCGGCGAGGAGAAAGAGACGGATATATACTTGTAGGGATCGCATCTGGACGTGTTACTAACCTGTCTGGACGGTCCATTGCCAGATCAGCAATTGGCAATGCCCCACGCATCCGGACACAAGAGCTGGTCTGTCCGGACGCTTCACACAGAAAGTTTATTTTTAGAGAAAAAAATGCAGGAAATAATTTTCCCTAAAGATAGCTTCAAACATGTTTGTATTAAAAACTGATAACACAGTCAAATAGTAAGACAAAAATATGTTAACATATAATTGAGAGTCAAGTAATCAATAAGCACAAATTTCTCTGCAGATTGAAATTTTAAACAATTTACCCAACTCATGCCATGCGTGTGTGTGTGTGAAAGCTTTCTTCGTAAGGTATAATGTTTGCTAATATGATTTAAAGCAACTGAATTTTCTAAACAAGAAAGAAAATGAATGTTAGATCAGTCAAAAGTCAAACCTTATCTTACTAGGGCCTAGCCACCCTTATCTGATACACTCCCCCTAAGATACAACACTTTTATTTTACTCAATCCATTAGTGACTATCTATTTCTGCAATGAATTGGTCACTGGCTGTTTCTATAAGGATAAGTTCAAGACACTTTTATTTTACTCAATCCATTAGTGACTATCTATTTCCACAATGAATTGGTCACTGACTGTTTCTATAAGGATAAGTTCAAGACACTTTTAAGCATGTTCAACAATGGATCTTTTAGAATCTAGATTTTCTGATTTTTACATGCTTTTCATTATTGCTTGTACTGCAACCTAGAGAGAATGCCAGAGTTTATGGGTTCTAGGTTTAATTAGCGAGTTGATCAATTTGACCATCTTAGCAAAAAAATCTCTCATCAGAATTTTTAGATGTTCAAAATCAAAGAGAAAAAAAAGAATATAGCTTAGGGGAGCTTTGGATAGTGCACAATTTTTCATCGCATGAGAAAAGTAACTATCTATCATTAAGATGTCATCAATGCACAATGACTGAGATATTAGGTAAAAATAGATGCAATGTCTGAAAAGCTCTCAAATGAGAAAATAAAAATATTCCTAAGCAGCTGGCCGACGTGCTTTTTCTGTCATCCTCAAATAGTATCTGTAGAAGTTTTTCAAGACAACACAAGAAAATAGTGGGGATAAAACAATAATAGTTCCTAGATTGCAAGGAAAACACAAATATATCATGGAGAAATCAAAGCAATGCAATCAAACCTGATGCTCTGGGATTAGGAACAAAATCTTACGCATGTGTACCCTTACCATCTAGGTGAGTCCACTCCCCCTCAAGGGGTGAAAGGCTTCATCCTTTCTGACCCTATACCTACCTTCTTGGTGGTGGTTGTTGAGAGGCCTTCATCTGGTAATCCATCCACCTTATCATGCTCGGCATCAACATAGGCAGCTTCCTATAGAATTGGTTACTCTCAGGATTTTGCGGCTTCTTCATGTAGTTCATTATTTTTTTTGTCTTGGGTTTACCATTCTGACTGGTAGGAACAAATCGCTGTTGTTGTCGCTGATGTTGAGGAGCCTGATGATGTGGAGCCTGATGTCGTGGGGCCTGATGCCATGGAGCCTAATGCCAGGTTAGAGGTCTAGTGTCAAATGTAGCTTGTCTTGGCAACTCCTTCTTGACCTTCGATCTCTGAGCTTTAAAAAGTTAGCAATGGGGTCGGATGTGACCACTTAAACCATAATGGTGGCATATAGGAGGCCTTCTAATGGTAGGAGGCTTCTGAGTGTCCTTCTAGCCAGAACATCCCCACCAATTACTTCATTTCCTTTATCCAGGCAGACGGATGGAGGCTTAGGGACTGTGGGCTTGATAGATACAGTCTTAGAAGTAGAAGGAATATCAGAGGAAGAAGCTACATACCTGAGTCCGGTTTTATCAATTGGGCTTTTCTGGATAGATAGCATATGGGTAAGCTTCTCATTAGTGACCCTTTCCAACTATAGATGTGTCTCCAATATCTTCTCCTCTAGGTCTTGAATTTTAAGCAGCAAGGAACTCTTCTTAGTCTGCAAACTGTTCAGCTCATGGATGTGTTGCTTGCGAGTCTCCCTCAACTTCAAGAACTCTACATAGAGGACTTTATAGGCCTCTTTGAGTTCTTCCCCGTCTTCATCACTATGCTCAAAGTAGTAGGATTGAGAATCCTCTTGGTCTTCATGTGTAGCCACAAAGGCTAGAAATTTCTGATCTTGAGCAGGAGTTTCTTCTTCTTGACTCATCCTGAGAGTCGCATTGTAGGCCTTCCCTTTCCTCTGCTTGAGATTCCCACAATCAGCTTGGATATGCCCAACGCCTGAGCATTCAAAACATCTAGGACCTCTCAGGTCCTTTTCAGCTTCTTCAGGCTCAGATTCTCTAGGGGCCTTTTTCAGTCTTTTGGTGAACTTCTTCTTGAATTTGTCATTCTTCATTAGTCTCACGAAGTTCTTGGCCAGCATTGTCATTGCATCTTCTTCATTATCAGAGTCTTCCTCAGATGAGACTCTGGCCATCTTCTTAGATGCCTTGAGGGAAATAGTCTTTGCCTTCTTGACTGGAGGCAGGGAATACTAATGGGTTTGAAGAGATCCCACCAACTCTTCAATCTTCATCTCTTCTAGATCCTTGCTTTCTTCAATGGTGGTCACCTTTATTCTGAAATGCTCAAGCAAAGATCTTAGAATTTTTTGGATGAGTTTTACATTCGAGACTACTTCCCGAGACTCACCATCAAGTTTCTCAGGTCGCTGATCTTAGTGTAAAACTCCCCAAATGTCTCTTCTTCAAGCATCTTAATTTCTTCAAATCTACAAATCAACATTTGGAGCTTGTAAGATTTAACAAGTTTTGTGCCCTCATTTGGAGCTTGACACAGAGCATGGAGGGCTTTATCATTGGCAAGTCGTGCATTTTTTTGAGGAATTAATTTGAGAGTTGTATCCTCGAATCTTAGAAAAAACATATGAGGGTGCAAAACTTGTTAAATCTTCCAAGCTCCAACTGTTGATTTCTAGATTTGAGAAATTAAGATGCTTGAAGAAGAGACATTTGGGGAGTTTAACACTAAGATTAGCGACCTGAGAAACTCGATGTTGAGTCTCAGGAAGACAGTCTTGGATGTAAAGCTCGTCCAAAAAATTATAAAATCTTTACCTGAGCATTTCAGAACAAAAGTAACTACCATTGAAGAAAGCAAGGATCTAGATGAGATGAAGATTGAAGAGTTGGTGGGATCTCTCCAAAATTATGAGTATTCCCTGTCTTCAGTCAAGAAGGCAAAGACAATTGCCCTCAAGGCATCTAAGAAGAAGGCCAGAGTCTCATCTGAGGAAGACACTGATAACGAAGAAGATGCAATGGCAACGCTGGCCAAGAACTTCGGGAGACTAATGAAGAGTGACAAATTCAAGAAGAAGTTTACCGAAAGACTGAAGAAGGCTCATAGAGAATCTAAGCCAAAAGAAGGACCCAAGAGGTCCCATATGTTTTGAATACTCAAGCTTTGGGCATATTCCGGCTGATCGTGGCAATCTCAAGCAAGCTAAAGGGAAGGCCTACATTACGACTCTCAGTGATGAGTCATAGGAAGAAGAAGAAACTTCTGCTCAAGATCAGAAATTTCTAGCCTTTGTGGCTCCACATGAGGATTCTCAATCCTACTACTCTGAGCACAGTGAAGAAGACGGGGAAGAACTCAAAGAGGCCTATAAAGTCCTCTATGTAGAGTACTTGAAGTTGAGGGAGACACGCCAATAGCACGTCCATAAGATAAAAAGTCTACAAACTAAGAAGAGTTCCTTGCTGCTAAAAATTCAAGACCTAGAGGAGAAGTTGTTTGACACACAGATACAGTTGGAGAGGGTCACTAATGAGAAGCTTACCCACATGCTATTAGTCCAAAAGAGCCCAACTGATAAAACCAGACACGAGTATGTAGCTTCTACCTTTGATATCCCCTCTACTTGTAACGCCCCGCTTTTGCAAAAAGCGTAGGTGAAAATTTTCGAATTTCCACAAGACATTACTAACTTATCAGAGGTAATTATTGGCAACGGAATAAATGTAATATAAATTGGGATTAGGTTGACACTTCAGAGCTACTTCTGAAATACCTCAAATATATATATAAAATGAGTCAGTCAGCATAATTATACAGACAGTAATACCAGTCATGCCACACAGGGCTAGATAATTATACAAGCCAAAATATATACATATAACCGGAGAATTATAAATATTGTTTTAAGATAGGCTAATGGACTATAACAGGGTAGTCCCAAAATATAGGCTTTCCAGCCTTACAAAACTGAACCAGGAACCATCTATGTGTCGGGATAGTCCTGATAATCCTCTTCTTCCTCATAGCCTGAACCATTACAAGTACCATACAAAGAAAAGAAGACAACATAAACACTAAAGTGAGTACGCTGTTTCCAATAATAATATGAGTGCTGATTTATTTAATTAATGCAACACAATGCAATGGCCATATAATCACATGTATATACAAAATATAATCCATGATCGCGAGTCATAGACATAAAATGAACATAAACGTAATCATAAAGCAATGATAGTTTTAAGGGTTTAGTTTTAGGTATTTCCCTTTTTCCACTCCTCTGTTGGCCTAGGCACGGTTATCGTGTTATTTGAAGCCTGGGCTTCCTCCCTTTAACTTTTAATTATAATCTTTGGGAGCCTAGGCTCTTGGAAACCTCGGAATCCCTGGTGACCTAGGTACACCAGTTTTTGTATTTATTATTCTTTTTCAGGTACCTCCTCATTCACTGAGAACCTAGGAACTCATGTGAAGCCTCGCGTACCCACTGTGGATCTAGATCCAGTAGCTTGTTATTAGACAGATTATTAAAAATAATAAAACATGCAAAGCCACATGCGCAAACAAGTAAATAAAACAGTAAACATAATATTATAGGAAAAGTCAACCAGCTTCGTCCTCAATAAGTATAGAGATACTTACTAGTTTCTGCTCCAAATATTTTCCTTTACAACTGCATAACAATCATTATGTGATGATAGGGAGTTAATAAAGTATTCTTATGAAATCATCATTACTACCCTATTTCTTCCTAGAAATCGCAACGGCTACCGAATTAAACATGATTTCTTATTTATCTATTTTAATGCTTACACACCAACTCTTGTGCTACTAGAATTATCCATCACATAATATACCTTTAAAAATAAGAATACATTGTCATATAATCAAGCACACATATGATTTTACTCTTCTTTAATTCACATCCTTATAACACACGTAAATATTGCTCACCTCTTTTCTCTTAATATATATATATATATATATATATATATATCAAAATCTCAACATATTACTCTCACACTTATATACCTTGATCTATTTTTAAAACACAATTTATCCATTCTAAATTACTAATCTCATGTAGTAAATACTCATCCATATGTTTACACATATACTCACATGTAAGCTAGCCAACTTTCCATATAACATGCATAATTAAAAACAAGAACAAGTCATGATTTCAAATAGCAATTGAACTACTTGATCTAATGAGAAGTTTGAGGGAGAAAATACTCACCCAAAGTTCCTCAATGGCCTAGAGAGTGAAGGAGAGTTGCTGTCCAAGAAAGTTCCACTTGCAAAGCTTGGCTTCTTGGTCTCAAAACAAAGGAGGTTTTCCACTCACACTCTACTACTGATTTGTGGGAGAATGAGGGTGGTTTTTGGAGCTTAATTGGGTTTGCTAGGTGCTGGAAAGTGGGGTGAAAATGGGGGATTTTCGTGCTACTCTTTCAGCACTAGAGTGAGGGAGAGTTTTGGCTATAGTTTTGTTTCTCCTTCATGAAAATCAACTCCCCATGCAACCTATATATAGTACTCTTGAAGGGCTGAGATTTAACCAACAAATCATCATCCCAATGGCCAGATTTGAGCCAACCAACACCTCAAATCCATAGCTCAAATCTCCTAGGTTACTATTTCATATCTTGGCCCATGATTGCATGATATCTAAGGAAATCTAGTTGGGCTTCAACCAAAATGGACTAACTAGGCTAACTAAATGTGGACATGATCGTTTGGCATCAAGTACCACGTGTGGGTCCCAAGTTATTAGGTGGAAAGATCAATTTTCGCAGCTGGCGAAAACTGCACTGCACTGGGCGAAGTCGCTCGATCGAAAATAAAGTCGCTCGATCGACTTCGACCTATAGTCGCTCGATCGACCAGAAAGTCGCTCGATCGACTAACCTCAGTGATCCAATTCTCTACATGGATAACTATGTAACTTAATTAAACTAAGAGCAATTCTTAAGTCTTATATTTATGCATATATTGATAACTCAAGTGGGTTGTCTTTCCCGGGTATTACACTACTTCAAAGACTGTCTTCGTCAAACCCATTGTCCCCAAGCCTCCAACCACCTACGTCAATAAAGGAAAAGAAGTCATTTGTGGAGATGCTCCTACCATTAGAAGGCCTCCTATATGCCACCACTGTGGTTTAAGTGGTCACATCTGACCTCAATGTTCACTTCTCAAGGCTCAAAGATCGAAGGTCAAGAAAGAGTTGCTGAGACAAGCTACATCCGGCACTAGACCTCTAGTCCGATATCAGGATCCATTGCATCAGGCTCCACAGCATAGAACTCCTCAGCATCAGCGGCAATAGCAGTAATAACAGCAATTTGGTCCTACCAATCAGAATGGCAAATCCAAGACAAACAAATCAAGGCACAACATGAAGAAGATGCAGAAGCCTGGAAGTTACCATTTTTGTTTGCCTTGCAATCTAAGAACCATTATTGTTTTATCCCTATTGTTTTCTCGTGTTGTCTTGGAAAACTTCTGCATATACTATTTGGGGATGACAAAAAAAAATACGTCGGGCGGTTGCTTTTCTATTTTGGTGATTCTAAACCTCTCTCTTTGAGGACAGGTTTAATCTTACTACACATGCTCGGTTTAGATTCTGTTTCTTTACCGTCAAGCATGTTTTTACTATTTTTACATAAAAAATAAAAAAATTTTAAAAAAATAAATTAGGGGAGAAGATGCATAATTTTTTTTTTTTTTTCTTTTGATAGCTTCTCAGATATTGCATGTCTTTTTGCCTGATATCTCAGTTCATTGTGCATTGCTTGAATATGCTTATATATGATTGAGAGTTTATACATAATATCAGCTAAATTTTTCTATGCATCTTAATGCTAGATAGTTACTTTTCTCATATAATGAAAAATTGTGCACTATCCAAAGCTCCCCTAAGGTACATTTTTTTTTTTTATTCTCTGAGTTTTAGCTTCTGAAAATTCTGATGAGAGAGATTTTTTTTTGCTAAGATGGTCAAATTGACCAACTGGCTAGGCCTTAGCAAAATAAGGTTTGACTTTTGATTGTTCTATCTTTGATTTTCTCTCTTGTTTAGAAAATTCAGTTGCTTTAAGTCATATCAGCAAACTTCATACCTTATTGAGAAAGCTTTCACTCATACACGCTTTGCATGAGTTGAGTAATCTATTTAAATTTTCTATCTGCAGGTAAATTTGTGTTTGCTGAATACTTAATTCTCAATTATATCTTTGCATATTTTTGAAATGCTATTTGAATACTTTACCAGTTGATTATACATGCATGATATGAACCTATTTTTAGGGAAAAATATTCTTTTGGCAATTTTCCTCCAGTTTCAGATTTTCAGTGTGAAGCGTTCGGACGGACCTACTCTTGTGTCCGGACACGTGTGGCTCAGATGTCCGGACGGTTAAGTGACACGTCCAGATGCGTGCGATCTTGTTGAGTACTGACGTGGCAGTAGACGTCCGGACAGTTAAGTGCTACATCTGGACAAGTACCCTACAGGTTAAGACTCGCGGTCTATTCTCCAAGCCGCCGCACATCCTATTGTTTTCACTTTTCCTCATTTGTTTTTTTATGTTTTTGTGTGTTTTTCTCGTGCTTTCTCACGAGTTCTTGTCCTCTTTTGTCATTTTCTGCATTTGCCACCATTTCCATGTATTTTGCTCTATCTTTTGTATTTTTTTTTCAGTTTCTTTTAACTCTTAGAATATTAGGATTATTTTTGGAATATTTTTGTTGAGATAAATAATGCATGAAATTGTCTTTATTTTATGCTGCTGAGGTTGGGATATTTGTTTTGTCAGTTATTTAAACTGTTTCGGGCTATTTGATGTTCATGTGTAATTTTTGGAAAGTCCATTTTTTAGCCGTCATAATGCCAATTTATTTTTTATTTTTTATTTTTTTTTATTTTTTATTTTTTGAGAAACTAAAAAGTTTTAACTGTTTGTGGCATTTTTTTTTTTTTTGGCATATATTTCTTTGTATTTTTTCAAAAACATGTCTTCAAGCAGCTCTCAGCGCAGGGTAAGACAGAGGACAAAGGCATAGCTGCCACCAGGGCCAAGGTGAAAACCAGACCTGTGATCATTGAGAGAAACATCTTCAGAGTCGACGTTATGGTTCCTCCTTTAGACTTCATTTATCAGTTGATCGGGGAGAACCATTGGGATTATCTGTTGCACTGCTCTGGTATTGTCTACCCCGACTGATTCGGGATTTCTATGGATATTTGGGGGTAATTCAGGATGAGTAGAGCAGTCTCACTTTGCAGACCACAGTTAGGGGAGTGACTTTCATGTTAAGACACGGATCGGGATCTTCCGGACACTAGACCAAGCTTTTGGAATCTGAGTAGAAATTGGATTTCATGTTAAGACACGGATTGGGAAACAACATCCATTCGGACGAAAGGGCAACATTGTCCGGACACTTTTCAGGTTTCCAGGAAGATTTCTGCATACATCTCAGTGTTTTTATCATAACTCTCTGCTTGAGTATCAGATTGAGACAAAATTAGTGTCGTTGGAAAGCTAAGAAAAAATATTACAGGATCCAGACATCCCACTGTCTGGACGGAAAGTGAGTAGCATCCGGCCGGCTGCCAGAAATTTGAGAAATTTCAGAATTCCTTTTCAAACGCAAAAACAGTCGACCGTCCAGATGCCCTTTGCTTGCTGTCCAGACGTGCGTGCCAGAGACTCTGAATTTGAGTTGAAAAAGGATTTGTAATGCCTATTTAAAGAGGGCTCTGGGGATGCATTATGTACAGAATTTGGTATTGAATTCTTTTATCTTTGAGAGGGTGTTTAGGGAGATTTGAAGATTCGCAAGCTCTCAAGCCGTTGCTAGTGTGTGTTACTTTATTCGTGTGAAGTCTATCTTAGGGGTCGACCCTAAGGTAAAGGATTCCATCAAAGACCTCTTCAAGTTGGAGACTTGGTTGGGAAGCGTTCACGATGGGCTTCGTATTATAGTTAAAGTTATGACTACTGCAATGAGTTTTGTGAGTACGAGTGCTTTGTAACTTGCTTTGTTTTTGGATAGTGAATTTTCTGGGTTTCGCTGCCCCGGAGTGGTTTTTTTTCTTTACAGAGTTTCCACTTCGTCAACAAATATCTTGTCCTCTTTAAATACCGCATTTAAGATATTTTGTTGCACACAAACACACACTTGGTTATTTAGAAGTCATTATTTTATTTTTCAATTCTCTTTCGTATTTTGGATCGGGAATGTATTTCCATACCGGTCAAGTGTTTTTTGTCCCAGAATGGCCAAAGGTGGAGTTTCTTAGTATTTTATATTGACAACATTCTGGTTGAGAAAAACACTTTATGTAACGGTTGCTTTTCAACAGGATTATCAGTTCTATTCAGAGTCTTCAAGTAATATGGACAGTGTCTCGTTCATGCTATGTGTATGGTCACAAGTTTCTAAAAAGATGTCCATGAAGATTCCATGCATTTCCCAAGTCAAAACAGCTGGTTCTTGTGCAACCATCTGGACGGGCCTTTGAAAGCGTCCGGACGCCCGCAGTGTCTAGAATCTTAAGTGTTGAAGAACATTTAGACGATAGGTTAAGCTTTCAGAATTTGAGTGGAAATTGGATTTCATGTTCAGACACAGATCGGGAAACGGAAACTGTCCGGAATGAAGGGCAACACCGTCCAGGTGCCTTTTAGGTTTCCAGGAAGATTTCTGCACATGTCTCAGTGTTTTTATCATGACTCTTTGCTCGAGTATCGGATTGAGATGAAATTGGTGTCGTTGGAAAGCTAAGAAAAAATCCCTACAACCTAATTGTCTAGACAGATAATAAAAATATCCAGATGGCCCACCATCCGGATGGAAAAAGAGTAGCATCCGGACAGCCGCCAGAAATTTGAGAAATTTCAGAATTCCATTTCAGATGCAAAAACAATTGACCGTTCGGACGCTCTTTGCTTGCTGTCCAGACGTGCGTGCCAAAGACTCTGAATTTGAGTTGAAAAGGATTTGTAAAGGCTATATAAAGAGGGCTCTAGGGATGCGTTATGTACAGAATTCGGTATTGAATTCTCTTAGCTTTGAGAGGGTGTTCAGGGAGATTTGAAGATTCGCTAGCTCTCAAGCCGTTGCCGTTGTGTGCTACTTTGTTCATGTGAAGTCTATCTTTGGGGTCGGCCCTAAGATAAAGGATTCCATCGAAGACCCCTTCAAGTCAGAGACTTTGTTAGGAAGCGTTCACGATGGGCTTCATGTTATAGTTAATGGTATGACTACTGCAATGGGTTTTGTGAGTACGAGTGCTTTGGAACTTGCTTTGTTTTTGGATAGTAGATTTCCTGGGTTTGGCGGCCCCGGAGTGGTTTTTCTCTTCATAGAGTTCCCACTTCGTCAACAAATATCTTGTCTTCTTTAAATTCCGCATTTAAGATATTTTGTTGCACACAATCAGACACTTGGTTATTTAGAAGTCATTATTTTATTTTTCAATTAGTATCAGAGCGGGTAGACTTCTGTTTGGATTTATTTCCTAAGTGTGATCCATGACTTCTTCTAACATAAATCTTCCTAAGTTCTCTGAAGATGAGTTTTATGACTTCTCTAAAGATACCCTTTTGATAGAAAAAGAGTCTTTGATTTTACAGTTATCTAAATCACATTCCTTAATTGACTCTTTGACATCTGAGAATACCATGCTTTTTGATACTGTTGATGCACTAGAGAATAAATTAAAAGAATCAGACGATATCTTGGAAAAATTCTCTAGTAATAATTTGAAAAGCATGTTTTGTATTCGTACAGATATTTCTAACAAACCTGATTTAATTGTTAATGACTTAAGTACTTCTTCTTCATATGCTTCTAATTATGAATTAGATTCTATTGATATTAAGCTTGTGATAAAAGATACAGTTAATTTAGATAATTCTTGCTTAACTAATCATGTGATGCGTAGCTCCAAGGAATCAGGAATACAAGGTAAGTTTATTCCTAAGTGTCATAATTGTGGAAAGATTGGTCATATTAGAAGCTTCAGCGTTGAAGAACGACCGGACATCAGGGCAACATCGTCTGGACACTAGGTCAAACTTTCAAAATCTGAGTAGAAATTGGATTTCATACTTAGACACAGATCGGGAAATAGCATACGTCTGGACGGAAGGGCAACACCGTCCGGACGCTTTTCAGGTTTCTAGGAAGATTTCTGCACACGTCTCAGTGTTTTTATCATAACTCTCTGCTCGAGTATTGGATTGAGATGAAATTGGTGTCATTGGAAAGCTAAGAAAAAATAATACAACTTGAATGTTTAGATGGTATATATAAACATTCGACTAATCCACTATCAGGACGGAAAGAGAGTAGTGTCTGGACGCCCGCCAGAAATTCAAGAAATTTCAGAATTCCTTTTTAGACGCAGAAACAATTGACCGTCCGGATGCCCTTTGCTTGCCATCCGGACGTGCGTGCCAGAGACTCTGAATATGAGATGAAAATGGATTTGTAAAGCCTATATAAAGAGGGCTCTAGGCATGCATTATGTACATAATTCGGTATTGAATTCTCTTAGCTTTGAGAGGGTGTTTAGGGAGATTTGAAGATTTGCAAGCTCTCAAGCCGTTGTTAGTGTGTGTTACTTTATTTGTGTGAAGTCTAACTTAGGGGTCGACCCTAAGGTAAAGGATTCCATCAAAGACCTCTTCAAGTTGGAGACTTTGTTGGGAAGCGTTCACGATGAGCTTCGTGTTATAGTTAAAGCTATGACTACTGCAATGGATTTTGTGAGTACGAGTGCTTTGTAACTTGCTTTGTGTTTGGATAGTGGATTTTCTGGGTTTGGTTGTCCCGGAGTGGTTTTTCTCTTCACAAGGTTTCCACTCTGTCAACAAATATCTTGTCTTCTTTAAATTCCGCATTTAAGATATTTTGTTGCACACAAACTCACACTTGGTTATTTAGAAGTCATTTTATTTTTCAATTGCATTTTGGACCTGGAATGTATTTCCAAACCGATCAAGTGTTTTTTTTCCGAGAATGGCCAAATGGGGAATTTGTTAGTATTTTATATTGGCAACATTTTGGTTGACAAAAACACCTTATGTAACGGTTGCTTTATAATAAGATTATCAGTTCTATTCAGAGTCTTCAAGTAATATGGACAGTGTCTCATTTCAAGCCATGTGTATGGTCACAAGTTTCTAAGAAGATTTACATGAAGATTCCATGCAATTTCCAATCTAGAACAGCCGGTTCCTGTGCAACCGTCTGAACAGACTTTTGAACGCGTCCAGACGCCCCGTAGTGTTTAGAACCTTCAGCGTTGAACAACGTCCGGACTTCAAGGCAATACCGTCTGGACACTATGTCAAGCTTTCAGAATCTGAGTCGAAATTGGATTTCATGTTCAGACACGGATCGGGAAACAGCATCTGTCCGGACGGAAGGGCAACATTGTCCGGATGCTTTTCAGGTTTCCAGGAAGATTTCTGCACATGTCTCAGTGTTTTTATCATAACTCTCTGGTCAAGTATCGGATTGAGACAAAAATTGGTGTCGTTGGAAAGCTAAGAAAGAATCCTACAACATGAATATCAGAACAGTAAATAGAAACGTCTGGATGGCCCACCATTTGGATGGAAAGGGAGTAGGTCTAGACGGCCGCCAGAAATTCGAGAAATTTTGGAATTCCTTTTCAAACGCAGAAACAGTTGACCGTCTGAATGCCCTTTGCTTGTCGTCAGGACGCGCGTGCCAGAGACTTCAAATTTGAGTTGAAAAAGGATTTGTAACACGTATATAAAGAGGGCTTTAGGCATGCGTTATGTAAAGAATTCGATATTGAATTCTCTTAGCTTTGAGAGGATGTTTAGGGAGATTTGAAGATTCGCTAGCTCTCAAGCTGTTGCCGATGTGTGCTTGTTTGTTCGTGTAAAGTCTATCTTAGGGGTCGGGCCTAAGGTAAAGGATTCCATCAAAGACCCTTTCAAGTAGGAGACTTGGTTGGGAAGCGTTCACAATGAGCTTCGTGTTATTGTTAAAGGTATGACTACTGCAATGCATTTTGTGAGTACGAGTGCTTTGTAACTTGCTTTGTTTCTGGATAGTGGATTTCCTGGGTTTGGCTGCCCCAGAGTGGTTTTTTCTCTTCACAGAGTTTCCACTTCGTCAACAAATATCTTGTCTTCTTTAAATTTCGCATTTAAGATATTTTGTTGCACACAAACACACACTTGGTTATTTAGAAGTCATTATTTTATTTTTCAATTGTATTTTGTGCTTGGGATTGGGAATGTATTTCCGAACCGGTCAAGTGTTTTTTGTCCTAGAATGGCCAAAGGGGGAGTTTCTTAGTATTTGATATTGGCAACATTCTGGTTGACAAAAACACTTAATGTAACGGTTGCTTTCTAACAGGATTATCAGTTCTATTCAGAGTCTTCAAGTAATATCGACAGTGTCTCATTTCATACCATGTGTATGGTCACAAGTTTCTAAGAAGATGTCCACAAAGATTCCATACAATTTCCAAGTCAGAACAGTCGGTTCCCGTGCAACCGTCTGGATGGGCCTTTGAAGGCGTTCGGATGCCCCGCAATGTCTAGATGCTTCAGCGTTGAAGAATGTCCAGACATCAAGGCAACACCATTCGGACGGGATCCTTGTTACGACAATTACGTGCAGACAGAGTGCAACCATTTGGACTCTAGGGCAACACCGTCTAGACTTAGCCTTAATTTGAAAACGCGTGAGGCGCGTTATGGAAAGTCGGTTGCACAGAAGACCGTCTGGATGCTCAATGCTTTAGTCCAGACACCACCTAGAGAAATCAGAGATAGACTCGAGTTAGGTCTTCTTAGCCTATAAATAGAGGCCTCTAGGCATGTATTCTTTCTAGAATTCAATATTGAATTCTCTATAGCCTAGAGAGGGTGTTTAGAGAGATATTGTAAAGATCTGCTAGCTCTCAAGCTATTGCCAGTGCGCTATTGCTATGTTCGTGTTGAAGTCTATCTTAAGGAGGAGCCCTAATGTAAAGGAATCCATTAAAGACCCCTTTAAGTAGGTGACTTGGTTGGGAGGTATTCACGTTGGGTTACGTGTTAGGGTTCAAGATACGATCGCTGCATATGGGTATGTGAGTGTTACTGTCTTTGTACTAGCTTTCTCTTCTGAATAGTGGATTTCCTGGGCTTGGCTGCCCTAGAGTGGTTTTTCTGTTAATTGAGTTTCCACTTCATTAACAAAATATCTATCTCATTTAAATTCTGCACTTTTGATATTTTGTTACAACGTTGCACACACACACACCATTAAATTAGAATCTATTTATTTGTCACCAAGAATAGGAGCTCCAACAAGAATTGCAAGAGTGCATGGGGTTTTAGCAGACAGAGTTGACTGAGTGAATGACTTGCCAACGCAAGGATCTTCGTGCGATGTCGGAGGAAGCTACTTCACGGCGAGAAATGGTTCCAATAGGAAATGCAACACCTTCCTAAAGCCACACCAACCCCACTTCTCTTTGCATTCAAGGAGTAGAATAATCCCCTACCTCCCTCCTTGATGGCCAAATAAGCCTCGTGAACATTGTAGCATCTTTGACAGAGGATGACACTGCATGCGGTTCTGATTTTCTGAAAGAAGCCTGTACTATTTTCAAACCTTTTCACCTTCTCTATCATCGACAGAAGCTAGAAAATGCCTTCACGATCCAAACAAACAGAACGACCAGAGCCTAAACCCCACTAGATAATCTTGAGAGATAAAGATTTACCCCCCGAATCTAATAAAAATTGAATGACTTCGATTGAACACAAAAGATCTACCCATGGTGTGGACAATCACCGGACAGTCATGTTAAAAAGACCAAAACAGTAAAAAGAATACATAGTGAGGACCAATTAACAAGCTAACTGGAAAACGAGCTAGAGAATAGGTAGCAGAGAGGGGGGGGGGGTGGAGATTCAAATGTCCAATATCAAAGAAAGAGAAAAAGGAAACCTAATTTACTATCGTGAACTTGGTCAAGAATTGGATGATGGGCTGGTGCTTATAACATCTGATGATGATGTCGTTAGAATGGCTGAATGCGTTTTAGAATATAAACTTGTAGTGTTGTACACGGTGTCATTTGCACATGATGATTATAAAGTATGTACAAATGTTGGTAAGGTTGAGGAGGATGAGGGTAGTGATGATGAGGAAAGAATGAGGATTTTTATAGATGACCTATACTGGCAGTCATTGATGAGTAGGGATGACGATGCATGGGATGATGGAGGTGAACAAGTGGCTGCTACATCAACCTATGGAGATGACACTTCCATATTTGGTGATGGGGATGGAGGTGATAATGAGGATGGTGATGAGGATGGTGGTGATGAGGAGGATGGCGATGAGGAGGCTGGTGATGGGGACTGTGGGCATGGGGAGGATGGCCATGAGGAGGCTGGTGATGAGCATAGTGAAGCTATTGAACAAGAGACCACTCATGTTGGTGGCTCAAGACATCCGGCTAGTTTTGGTGGCCGAATGTTAAAGGATGAGGTATCCTCTAATTTGGGTAGAAGTGATATCTTGGTAACTCCCCCTAAAAGTGATGAGGAGAATGAGGTGGGTAGTAGGCCTAGTTGTGTTACTAGGATTTCAGAGTTTCATGATGCGGACATGGAAGACCACAAATTGGTTGTTGGCATGACATTTACTTTAGTGAATCAGTTCAGACAAGCAGTGAGAGAATACAATCTGTTTAGAAGGAAGGATGTTCAATTCACTAAAAATGATGGGGATACGGTGATTGGAGTTTGTAGGAGTAAGAGTGATGGTTGTCCCTGGAGATTTTATGATGCACTAGTACTAGGGAGCTGACTTTCATGCTCAAGTCACTAAACCCTACTCACCAGTGTACAAGAAAATACTAGTCTTCAATTGTAACATCTAGGTGGATTGCAGATAGGATGATCCACAAATTTAGGACACAACCAAACTATCCATTTGCAACTCTTTATAAGGATGTTAAACAGAAATGGAATGTGGATGTTACCACCAGACAAGTGTTCAAGGCTAAGGTGAAGGCTAATAATTAGATAGAAGGCAAGCTAAGAGAACAGTACAACCAACTTTGGGATTATTATGCGACACTGACACAAACAAATCGAGGGAGTTGTATGTTGATGAAAGTTGAGAGACCAAGTTTAGAAGTCCCACCAACTTTTCAAAGGCTGCATATGTCTTTGGCAACATGCAAGGAAGGTTTTAGAAAGGCTTGTAGGCCTATGATAGGAGTTGATTGTTGTTTTCTAAAGGGCCAATATAAAGGGAAACTTTTGGCTACTGTTGGTAGAGATCCAAATGACAACATTTAACCCATTGCAACTGCTGTTATTGAGGCTAAAACTAAGGATAGATAGTCCTGGTTTCTAGAGACTTTATTTGTTGACCTTGGTCCAAATGGCTTTATTAAGTGGACATTCATATATGACAAGCAAAAGGCATGTTGTTTTGCTTAGTTCGAATATTGAATTTGGTTTTTCCATACATTTTCACTTATGCACTCTATTTTATGTTTGGAGTTAACATATTTTCTTGTCTTGTGTTGTTTTGTGCCAAGGGTTTGATTCCAAGCTTTGAGGTAGTGATACCAAATGCTGACCATCTCATATGTGTGAGACATTTGTATGCCAACTTTAGAAATGAGGGCTATAAAGGTTTATTGCTGAAAGACAAGTTATGGAAGGCAGCTTTTGCCTATACAGTGCATGGAATCTGAAGGGAAATGGAGGAGTTGAAAAAAAATGAATCACAATCTCTGTGAGTGCTTTAATTCATACATTATCAAAGCCCGAGACAAACCAATAATTACAATGTTGGAGATGATTAGAAAGAAACTAAAGTGAAGGCACCAAATGAAGAGGTAGGGAATAAGGTTGTATGTCGGGAACTGGTGCCCAAAGATATTGGAGAAGTTGGAAGTGTGTGGAAAGGAGGCTAGAGAGTGCAATTCGACCTATGTTGGAGAGGGACTTTTGAGGTGGAGTGTAGGAATAAACAGTTTGTGGTTGACTTGACGCACCGTACTTGTAGGTGTAGGCAATGGGAGTGGGACATGACTAGCATTCCATGCCCACATGCCATCTTCGCTATATTATATGATTCCTCAAAACCTAAAGACTACTTACATCCATACTATAGTTGAAAAATAAATAGACTTCTAAATTACGAAGTGTGTGTGTGAACAATGTGTAAAAAAATATCAAAAGTGCGGAATTTAAATGAGGCAGGTATTTTGTTAACGAAGTGGAAACTCAATTAAGAGAAAAACTACTCCCGGGTAGCCAAACCCAAGAATTCTACTATTTAGAAGACAAGGATAGTAACAAGACAGTAACACTTACATACCCTTATGCAGATCGTATCTTGCACTCTCACACGTAACCTAACGTGAATGCCTCCAAACCAAGTCACCTACTTGAAGAGGTCTTCAATGGATTCATTTAGCTTAGGGCTCCTCCCTAAGCTAGACTTTACACGAACAAAATAGTAGCACACCGGCAATAGCTAAAGAGCTAGTATATCTTCACAATATCTCCCTGAACACCCATTCTAAGGTATAGAGAATTCAATGCCAAATTTTGTAAATAATACATGCCTAGAGGCACCTATTTATAGGCTTAGAAGACCTAAAATGAGTTTGTCACTAATTTCTCTTGGGCGCGTCCAAACAGAAGCATAGAGAATCCAGACAGTGAACTGTGCAACCGCCTTTCCATAACGCGTTTCATGCGTTTCCATATTAAGGCTGCGTCCGGACGGTGTTGCCCTAGAGTTCGAACAATTGCCAATTGTTTGTACGTAATTTCCTTATCAAGAACCGCATCCAAACGATGTTGCCTCGTCATCCGGACAGATGCAAGTTGTCTTCCCAATCCATGCTTGCAAAGGAAAACTGGAATCTTCTCGAACTCTGAAGGGCGTCTGGATGTGTTGCGATGACGTCCGAACGGATGCACACTAGAGCTGTTCAGAAGCTTCTCGATATTGATGGGCGTCCGGATGCATGACTGGGTCGTCCAGATGAAAACAAAGGATCTGACTTTTTCTAAGTTGGAATTTGCACAGAATCTTCCTAGAACACTGAAATAGCCTTCTTGAAACTGAAATAGCCTTCTTGAAGCTTGTGACACTAAAACTTGTCATAATAAGGCTCTTTCCATCTTAGAGAAATAAACTATAATAAACTGGAGATTCTAAATAATACATCATCCCTTTTTGAAACAGCAACATTACATAATAGTAATTTTGTCAATAGAATGAAGCCAAGAAAACTAACAAACTCCCCCTTTGGTCATTCTGGGACAAAAATCACTTGACCGGTTTAAAAATACATTCCTAGTCCAAAAAATTAAAAAAAAAAAAATGCTCCTCCTTTTTGTCTCAAAATGACAAAAGGTAAACAGAGTATAAAAAAACCATAGTTATAAAATACTCCCCTTAGATGTCTCACCAAGACAAGGGTAAACAGAGTATATAAAATCCAAAGTTAGAAAATTACAAATATCCAAAAACCAGAATAAAAGTAAAATTGTCACAAAATATGAACCAACAAAACACAATAAAACATATTAAGTAAGACAATACTCAATCCTTATCATCATGAGATGGATGATGATGTCTGAGACACTCCTAAATGTCAAGTTGTCACTACTCAATTCTTACATTGATAGAGCTGAACTCCCACTAAGTAGAACTCAAGGCACTCATAAGCTAAGCAAAGCCAGTATCATATGGAGGAGGTGGAGCAGTCTGTGAAGAGGAGGCTCCTGTAGGTAGCTCAAATTGAATTGGAGGAGATTGAGGAGCTTCCTCTTGACCTTCATGCCACAGCTAGGCATTAGACTTCATGAGTGTCTGACTCCCAAAAGGATCCTGAACTCGCATCCTTGGCTCAACAGAGATGTCTGTCACAGACTAAAGACAGATCTTCATGACCAAGCACGGAAAAGGAAGATCGGTAGAATGATCATCTCTCATCTCAAGCACAATGTTGAGGATGTGCTTGCACAAGCAGAAGGGCATCCTCAAAACCAAAGCATACAGAAAACGAGCTTTCTTCAAAACAAGCTCACTCCTACGAGCTATAGGCCAGAGATTGTGCAAAACAAACTTTATGAGCAGCCGGTGCGAGGGAGAGAAGGCATCGATCTTGGTACGAGCATGTGCTCGCTCAGCGCCCTATGGACGAGTGAAAATTATTGGACTTCTAATTTACTGTGTGTGTGAACAGTGTGCAACAAAATATTAAATGCGGAGTTTAAAGGAGACAAATATTTTGTTGATGAAGTAGAAACTCAATTAAGAGAAAAACCACTTCAGGGCAGCCAAACCCAAGATATCCACTAATCAGAAGACAAAGCAAGTTACAAAGCAGTAGCACTCACATAACCCTGATGCAGTGGTCGTACCTTGAACTCTAACGTGTAACCCAACATGAACGCCTCCCAACCAGGTTTCCTACCTGAAGGGATCTTCAATGGAATCCTTTACCTTAGGGCCAACCCCTAAGATAGACTTCACAGCTGATCAAATCACACACTGGCAAAAGCTAGAGAGCTAGCAGATCTTCAATATCTCCATAAACACCCTTTCTACGCTATAAGGAATTCACTACTGAATTCTGTACATAATGCATACCTAGAGCCTCTTATTTATAGGCTTTAGAAGACCTAATTCTAGTCAGAATCGGAGTCTCTGGCACGCGCGTCCGGACGGCAGACTTGGGCATTCGGATGGTCAATTGTTTCCATGTCTGAAAAGCAATTCTGAAACTTCTCAAATTTTGGCAGGCCGTTCAGAAATTTATATTGTCCGTCCGGACAATCAAATTACATCATTTTTTGTTAGCTTTCCAATGACACTGATTTCGTCTCAATCCAATATTTGAGCAGAAAGTTATGATCAAAATATTGGAGGGTGTCCGGACGGCTTGACCAAGCGTCCAGACGGTTGTACTTCTACTGCACGTAATTACCATAATAAGGACTTGAGCGTCCAGACCGTGGAGTTTGACGTCCGGACGGTTGAACATCTTTTTCACGACTTCCTTAACAAGGATAGCGACCAGACGGGAACACACATCGTCCGGACGGTTGCAGCTGTCTTCCCATATTTGTGTTTGAGACAGTAACCCTATTACTTGTTGAACAATGAATGGCGTCCGGACGGTATTGTCAAGTCGTCCGGACGGATGCACTTGAATACTAGATTCTTCTCAAACTCTGAATAGTGGTAGGACGATTTGCCATTACGTCCGGACGGATGCAATCTTGAACAGTTCGAAGCTGCTGGACACAAAGGGACGTCCAGACAAAAAGTTCTCGTCGTCCGGACGGATGATGCTTTGACAAATGAGCGTCCGAATGGAATACCACATCGTCCAAACGGATGCAAGGGAACTGAATTGACTATTTTGAATTTTGCACAGAGTCTTCTTGAAGCTCATAACTGAAGTGTAGACTCTGAATAAAACAGCATCCCTATATAATAAGCATCATTACATAAAAGTGATTTTGTCCAACAGAATGCAGCCAACACAAAAACTAACAAATTTCCCATTTGGCCATTCTGGGACAAAAATCACTTAACCAGGTTCAGAATACATTTCCGGTCCAAAACTAACATATACTCCCCCTTTTTATCTCAAAGGGAGAAAGGGTAAAACAGAGTATGAGAAGGACCACAGTAATAAAATACTCCTCCTTAATGTCTCAACAGGACATGGGTAAACAGAGTAAATAAAATCCACAGACAAAAACGTTCTAAAATCCAAAACAATAGAAAATAGAGAAGAGTCTGTAAGTGGCCAAAAAGAAAGGAACAAAAATCCTCCAAGTATCAAATCATGTTAATCCACTGAAAGCAAGTAACGGAGTGAAATCCGTACAAAAAGCCGTATTTGTTCTACTTCGGCTTCTAGCTTTGGAAGCCAGAAACCATGGACTCAAAAACCTACAATCTCTTGATTTTGCAAAGCCTGAAACTAGTTATCCATAGATTGGCATCCTCTATGCAACTGGTCTGCAAGATAAATGAGGAGATTTACCACTGAACCTCTAACTGATACAGATCTGAGGGAATGCTTTGGAAGGCTCTGCTTGAGCTAGGGAAAAAACACATCTTAATCCTGAGACCTTTGGAATTTGAACATCCGACATCAACAACAGTTAGTTTTTCAAAGCATCCATCTGTCAGATATTGTGCTGGGAGCTGCTGGACAACATATTCCTGAAAAGATTTAAACAGAAATATTTCCAAAAATAACACCACAAAGAAATATTAGATCCTGTTAGTCCCAAAAAGAAAGTGGTATTATGACAGCTATCAATTGGATGCCCAAGTATTACAAAAGCAAGGATTACAAACCAAATGACCCAGATATATCAATATCAACCTAACACACAAATAGAATAGGATTTTCATGCACAATATCTCAAGAAAAAATTCTAATCACCTAATATTTCAATATTCTAAAAAGTACAAAAACTTAAAAGAACAAAGGAAGATACAGAAAATACCATGGAATGAGAAGAAATGTGCTGAGAATACCAAAATCTCAGGAGAAATCCGTGAGAAAAGCACACAACATGACATGATAAATCAATAAAAATGCAGAGATGTGTGTATGGTAGAGAAAAAGACGCAAGTCTTAAACCTATAGAGATCCTGTCCGGACTTGTCACTTAACTATCCAGAAGGCTACTGCTAGGTCAGCATACGGCAAGACTGTGCTCGTCCGAACGTAAGAATAGGTTCGTCTGGATGCTTTACACTGAAAATCTGAAACTGGAGAAAAATTTGCAGAAAAATATTTTTCCCTAAAGTTAGCTTCAGAACACGCATATATAATCAACTGATAATGCAGTCAAATAGCATTGCAAAAATTTGCAAAGATATAAATGCGAGTTAAGTATTCAATAAGAACAAATTTCACTGCAGATAGAAATTTTAAATAGATTACTTAACTCATGCAATGCGTGTGTGTGTGAAAGCTTTCTCAATAAGGTATGAAGTTCACTGAGATGACTTAAAGCAACCAGATTTTCTAAACAAGAGAGAAAATCAATGAAAGATCAGTCAAAAGTCAAACCTTATTATTTACTAGGGCCTAGCCACCCTTATCTGATACACTTCCCCCTAAAATGTAGCACCTAATTGTTTTTACTTATACCATGAAGGACAAGGTAAAATTTTACTTGCACCATGAAGGACAAGGCATAAAGCTAATTCAACCCAGAAGTAGTGAATATAAGCATATAGCACAGAAATCAGAAGAATTACTGCTTGTTTCTTGTTGGTACTGCAACCTAGAGAGAATGCTAGAATTTTTGGGCACTAGGTTCAACTAGTATGTTGGTCAATTTGACTATCTTATCAAAAACATCTCTCTCATTAGAATTTTCAGAAGCAAGAAATCGGAGAGGAAAATGATGTACCTTAAGGGAGCCTTGGATAGTGCACATTTTCATCGCATGAGGAAAGTAACTATCTAGCATTAAGATGCAACAGGAAAACTTAATAGATATCAGACATAAACTCTCAATCATATATAAGCATATTCAATTAATGCACAATGAACGGAGATATTAGGCAAAAACACATACAATATCTGAAAAGCTATCAAAAGAAAAAAAAATAAAATTCTGCATCTTCTCCCCCAATTTTTTATTTTTTTTGTTGAAACAAAAAAATTAAATAGAAAAACAACAAGGATATGCTTATGGAAAAGGAAATAACATCTAGTCCCAGCATGTAAGGTAAAATCAAACATATCCTCAGGGAGAGAGGTTTAGAAATACCAAGACCGAAAAGCTGCCACCAGACGTGCTTTAACTGTTATCCCCAAAAAAATATCTGCAGAAGTTTCTCAAGACAACAAGAGAAAATATGGGGATAGAACAAATGGTTCATCAAACAGAATGCAAGACACGAATATGATATGACATGATAGACTATGCAATGCAAACATACCTGACATGCACTAGGATTTAAGAACCAAAATCCTAGGCATGGTGAGACTTCACCTTTACTAGGTGAGTCCACTCCCCCTCAAGGGGTGAATGGTCTCATCATTCTTGACCAATACCTGCTTAACCCATGGAGATGGTTTGCGGGTTTTGTCCATGTTGGCCATATTCCTTAGCATACCTTGTATTAGGCTCAGCAATCCTTCATAACCATGGCTGCCATTTGGCTTTTGCGGCTTTCTATTGTAGCGCCTTGATTTGTTCTTTTTTGGTTTACCACTCTGGTTGGTAAGAACAAACTTTTACTGATGCCGTAGAGCTTGAAGAGCCATCGGTGGTATAGTGCCTGATGTAGCTCTTGTTGGCAGCTTCCTCTGAGCCTTCGACTTCTGGAGCTGTGGACATTTGGATCGGATGTGACCGGTGATGCCGCAGTGATGACAGGTAGGCATGCTTCTTTTGTATGAATGCTTCTTGACATTCTCTGTAGAATTATGATTAGCATTCTTACAAATAACATTACCCTTACCTTTTATATGTTTCCTATGAGGAGGGACATATTTAGATGAGGAAGAATCTTCAATTTCACTTTTCCTCAGAGCATCCTGCTTAGTCTAAGGCCTGTGGGATTTCAACAAATAACAATTTGGCCTAATATGACTAATCTTCCCACAATTATGACAAGTAGGGACAAACTTACCATGATCTTGTGTACCTGTATCTTTGGATTTTAGCTTCACACAATTATTCAAGTAAGAATTTTCAGAACAAGCTGCATCTACTATCACAGGCTTAATATCAACAGAATCTAATTCAGAATCAGAAGCATGTGAAGTAGAAGTACTTAATCAACAGTTAAACTAGGCTTGTTAGAAATATCTGAATGAATACACATCATGCTTTTCAAATTATCACTTGAGAATAATTTCAAGAGATTTTCAGATTCCTTAAATTTTTTTTTAAGTGTATCAATAACGTCAAATAGCATGGAATTCTCATATTTCAAAGAGTCAATCAACACATGTGATTCAGACAATTGTACAATCAAAGACACTTTTTCTTGCTTCACCATTTTGAGCTCTTTTGGAGAAATAATTTTATCGAATTTTGCAAAAAATTTAGAGAGCTCAATATCATAATTTTCTTCAGATAAATGAGAGAAATCCATGATAAAATGTGTAATAAAAAAAATAGAATTCACAAAGAGATAGAGATCACACTTAGGAATTAAATCATTTGAACAGAGTGTACCTGCTCTGAGACCAATTGAAAATTATTGGACTTTTAATTAACTGTGTGAGTGAACAATGTGCAACAAAATATTAAATGCGGAATTTAAAGGAGACAAATATTTTGTTGATGAAGTGGAAACTCAATTAAGAGAAAAACTACTTCGGGGCAGCCAAACCCAGGATATCCACTATTCAGAAGACAAAGTCAGTTACAAAGCAGAAGCACTCACATACCCCTGATGCAGTAGTCGTACCTTGAAATTTGACGTGTAACCCAACACAAACGCCTCCCAAGCAGGTCTCCTACCTGAAGATGTCTTCAATGTAATCCTTTACCTTAGGGCCAACCCCTAAGATAGACTTCACAGCAGATCAAATCACACACTGGCAAAAGCTAGAGAGCTAGCAGATCTTCAATATCTCTCTAAACACCCTCTTTAAGCTATAAGGAATTCACTACTGAATTCTGTACATAATGCATGCCTAGAGCCTCTTATTTATAGGCTTTAGAAGACCTAATTCTAATCAGAATCGGAGTCTCTGGCAAGCATGTCTGGACAGTCAACTGTTTCCGTGTCTGAAAAGCAATTCTGAAACTTCTCAAATTTTGGCAGGCTATCCGGACTCTTGATCTTTCCATCCGGAAGGTAGGCCGTTCGGACATTTCTATTGGCTGTCCGAGCCTTCAAATTACAGCATTTTTTTGTTAGCTTTCCAATGACACCGATTTCATCCCAATCCGATTTTTGAACAGAAAGTTATGATCAAAATACTTGAGGGTGTCCAGACGGCTTGACCGAGCGTCTGGACGGTTGGACTTCTACTGCACGTAATTACCATAATAAGGACTTGAGCGTCTGGACTGTGGAGTCTGACGTCCAGATGGTTGAACGTCTTCTGTACGACTTGCCTTAACAAGGATAGCATCCGTACGGTTGCATCTATCTTCCCATATCTGTGTCTAAGACAGAAACCCTATTACTTGTTGAACATTGAATGGCGTCCGGATGGTATTGTCATGTCGTCCGGACGAATGCACTTGAACGTTGGATTCTTCTTGAACTCTGAATAGTGGCAAGACGATTTGCCACTACGTCTGGATGGATGCAACCTTGAACAGTTTGAAGCTTCTGGACACAAAGGGACATTTGGACGGAAAGTTCTCGTCACCCGAACGAATGGTGCTTTGACAGATGAGCGTCTGGATGAAATATCACATCGTCCGGACGGATGCAAGGGAATTGAACTGACTATTTTGAATTCTACACAGAGTCTTCTTGAAGCTCATAACTGAAGTGTACTCTGAATAAAACAGCAACCCTGTATAATAAGCATCATTACATAAAAATGATTTCGTCCAATAGAATGCAGCCAATACAAAAACTAACAATGAGCATCAAAGAAATCCCTTTGCTACTCCAAGCTAGGAGTCTCCAAAATCTCTGAAAAAGGATCGGCTGAAATGGGAAGCACTGGAACATCGATGATGGAACTTGATAGCCCGAGCTCAATCTGAATGGTGTGCCCTTGAATAGTAGTCTGAAGTATGATCCCACGAACATCATCCTAAACAACCTCTAAGTGCCCATAAAAATCACGTACAAGCCTGGGATACACTTGACATGCACAATTGTAAAGGTATCCCCAGTGATTTGCCTCGATTATCTAAGCAATGAAATCCATAGGAGCCACTATAATGTCAGCTCTGACTACGTTCCTCTCTGGGATCGTTTGTTCTCCACTTTAGCCCTGGTGGCAGCCATTCCTTCTTCTGTCCTTTATCACACCCTGCGCTAAGAGCTACTAGAAGACATTTTTTAGAAACAAAATGCAAAGAAAATATTTCCAAGAATACCAAAAAAAATGTCAAATCCTATTAGTTAAAAAAAAAAAAAAAAAAAATGAGCATTATAACAGCAGTAAAATGGACTTCCCAAAAATTACATAAGATGCAATAAATATCCCAAATCAATACAGAAGATAAAATTCAACCTCAGCAGCAGCAATTTGATGCATTATTTAACTCAACAAAAATATTCCACAATAAATCATAATATTCTAACAGTAAATAAAAACTGAAAAAGAACAAGAGAAATGACAAAGTACCTGGAATGAAGAGAAAATGCAGAAAATGACAAAAGAAGATGAGAACTCGTGAAAAAGCACAAGAAAACAGCACAAAACGCCAAGAAAACAAAGAGAAAAAGTGAAATCAAGAGGTTGTATGGTGGCAAGGAGAAAAGAGATGCGATTCTTAACCTATAGGGTACTTGTCCGGACATGTCACTTACTCATCCAGACGGCTACAGCCATGCTAGTACTCGGCAAGACCGCGTACGTCTGGATGTCTAAGCCACATGCGTCTAGACGCAAGAGTAGGTCCGTCCAGATGTTTCACGCTAAAAAACTAAAACTAGTGAAAAATTTGCAGAAAAAATATTTTTTCTAAAGTTAGCTTCAGAACACACATGTATAATCGGTCGATAAGGCAGTCAAATAGCATTTCAAAAATATACAAAGATATAATTGAGAGTTAAGTATTCAATAAGCATAAATTTCCCTGCGGATAGAAAATTTAAATAGATTACTCAACTCATGCAATGCGTGTGTGTGTGTGAAAGCTTTCTCAATAAGGTATGATGTTTGCTGATATGATTTAAAGCAACTAAATTTTCTAAACAAGAGAGAAAATCAAAGATAGATCAATCAAAAGTCAAACCTTATTTTACTTGGGCTTAGACACCCTCATCTGATACACTCCCCCTATAATGCAGCACTTTTCTTTAACTTAGTCTTTTAGTGATCGTCTATTTCCACAATGAATTGGTCACTGACTATTTCTATAGGGACAAGTTTAAGAATAGATTTATAGCACAATAAGCAGTGGGTCATTTTGATTATCCATAATTTTTTAAATTGAAATGCTTTTTATTACTTGGTGCTGCAACCTAAAAAGAATGCCAGAATTTATGGGTTCTAGGTTCAACTAGCAAGTTGGTCAATTTGATCATCTTAGCAAAAAAAATCTCTCTCACCAGAATTTTTAGAAGCTAAAAATTAAGGAGTAAAAAAAAAAAATTACCTTAGGGGAGCTTTGGATAGTGCACAATTTTTCATCGCATAAGAAAAGTAACTAAACTCTTAATCATATGTAAGCATATTCAAGTAATGCACAATCAACTAAGATATCAGGCAAAAAGATATGCAATATCTGAAAAGCTATTAAAAGAAAAGATAAAAATTTATGCATCTTCTCCCCCAATTTTTTTATTTAAAAAACAATGACAAAAACAACAAAAACATGCTCTAAGTTAATGAACTAGAATCTAAACCGAACATGTGTGTTAAGATCAAACCTATACTCAAGGAGAGATATTCAGAATTACCGAGACAGAAAAGCAGCCTCCCGACGTGCTTTTTCTGTCATCCCTAAATAGTACCTGCAGAAGTTTCTCAAAAACAATAAGAAAAAATATGGGGATAAAACAAATATGGTTCCTAGACTGCAAGGCAAAAAAAAATATGTCAAGGACAAACCAATGCAATGCAATCAAACCTGATATACTCTAGGATTATGATCCAAATCCTAGGCATGTGTAACTTCACAATCTAGGTGAGTCCACTCAGGTAGTGAATGGCTTCATTGTTTCAGACCCATACCTGCCTTACCGGTGGTGGTTGTTGACAGATTTTCAATTGGTTGTTCATCCATCTTATCATGCAGTACATCAAAATAGGCAACTCCTTATAAAATTGGTGCTTTCAGACTTTTGCGACTTCTTCATGTAGTGCCTTGATTTGTTTGTCTTGGATTTGCCATTTTGATTGGCAGGAACAAATCGCTGCTGTTGCCGCTGATGCTGTGGAGCTTGATGCCATGGAGTAGTGTCGTATGTAGCTTGTCTTGGCAACTTCTTCTTGACCTTCAATCTCTAAGCCTTGAGAAGGGAACACTAAGGTCGGCTGTGACCACTTAAACCACAGTGGTGGCATATAGGAGGCCTTCTTTTGGTAGGAGGCTTTTGAGTGGCCTTTGCAACAGTCGGAACATCTCCACCAATTACTTCATTTTCCTTTATCCACACAATTGGTTGGAGGCTCGGGGACAATGGGATTGACAAACACAGTCTTTGAAGTAGAGGGGATATCATAGGTAGAAACTACATACCCGAGTTCGGTCTTGTCGGTTGGGCTTTTCTGAATTGATAACATATAAGTCAGTTTCTCATTAGTGACCCTCTCCAACTGTAGATGTGTCTCCAACAACTTCTCCTCTAGATCCTGAATCTTGAGCAGTAAGGAACTCTTCTCAATCTGCAGACTGTTCAGCTCCTGCACATGCTGTTGGCGTGTCTCCCTTAATTCCAAGTACGTTACATAGAGGACTTTATAGGCCTCCTTGAGTTCTTCCCCGTCTTCGTCACTGTTTACTAAGTAGTAGGATTGGGAATCCTTCTGGTCTTCATGTGGAGCCACAAAGGCTAGAAATTTTTGATCTTGAGCAGGAGTTTCTTCTTCTTCTTCTAACTCATCACTGAGAGTCGCATTGTTGGCCTTCCCTTTAGCCTGCTTGAGATTCCTGTAGTCAGCCCGAATATGCCCAAAGCCTGAGCATTCAAAACATCAGGGACCTCTTGGATCCTTCTTCTCATCTTCTTCTGGCTCGGATTCTCTAAGGGCCTTCTTTAGTCTTTCGGTGAACTTCTTCATCAGTCTCCTGAAGTTCTTGGCTAGCATTACCAATGCTTCTTCTTCATTATCAAAATCTTCCTCAAATGAGACTCTGGCTTTTTTCTTAGAAGCCTTGAGGGCAATTGTCTTTGCCTTATTACTTGGAGGCAGGGAATACTCATAAGTTTGAAGAGCTCCCACCAACTCTTCAATCTCCATCTCATCTTGATCCTTGCTTTCTTCAACTCATCACTGAGAGTCGCATTGTTGGCCTTCCCTTTAGCCTGCTTGAGATTCCCGTAGTCAGCCCGAATATGCCCAAAGCCTGAGCATTCAAAACATCAGGGACCTCTTGGATCCTTCTTCTCATCTTCTTTAGGCTCAGATTCTCTAAGGGCCTTCTTTAGTCTTTCGGTGAACTTCTTCATCAGTCTCCTGAAGTTCTTGGCTAGCATTACCAATGCTTCTTCTTCATTATCAAAATCTTCCTCAAATGAGACTCTGGCTTTTTTCTTAGAAGCCTTGAGGGCAATTGTCTTTGCCTTATTACTTGGAGGCAGGGAATACTCATAAGTTTGAAGAGCTCCCACCAACTCTTCAATCTCCATCTCATCTTGATCCTTGCTTTCTTCAACTCATCACTGAGAGTCGCATTGTTGGCCTTCCCTTTAGCCTGCTTGAGATTCCCGTAGTCAGCCCGAATATGCCCAAAGCCTGAGCATTCAAAACATCAGGGACCTCTTGGATCCTTCTTCTCATCTTCTTTAGGCTCAGATTCTCTAAGGGCCTTCTTTAGTCTTTCGGTGAACTTCTTCATCAGTCTCCTGAAGTTCTTGGCTAGCATTACCAATGCTTCTTCTTCATTATCAAAATCTTCCTCAAATGAGACTCTGGCTTTTTTCTTAGAAGCCTTGAGGGCAATTGTCTTTGCCTTATTACTTGGAGGCAGGGAATACTCATAAGTTTGAAGAGCTCCCACCAACTCTTCAATCTCCATCTCATCTTGATCCTTGCTTTCTTCAATGGTAGTTACTTTTATTCTGAAACGCTCAAACAAAGATCTTAGAATTTTTCTGATGAGTTTTACATCCAAGATTGTCTTCCTGAGACTCATCATCGAGTTTCTCAGGTCGCTGATCTTAGTGTAAAACTCCCCGAATGTCCCTTCTTCAAGCATCTTAATTTCTTCAAATCTAGAAATCAATATCTGGAGCTTGGCAAATTTAACAAGTTTTGTGACCACATATGTTGTTTCTAAGATTTGCCATACTTCTTAAGCAGATTCATAGTTTGAAATTCTTGCGAATTCAGAAGGAGAAAGAGATTGACATAGAGCATGGAGGGCTTTATCATTGGCAAGTCATGTGTTTTTTTGAGTAATTGGCTCGACAACTTTAGCCTCTAGCTTAGTCCAACCAGATTCTACAATCTGCCAAACATCAAATGGATTTTAAAAAGAAACATATACGAGCTTTCCAATAGCCATAATTCGTGCCATCAAAGGGAGGAATAGAATTAAGATTTTGAGACATAGTAAAAATAAAGTAGAAGTCAAAAAGATCACACTCAAGAAATTAATCTAAACAGAGTGTACCAAGCTTTGATACCAATTGAAAAATAAATAGACTTCTAAATTACAGTGTGTGTGTGTGTGTGTGTGTGTGTGAACAACGTGTAACAAAATATCAAAAGTGCGAAATTTAAATTTGACAGATATTTTGTTAACGAAGTGGAAACTCAATTAAGAGAAAAACTACTCTGGGGCAGCCAAAACTAGGAATTTCGTTATTCAGAAGACAAAGCTAGTAACAAGAGAATAATACTCACACACCCTTATGCAGCGATCGTATCTTGCACTCTGACACGTAACCCAATGTGAACACCTCCCAACCAAGTCATCTACTTGAAGGGGTCTTCACTAGATCCCTTTAGCTTAGGCTCCTCCCTAAGTTAGACTTCACACGGACAACAACTAGAGAGGTAGCAGATCTTCACAATATTTCCCTAAACATCCTCTCTAAGCTATAGAGAATTCAATACCTAATTCTCTAAATAATACATGCCTATAGAAGACCTCAATTGAGTCTGTCTTTGATTTCTCTAGGCTGCATCCAGACGGAAGCATAGAGCGTCCAGACGGTGAACTGTGCAACCACCTTTCTATAATGCTCTTCACGCGTTTCCATATTAAGGCCACGTCCGGACGGTGTTGCCCTAGAGTCTGGATGGTTGCAAATTGTCTGCACGTAATTTCCTTATCAAGGACTACGTCCGGACAGTGTTACCTTGTCGTCTGAACGGATGCAAGTTGTCTTCCCAATCCATGTCTGCAAAGGAAAACTGGAATCTTCTCGAACTCTATAGAGCATCCTGACGTGTTGCCATGACATCCGAACGAATGCACACTAGAGCTGTTCAGAAGCTTCTGACACTGATGGACGTCCAGATGCATGATTGGGCCATCCTAACGGAAACAAAGGATCCGACCTTTTCTGAGTTGGAATCTGCACAAAATCTTCTTGGAACACTGAAATAGCCTTCTTGAAGCTTATGACACTGAAACTTGTCATAATAAAGCTTTTCCCATATTAGAGAAATAAACTCTAATAAACTGGAGATTATGAATAATACGGCATCCCTATTTAAAACAGCAACATAACATAATAATGATTTTGTCAATAGAATGTAGCCAGCAAAACTAACAACAGTGTTGACATGTACAATAGGGCTTATAACCCAATGCCAAGTGAAGATCAATGGGTCTAGATCGGACAAGATGAAATAAACCCACCTATTTACAAAGCTGCACCAGGTAGGCCTAAGGAGTTGAGGAAAGGGGGTCTTGATGAGCCGAGGAATACATACTGTATTAGAAAGGGTGGGGTAAATGTGAGATGTTCAAATTGCAGGGAGGTTGGCCATAAAAGTAGGACTTGCCCAGGGAGGAAGAAGGTATCCACTTCAAGTAAGGGTGTAAACGAGCCAATCCAGAGCAGGTATTGGTTGTTCGGGATCGGCTCGTCTAATTTTTCTCTAGTTCGAGCTTGAACTCGAGCTTAACACGAGCCTTATTTTTGTGTTCGAGCTCGGCTCGCCAAGGTGGATCTCTGTGCGAACTCGAGCTCGATCATACTGACCGATCTCGAGTTCAAGTACTCGGTTCGAGTTGGAGCATTTTAAGCTTAGAAAAAATCAAGTAAAAAAATAAACAAATTTTATTAATTAATTTCTCCAAATAACATAACATAAATTTGCCTAATGAAATCAGGATCTGGTGCACGATGTGGCGCTCCTTGATGGAGGTAGATTTGCTCCAATGACTTTATCTTTATGGCTTTCATGAGACGCCCCAACTTCATCACTAGCACCCACTTCTATAATGAAATTCATAGTAGCATTCGACAATGGAGATCTTAGTAGCTACCCAAGGGCCAAGGAGTTATGAGTAAGGAGAAATTTTTCATCAAAAAAAAAAAGTAAGGAGAAATTCATGGGGTGTTTGTGTGAATGAAATATTAGATATAGAAGCAAGATAAGGGGAGAGGGAAGAACATAATAATGAGATAAGAAAATGGGAAATTGTTGGTCTGGAGCGGATTGGAGAGTTGGAGAAGATATTGAGAGCATCCCAACAAGTGAGTTTGTGACTGTTTGGGACGTATGGCTGATGGGTGGTTGTGTAAATGAGGGGAATTGATTACAGCTGTATGCAATTATCTTGCAACAAATGGCTCAGATTCATCAACATAAGATCGCACAGCCCAGAAAATTAAGGAAATGAGATGTTTTTATGGAGCAGCATGCGTGAATTATGAAGTGGTTTACCGTGCCAACTGCCGAGCTATCAGCTTCACTGCATCAGTGCGTCAGGTTGTCAAGACTCAAAACCTTGGGAAAGCAAGCAGGCCAAACAAGCGTGAGTCGTCACGCTGTAGTGAGGAAAAGACTCAAAGATTTTGAACTTTTAGTTTTTTAGTGAAAAACTTTTGGTTAGCGTCATTGCATGATGGCTTTTGTCATGCTTGATAAGAATTTATTTTTCATGTTTGGCAGGTGAGAATTTTGAGTCCATCGAAATAAAAATAAAATAAAATAATTAATTAATTAAAGTGAGAACTTATCCATTTCCATGTTCATTGACTTCCTTGTTTTTGCTTTCCTTTGGGGATATGGATCGTTTGGGTTGTTTCAGGTTTTTTTTTTTTTTTTTTTTTTTTTTTTTTTTTTTTTTTTTTTCTGCGCTCTATGTAATGTAGGTACAAAAAAACATAATAATAATAAAAAAAAAATTTCTAAAATTTTAAATGTTCAAAAATCTTCTCAAATATAAGTTCTTGTATTTATATTACTGTTAACTTGTCAAATAAAAAAATATTGCAGTATCTATTAAAAAAAAAGGGGTAATTATCTTTTCCCCCCATGAACTACCAAAAATTGCGCGATGCCCCCATGAACTACCAACTCAACCAAAATAGAGCATTCAACTACCAAAGACAACCATTTTCCCCCATTCCATCAGTCAAAGAGGTTAAAATAAACGGTCAAATGGTCACATGACCGTCACACGCCGTTTTACCCTCATTTTCTTCCTCTTTTCCCCCCATGAACTACGATAATCTTCCAACATGCCCCCATGTAAAACGGCACATGACCCGTTGACTGTTTGTTTTAACCCCTCTAACTGACGGAAGGGGGGAAATAGTTGTCTTTGGTAGTTGAATGCTCTATTTTGGTCGAGTTGGCAGTTCATGGGGGCATCGCACATTTTTTGATAGTTCATGGGGGGGAAAAGGTAATTACCCAAAAAAAAAACTATTGCAGTATGGTTCATGCATTTTATTTAGTATGACTAACTTTTAGCATTCTTCTTTAGCATATAATTCATACACTTTTTATTTAGAGGAATAAGATAAAATATTGAGTAGAGTTAGAGATGCTAAATTTTTACTATAAATATATATCAAGTCAAGCTCGAAGAATTATTATTCATTTACTAAAATATTAATTATACAAGATTTTAAGTATTGGCTTGGAATTTTGACTCCCTCTTTTTAAATAAAATGCTATAATTTTTGAACTTGTAACCCACAATGAAAAGTAAACAGCTGTGATTGAAGATAAAATAATCGCACGGTTTAGAACTTCCCAAATAAAAGCATATTAAAAATTATATAAAAAAATAGAAAATTAAAATCAACAGTATATAATTAATAAATATATAATTTAATAAAAAAATTGAAACTCATAAAAACACACCATTTCAACTTTAAAATAAAAAAAAAAAATGTTTATATAATTAGTAAATTAGACACTTAATAATAAATTTAATAAATATAAAAACCCACCAACCACTGTTTCAACTTAAGAAAAAGAAAAAAAAAAAGAAAAAAAAAAAAAAAAAAAAAAAACTGTTTATATAATTAGCATTTAATAATAAATTAAAATGAGGTATATTATTTGCACAAAAATTCTACACAAAATGTCGTGTACAATATATGTGCAAATAACATAAAAGTTAGTAAGATCAAGCTGCATGCAACTAGGAGAAAAAATAAATACTGGTTATTATGTGAATTTGGTCAATCTCATTCTCATATTTGCATTTTTCAAGCTCTTTTAAAATTTTAAGATTCCAGTACTGTTAGTTTGTGATTGGCTACATTCTGTTGGACATAATCACTTCTATGAAATGTTGCTTTTTAATCAGGGATGTCGTTTATATTCAGAGTCTACATGTCGGTTATGTGCTTCAAGAAGTTTCTGTAAGGAATTCAAGATAACGAAGTCAGATCCCTTGCATCCATCCGGATGACGTGGTTATTCTATCCAGACTCCTATCAGTGTCCAAAAGCTTTGAACTGTTCAAGGTTGCATCCGTTCGGACGTCTCCGCAACACATCCGGATGCCATTCAGTGTTCAACAAGTAAATGGATTTCCTTCCCAGACACAGATATGGGAAGACAGCCGCAACCATTCGGACAATAGGTCTACACCGTCTGGACGCTATCCTTGATAAGGCAAGACATGGAGAAGATTTGCAACCGTTCAGGCGACAGGTCTACACCGTCCGGACGTGGCCCTATTTAGGAAAGAATATCAGCGCTTTTGGAAAGCCGGTTCCACAGTTATCCTTCTAGACGCTCTCAGCTACCATCCGGACGCCGCCTAGAGAAAATCGTTTCAGACTCAATTTAGGTCTTTTGTAGCCTATTAATATAGGCCTCTAGGCATGTTGTTAGTATTTTATGTTGGCTACATTCTGGATGACAAAAAATACTTTATGTAATGGTTGCAAATTAATAGGATGATCGGTCCTTATTCAGAGTCTTCATGTATAAAGATAGTGTTCATTTCAAAGCATGTGACTGATCACAAGTTTCTAGAAGATGTCCATTAAGATCCCTTACAAAGTCCAAGCCAAATCAACCGGTTCCTATACAACCGTCCGGACGAGCCTTTGAAGGAGTCTGGACTCCCCGCAGTGTCTAGCAGATTACGTCGAACATGTTCGGACGACAGAGCAACACCGTCTGGACGTTAGGTCAATCATTGTTCAACACGGAGTTGGATTTCAGAAGTCAACACTGTTAGGGAAGTCTCTGCAAGCCCTTCGGACGTCATGGCAACACGTCCGACAACCGTCGAGCATTTCAGAATATTCCAATGTTCCGTTCGAATGCAAAAAGAAGTTATAGGAAAGACCGTCCAGATGCTCGGCCAAGCCGTCCGGACATGGACCTTATAAGGATAAAATTATGCTGTTTCTGAAAGACAATCGCAGAAGACCGTCTGGACATGGCTAACTTCCGTCCGGACGATTGAAAGCTAGAGTCCGAATCTCAGTAGATTTAGTTTTCTGTAAGCCTATAAATAGATGGCCCTAGGCTTGTAAATTGTACAGAATTCGGTATTGAATTCTCTTAGCTTTGAGAGGGTGTTTAGGGAGAATCAAAGATCAGCCTGCTCTCAAGCCGTTGCCGGTGTGTGTTCAACAGTTCGTGTGAAGTCTATTTTAGGGGTCAGCCCTAAGGTAAAGGAATCCATCAAAAACCCCTTCAGGTAGGAGATCTGGTTGGGAAGCGTTCACGATAGGATTCGTGTCAAAGTTAAAGGTATGGCTACTACATAAGGGTATGTGAGTACGAGTGTCTTGTAACTAGCTTTGTTTTTGGATAGTGGAGTTCCTGGGTTTGGCTGCCCCAGAGTGGTTTTTGTCTTCACAGAGTTTCCACGTCGTAACAAATATCTTGTCTTATATAAATTCCGCATTTAAGATATTTTGTTGCACACAAACACACACACTTGGTTAAATTAGAAGTCAATATTTATTTTCACATGTAATTGGTAAGAATTCGGTATTGATTTCCTTAGAGCTTAGAGAGTATAATTAGGAGTTATTGTGCTGATCAGTTTGCTCTCAAGCCATTGTCAAAGTGTTGTTGATGTGCTCATGTTGAAGTCTATCTTAGAGAGGAGTCCTAAGGTAAAGGAATCCATTGAAGAGCCCTTCAAGTAGGTGACTTGGTTGGGAAGTATTCACGTTGGGTTACGTGTTAGAGTGCAAGATACGATCGCTGTATAAGGGTATGTGAGTGTTACTGTCTTGTTAATAGCTGTGTCTTCTGAATAGTGAATTTCCTGGGTTTAGCTGTTCCGGAGTGGTTTTTCTCTTAATTGAGTTTTCACTTCGTTAACAAAATATTTGTATCATTTAAATTCTGTATTTACAATATTTTGTACACGTTGCACACTCACACAGTTAAATTAGAAGTTTATTTATTTTTCAAATACTTACAAGTGGATTTGGTCAATACTTACATACTTAATATATATAGATATAATGATCATATCATATGATCTAAGCATTATCATATAAGCAAAAACAAAAATGTATTATCATTTGATTTTTGGCACTAAAAAAAAATAAAATAATAGTCAATATAAATACTAACTAACATATATTAAGTAAAAACATTAACAATGATAATTATTATATTATCATATGATTCATATGGTCAATGATCATATAGATATTTTTAGAATTTTATGTTGGCAACATTCTGGTTGACAAAAACATTTTATGTAGCAGTTTCATTTTAAGCAGGTTTATCGGTTTTATTCAAAGTCTTCAAGTTATATGGATAGTATTCATTTCAAGCCATATGACTGGTCACAAGTTTCTAGAAGATGTCCATGAGGATTCTATGCAATTTCCAAGTTAGATCAACCGGTTCCTATGCAACCTGAAAAATTAAATGGACTACTAAATTTAACAGTGTGTGTGAACAGTGTGCAACAAAATATTAAATGCGGAATTAAAGGAGACAAATATTTTGTTGACGAAGTGGAAACTCAATTAAGAGAAAAACCACTCCGGGGCAGCCAAACCCAGGATATCCACTATTCAGAAGATGTTGTGAGTTTTAATGAGTACTCACAAGCGCACAAATCGTTTGCAATATAGTGTGTGCAAGTGCGAGGTCGAATCCACTGGGAAATGGTTAAAAATTAGTGTCTTGTTTAATCAACCTCATTTTAACCTAGTTCCAAAGGTTTGAGGGTTGAACAAGAACAAAAACACTTAGCAAAGAGATGAAGTAAAATATGCAAATAAAAAGGAACTAAGGCTAAGGAATCTACCAAACCAAATCCAACAACTCACACTCTTGGTTCCCACTTGAACACCCAAAGAACATTAAGCTTTGGATGTCATTCAAATTTCTTAACCACAAACTCTAAAACCATTAAATGAATCCAACTCAAAGATAAATCACAAAGAGTACCCATTTGAAATCAAATCATCCAATGTATCCATTCAATGAACAAATCACAATGAATATCATCATTCAAACCGATAAAACAATGTATCCATCGGTTGAAACACATTAAATGTCCTATATCTACCACCAACCACATTCATTGCAAAAGATAAAGCATTAAATGAATGGACCTTGAACAACAAATATGATACAGCATTAAATGTGCAAGTAGTATAACAAAAGTGTGAGTGTCATCAATCCTCAACCTTAGTTGAGGTTACTAGCCTTCCATGACTAAGAACACCACAAGAAAATGAAGAACAACATGGAAATAAAAGAAAAGCTTTACAAAGAGAAAGTGTCTAAGAACAAAAGCTACTGGAAAACACTATGAAGTGGACGAAATTAATCCTATCTACTGCTCTCTGAACTCTCACAAAAAAGAGGCATGGCTATGGCTTTATAGAACGAAATTAGGGCTAGAAACCGATGTAAAATGACTCCTCTAACCCCCTCTAGGGTTCCTCTCTTGCTAGAGACAACCAAGGTAACGAAACCAGCGTGTTCTACTGCGAAAATCAGAGGGAAAACTGCTTTTTGTCATGGAGACGCTCCTGATTGGGTGTTCTCGCGCTTCTGCAAAAGTAAGTTCTGGGAAATTTCGATTGATCGACTTTTATTCGATCGATCAACTTCGGACATAATTTCGATCGATCGACTTTTAAGTTCGATCGATCGATTTTTCAGGACTTCTGAATTTCCAAGTATTTCCACATGAAATTATGCCATTCCTCTCTTATTGACCTATAAAACACAAAAACTAACAAAAATATCAGAAAATAGCACGACTAAAGGTCTAACTAATGTAAATCAAGGGGTCCAAATATACAATATTTGGCACTCATCAGAAGACAAGACTAGATATAAAGCAGTAACACTCACATACCCCTGATGCAGTGGTCGTACATTGCTCTCTAACGTGTAACCCAACACGAACGCCTCCCAACCAGGTCTCCTACCTGAAGGGGTCTTCAATGGAATCTTTTACCTTAGGGCCGACCCCTAAGATAGACTTCACAGCTGATCAAATCACACACTTGGCAAAGCTAGGGAACTAGCAGATCTTCAATATCTCCATAAACACCCTCTCTAAGCTGTAAGGAATTCACCACCGAATTCTATGTTGAAAGCATGTCTCAAGCCTCTTATTTATAGGCTTTGGAAACCCAAAATAGAGTCAAAAATGGAGTCTGAGGCAGGCGCGTCCGGACAGGAGCCTTGGGCCGTCCGGACGGGCCAAGTTTTTCTTGTCCGAAAAGTAATTCTGGAATTTTCCGCAGGGCCGTCCGGATGGGAAAATGTTTCCTTCCGGATGGAGGTCGTCCGGATGTTAGTAATAGCCGTCCAAGCACTCAATTTACATAACTCTTTCTTAGCTTTCCAACGACGCCAATTTTGTCCCAATCCGATATTTGAGTAAAGCGTTATGACCAAAATACCCGAGGGTGTCCGGATGGCTTGACCGAGTATCTGGACGGTCAACTGCAACCACCTTTACAAAGTAGCACTGAAAGCTTCCATAACAAGGCCGCGTCTGGACGGTGTTGCCCTAGCGTCCGGAAGGTTGCACTTCGGCTGTATGTAATTGCCATAATAAGGCTTGGAGCATCCGGACCAGGAGGATGGTCGTCCGGACGGTTGAATTGGTGCACGCAATTTCCATATATGAAGCTTGATCGTCCGGACCATGAAGGCTCATGTCCGGACGGTAGCAGCTATCTTCCCATAACTATGTCTTGAGGTAGAAACCCTAATGCTTGTCAAACACTGAATCGCGTCTAGACGGATGCACTGAAACACTGGGATCTTCTCAAACTCAAAAGAGCATCTGGACGATTTGCCATTACGTCTGGAAGATGCAAACTTGAACTGTTTGAAGCTTCTAGACACTGATGGGCATCCAGACGGAAAGATCTCGTCGTCCGAACAGATATTGCTGACTGATGAGCGTCCAGATGGAATACCACGTCCTCCGGACGGCTGACAAGGAACCGAAATAAATTTCCTTGAACATTAGATAGGATAAAGTAGCATCCCTGTGAAAGCAGCAACATTACATAGAAGTGATTTTGTCCAACAGAATGCAGCCAACACAAAAACTAACAAACTCCCCCTTTGGCAATTCTGGGACAAAAATCACTTGACCGGTTAAAAATACAATGCCAATCCAAAACAAAAATTACTCCCCCCCCCTTTTGTCACAAAGGGACAAAGGGTAAAACAGAGTAATGAGAAAAAACACACAACAATTACTCCCCCTCAATGTCTCAGAAGTACAAGGGTAAACAGAGTAATAATATCCACAGACAAAAACTTTCTAAAATCCAAAACAATAGGAGAATAGAGAAAAGTCTGCAAGTGGTCCAAAAGAGAGGAACATAAATCCTCCAAGTATCAAATCCTGTTGATCCACTGAAATCAATTAACGGAGAGAAATCAGTATAAAAAGCTGGATTTGAACTATTTCGGCTTCTAGTTCAGGAAGCCGAGAACCACAGACGGAAAACCTTCAATCTCTTGATTTTGTAAAGCCTAAAACTGGTTATCCGCAGATTGACATCCTCTAAGCAACTGGTCTACAAGATAAATGAGGAGATTCACCACTAAACCTCTAACTGATACAGATCTGAGGGAATGCTATGGAAGGCTCTGTATGAGCTAGGGGAAAGCCCATCTTAATCCTGAGACCTTTGGAATTTTGAACATCGGACTTCAACTACAGTCAGTTTTCCAAAGGATCCATCTGTCAGATATTATGCCGGGAGCTGCTGGACAACATATTCCTGAAAAGATTTAAACAGAAATATTTCCAAAAATAACACCACAAAGAAATATTAGATCTTGTTAGTCCCAAAAAGAAAGTGGTATTATGACAGTTGTAATTGGATGCCCAAGAATTACACAAACAAAGATCGCAATCCAAATGACCCAGATATACCAATATCAACCCAACACACAGACAGGATTTTCATGCACAAAAAATATCCCAATCAACAAATATACCAATATTCTAAAAGCACAAAGACTAAAAAGAATAATGAAAGACACAATGAAGATCATGGAATGAGAACAATTGTGCAAAGAATGCCAAAGTCTCGGGAGAAATCCACGAGAAAAACACACAACATGCCATGATAAATCAATAAAAATGCAAAGATGTATGTATGGCAGAAAAAGAGACGAAAGTCTTAAGGCTGCGCTTGTCTGGACGTAAGAATAGGTCTGTCTGAATACTTCACACTTGAAAATCTGAAACTTGAGGAAAATATGCAGAAAAATATTTTTCCCAAAAGTTAGCTTCAGAACACGCATGTATAATCAACTGATAAAGCAGTCAAATAGCATTGCAAAAATATACAAAGATATAAATGAGAGTTAAGTATTCAATAAGCACAAATTTCCCTGTAGATAGAAATTTTAAATAGATTACTCAACTCATGCAATGCGTGTGTGTGTGAAGACTTTCTCAATAAGGTATGAAATTCACTGATATGACAAAAAGCAACCTGATTTTCCAAACAAGAGAGAAAATTTGTGACAGATTAGCCAAAAGTCAAACCTTATAACTTACTAAGGCCTAGCCACCCTCATCTGATACACTCCCCCTGAGATGCAGCACCTAATTGTTTTACTTGTACCATGAAGGACAAGTAAATTTTTTACTTGCACGTATAGGGCAAGGCATATAGCAAATTCAACACATAAGCAGTGAATATACAATTTAAAATGCATAATTCATATGATTTACTGCTTGATTCTTATGGTGCTGCAATCTAGAGGGAATACCTGAATTTTTAGGTTCTAGGTTCAACTAGCATGTGGTCAATTTGGCCATCTTATCAAAACCTCTTCTCTTATCTAGAATTTCTAGAAGCAAAAAGTCAGAGAAGGAAAAGATGTACCTTAGGGGAGTCTTAGATAGTGCACATTTCCATCGCATGAGGAAAGTAACTATCTATCATTAAGATGCAACAGAAAAACTTAGCGGATATCATGCATAAACTCTCAATCATATATAAGCATATTTAATCAATGCATAATGAACTGAGATATCAGGCAAAAACACATGCAATATCTGAAAAGCTATTAAGAGAAAAATAAAATTCTGCATCTTCTCCCCAATTTTTTATTTTTATTTTTTGTTGAAAACCAATAAACAGAAAAACAAAGACATGCTTATGGAAAAGGAAATGACATATAATCCCATCATGTAAGGTAAAGCCAAACCTGTCCTCATGGAGAGAGGTTTAGAAATACCAAGACAGATATTTCTCAAGACAACAAGAGAAAATATAGGGGATAAAATAAATAGTTCCTTAAACAGAATGCAAGGCATGATAAAGATATAACAAGATAGACAGTGCAATGCAAACATACCTGACATGCACTAGGATTTAGGAACAACAATCCTAGGCATGGGAGACTTCACCTTTACTAGGTGAGTCCACTCCCCCTCAAGGGGTGAATAGTCTCATCCTTCTTGATCCATACATGCTTAACCCGTGGAGATGGTTTGCGGGTCATGTCCATATTGGCCATACTCCTTAGCATATCTTGCATCAGGCTTAGCAACCCTTCATAGCCATGTTTGCTAGTGGGCTTCTGTGGCTTCCTCTTGTAGCGTCTTGATTTGTTCTTCTTTGATTTGCCACTCTGATAGGCAGAAACAAACTATTGCTGATGCCGTGAAGCCTGAAGTGCCGTAGGAGGTAGAGTGTCTGATGTAGCTCTTGTTGGCAACTTCCTCTGAACCTTTAACTTCTGGAGCTGTGGACATTCGGATCGGATGTGACCGGTGATGCCGCAGTGATGACAGGTGGGCAAGCTTCTTTTGTTTGAATGCTTCTTGACATTCTCTGCAAAATTATGGTTAGCATTCTTACAAAAAACATTGTCCTTACCTTTTATATGTCTCCTATGCGGAGGGACATATTTTGTTAAGGAAGAATCTTCAACTTCACTTTTCCTCAAAGCATCCTGCTTAATCCAAGGCCTGTGGGATTTCAACAAATAACAATTTGGCCTAATATGACCAATTTTCCCACAATTATGACAAGTGGGAACAAACTTACCACGTGTTCCTAATTCCTTAAACATGGGCATCACACAATTATTCAAGCAAGAATTATCCAAACAAGCAGTGTCTACTATCACAGGCTTAATAATAATGGTATCTAATTCAGAATCAGAGGCATGTGAAGTAGAAGCACTCAAATCATCAACAATTAAACCAGGCTTGTTAGGAATATCTGAATGAATACAAAACATTCTCTTTAAATTATCACTAGAGATTTTTTTCAAGAGATCTTCAAATTCTTTTAATTTATTCTCAAGTTTATCAATAATGTCAAATAGCATGGTATTCTTAGATTTCAAAGAGTCAATCGAAGCATGTGATTTAGACAACTGAACAATCAAAGACTCTTTTTCTTGCTTCACCTTTTTGAGCTCTTTTGGAGAAATAAGTTTATCAAATTTTGCAAAAACTTTAGAGAGCTCAATATCATAATGATATAAATCCTTACAACAGAGTGTGCCTGCTCTGATACCAATTGAAAAATTAAATGGACTTCTAAATTTTAACAGTGTGTGAACAGTGTGCAACAAAATATTAAATACAGAATTAAAGGAGACAAATATTTTGTTGATGAAGTGGAAACTCAATTAAGAGAAAAACCACTCTGGGGCAGCTAAACCCAGGATATCCACTATTCAGAAGACAAGACTAGATTTATCATATGATTCATATGGTCAATGGTCATATAGATATTGTTAGTATTTTATGTTGGCAACATTCAGGTTGACAAAAACACTTTATGTAGCGGTTGCATTTAAGCAGGTTTATCGGTTTTATTCAAAGTCTTCAAGTTATATGGATAGTGTTCATTTCATGCCATATGACTGGTCACAAGTTTCTAGAAGATGTCCATGAGGATTCTATGCAATTTCCAAGTTAGATCAACCGGTTCCTATGCAACATGAAAAATTAAATGGACTTCTAAATTTAACAGTGTGTGTGAACAGTGTGAAACAAAATATTAAATGCGGAATTAAAGGAGACAAATATTTTGTTGACGAAGTGGAAACTCAATTAAGAGGAAAACCACTCCGGGGCAGCCAAACTCAGGATATCCACTATTCAAAAGACAAGACTAGATACAAAGCAGTAAGACTCACATACCCCTGATACAGTGGTCGTACCTTGCTCTCTAACGTGTAACCCAACACGAACGCCTCCCAACCAGGTCTCCTACCTGAAGGAGTCTTCAATGGAATCCTTTACCTTAGGGCTGACCCCTAAGATAGACTTCACAGCTGATCAAATCACACACTTGGCAAAGCTAGAGAGCTAGCAGATCTTCAATATCTCCCTAAACACCCTCTCTAAGCTGTAAGGAATTCACCACCGAATTCTATGTTGAAAGCATGCCTCAAGCATCATATTTATAGGCTTTGGAAACCCAAAATCGAGTCAAAAATGGAGTCTGAGGCAAGCGCGTCCGGACGGGAGCCTTGGGCCATCCGGACGAGCCAAGTTTTTCTTGTCTGAAAAGTAATTCTGGAATTTTCCGCAGGGCCGTCCGGACGGGAAAATTTTTCTGTCCGGACACTAGTAATGGCCGTCCGAACACTCAATTTACATAACTTTTTTCTTATTTTTCTAACGACGCCGATTTCGTCCCAATCCGATATTTGAGTAAAACGTTATGACCAAAATACCCGAGGGTGTCCGGACGGCTTGACCGAGCATCCGGACGGTCAACTGCAACCACCTTTCCAAAATAGCACTGAAAGCTTCCATAACAAGGCCGCGTCAGGACAGTGTTGACCTAGCGTCCGGACGGTTGCACATCAGCTGCACGTAATTACCATAATAAGGCTTGGAGCGTCTGGACCAGGAGGATGGTCGTCCGGACGGTTGAACTGGTGCCACAATTTCCATATATGAAGCTTGATCGTCCGGACCATAAAGGCTCACGTCCGGAAGGTTGAACTTGGTATGCACGTTCTTGCCTTATAGAGGACATCGTCCGGACGGGATCATACATCGTCCGGACGGTAGCAGCCGTCTTCTCATAACTGTGTCTTGAGGCAGAAACCCTAATGCTTGTCAAACACTGAATGGCGTCCAGACGGCATAGCCACGTCGTTCGAACGGATGCACTGAAACACTGGGATTTTCTCAAACTCTGAAAAGCGTCCGGACGATTTGCCATTACGTCTGGACGGATACAAACTTGAACTGTTCGAAGCTTCTAGACACTGATGGGCGTCCGAACAGAAAGATCTCGTCATCCGGACGGATGTTGCTGACTGATGAGCATCCGGATGGAATACCACGTCGTCTGGAAGGCTGACAGGGAACCGAAATAAACTTCCTTGAAAACTTCACAGAATATTCTTAAAAAACGTAGCTGAAGAGTAGACTTTGGAGAAAGCAGCATCCCTGTGAAAGCCGCAACATTAAATAGAAGTGATTTTGTCCAACAGAATGCAGTCAACACAAAAACTAACAGAACCGTCTGGACGCCCTGTAGTGTCTAGACGCTTCAGCGTTGAAGACGTCAGGACTCTAGAACAACATCGTCCGAACTCTAGGTCAAGCTATTCCAAGTTCTACATGGAGTTGGATTTTAGTCGACATTGTTTGGAAAGTTTCTACAAGACGTTCGAACGACGTGGCAACATGTTCGAACACTACCTAGCGTTCCAGAATATTTCGGGTTTCCTTTACGGACGCGGAATGAATGACAGTGAAGACCGTCCGAACACTTAGCCAAGCTGTCCAGACGTGGTCCTATTATGGGAAGAATCTTGATATTCTGAAAAGGCGGTCGCAGAAGACCGCCCGGACGAGGCTAACTTCTGTCCGGACGCTAACTCACCAGAGTCCGATTTTGAGCAGAATTAGGTTTTCTGTGAGGCTATAAATAGATTGCTCTAGGCTTGTTATTTGTAAGAATTCAATATCGAATTCCATAGTGCTTAGAGAGGGTGTTTAGGGAGAATTGAAGATCCGCTAGCTCTCTAGCTGTTGTCGGTGTATGCTCTTTGTTCGTGTGAAGTCTATCTTAGGGATCGGCCCTAAGGTAAAGGATTCCATCAAAGACCCCTTCAAGTAGGAGACTTGGTTGGGAAGCGTTCACGATGTGTTTCGTGTTATAGTTAAAAGTATGACTATTGCAATAGGTTTTGTGAGTACGAGTACTTTGTAACTTGCTTTGTCTTGGGATAGTGGATTTCCTGGGTTTGGCTGCCCCAGAGTAGTTTTTCTCTTCACAGAGTTTCCACTTCGTCAATAAATATCTTGTCTCTTTTATTTTCCGCATTTAAGATATTTTGTTGCACACGAACACACACTTGGTATTTAGAAGTCAAATATTAATTTTTCAATTGTTATCAAAGTTTGGTACACTCTGGTTAAGATTTATTTCTTGAGTGTGATCTCTTGACTTCTACTTCTCTTCTTTTATTGTTATCATGTCTCCAAATTTTAATTCAGTTCCGCCCATTGATGGGACGAACTATGGCTACTAGAAAGCCTGCATGCACTTTTTTTAAATATCAATTGACATCAAGAAAATTGTTGAAACTTGTTGGATTAAACTAGAGGAAACAAACAAAATTACTATTACTCAAACAAGCGCACGAATTTTCAATGATAAAGCCCTCCATGCTCTATGTCAAGCACTTTCACCATCTAAAATCATAAGAATTTCAAATTGTGAAATTGCTAAAGATGCATGGCAAATTCTAGAAACAACATATGAAGGCACCAAACTGGTTAAATCTGCCAAGCTTCAAATATTGATTTCTAAATTTGAAGAAATTAAGATGCAAGAAGAGACCTTCGAAGAGTTTTACACCAAGATTAACGACCTAAGAAACTCAATGGTGAGTATTGGGTAGTCAACCTCGAATGTAAAACTCATCCGAAAGTTACTAAGATCTTTGCCTGAGCATTTCAGGATTAAGGTGACCACCATAGAAGAAAGCAAAGATCTAGAGGAGATGAAGATTGAAGAGCTGGTAAGATCTCTTCAAACATATGAATATTCCTTACCTTCGATTAGAAATAAGTTCAAGAAGAAGTTCTCTAACAAACTAAAGAAGGCTCCCCACACAGCTGAGCCAGAAGAAGTTAAGAAGAAGGATCCAAGGGGTCCCCAATGCTTTGAATGCTCAGGCTGCGGGCACATCAAGACTGAATGTGCAAATCTGAAGAAACTAAAAGGGAAGGCCTTTAATGCTACTCTCAGTGATGAGTCTGAGAAAGAGGAAGAAACTCTTGAGGAAGAAAAGTTCCTTGCCTTCGTGGCCCCACATGGAGAAAATGAGGATTCTCAGTCCTACTACTCTGAGAACAATGATGACGAAGATACGCAGACAGCATATCAGCTTCAATACGTAGAGTTCTTAAAGCTGAGGGAGAAGTACAAACAGCAAGTGCTAAAGCTAAATAGCTGAAGATCTAAGAAGACCACTATGCTGATAAAGATCAATGATCTAGAAGGGAGGTTTCTGGAGATAGAGTAGCAACTAGAGAGAGTCTCTGGCAAAAAGCTGACTCACATGCTCTCTATTTAGAAGTGCCCAACCGACCAGACCGAACTCGGGTATGTTCCTCCTTCTACTTCCCAAAATATCTTTGTGAAGCTAGTTATTCCCGAATCTCCACCCTCATGTGTGGAAAAGGGAAAAACTGTTATGGAAGGAGAATTTCCAGCTATCCCCCAGCCTCTAGCCAAGCTTCCAATCAAAAGAAAGCCTCCCACATGCAATCACTGTGGTGAGCTTAGACACATCAAACCTAAGTGCCCACATCAGCAAGCTCAGAGGAAGACATACCGGCAGGCTCCTAAAACTCCCTTGTGTCACCAATGTGGAGTTAGTAATCATGTCCATCCCAGGGGTCCTCCACCTCAAAAGAATTTGCCTAGGCATCATGAACCTCCTCCCAGAAATCCCATTCCAAGCCATCAGCAGCAATGGAAGCCTACTCCAGCAAAGAAGACTTGGGTCCCCAAGAAGCCTTATGTAGAGAAACAGAAGACTCCAGAAAGGAAAATCTCCTGTGAAGGAACACCTTTTGTCAGTTCCTTCATGAGAGATCTGGTCAGATATCTGGAACTGCAGCTAAAGAAGGGAGGACATGACAAGGAAGAGGACACCCACTTCCCTAGGGGGAGCAGACCTACCTAGTAGGTGAGGTCACACAAGCCTAGGATTTTGGTTCCTAAATCCTAGAGCATGATAGATACACTTGCATTGCATCTTTATATCATCTTATCTTATGAATGCTTTGCATGTTGTTCTGGAACCATCTTTTCTATCCCTATATTCTCTCGTGTTTGTCTTGAGATATTTCTACAGGTATTAAATAGGGATGATAGAAAAAGCACGTCGAGCAGCTACTTTTCTATCATGGTATCGTCAAACCTCTTTCACTGAGGTCAGGTTTGCCCTTACCTTTCATGATTGGACTAGATTTTTCTTTTCATGTGTAGCATGTTTTTGTTGTTTTTCTGCTTTTATTTTCAACAAAAAAGGGTGGGGGGGGGGGGGGGGGGGGGAAGAAAGATGCATAATTTTATTCCCTTACTTAGCTTTTTAGATATCCAATGTATTTTTACCTGATGTCTCAATTCTTGGTGCATTAATTATATTGGCTTTTATATAACTAAGAGTTCATGCTTGATATCTGCAAAGTTTTTCTGCTGCATCTATTTGATAGATAGTTACTTTGCTCATACGATGAAAATGTGCACTATCCAAGGTTATCCTAAGGTACTTTTTTTTTTTATCTCTGATTTTCTGCTTCTGAAAATTCTTTTGAGAGATTATTTATGTGCTAGGATTGTCAAATTAACCAACTCGGTAGTTGAACCTAGCCCTAAAAATTCTGGCTTTCTCTCTAGGATCCAGCACAAAAAAGAAACAAGTAGTTAAACTTCTGAGCTTATTGTGACAGGAATAAATTCACTGCTTCTGTGCTGATTTAGCTATATGTCTTGTCCTTCATGGTGCAAGTAAAATTCAAAATTGTGCTGCTTCTTAGTGGGAGAGTATCAAATGAGGGTGACTAGGCCCTAGTTTGATAAGGTTTGACTTTTGACTGATCCAACTGTGAAAATTCTCTCTTTAGAAAATTTAATTGCTTTAAATCATATCAGCGAAGATCATACTTTACTGAGAAAGTCTTCACACACACACGTATTGCCTAAGTTAAGTAGACTGTTTAAAAAATTCTTCTGAAGAGAAATTTTTGCTAGCTAATTACTTAACTCTCTGTTATATTTTAGCATCAGTGTTAAAATGCTATTGAACTGTGCTATCAGCTTTTTATACATGCGTGTTTTGAAAAAAAAATTGTGAAATATTTTTCTGCTTTTTTTTTCCTCTGTTTTTCAACTTTTTGTGTGAAGCGTCCGGACGATGTTTCTGTATGTTCGGACAGTAAGGCAGTTTCTTTCGAACGTTCCTATTTCAGGTCCGGACGTGCGCATGAGTGCGGTCTCTTACGTGGCAGGCTACGTCCGGACAGCTTTAGTACTACGTCCGAACGGGGAACCCTTAAGGGTTAAATCATTTTGCCCCTGCGCCATACGACATTTCACTTTTTCTATTTTATTTTTTTCGTTTGTGCATTTTTTATTTGGACTTTTCACGTGCTTTTATCAATTGCACTCGTCTTTTTGTGATTTCTCTTTACCCCAGGTATGTTTCTCTACCCTTTTACTGATTTCTTTTAAGTTTTTATGCTTAAAATAGTGGATGTTTTAGGGATTATTATATTTTGGGTTTATGAGAATTCAACTACTCTAATTGCTCATATTCTCTGTTGTTAGGTTGAGATTTTACCATAATCTTAGTTGTAATGTTATATTTTGGATATTTATGTTATCTGTAATTTTTGGGATAGTCCATTTTACAGCCGTCATAATGCCCCAATTTTTTTTTTGAACTAACAGGATTTAATGATTTCATGTTTTTTTTTTTGGAATATCTTCTGTGTTTTAGTTCAGGAAAAATGTCTTCAAACAACTCTCCACCCAGAGTTAGGCAAAGAGTTGAAGAATCTATAGCTGACAGGCGTCTTCGCATGGAAAAGCAGCAAGTCCTATCAGAGCGGAACCTTCTCCGTGCCGATCTGAGAGATCCAGCTCTACTCCCTATTGGCCAAATGATTCGGGAGAATCAGTTGGAGTACCTCTTCAACTATGCCTGCCCTGCTTTTCGTAGACGGGTGCGGGAATTCTATGGTCATATGATTATCACTCAGGATGACGACAGAGGCCTGATTACATAGACTGTTGCCAGAGGACACACCATTCAGATTGACCCACAGCTTATCAGTGTTGTTGTTAGTTTTATTGGCCTTATTCTGTGTATGGACAAAAACACTTGTATGTAAAAGATGCTGTAAACAGGGATTCCACTATTCAGAGTGATGTCAGAAGATTCTGCCTGGAAGAATTCAAGTTCCCTGTCAGCCGTCCGGACGATCGAGCCATCCCGTCCGAACGCCCATCTATCAACCTTTCCAGCCGTCCGAACGACGTGCCATACCGTTCGGACCCCCTACTGTATCGAGAAGCTTCTGTACCAGCTTGCATACGTCCGGACGTCTCAGCAGCCCATCCGGACAATCTTCAGTGATCGACCAGCTTCAGATTCTTTCCAAGTTCAGAATAAGGGAAGATTGATACATCCATCCGGACGATGTTGGTATCCCATCCGGACGCGCGTCTCCATAAGGCAAGAATCGCAATTCAAATATCACGGTCCAGACGTCAGTCAACCTTGGTCCTGTCGCGCGTGCAACTAATATGGAAATTGCCGATTCGACTTCAACTGTTCGGACGCCTTCCCCCATGGTCCGGACGTGCAAAGCCTTATATGGAAATTACTTGTAGCGGACGTGCGACCGTCCAGACGTCAATGTCTCACCGTCCGAATGTGGCTCTTAAACAGGAAAGATTTTCAGTGAAATTTTTGGAAAATCCTATCGCACAGTTGTCCGTCCGAACGGCGTCAGTACATATTACAGCAGTCGCCCATTCTGCACCTCAGCCTATAAATAGAGGCCCCTGGGCATTGAGAACTGCAAGAATTCGGAGTGAATTCCATTAGAGCTCATAGAAGTCATCAATCCCTCTGAAACCTTTACAAGTGTGCTGTTTACCGAGCTATAAACTGAAGTCTATCTTAGGGGTTGGCCCTAAGGTAAAGGATTCCATTGAAGACCCCTTCAGGTAGGAGACCTGGTTGGGAAGCGTTCATGTTTGGTTACACGTCAGAGAGCAAGGTACGACTTGTATCTAGCTTCGTCTTCTGAATAGTAGAATTCCTGGGTTTGGCTGCCCCGGAGTGGTTTTTCTCTTGATTGAGTTTCCACTTCGTCAACAAAAATCTGTGTGTCTTTTATTTTCTGATGTGCTTAATTTTTGTTAACACTTGTGCACACACTTTATTTTAGAAGTCAATTCAATTTTCAATTGTGATTAGGATTCCAGTGCTTCTTGTTCCAGGGGTTCCTTTCCCATATGGTGTTGAGGCACCCAGCATTGACTATCTCCTGGATTTCTTTGGCACTCAACCACAGGAGGAGGAGAAGTCCCACTCTCAAATCAGAATTGGTGCCTTTGCCACTATGCATCGGTTTTTGGCAAAGATAGTTGTGACCAACTTTTGGCTTCAAGCTCGTCTGAGTTAGCTTACTCTCAAGAAGGCCACCCTTCTCTTTGCCATTATGATAAGGACACCTTTCTGTCTTTGCAAACACATTTTGCATACTATGCTCGAGGTTCGTGATGAGATGAACACCAGTCTGTCCTTTGGATGTTTGATCACTCACATCTGTCTTCAATTTGTGGCAGACATTTCTGATTCTAAGCCCAGATCAAGGATATCGGATCCTCTTGGCAAACAGACTCTCATGAAGTCTAATGCTCAGTTGCGGCATAAGTGTCAAGGTGAAGTTTCTCAGCCTCCACTAGTTCAAGTTAACACCTCAGCTGCTGCATCATCATCTCAGTCAGTGCCTCCTACCTTCAATATTGAAGCTACTTTTGCTCAGCTTATGTCTTCCATGGGAGCTCTCCAACGAGAAGTCAATCTTATAGGAGAGCGTGTCGAGCAGAGTCAGATCGACATTCGAGAGTGCCTGAAGTATCATCACCCCAAGCCTGATGATGATGAGGATTGAGTTTTATTACTCTCTTATTTGTTCTTAGTTGTTGTTATTGTGAGAACTTTTTTTTTTCGAAGAATTTGTGTATTTTTTAAATACCAATGGCTTTACTCTTATACTTTGTTTACCCTTTGTCGTTTTGTGACAAAAAAGGGGTCTTTTTTTTTTTGGGACCGGGAATGTATTTCCAAACCGGTCAAGTGTTTTTTGTCCCAAAATGGCCAAAGGGGGAGTTTGTTAGTATTTTATGGTGGCAACATTCTGGTTGACAAAAATACTTTAAGTAACGATTGCATTTTAAACAGGTTTATCGGTTTTATTCAAAGTCTTCAAGTTATATGGACAGTTTTCGTTTCAAGCCATGTGACTGATCACAAGTTTCTAGAAGATGTCCATGAAGATTCCATGCAATTTTCAATTCAGATCAACCGGTTCCTGTGCAACCATCCGAACAGGCCTTTGAAGGTGTCCGGACGCCCTATAGTGTCTAGAAGCTTCAGCATTGAAGACTTGCGGACGTCAGAGTAACACCGTCCGAACGCTAGGTCAAGCTATTCCAAGTTCTACACGGAGTTAGATTTCAGTCGACACTGTTTGGGAAGTTTCTGCAAGACATCCAGACGACGTGGCAACACGTCCGGACATTACCCAGCGTTTTAGATTATTCTGGGTTTCCTTTACGAACACGAAAATGAGTGACAGTGAAGACCGTCTGAACGTGGTCCTATTATGGGAAGAATAGCGCTATTCTAGAAAGGGGGTCGCAGAAGACCATCCGGACGAGGCTAACTTCCGTCTGGACTCCAACTTGCCAGAGTTCGATTTTGAGCAGAATTAGGTTTTCTGTAAGCCTACAAATAGATGGCTCAAGGCTTGTTATTTGTAAGAATTCAGTATAAAATTCCATAGTGCTTGGAGAGGGTGTTTAGGGAGAATTGAAGATCCGCTAGCTTTCTAGCCGTTGCCGGTGTGTGCTCTTTGTTCGTGTGAAGTCTATCTTAGGGGTGGGCCCTAAGATAAAGGATTCCATCAAAGACCCCTTCAAGTAGGAGACTTAGTTGGGAAGCGTTCACGATGGGCTTCGTGTTATAGTTAAAGGTATGACTACTACAATAGGTTTTGTGAATACAAGTGCTTTGTAACTTGCTTTGTCTTTAGATAATAGATTTCCTAGATTTGGCTGCCCCGGAGTAGTTTTTCTCTTCACAGAGTTTTCACTTCGTCAACAAATATCCTGTCTCTTTTATTTTCCGCATTTAAGATATTTTGTTGCACACGAACACACACTTGGTATTTATAAGCCAAATATTTATTTTTCATATATATTAATGCAATGTTAATAATTTTTTTTAAAGTCTATTTATAATACTAATTAGATCATATCTAACAGTTATATAGCACAATGTTAGATCATATGATTTAAATTCTAATGATAAATACGGTTAATACCTAAGTTGTGATTATAATTAACATATTGATTATTGCAATCCTAATAACTTAATTTATGATTATATAAATCACATTGTCATTATATATGAATAATATGATTAAGTTTCAGAAGTGTTATTACATAATTAATGCGAATTCATACTTACTAACTTACGTATGTAATCTATATACCTAGTCATTGTATCTAATATTACTAATAATTATTAAATACTTAAAATCTCAAATCATATTTAATTAGTGTATTAGTATATGAGTGTATCTAAATATCTAAATACTTAACCATTGTATTAGTATGAATTTGAATACTTATATGACATTATGTAGCTATAATTTATACTTATAACTTAATTTATAATTATAATTATATATATATATATATATATATATATATATATATATATATATATATATATATATATATATATTTATGACTATGAATCATGAATCTGTATTATCATTATAAGTCATAAATCATAATTATCATAATTCATAAACTATCTACTAATAATACTAATATCATATGATCATACGATCTAAGTATGATTTTAGATCATGGATCACATGATGTAATGATTACTAAATATCTAATGATAATACATATAACATATAATAAAGTGATTCATGCCCCATATATCACAATGTTGTATTATTATATGGTTACATAGTCATATTATATTACATGAATAATATAATTAAGTATCTAGATTGTCATTATATCATATGACTAACAATTAAGCATTGATATTATTCACTTTTACTATTTTATATACATATAACCAATAAATTATAACCAATTAACATATACTGACCAATGACTATTGTTTTTGTTACTTAATTTATGCTTACATATAGTATATTGTTTATTAATATGCTATATTATAACTTATTATATATATATATATATAAATAGACACACACACAAGTCGAGCCTTAAGAAACAAGTTAATCCTTATACGAACGGGTTCACGAGCTTTAATCGAGTCGAGCCGAGTTTATGTCGTTTAATAATCGGGCCTAATTTCGTGTTCACGAGTAGCTCATTTAATAATCGATTCGAGCATGAGTCGAGTTTATTCAAGCCGATCTTAAGTAAGCTCACGAGTAGCCCAGCTCCTTTACACCCCTAACTTCAAGTAGTTCACGAAGAATTGTACCAACTAGCGTTGTAACTGAGTTAAGCTTTAATAATGTAAGTAGATACCCTAAATATTTATAAAATGCATTGCAAATTGAGTTAATAATTATCAATCTTTGTTTTATGTTGCAGAATCCCTCCCAACCAAGTGCATGTGATTCACAGCCTATGTAATCACCAATACTCTCCTACTTGGTTTAAGTTTGTATGAGTTACTCTTGATTTTGACTATTCTCTTTCCTTATCAGTGCACGCATCCTACATAAGAAAATATTTCAAGGCCCAACAAGAGACAGGCATCTACTACTGTTGATGTAGGTATCAATAACATTTGTTATACTTATAATAATGGTATTTTTCTAATGACAATCTTAATATGCTGCTTGGTTTTAGTAAAAGGATGAAGACAACATCAGTAAGAAGAAAAGAGTCTATTCCAAAGGCAGTTAGGGGTAAGGGCATGCATACATCATTAAGTAAAGTCGTTGCTATGGATATTCATCATTCTCATGCTGCTACTGTGAGTACATATAAACTGTAGTTTATTTGCGTTCTGATGTTAATCTTCTCTATAAAAGATCATAATCATATACTTATTAACTCATCTATTTATTGCACAGAAAAGTAAATCCACACTGCCATCCTCAACTGTTGGTGCAAGACAGAAGACTTTGGGACTTAAATCTGGAAATGTAACAACTGTTAGGAGGTCTAGTAGGTTGTTAGGAGCATTTAAGGAAGTCCCATCTAACAAAAAATCTCCCGATGTTGATCTTATTGGTGATGGGGGTGAACCAACAAGGACATCAAAAGAGTGATTGCACCAAGAGTGGAGAAGGGAATCCAGCAAATGGAAGCAAAGATGAAACAGAAAAGACCTGCATGACAACATTGATGGGGAGGGATGTTATCCACTTGGTCCACATTTTGTTATGAAAGAACTTTTTGTTTGGGTTGTTGGAAATCTCCTCAAACTTTTAGTTGTAAACATTTTGGGAGTTGTTAAACTTTATGGGAATTATTATTTATGTTGGTTCGCTGTAGCTGTGGTGTTTGTTTATGACAAGTTTGTTTAGTCTTTCAAGTTGTCTCATGTATTTATACTTCTACCTATATATCAAGTCTTTGAGACATTTATATATGTGTTAACAAATTATGTATATCTAGTCCTCAGTTGATTTACTAAATCCAATAGGCTGAAACTTTGACATCTTAGTTTGAATACATTCGTTAATTTCATATAATGAAAGGTTATGATTAAATAACACGGTAATTAACCCATCACAACATCAACATTTGCATTATGCTAATACATTATTAGTCTTTAGATAATTAGTCATTAAAAATTTAAGAACGTAAACCACATTTTCATGGTAGCCGTTTGCAGGACAAATGTCCATTATATGCACCATAATAGTTGCCCCAAAACACAGCTACAAAGACAACAAAAAAAAATTCAGGAAATTGACAAAAGTTGGCTATGTGTCTTCGAGATTTTCACTTGCATCTCATACCAAATCGCTTCAATCTTTAACTTATCTTTGCATCCCTGTGTTGCAAATGACCCAACACTCGTTTAACATTGTCACACATGTCAATATCTTTCCATTGGAACAATCCACACAACCAACCAACCTATTCAAATTAGAGGTCATATAAACAAGGGTTAGTCATCATCTGAAATTTGAAAATAAATGAGTTTACCAATTATGCTCCAGATCTACAATGTACAAGTCAATCTAAAAATGAACCCTAATTACCCATAATGATCATCTACAATGTACAAATTCATGAAGAAGAAGAAAATTACAGACATTGTGGTCCAGATCTACAATATACAATTTCATGAAAAATAAAAAATGATAATAAAAGAAAAGATTGACCAAGTATGTTCCGGATCTAAGATTTAAATGTTCATTTAAAAAAAAAAAAAAAAAAAAAAAAAAAAAAAAAAAGAAAAGAAAAGAAAAAAGGGGGTTACTCAAAGAAAAGAGAACCGTCCGAAATCTACAAATAATGAACAAATTCTTACATCATAATCAACACAACCGTAAAATAACCGTCCAAAATTTTGCTCAGTAAAGAAAATCTTCAAACATGCAGGTACTCTATAACGACACATGGGCTCCCCAAATGTTGCACCGCTATTTAGTGAACACGACATTTTTGGTTGAGAGAAAAGTCGACTCATTTTAGATATGCTATCTGAATGTTGAAGGAGCAAAAAGATGTGCTTTTAATGATATCTTTTTCTTTTCTTTTTCTTTATGATATATTTTTCAGCATGTTTAGCAATTCAAACGCAGGGTAAAAGTGGAAAAAAAATGTTAAAACGCCTTGTGAAGTTTTTATCTTCCTTAATTCTCTTTTCAATCTTCAATTATTAGTTTTTGCTGCTATCATACTCTCTCAAAACAATCTTAATTATGTACGACATCAATATGTGGGCAGAAAACGAGTTAGGCAAGATTCTATATATGAGCGAATTATTCATGTACCAAACCCGACCTTTCATAGCTTAAAAAGAATATAGATTATCAAAATTATTGGTGCCCCCTTTTATCTTATCTTTAATTGCTAATGCTGAAAATAAGCAAGCATGAAGTAAAGAAAGACATATACTCCTATATGAAACTTACGTGCAAAGAGGGTTTATAGCTGCTAATCCGATCGGATGTGGCCCTAATAATTGACAACCTTTATCATGAATCATTATATATGAAGCATTTCAAAATTTAGACTTTTGTTTTTTGGTAGGTATTTCGTATTTAGCTAGCAAGCTAGACATAAAAATGGAGTGAGTAGCTGGTAATACTTTTCTAGGAAAGGACGGTTTAATTAATTACGGTACGACTACAACTATAATTCAATTAATATTGCGTAGTTTTAATTATATCAAACTTTTGGAACCACTTATGGTACGTTTGGGTATCGAATATTTCGAATATGAATAATATTATGAATCTGATCATGGATTTCAAGCAACGAAAATGTGTTTGGATATTGAATATAATTCAGATTCTTTTCGAATATGTGTTTGGGTGTTGAATTTAGAAGATTGAAAAAAAGTGTTTTATAACGGTAGAAAGTGGTTGGAAATGATTGGATTGTATGAAAAGTTGTGTATAATGATTGGTGTTATGAAAACAAGTGTTAATTTTTAGAAATTGAAAAAAAATGTTTTTTAATAGTAGGAAATGATTGAAAATGATTGGTTTGTATGAAAAGTTGTGCATAATGATTGGTATGGTAAAAAATAATAAAACTAATAATAAAAAAAATAACAAAAAAATTAAAAATTAAAAACGAAAAACTAAAAAAAGTAAAATTATATTTTTATTTTCATTTTTATTCTCATTCTTATTTAAAAAAAAAAAAAAAAAAAAAAAAAAAAAAAAAAAGAAAGAAAGAAAGAAAAGAAAATATAGGTGGCAGCCATCCCTTTGGGAGGGGGGTGGCCTACGAGCCATCCCCATTTTCCTATTTTTCTTTGAAATATATATATATTTATTTGCTTTTGGATTTTAGTTTTTTTTTTTCAACTTTTTTTTTAAAAAAATTCCATAATGACACGTGGAATGAGTAATATGAACATATCTCGCCCAATGTGGCATTTTTTCAAAGGTTTTGGTAGTTTGAGCCTTTGAGAGACCGGAGTCGGAGTGTTAGCAATTTGTGGGGCTAGACACAATACGGGTGGTAATTTGGGGGACTAAACTGTAATTTTCCTTTAATCTTGATAATGATTGAAATATTCATTGTATACTAATTAAAAATTGAGTATTACATTTTCTGGAATAATGATTTTAATTTATTTTGATTTATTAAATCTAAGATAAACACGTTTTTTTGTCTTAATTTTATGATTAATTTTAGTTAATTTTATTTAGTAACGAATATTTTTTCGAGTTTAATATCAATTATTTCCTTCTCATTTCTCGTGAAAAATGCCTATTTCATTCTCTTTAAAATTAAATTACTTATCTGCTTTAATTCAAAATTATAAACCGTAATTATCGACATATTCATTTACCACAAATTAATTTGAGCAAGATATATCTAACATAAAATAAAGAAACTAAAAGCAAACAAAAAATCTATGGAAAGGAAAAAGAAACATATAGGTACATTATGAAGAAAGGTTGGCATTCAGTCAAATGCATAGCTCCATTACCATTCATGAGCGGTACTGAAAATAAAAAAGGTTCAAGTAGCGATCTCTAGGAATATCCGACATATATTATACAATAAACTGATACCAGTAAAAGCAAAATATATGATATGATAAACCACCCACATTACAAACCAAACTACTTCAGGCAAAGATGAGAACCAACAAAAACAATAACCCTAACAAACAAAGGACGCAAATCCATGTAATACCACAACATCGCATAATGCCCCCGACAATCCACGGCATGCCCGATGTGTTGCCCTGCGCATGTATGTGCACAGTGGGGTCCTCGTGTACCGGTTCAGCAAAATTTTGCATCAACTCATCTTCCTAGTAGAAACCTCCGGGATGATTCTACAATATTACATTAAAACGGGATGAGACTGCCACGCTACATACACTTAAACATAAAAATCATTAACATGTAAATGTTGGTTCAATTTGAGGCCAGCGTTTTTTTACGAGTTCATACCTTTCCTAGGGGACACTTGTAGAAACGCCGCATGTAGTTCCTTTCTGTTCTTGAAACGAGGAGTCTCATGGGTCCAGCACCACATGTACAGTTCACCTCGACATCCATGTCTACTTGGTAATGCATTAAGAAAAATAAAAAAAAAAAAAAAAAAAAAAAACTTGTAAAACAAAATTAATACGGGTACAAAATCGTATATAAGAGTATATTTTACTCGAAATTAACCAAACACATGCGTAAAACCACAACCATACGTAATGGATATCCAAAAAAAAAATTCACTACTTGTACAATATAATTGCAATTTTTAAAATTTTCCGCATTCTAGTGTCCATGACGGGTATCCCACATTGCTTGTGCAATTCCTTCTCTAAATTGGGCCATTTCAACGGAAGCTGCTTGGGAGAAGTCATAATGTCCTGAATTTGATGGGCCTGCCTTATCGTTGTTGCCATAATCATATGGCTGCTCACTCATGTCTACCTGATCGACGTCCATTTTCGGTTCTGCTGCATCATTGCCGCTGAAGATTTCATCATTCGGATTGTGTACCCCGACAAAGTTGTGTAGCGTGCAACATGCCAATATAATGCTAGGTTGACGCACCAATAAGTACCCAGGGATGCCATTTAATATACGCCATCTCCTCTTCAATCTGGCGAAGTAGTTCTCGATGATCATTCACAACAATGAGTGCCTAAGTTAAATAGTTCCTTGTACCCACATGGCAACGGCCTGTTGCGATAAGTGTTGAGATGGTACCTCTCCCCTTTATATGGAGGCAAAAAACCCCGCGTACATGGATACGCTGAATCAGCCACATAATAGTGCCCTTCATAAATAATGTAATAAAAATGTCAATATAGAAACGGATAGAAGGAAAATGTCTGATGTATACTTAAAGGCATTTTGACTACAAGGTACACACCATCTGTGGGCCACTCAAAACCATTGTCACCTGTAACAGCATCTTTAAATACGCGACCATCGTTAGCTGTTCCCTCCCAGCCAACGTACACGAACGTGAATAACATAGCGAAATCGCATATTGCCATCACGTTGTGTGTGCACTCATTTTTCTGGCCACGAAAGAGGCGTTGGTGCTCGACTGGGATTTCAGCCTTTATGTGTGTGCCATCGATCGCACCAATACAATCCTATCAAAATATAGAAATAACATAAATAATAAGTCATAAAATCGGGGCATTGTGTATGGTATTTGAAAGGTGGCATTAATATAACATTGTTGTGTTACAGAAGGACATGAACTCACCTTGAACCAAGGATAATATTTGGGATCACCACTTACATGTGGGTGCACCCAGTCCTGTGACGAACTTTAATGTAAATCCTCGCTAGATGACCCACTGCACCAAGCACCGTCTGGATATGGCGGTTTATTGTCTCAGTGGAATGTTGAAAGCGATCTGACGCGACCCGCTGCCCCTGGCAGTGGTCCATAACCACAAGAAATATAGCCACACTTTCCTCAACCTCAACGTTCCTCGTACTCCTCATGAGTTGGCGCTCCTTCAACTCAGTACACAACGTTATAAACTAGGGTTACTCCATACAGAACATTTCCTTAAACGGCGTTGGGTTACCGTTCAGCATGCACCTTATATACATGGCCCCTCGTAATGGCAAATTGCGTGCCGGCATTTTGCAGTTTTCATCGTCATCGTCATCCGAATCTGATATGTCTAGCACAGCCAATATCAAATTCATTTCGTCATCAAATTCCTGTTCACTATCCTCATCCATGGCGTCGAAAGGGATGTTAGATCCAACCATCCTACCAACAGACACATTTGAGTTTAATACAGCTTCAAATAATGTGTAAAGCATACCAGCAAACACAGATTCATTTTAGTTATTGTCACATATGCACACAGTAAAACACATATCACCAATCATACCACACTGCAATAACTAAAAACCAAAGTACATTAAACTAACATAATTGGTCCTCAAATAGAAGAACACATTGCATCCCAATATAATTGTCTCATACTTAATACCTAAAATACAAAACAAACATAAATATCCCTCGAAGTTAAGTACAAATACAAGTAGCTATTTGCAATCTTATCCTGCCTGTCAGTCATCAAGGGGCTTCTGCTTTTTTAGCCAGATCAATCTGCGTGCTCTTGTCATGCGGATCCACGCGGCTTGAAGTTGTTCATCCATCAGGCCAACTGTTGCAGCTACGTACACATCGTCACTAATCTCATGCTGCAACTCGTCCAGGAAGTCGAGAGCCCAATCCATCGGGAGTGCGGATCTGGCAGTGCTGTGCTGGTGTGTGGAACTCATATCCGACTGATCCCACCGAAGCAAGATGTCTTTCCTTGCCTTCGCCAGATCTCCCTTAACTCGTCGTACATAGCTTTCTTCGAAGCCACCATCTGGCTTTTCGTTTGCTTGGATCCTTTTTTGCCTGAGGATCCTTTTCGTGTAGATCCCATATTGACGCCCAGTCCAATATCCCGCACCAGGTCAGATGGTGTATCCTCCACCATCGGCTCTTTCCCCCTGCGCCTACCTCCACCAGATGAAGGTCCACCGGCCTCATCATCATGAGGACTGTCGAGGTCAACAAATTGCTGTGACGGATAACCATTTGCTCAATCAGTACGACTAGCCCCACCACTATGCATGTGCATACCCTCCGTCTACATACCGTGCATGAGACGTTCTTCCTCCTCGGCGGTAGGCGGGGAATGTGCGGAGGATCGGTAGAGAATGCCCGTTGCAGTTGACCGATCGAAAAGGATCCCCAGCTGCTCATAGTTACGGCACCCCTTTGACTTGAAGCGTGTGATTCTATCATCGACCTACAAAAACCCGGAAAAGGCACTCAGTTTACATTTAGATGTTTTCCATGATTTCTATAAAAGATTGATCACACTGAGGTCATTTGGGATAGAGCATACCATCTTGGCACGCTCCCATTGCGTCGGGGTCCCGCTGATGGTGTTTAATACAAGGTCCCACCCGAAACCGGTTTCATGATTTAATAGGCCTGAGAAGTCTGTGTGGTCTTTACTGAACTTGTTGTACTTCGTCGATAGCTGGCTTGGGGTAAAAACCCTAGTGGCCCTCGCATTCATTTTCTCGGTCAGATCCACCCATGTATTTTTGGTCACAATCCCTCTGACAATGGTACCGTTATGCACACATTCTAGAAGAAGTTCGAGCAACATGTCAGCTTCCTCAGGAGTCCACTCAATTCCCTTTCCTTTTGGCATGGTGATAGGAACTATATTTGGCAAGTAACGGCTACTATCAATTAGGGTTCCAAATTATCAATTAGGGTTTCGGATTATCAATTAGGGTTTCACCAAGGAAGGCGGCTGTCCAATAAGGGAAGTAGTAGCTAGCGCCAATCCTGTCCAGCCTCCAACGGCTATTTCCCCCTTCAACCTATTTTCAGTATGGCAAGTAAATAAGTTTATTTCCTTTCCTTGTAATGTTATTTCCTTTCCTTGTTTACCCAAATAAGTTAAACCTATAAGTGTAACCTGAATCCACGAGTTCATCATCAAGAAAATTATCAATAACAAGTCCTTTTGAGTTCCCAATTTTTGGGTTCTTATCATTTTGGTATCAAAGCAATTCTGATCCAGTGTATGGTCCATACACACAAGCAGAAACAGCAGAGAATGGATCCAGATCTTCTCACTCGTTTCATGGAGCGATCGGAGCAGCACATGAAGGAGATGACGGAAGCCATGGCCGCACTCCATCAGAAGTATGATAGTCTGTCCACCAGAGTGCAACGAATGGAAGCCGAATCCAGCAACGGCCGAACTAACGGGGGTGTCCACGGTGGAGCTCCACCGCCTCCTCCACACAACCATGCACCGGAAGACGATTCCGGTACCAGGCATAACCACAACCAGCTACGTGGTGACAACTCCATCCACACTCGGGCCGTACGCCTCAACTTCCCTCTATTCGATGGCGGTGATCTGTCGGGATGGCTCTACAGGGCAGAGCAGTTCTTTGAATACCACCAAACCTAGGCTACCCAACAGATTCAGATTGCTTCCTTTCATTTGGAAGGAGACGCCCTTCAGTGGTACCGATGTGTGATGGCGGCCAATCCCTTGGCGACGTGGCCAGAATTCTCCCGGGACCTTTTAACCCGATTCGAACCAATAGAGTATGACAACTCCGCGGAAGCTCTGGCGAAATTGCAGCAGGTAGGCAGTATCTGGGAATACCAAACCGAGTTTGAGAAGCTAGCCACTCAGGTCTCGTGTTTGAGCGAGCAGTTCCTAATCAGCTACTTTATCGGTGGGCTAAAGGAAGAAATCCGTCTGAACGTTAAAATGTTTAGTCCCACGTCTTTCTCCTCGACCATCGGCCTCGCCCAATTACAAGAGGAAAGGCAGACCCGCAAGCCACAACCCAAAAATTCCATCAAGCCCATCACCAGTTCTGTGGTTCCAGCAACACCAAAAATTCCCCCGGTCAAGTGACTGACCCCTGCTGAAGCCGCCGAAAGACGACGCAAGAACCTATGCTACAATTGTGATGAACGTTGGGAAGCTGGCCACAGGTGCAAACAAAAAACTTTATTTCTCATCGAAGGTGATGAGACGATGGCAGAGGATGCAGACGACGTGTTTGAGGATGCCGAACTAGCCGAGGTATTGGAGATATCAGTTGCAGCCCTGGCGGGAGAAACAACCCCACAAACCATGCGGGTCACGCTGTACATCAAGCGACAACCACTCACGGCACTAGTCGACTCCGGAAGCATACACAATTTCCTGCACCCACGGGTGATGCGACGCCTCCTCTGCCAAATTGATGTTGATGCGGTGCTGGAGGTCTGGATTGCAGATGGAGGCAGATTGAGAAGCACTGGGTGTTGTCCAGGTGTGCTGGTGCGATTACAACAGTTGTCTTTTTCGACTGATTTCTACATCTTGCCGCTCGGGGGTTGTGACATGGTGTTGGGCGCTCAATGGCTTCGTACCTTGGGTCCCATCCTCTGGGACTTTTCGGAACTAAGCATGGTGTTCACAGTGGCAAACCAGTGGTACAAAATCATGGGCAACAGGAGCCAGCCCGTCCATGGGGTAGGAATTCGTTGTATGGAGCAAGTATGGAAAAAGGAGAGCCCTGTAAGCAGCCTGCTGATCCAACCGCAATGGGTCCAGGACACCAAACTTGTGTCGATCACCGCCTCAAACCAGCCAATCTTACCCCAGTTGCACCAGCTCCTAGATCAATTCAGCCACCTGTTTGCTGAGCCCACGGCACTGCCTCCACAGCGTTCACATGATCATCAAATCCCATTGTTACCGGACAGTGCTCCTACCAACGTACGTCCCTTCCGGTATGCCCAAATTCAGAAAGATGAGATTGAACGGACAGTCAAGGCACTACTCGAAACCGGGCTAATCCGACCAAGCCACAGCCCCTACTCTTCTCCGGTCTTACTTGTGCGCAAGAAGGATGGAACTTGGCGAATGTGTGTCGATTACCGGGCACTCAACCAAATCACCGTCAAAGATAAGTTTCCCATTATGGTGATCGACGAGCTTCTAGATGAATTGCATCGTGCATGTTATTTTTCTAAACTCGACCTACGGTCCGGTTACCATCAGATTCGAGTGCACAAAACGGATATTCCAAAAATAGTCTTTCGAACACATGATGGTCATTATGAGTTCTTGGTCATGCCCTTCGGTCTCACCAATGCACCCTCCACCTTCCAACATCTGATGAACGAGGTATTTCGCCCTTTCTTGCGTAAATTCATTTTGGTTTTTCTGGATGATATACTAGTTTACAGCCCTACTTTGGAGGCCCATCTTCATCATCTCGAGACCACGCTATTACAACTTCAAAAACATCAACTCTTCGTCAAACGATCCAAATGCTCGTTTGGGGTAGAACAGGTGGAGTACCTCGGCCATATTATCTCCAAAGAGGGAGTTGCTGCCGATCCCGCAAAAATCAGTAGTATGCTTGACTGGCCCATCCCAAAAACTATCACGGGATTGCGAGGTTTTCTTGGCCTCATGGGCTACTACCGGAAGTTCGTCCGAGATTATGGAAAAATCTGCAGGCCTCTCAACGCCTTACTAAAAAAGGGCAATTTTGTGTGGAACTCGGGAGCCGAAGAAGCTTTCAACGCCCTCAAGGAGGCGATGACCACCACTCCCGTCCTTGCCCTACCGGATTTCTCCAAGCCGTTCGTGATCGAAAGTGACGCCTGTGGTAACGGCATTAGGGCGGTGTGATGCAGTCCAACCGGCCCATTGCTTTCACAAGCAAGGCATGGGGACCTCGCCATCTTGGGCTCTCCACCTACGAGAAGGAAATGACGGCCATCATCCATGCGGTCACTAAATGGCGTACTTATCTTGTTGGCCGCCATTTCATTATCAAGACCGATCACCAAAGTCTCAAGCACTTTTTGGATGCCCGTGCCTCTACCCCAGCGCAACAAAAATGGCTCACAAAGCTCCTTGGGTATGACTACACCATCTCGTACAAAAGGGGGATCGAAAATCGGGTAGCGAATGCCTTATCCCGACAGCAAGAGGAAACGGCCTCTCTATCGGCCATCTCATACGCACACTTGGACTAGTTGGACCGTATGAAGGCAGAATTGAAGCAAGATCCTTGGATACAAGCCAAGATTGGTAAGTTGCAGCACGACCACTTTCTGGCCAAACACTATTCAGTGCAGGATGGACTGTTGCAGTATGATCACCGTCTCGTCATCAGCCCGGAGTCTCCTTGGCGGACTGTTATCCTCGATGAGCTCCATGCTAGCCCTGCCGCGGGCCATTCCGGCTACTTAAAAACAATGCAGCGGGTAAACAAACTTTTTTACTGGCCCTATATGCGACCAGACATCCGCACATACATTGCGGAGTGTGAAGTATGCCAACGACACAAGTACGAGACCTTGTCCCCAGCCGGGCTGCTGCAGCCGCTACCAGTGCTGGATCACATATGGTCGAAACTATCCATGGATTTCATTGATGCTCTTCCCAACTCCCGCGGTTATACTGTGATCATGGTGGTCGTTGATCGACTCTTTAAGGCAGCCCACTTTGTGGCCCTTAAGCACCCTTATACAGCGACATCTGTGGCACGAGCTTTCATGGATAACATCATCAAACTCCATGGGCTTCCAAAATCAATCGTATCCGACCGCGACCGAATATTCACTAGCAAATTCTGGCAGGAGCTCTTCCACTTGCAGGGTACTAAGCTGAAACTCAATTCCGGTTACCACCCCCAAACCGATGGGCAAACGGAGGTAGTAAATCGTTGCCTTGAAACCTACTTATGATGCTTTGTTAGTACGCAGCCCAAGCAGTGGGTCCAGTGGCTGTCATGGGCAGAATATTGGTACAATACCTCCTATCACACGACGACGAAGATGACACCATTCGAGGCTGTTTTCGGGTGACCTCCTCCGAACATGGTGGGCTATGATGCCGGCACCACCACGGTGGCCCAAGTGGACGATGCCTTAACATCCCGGGACAGCATCCTTCGAGCTCTCAAGTAGTACCTCACCGAAGCTCAAAACCGCATGAAACAGCAAGCGGATCAACACCGAACAGAACGAGAATTTGCCGAAGGTGACATGGTGTTCCTTCGCCTCCAGCCATATCGCCAAAACTCAATCACCACCCGCCGATCCATGAAGCTGGCCCCTCGGTTTTATGGCCCTTTCCGCATCCTCAACCGCGTCGGCAAGGTGGCTTATCGCCTGGAACTTCCCGCAGACTCGGCTGTCCACCCTGTGTTCCATGTTTCATGTCTCAAGAAAGTCATAGGTCGCACTAACGTTCCAGCTCAAGCCTTGCCCACCTTCGATGACCAGGGGACACTGCAGGTATCACCCTATCGCATCCTCGACCGACGCCAAGTCCGCAAGCGTGGTCATACTATCACTCAAATTCTAGTCCAATGGACCAGTTTACCCCCGGAAGATGCCACGTGGGAGGAGGCTCATTCCATCCAAGAGCGGTTTCCTAATTTTCAACCTTGAGGACAAGGTTGATTTTAAGAGGGCGGGAATGATAGGAACTATATTTGGCAAGTAACGGCTACTGTCAATTAGGGTTCCAGATTATCAATTAGGGTTTCGGATTATCAATTAGGGTTTCACCAAGGCAGGCGGCTGTCCAATAAGGGAAGTAGCAGCTGGCGCCAATCCTGTCCAGCCTCCAACGGCTATTTCCCCCTTCAACCTATTTTCAGTATGGCAAGACAATAAGTTTATTTCCTTTCCTTGTAATGTTATTTCCTTTCCTTGTTTACCCAAATAAGTTAAGCCTATAAGTGTAACCTGAATCCACGAGTTCATCATCAAGAAAATTATCAATAACAAGTCCTTTTGAGTTCCCAATTTTTGGGTTCTTATCACATGGCACCTCGTTTTCTCTAGTATGAAGTGGAAAAGTAAGGCCATTAGTGACAGCGATGCATTGAGGGGGATTAGTGTACTTTTCTGTTTAGGTGTCACTAATTAGAAATTCTAAAATTTGGGAGGCTACATTGTAATTTTCCTTATTACATTTTGTACTTATGCATATTTTGGGTTATTAGGACTGCTAGTCAATTGTTTAAACAAAATTCGACTATAGGATTACACTTAAACAGTGGAAGTAGCAAGTAATTTGTAATGCAGGCTTATTTAAAATTAAATTAATTACAGTCTAAGATTCCAATATATGCCTATAGTGCAAAAGTTATGGACATGCATTATTTGTACAGCATACATTAAGAAACAGGTTGTGAGGCATACCTTTCGAATATGAGATGTTTTTAACGCGTGAAGAAAACATTGCTTCTTGCTTCTCGTCGAATATGGCTGTACAAAATGTAGCATGAATTTAAGACAACATTCAATTTGAATAGGCCTTTTTATAGAGAAGTGCTACGTAATTTAGTTCAAATGAGAAAAAAAAAAAAAAAAAAAAAAAAAAAAAAAAAAAAGGTAAAAAAATATTCCAAAAATTTAAAAGTTGGAATGGTGTGTATATGTGTATAAAAATGTCATTTAATCCAATCTATAAAAATGTCATGTGAACAGTGTATGTGAGAAGTACACGTTTTCTTTTTATTATTTGCAAGGACAAAGTTGGAAGAGCAAATATATTTTTTATAAAATTTCTTCCAACTTTGCCTTCGTAATTAAAGAGCAAATATATTTTTTATAAAATTTTTAAGTTGAATAAAGTTTCTCCAACACATATATATATATATAACAATGCAAATCACATTTTCAGTTGTCCTATTTAATTTTATATAACATTAAATTATTTAATTTAATTGTATTAAAGAAAGAGAAACAAACAAATTAGAAGATATATATAATTACTCATGCAGTCATGCTGTTACATCATTATTTACAATAATTAAATAAGTCTTGAGTAAGAGACAACCGATTTTCATAAAGTATTTTCAGAGAGCTTTTAAATCTACCACAAAGTTATAAAAAAAAAAAAAAAACACATTTTTTAGTAATGTTTTGATTGATTAGTTTGTGGTTTGTTGAAACAATTTGTGCCAGTTTGAGTGTTTCAAAAACAATATTTTAAAAATATATATATTTTAAAAATATGAGTGTCTTTTACATAAAAATGCTTCTCATATAATATGTTGATTAGTTCGTGGTTAGTTTTTTTTTAATTTGTGCCAATTTTGTTATAAAGTTAACAGTGTGTCAAAGATAAATTTTGTCAGCTACAAAAATTTGTTACGAATATGAGTGTCTTGTTTAGAACTTTGATTTTGATAGTGTTTTGGTTAATTTGTGGTTATGTATTATTGTGCATATACTTATGTTGTTGAACTTTTCTTTTTCCTATTTTCTGTGTGTATTGCCAACAAAGAAGAAAAGAAAAAAAAAATACAAATAAGGAGGAATATGAGCATCTATTGTTGTGGACAGTAAAAACCAAATAACTTTTTTATGTTGATCAATGGATCAGCTTATGCTTTCTTTATTGTAGTATTTTGTAAGTAATTAGTTCCTACAATGGTTTGAGAAAATTTGTTTGAAGTAAATAAAAATCGAGTTGAACTTGTTTTAAGTTGTTTGATGTATAGTATGCGAGTTGAACTTGTTTTAAGTTCTTGACAAAGTTCTAATTAATTTGCTTTAATTTTTTGGGTTTTTCTGTTTCTACCAGTCTACACAGCTTTTTGATAAACCTATGCTTTTGATAAACCTTTGAGTTAAGTTAAAATAAAAGGGGACAGTTTGTAAAAATTCAACAAAAAATATAATAAAGGTGGATATTCTACGATATTTTTGTTTTTTTTCCTTATGCAACACTTTTTGGAATTGAGAGTGAAATTAATAAATTTTAGGGTGCGTTTGGGATTGCGATTTCGTAGACAATAAGTGCGATTTTAAACCAAATCGCAAAACATAGATCGTTTGGGAATTGCTTTTTTAAAAATTGCGATTTGAAAACGCAGAAAATCTGCTTTTTCAAATCGCAGATAAGATGGTGCTTTTTTGAAAACGCAGAATTTTAAAAGGTAAATTCGCGATTTTAAAGGCTAAACTGTGATTTTGCCAAACGCTTAACTGCGTTTTTAAAAATCACTTTTTTCAAATCGCACATTTTAAAATCGTTATTTTAAAACGCACTTTTTGAAATCGCAAACCCTAACCGTTAAAACAATTATAGCATAGATGCTGGAGTCTTGTTTTTTTTTTATTCAATTTTTTTTTTAAGCATCGATTTAAGACAAATTCTTTTATTTTTTTAGCAAAAAGCAATAACTTTAACAAACAACTCAAACTTTTTTTAACTTTTTACTCCTTTGGCCGTAAGTCCTAACTAAAAAAACATGCACCTTTGTTTTAAAAAAATTCATTCAAAAAAACTAGTCGACATTATGACGTGAAGGATCGGGAAAAAAAAAAAAAAAAAAAAAAAAAGGAGAAAAGGTTTGACAATTATTACCGGAGTGATGTGTTAAGCAAAAATCACCTCCACGGAAATGATTTAGTGAACAGAAAATGAAGCTGGAATACTACTGATATGAGATATTTTTTGGCTAAAAAACAGGTTGTCCATTACAAAAATAACAGATCAGTTTTCATGCGAGACCATTAGGTGGTTGGAAAAAATAATTTAACGTAAACAGAAAAATAAAAAAAAAAAAACAAAAAAAAAACACAGATCTACCAAATTATGTTGGAACTCGTATGAGAAATGATCTAAAAAATCCAAACCAACAAACAAGGACAACATTGTAACAATAACAAAAGAATATACAAAAAATAATAAAATCATAATAAATCCCCTTAACAATCCCTGAAATACAAAGTTCTTGTGCAAATTACAAATAAAAAATGAAACAATAATCAACAACAACAAAGTATGAAATTGAAACTAACCCTCCAAGACCGTGTTCTTTGACCGACCACGTGGACTGTCTTCACTGGAGGAGCTGAGTATTGTTGGGTGTTGGAAGCTGTTGAGGAAGAATATTCATCCGAAGAAGAAGGCTTCTCTGAAGACATTGAGGTTCTACCTTCCGATGCACAAACTTATAGCCAGTTTCCGTCCACTGTGCGAGGCCGTCACTCACAACACGAAGCCCAAAAATTGTTAGGTTAATGTATAATAAATAGATTAAAAGCAAAAAACTCAAAAATACCTACCTCTCTGATGGGTGAAAGACCCCAATCTACAAATGCCGGCGAATATTGCTACAATGGGCAGAAGGAGGTGATGGAAGCCTGAAAAGCTCCCTGACACGCTTCTTTTCAGGCAATAGTAACACGATGGTCTCACGGGTTTCTTGTTCGGCAGGAGGAAGAAAATGAGAGAAAATGAGAGAAAGGTGAAGGCTCATGGCCGTTGAACAGAAATGGGATGATCAAAATTATGAGAGACACGCGTCGACCATGCAAGGTACAAGCCATATATTCCGGTGCAACCAGTTTATGATAGAATCGGTCTTCAAATTGTTATTGTCCTTTTTTTAACCGTTGGATGAGAAGCCCCTTTCATCGTGTGGTTGATACATGGACGCGCAAATTAAACTCGATACGCACACCACACAATTCCACTTTTCTAACTCCAATTGAATATACCGAGAAAATGGGGAATTATATGCTGTGGCACTCGAACGAAGAAGGCACATATTGAACGGTTCAGATGATAACTAAGCCACAAATTACGAATCTAATGGTTGATATTAATTAAAACCATAACTACCCTCTGAGCAAATACACCCTTAGAAAATAAACCCCAGCTGCCACCATAATGATGCATCGGTCCACGAAAATGGCAAAGACACGCCTCTCATAACGGGCAGTTATTGGGTGTGGTCACTCGCACCTTATAGAACCGAATGGACGGTCAAAATAATAGGAACTTTACTGGTCTTATAATCTAACGGCTATTAATCACATAAATTCTGGAAAACGGTGTAAATGTTTTACACCCAGCCGAATTCCAATGCACCGACGAGTCTGAGCATATCTCGTAACAAGACAAAAGCGGGATATTTTGTTCAAAAAAATAAACAGAATGGAAGCCCGAATTACGTTACAATGCGGGAGTGGTTGGGTGCACGCGGGAATGTACAAATGCATCTGACGGACAAGATTTATTCATCCGACATCGTGATTTAGTCAACGGTCCTTACAAGCTCATACTGATGCTGAACGAAAAAACGAAATACACCCAATATTTCTTCTGCCTCATCGTCTGAAGACGCAGGTCCCACAACATTAAACAAAAAATGCCGGTAATAGAGTAGCAATAAATGCTTCCAAACCAAAATATTCACGCCTCTGATCATCACGGATACCTCGAAATACAAACCGATTTCAAAAAAGCGTTCGGGTTTTATTCAACATGGATGCGGGTGTCGGGTTTTCGAATAAACACCCGGTTCGAATACACCAAAATATTCGAACCAAACACACCATTAGAGAGTTAGAGGACTGCCTTTATCTCTCTCTCTCTTTTTCGTTTTCTTTTTTTTTTTTTTTGTCCTTTTTTCTTCTATTATTGTTTTCTTTGGAATTGTGATTTATAATAATTTTGACTTGTGTATAATTGATTGGGTTAGTGTACCAACTTTTGGTGGTTAAGGATAACTGTACCTTTAAGATCATAAAAAATAAAAAATAATGCTCCGTTTGTTTCGGTGTAAAATAATTTTTGAAAAATAATTTCGACATTTTACGGTGTTTGGCAGGAGGTGAATATAATGGTAAACAAAAATCGTTTTCAGTTTGACCTCAAAAGCTTCTTTAATTTTCGGAAAACGATTTACGATTTTTAAAACCGTAAATAGTTTTTCGAAATTAAACTCTTCGTTCTTACACTCACGTTTGATATCCGATTGTCAGAATTTAGCAATTGTCGATCGTCGGAATCCACTGGCGCCAGAGTCCAACAACATCCGGTCGCCGGTATCCTACCGGCGCCGGATGCCGGCCACTTGATTCCGACCGGAATATTGCCGGATCTGGCCAAAACGGCCAGGATCCGGCCGGATCCGGCCACTGATCTGGCCAAAACGGCCTGATCCGGCCAGATATGACCAGATCCTGCCACTTATCGGGGCAGACCCGGAAGATTCCGGCCAGATCTAGCAAAAACAGTCGGGATCCTGCCGGATATGACATGATCCGGCCATTGATCTGGCCGGATCCAGAAGTTTCCGACCGGAATCCGGCCATTTTGGCCAGATCCGATCAAACTTTCTGGCCGGAATTCGGCAACGGCGACCGAACGTTGCCAGATTCTGGCAGCATTTGCCAAACTCTGATTTTTGCATTTTTGTAATTTTTTCGTGCGAGCCAAACACCGAAAAATATTTTCGACGAAATTATTTTCAAAAAAAAAAAAAAATTTACGATGGAAATCATTTTACGTTAAAACAAAGAGAGCATAAAAAATTAAAAATTTACTTTTTTCCTAAACTGTGCATGCAGTAGTAAAACCAAATGGGTTCTCCCTCAACCAACACTAGAAACAAAATTAATAAACAAATCCCCTCAAATTGAAAGACAAGTGGATCCCAGCTCCTTTTCATCGGAAATCACGCTTAAATTATTACCAAATCATTGCATTCATTTCGCTCTTTCCAGAAAAAGTTCCATTTTGTATGTGGGTCATAGCCATCCTCCATAGCAAAGAAGACAACAATCATATATATATATATATAATGTGAACCAAATAGCATAAAAATTAAGAAAAAATGATATGAACTACTTCGAGGGAGCTTTGACTTCAAGACAGCAAAAAGGTATTTTAAATTTTGATAATATTCGAGCATGACATTTTATTTATTAGGATTATGCTTAAATAGGAGACGGCCAACTAAATTATAAGACATAACCATTATGTTTTACCGTCATTTACATCATACAGAAACTCTAGAGGAATAATAGCTACGACATGTTACAAAGTTAGGTTTAACCATCATTGACTTAGACCCCAACGAAAAACAATACTCACAAATAGCCTATAACTTTACTTGGAATATCTATTTCTTATTAGACTAGACTACAAAATAAATAAAAATGTACTCCTTTTTAGTCTATCTCTAACTTAACTCCCAAAAGAAAAGAAAAAAATTACATCAAAATATATATATATATATATATATAAGGCCCAAAAACTGGTAGATCCTCCTCCTATAGTCATATAGTATAGTCAACAGTGCATGGACATATCATCGATGGATTCGGTGATGCTTGGAAAAAGCATTAGATGCTCATCTTCTTGTTTGATATATATGCATGTATACATACATTAATTGGTTTGAAAGCCTGAGCCTCGTCTCTTCCAATTGGTTTTTTCTTTGCCAACTTTTTATCCTTTCCTTGTTTGTTTTATATTCAATAAAAAACAGAAATGGAAAAGGGACTTTTTTTTCATTCTTTGACCCCAAAAAACGAACTTTTCTCTCGTCTGTCTTCACCCCTCCCTCGTCGCTTTCCAAACCATAAATAGTTTGAAATGCAATAGTGCTCCTTGTTCCTACTCCTCATTGATTTCTCTCTCTCTCTCTCTCTCTCTCTCTCTCTCTCTCTCTCTCTTGCACACATCATTGCATTATAAATAGCTCACAAATTCTGTTGAAACAAGCAATATTCTTGGGAGTACTATTAATTAATTTTTGTATATGTAATCATGGCCATGCCCAAGTTATTCTTGTTCACCATATCACTTTCCCTGCTTTTAAGCTCTAATGGAGTTGTTGAAGCTGCTCCTGAACGCTCTCTCGTCACACAGCTTCCCGGCTTTAATGGCACCTTCCCATCCAAACACTACTCAGGGTATATATATATCTATATATGTCTCCTATTATTTACTCTTAATTATTATTAATTTCTTCATCTGAAGATATATTAATATTATTTGGTGATGTTGAAATTGTAGATATATAAGCATAGGCGAAAGCCCTGCGAAGAATCTGTTCTACTACTTTGTTGTTTCGGAAAGAAACCCTTTGAAGGATCCGGTTGTTTTGTGGCTCAACGGTGGACCCGGCTGCTCTAGCTTCGATGGCTTCGTCTATGAACATGGTATATATATATATATATATATATATGCATCATACTTATCATCATTTGCTCCTTAACCAATATTCTACGCTTAATTACTTGAATTTATCTCAAAATATGGATTTTGTTATTGGGCTTCGTCTTCTTCTTTCTTTGGCTCCCGTGAAAGAGCATGTATGGAGGTGTTGTGGGTTCTATATATATATATATATATATATACACACACACATAACAAGCATGCTTTGTGTGCTTAATTTGAATTGATCGAATCCTTTTGTTATTTCGTTTGTGGAGAGTTTGAGATCTTCAGGCTTCAAGGGAGAAGTGGGAGTGAGGAGATAGACAAAGCTAACTTACAACAACTCTTTACCATTTAATTAATATTTTAATACTTACCCCTTTACGTAAAGAATATAAAGTAAATGGCAAAACATAGTTCGAATTCAAGACTTTTATTTTAATTTATATCAATTACGTGTTTCAAACTCAACACATTTGTTTTAAATTATTACTTATCTCAAATATTTAAATTTGTAAAAAATATTTAATTTAATTATTTAATTATAATATTCTATTACACATATCGTTATATCGTTATCATCTTCATTTGAATGGATGGTATATCTGGCATTGAAAGTGACTCCTTTTGAATGGCAAATTTTGCACCACAAATATGCAAGTTCGATCCAACTTCCTTAATTGACAGGGAAAAGTGGTTGCCTCATAAAACCTAATAATATATTAAGGAGCTAGCAAGCAATAAATTAATTTGCAAAAGAAATTAAGATCGGTAGTGTTAATTAATTAGTGTATATGTTTGCCACTGGGTGTGGGTGTCGACGTCGTGTCTGCTTTGTGCATTCTGATTGATCCCACAAAACCAAAAGCAACTTAGAAATTATGAAATGGCAAACTTTTTATATACTTTATATATTTTTACGGATACAAAATTTTTTTTTATTAATTTTATTCTATTAAAAAAATATGTATTTCTCACATGTTAAAGATATTTTTTTAGAGACTAATTTTTTTAATTAAAAAAATTGTAAAAAATTTCAGTCCAAATTTTATTTATTCATGTGGAGGGCAATAATGTAGTGGTAAAGATAAGTGGTGAATGTTAGTAATATTTAATTAAGATTGATGTGCAATTCCAAAGGCATTTAGTGGTATATATGGGGAGTCATGTCTAACTTGTGCGTGCGGGGACATCTTTTGCATGTGACAAAACTGAAAGTGATCACTTACAAATAATAGAAATTTAACTTTTTTTTTTAACTTTTTTTTTTTATTATTATTATTCTATAACGGGAAATGGGATGGAACAACCACGTAATTAAATTTTAGCTGCTTTAAATTCAAAGTGTCCCTTTATTTAAATGCAGTCCAGCATTCATACATTCATTGTAGGCTCATTAAATTTTACTGGTAAAAGTAGTTAAAAATTACTTCATTTCTTTCTTTTTTTTATGTACCTAGCTATTCAATTTTTTAAAACACTCACAGCCGTCCCGTCATTATTTTAACTATTTACTTTTACAATTCCATTTAAATATTATTTTTCAAATATTTCTTTATTCTTTCTCTAGTAACATTTATATTTTTGAATTAATGTATGTATTTTTCTATTGGTTATATTTCTTAATATTTATCTTATTCTAACCGTCATAGTTTAAACAATTTTTCTTTCCCTAATGGTCATATTTTTTTTAATATGTCTTATCTTAATGATCATATTTTTAAAATTTATCTTTTCGTAACAGTCATTTTTTTAAAATTTGTTTTTTCTTTTTCCTAACGGTCATATGAGAAATAAAAATTAACGTTTGCTTTTTGGGTGTGAAAAAATAAAAAGGAGAAATTTTACTAATTTTTATTCTCTTGGTGAGTAAACCTCGATCACCAAAGTTGGTGAGTACTATTCACTCACCAGACAAAAATCACTATTTTACTAAGGCTATTGGAAAGAGTTTTTTTTTTTTTTTTTTTTTTTGCATTTTTTAGTGATTTGGCTCACCAAAATAGCTAAAAAAACTATTTTTATGAGTCTACTAGAAATGCTTATGAGATTTCCTTACGGAATACTCAAATGCTCGATCTATTTTAATTAATGAGGTATATGCAAAATCCAGTTTTTTATTTTTTCATTTCTTTTCTTTTCTTTATAGAAATTTGGAGATTTTCATTAATTAAGAACAAACATCTTGCTCAGCTTTGTCACCAATTAACATGATCTAAAAACTCAGAAATAGCCGCCTTAGCTAACCTCCATGCCGCTTTAATTTGTTTGCATTCATTTTCATGTACATGTCCTACAGAACATAAATGAAAGCTGTTCATAATAATTTTTTCACCATTCATCAAATGCTCATATTTGCTCCAAACAGCTCCCATCTCTCTGTAATGCATGAACGATCGATCACCAACGCATCCCCCTCCATCGATCATAATATTTAGAAACCCAAATCTCTTCTAAATTTCACCGCCTTCAAGGCTGCCACCGCCTCTGCTACATGCAGAATGATCAGAAATATATATATGGGGCGGGGCGCACATTGATGCTAATACTTCCCCATCACGATCTCTGGCTATTATCCCCGGCCACTCCAATCTTCTTTTTATTTTTATCGACAGCTGCATCGATCCTAGTTTATCTCGATTTTCCCTACTGGCGGTCATTCCCACGCATCTTGTTGGTATAGGTGCTCGATTATTTATTATTTTATTCCTCCTCAAGCTTTTTTCAGCTATTCCTCCACTGAATCTCTTGAACTTCTTACTAGGCTAGAAGGATCGCGACCGTAGCCACTAACTCCAAATCTCCATCATGTAATCTCTCCGGTAACTTCTCTAGAATACTTAGGAAATCATCCTTATGAATACTAGAGCTTTTCTGAATCTTCTTGTTGCATTCTGCCAAGACATCTTTAGATGACGGACAACTCCAAATAATATGGCCAACCGTCTTTGCCTCCAACCCACATATAGGACAGAGTGGATGATCAGGAACAATTCTCCTTTCATAGAGATTTTCTTTTGTTGAGAGTATATTGCTGCATGCCCTCCATAGAAACATCTTCACTACCCATGGACTCGGAATCATCTATATCTCCTTCCACATGCATATTAGTGGTGGTGAGAGTGTTTGAGCAACACCTCCTTTGTCTTGCAAAATTCTTTCTTTGTCCAGATGATAAGCACTCACTGCCATTCTTGAAACCATTCTCCGGCCCACTAATTTATCTTGTTGCCTGTTGGGACAAATAGCCATGTCACAAATGACAAATGCTATTGGCTTCCTCCTCGTTCAATAAGCTCCTTCACTTTTGCCTCTCTATCAAGTATATATCCTTACAGAAGATTGAACAACATATGAAATAGGAGACTGTAACCATCTATTTTCCCATATTTTAACAGATTTCCCGTTCCTCACTCCCTACACTAACCCTTGCTTAATAGAAATTTCCAAATAGTTACAGCTTCACTCAACTCTCTAATTATATATAGTATAGCTTGGTTCACAGACATAATTGAATGTGCAAATATTGATCCACAATATGAAGTCATCTCTTTTCCTTACACTATCTACATTAACCAAGTGTGTTGCTTGAGCCTTGTTACATATATATTGTGCATTCTAGAATAATTCATTTTATTTATCTATTTTCTATTACTTGTACGCTTATTAAGGAAAACCTTATTTATTTGAATTATTTGTGCAGGACCATTTAATTTTGAAGAGGGAAAGCCAAAAGGAAATCTTCCCAGATTGCATCTTAATCCTTATAGCTGGTCCAAGGTTTAGAAAATTAGTTTCTCTCATGATTATCACATTCATTTACCCTTTTTCTTCCTCAATTAATATATATATATGTGTGTGTGTGTGTGTGTGTGTGTGTAGATTACATATTGCTCTTGTGTAAGTAAATATTATATAAATATGTAGGTTTATCAACAATATTGATCATGTCTTAACACCAGATAAATTTGATTTACAATTTTTTTTTTTTTTTTTCTTGTTTGACCCTGATATTAATTATTTTATTTTTACTCTTTTACATCATCTTCTCAGGTTTCGAACATAATTTACTTGGATTCTCCTGCTGGTGTTGGCTTCTCTTACTGGAAAAATTCAAGCGAACACATAACTGGAGACGTGGAAACTGCCTCTGATACACACAGTTTCCTTCTCCAGGTAATTTCGATAATTAGAATAGAATAATAAGCAAGAAGAACGTACGTACGGACAAATCTAATACTCCCTCTTTATATCCCAATTCAAATGTATCTCACTTTCTTTTTGTAATGCCCCGAAATAAGTAATGTTATTTAGTAAACTGTTATACAATCGTCATATAATTTGATGAAGTGGCAATGGGATCAGCCTTTAGATCAGCAATTGAAAAAAAAAAATAATTACTTGATTAGCTGATTTTTATTACCACGTCATCTCAGTTGTATGTTAGTCGTATAGCAATCTATTAAATAGCATGGGGTAATTACCTTTTCCCCCCATTAACTACCGATCATTGTCAACATGCCCCCATGAACTAACACTTCGATCAAAAAAGAGCATCAAACTACCATCTTTTCACATTGTGGCCCCTTCCGTCAGTCTAATTCATGCAAAGACTTAAATGCCCTAACCCAATTTAAAAAATGACCTAAATACCCTCAGCTTAAAAAAAAAAAAAAAAAAAAAAAAAAAAAAAAAAAAAAAATCTAAAGGAAAAGGCTGCCACCCCTTGAGGTAGCCAGGTGGCCTGCAAGCCACCCCCAGAGATGTTTCCGGCCACCCATAGGGTGGCTCGCAACTACCTCGGAACTAGGGGTGGCCGTGCGGCCACCCCAGCTTATCTCTAGGGTGGCTGTGCAACCACCCCAGAGGCCATGGGTGGCCCGCGAGCCACCCCTAAAGGTGGCTCCGGCCACCTCTGGGGTGGTCGCTGCCAGCGAGCCACCCCTAAAGGTGGCTCCGACCACCTCTGGGGTGGCTCACGGCCACCCCAGGTTCTAGGGTGGCCGCGAACCACCCCAGAGGTGGCCCGAGCCACCTCTGGGGGTGGTTCGCACACCACCCCCTTAGGTTTTTTTTTTAAAATAATATATATATATATATATATATATATATATATATATATATAAAAATTAATTTTAATATTTTTTATTAATTACTCTAGATAGCATTTTAGTCTTTAAACTAAAATTAACGGTCAAAAATGGCATATTCCATCCAAATTAACGGGATTCCTTGACGGAATGAGCCAAAGTGTGTAAAAATTGTAGTTTGATGCTCTTTTTTGGTCGAAGTGTCAGTTCATAGGAGCATTTTGACAATGGCTGGTAATTGATAGGAGGAAAAGGTAATTACCCTAAATAGCATTACTCATCCTATATATATATATATATTGTTATGAATAATGCTATTTAGTAGACTATTATACATTTGTCATACAACTTGATGATGTAACAGTAAAAATTAGCTTTTAGATCATATTTGTAAGAAAAAAAAAAACAAATGCTGATTTTTACTAGAATAATACTACATACTAGAATTGTACATGCGAATGCGATTATTACTTATAACTGCATCTGCAACCGCATTATGTGGTTATCACTTTTGGGTAACCACATCCGCCCACCTAGGCGTACGGTTACTAACCGCTATTTACACAATTATTGAAGGTACAACACACTACTAACCGCCTATACAGTACTGAGACATTTTTGTCTATTTTAGTGCTTTGATTCTTCTTTTGATTTATGGCATATTTTAAACAATCTTGAAATTGTTTTTGTGTTTTTTAAAACTTTATTAGTGTTTTAAATGAAATCCATATCTTGATTCCATATTCTAGCTTAAAAATAACAAAGAAAATACAAAATCCCCATGATGGATCCATCCACCTTTAAATAATAAAGATAGCACTTGAAATTTACTTCCAATTGAAACAAACATACAAAGGGTTGTTAAAATGTAAATCTAACAACATTACAAAGGGGTTTTGGTAAGTGTGAGAGGAGAGAAAGAAAAAAACCCTAAACAAAAAATAATACCATATACGAAAATGACGTTGTTTTAGTAAATTTGTTATATAAATATAAAAGTATGTGGATGCTGTTAGCAAACCACTAATCGCATCCGCATGTGATTATGCGGACAACAGTTATATTAGTTGCAGTTAATAACTTTCCACTTGTACAGTTCTAGTACATACTCAACTCTCATCTCATCTTACTTGGTTGATGTGACAATGATTATCAGCTCTTGGATCATCCTTTATAAAAATAAAAAAATAAAAAATAAAAAATAAGGATTGATGGGCACTACCACATCAATCCAGTAGAATAGAAATTGAGTATTTATAATTGTTTTTTTTTCACTGTCATATGATCCTAATTATATAAAAATCGTATAGTATACTAAATTGCATAACTATTTTTTACGAGACCAATATATATATATATATATATATATATATATATATATATATCTTCTTTCTAAATGTGAAAGCACTTACTCTTCTATTTTTTGTACTATCCCCCTTTTCAGAAAACATTAGTTGTGCCACCACTAGTATAAGGTAATTAAAAAAATAGTTTTAGAAAGATATATATATATCTTGTTATTAATAATCGTGTAATTTCAAACGAAGACATATAAACGTGTAACATACTTGACAATCTTGTTTAAAATAATTCAAAGAGTAATACCTGAGTAGGTGACGAACTCTAGTAGTACCGTAGTTACTCATTTGTTTTGACATAAAATAATTTAAAAATATATATATTTTCAAGAAAAATTAGTGATTTTCCATTATTGGAAATGTTTTGTTGTTTGGTCTATCGATACAAAGAATAATTTTTCAAAGTCAATCCAAAATCACTCAAAATTGTGAGATAACTTGAAATATCGCCGCCAATAAATTAAATTAAAATTATTTTTTTTAAAAAAAAAAATAATAATAATAATACACACAAAAACTATGAGATGGGACGGTGATGAGGAGGAATTGGAGTTTTCATTTTGGTGTAGAAGGGAAAGGGGAGTTGTTGGGGTCTGCAACATAGAAGAAATGGGGCTATTGAAGGGGTCATGATGGAGCATAGCAGATAGCGGATGATAGGGAGAGGTGTCTAGTGCCGAGAGGAGGGCCGGTTTTTCCCTCTTTGAGGGTGACGGTGGCCGCAGGGTTGGGGTTGGGATGGGATAGGGGGATGGCAGACGAAAGGTGGAGGGGGTGGTGTCGACGAGGGAAGTAGTTGGGTTCCTCTCCGAGGGTGGTGGTGTTTCGGTTTAGGGAGGAGGGTGGGAGAGAGAGAGAGATATAGCTTCATAAAATAACTTATATGATAAATTTGTTGTTGACGCATAAATTATTTTTTATTGACGAATATTTTCTTTCTGAATCAAATATAAAAAATGAAAAAATAAAAAAATGAAAAATAATTAAATCACCTTTTGAGTAGAGAGGCAATTGATGGGTGATTGAGATTTTAGTGTTTTGCAAGCAGTGGTTTGGGCAATTTCCAGAGTTCCTTCCCAATCCATTTTATATATCAGGGGAGTCTTACGCGGGAATTTATGTGCCCACTCTTGCTTCCCAAGTAGTAAAAGGTATTAACTCTGCTCTTTTCTTCATTATTTCTTCTCATAATACATATTTAATTATGAGTAGTATTAATTTTAAAATTTTAATTATAAATTCTTCTTTCAGGAATTAAAAATGGCGCAAAGCCCCTTCTCAATTTCAAGGTGTTTCTTCACTTTTGGCATTTCGATTTTTAAAGACTAATAATAGGCTAAATTTGGGTTTTTTCTTTTTTCTTTTTTGAAAAAAAATTAAATAATATAGGGTTACATGGTGGGGAACGGAGTGACAGATCAAAGATTTGATGGTAATGCTCTTGTACCATTTGCACACGGAATGGGGCTTATCTCAGACAATATCTTTGAGGTGGGTGATAATTAAATAATTAACATGCATTAAGTTGTTTAAATCTTTGTTCTTGTGTCCATTGTGAATCTTAGCCAATTAAAAATGTTACAATTATTAAAATATCCCCTTTTCTAATTATTAAAACCCAATATTATGACAATATATAATGTACTCTTTCTCATTCCTTAAAACCCAATGATTTTTGCAGAAAGTCGAAGTTGCTTGTAAAGGAAACTACTATGACTCTGAAGAGACTGCTTGCTATCAAAGCCTTGAACTAGTTTATGAGGTGAGATGGTTTTCAACTAATTAAACTAACTTGGAAATTTTTAAAGGACAGAGTTTTCCTCTATCCAAACTCGGTTCCGCAAAATTTTCTCCAAGCTAATTTATAAAATGATATAGTCACATGACTCACGTGGCCCTTGAACTTAGAATTTCCTCTATCAAAAAAGCGTGTTTCTCACATGCTAAGGAACACATGCAATTTTATAGATTGTGTTGAGAAATTTTCTCCAGCCCAATTTAAAAAAAAAAAAAACTGTGTCCATTTCTTAATGCATATAGCATATCATTCACTACCCATTTAAGATTGAGTAATGCTAGAGACTATCTGACAATGCTGACATTACAAGAACCAATTATTGGTTGAAATTGCCACGTAAGCATTGTAAGATTGAGTAATGTAATTTTGTAGCAATACTCTTGAAGATATACTTTTTTTGAGGGATAGAAAAAGTGAAATAATGAAGTTTGAAATGGTACGGAAAAGAAATAATACTAGTTGGATTAATAATTGGGGGTTTTGTAAACTGTATAGGCTCTTGATGGGCTAAACATTTACGACATCCTTGAGCCTTGCTACCACGGCATGGAAACAGAGGAAAAGGCAGCCAAAGGTGGAAACACCAGTAGCTTACCGGAAAGCTTCCAACAACTGGGGGCGACTGAGAGGCCTCTAGGCGTCAGAAAAAGAATGTTTGGGCGTGCTTGGCCTATGAGGGCACCTGTCAGAGATGGCATTGTTCCTTTATGGCCTCAAATTGCTGAAAAAATCGCCGTTCCTTGCGTAGTATGTTATCTTTTTCTTTTCTTTTTTACACGTTTTTGGTTGTTTTAGGGAATTAAGCATGCATCTTTAGTGATGGATAATCTTTGCAAGTGTAGAACGACGAAGTGGCAACTTTATGGCTGAACCAGGAAGCAGTTAGGAAAGCAATTCATGCGAAGCCGGTATCGTAATTAAATATTAAATTGTTTGGTACCATTCTGTTCGGGATTGCGTTGACAAATAAAGCTTTTATCTATAGAAAAAATCTCGTTTTCAAGCTTCTCCAAAACACAGTTTTGGGCTTTTTTTAATGTTTTTTAAGCTTTTTACCAAACGGACTCATTTTTGCTTGGCACAGCTTTAGTTGAAAGAAACCGGAGAGGAGCCGATTCCTTATAATAGGAGGGTAGAATTGTCAATTCTACCCTCGTGTTATAAGGAACCAGCTCCTCTCCAGTTTTTTAGGTACTAAAAGCACTTTTTCTTTTTATCTATTTTAAGAAAAGAAAAGAAACAATCATTTTTTAAACTCCTTAACGCAATCCCAAACAAGGTCATAGTATTCCAAACTGATGAAACAAAAACATTGACAGGAAAGTGTGACGGGTCCTTGGGAGTTATGCACTAAAAGAATAATCTATCGTCATGATGCTGGAAGTATGATCCCTTACCATCAAAATTTAACCCTTCAAGGATATCGAGCACTTATTTTCAGGTAAAAAACTCTTGGATACAATCCACCGCTACTTGAACAAAAGAAAATGGCTTTAATTGGAATAATGGAATTACATGCCATAAATTTCCAATATGGGTTCAATTTTGTATTACTTTTGAAATTGATAGAGCTTCATGAATACTTTATTTTCTCCGAGCAAGCGACGCTTATGATTGGTTAATTTGCATGCAGCGGAGACCATGATATGTGCGTACCATTTACCGGGACACAAGCATGGACTGCATCACTCCGATATAAAATTTTGGATGAATGGAGGTCTTGGATCAGTAACGCCCAAGTTGCTGGGTAAAATTCACAGCTTTCACTTTGTTTGTTTCGACATAAAATTTAAGTTTTAATTTGGATGCATTTTTGTTGCAGATACTTACAACGCTACGAGAATGATCTCACCTTTCTCACAGTCAAGGTTTGTACAGAAGGACTATGTTTTGTGTGAATCATAAAATCAAAAGAAAAATAAATAAATGTTTACTTTTTATTTAATAAATAACACATTCAAAATTAGTGACCTTTATTAGTTTGTATGGTGTAGGGTGCAGGGCACACGGTCCCGGAATACAAGCCACAAGAGGCACTGGAGTTCTATAGCCGTTGGTTGGAAGGGAAACCAATCTGATTGTAAAATAAATAGAGCTTTATTGCTTGAATTAATTGGATTTCTATTTCTTATATATGAATGGCACCTTCATTTAATCATACAAAACAGAAATGACTAAAGGAGTTGTGTAGAGACGAAATGATTAAGGCTCAGACATAAGATGGTTTCTAAGAAACGTTTTCTCTATTTATCGATATTTAGTACGACCGAAAATTGTGGTTAAACTTAAAACATTTTCAATTGACCTAAAAAAACCTTCTTCAATTTCTATCAAATGATTTTCTTTTTTTTTTTCTTTTTTTTTAAAACAGTAAACTATTTTTCGAGTTTGAGCTTTTCATTTTTACACATGTTCTTTCTCACAATTCATTCTCAGTTGCCGGCGACCGCCGGAACTGATTTTCCGTACAAGCCAAATGCTAAAAAATGTTTTCTGCTGAAATTAATTTCCTGAAAAATGAATTTGCTGAAAATGTATTCCAACAGAAAACAAACGAAGCCTAAGCCGAAATTAGAAGGCAGGCGATGTGGTAGGAAGGCCTGGTTTTTGGCTACAAAAGATATGGACAAACTTATGGTCTAGAAAGCTTCAAAAAGTCATAATGGTAGGCCACCAGCTCCTTGGATCTCTTTTCTATCTCAAAATTGGCAACTTGAAAAGTGGGGGGTATTTGGTCAAGTAATTTAAACCACAAAAAAAATAAAATAAAAAATCCAGTCCATATCTGAACACGACCAAAGAAAATCAAACACCAAGACCACTCAAGTTGCACTTAGAAAGTGGATGCTTTTATCTATCAAAAAAAAAAAAAAAAAAAAAGAAAGTGGATGCTTTATTATCACAAAATTATTATCCACATTACAATTACCAACAAATCACACATCAAATTTCAGAAAAAAAAAAAAAAAAAAAAAAAAAAAAAAAAATTGACGGAGAGCTGGATTTTACAAAAATTCCAATTCCACCCACTAGAGAGAGAGAAAAGCAATTTCCCCAGAATCCCTAATATAGCCGGGCCACCTCCTCGGTTCGAATGAATTTAACATTAGTGATGGCCCAGCAAATCTTTTTCCTTTTCTGTAGAAATTTAAAAACTAAACAGAAACAAGGAAAAAGAAAAATAGAATAAAATTAATTATGTATTTCAAAGACAAAGAGGTAACAAACCTTTCATCATTTCCTTGCCTTCTTGTCTTCCTTTCCAGGCACAAACCTAGGCAGATTCAACAACGTGTTTACACGGGACACTCCTTCTAGAGCAGACCAGTCTTTTCCCACGTCGCTATGCATTTCCTCCTCCCCTAAGGCACCTCCATTGCTTCCTTCTTGCAGATTCTCATTGCCGGTTCGGACGGTTCCTGAACGGTCCAAAGTGGTTGGGCTAGAGAGATCTTTCTCACTGCAAGCATCCACCTGCTCCACTGATGTAGGCTGCTCTTTTAACGTGGCATTAGATGCGGTATACGAGCTGTTCGTGTCAAGAAAGAGGCAAACTACAGCACAATCATCGACTTTGGATGTTGGATATTTATATCTCCAAGCTCGAACTGCTGACTCAACCAGGAACCGAGCTGCAGAGGAACGTGCTGGGGCTGACACTACAATGTCTACCACCTCTTTGTTTGATAGCACATCCCAAATCTGCCAAAAAATCAAAGCAGACTTTTTATTTGAAACTATAAATAGATAACAGAAGGCAGGAAAAAAAAAAAAAAAAAAACTAATCCACTTAATAAAGAAAATGCTAAAAGGATTGTAGTTGGCTCTCCTACCCCATCTGTAGCCATGACAATAAATTCATCCTTCTCTGTGATGCGTCGATAGGATATATCAGGAACAGAGATCAGACCAAAATCCTTTAGGCAGAAATCTCCAAAAGCACGTGCCATGGCAAGGCCAGGGGAGTCATTGTTTGGCAGCCAGACTCGAGCAACCTCAGGTTCATCATGAAGAGCAAAAACACGCCCTTTACACTTCCGGATTCTCTCCGCTTCCGCTGTGAAAGGAAATAAGAGTAAAGAAAAACTTGAGCAAGAAATTGACAACAAGAAAAAAGCAGATAAACCAACATCAAACTAAAAGAAGCAACAAAGACTAAAATTGATCCCTATATTCTTTCCTCTGTATTTCCTGTTCAAGGTTCAAGGTAAATGAAAACAGTCAACCTATATATCAACGAAAGTCAACTATCTCAAAAAAGCTAATGGACAAACAATAAATATGCAAGCCACTTATCGTAATATCCAAAACCAACATATTCTATTTACCAAGGAGTTTCTTCAGTTCATTGACACAATGTCATCATCCAAGCCTAATGCCAAATGTTTGTCTCATGCCAAACAACCACACAATATCGCTGCACCAAATCAACCTAAAATAAGCGTATCCTACTAATAATATGAGCTTTTATATTTTCTCCCAGAGTTCCAACCCCGACCTTTAAGGCCATTCCCGTCTGATTCATATATTTAGTTTACACCGTTAGGTCCATTACAGAACTCATTGGTGCAGTCATGGGTGTCTTATGCATGTCTCTTCGGTCAACACCCATCAGGGCAAATGTTAAATTCTATCTAACTCTTCCACAGATTTGACCTTCACAATCTTACAACATGGTCCTCAACATCCTGAACTATGATTAACACATTCTACTTTGCCCACTACTTTGGAACAGTTTAATGCTTTGCACTTTTATGACATGCCACTATGCCAGGATATTTCTGCTACTAAAGCACTGCTATTCTCTATATAGAAAAAAAAAAAAAAAAAAAAAAAGAGGAAATTGATGACAAGAAGAGAGGAACTCAAATAAAAACCTGTTTTAACCCTAAGACACTCATAATATAAGCTTTGAAACCATGTAAGGACATCTTGGCCTGACTTCTGCTACTAAGGCAGTTCTCACTTCAATCATGTTGCACTTTGGCCCCACACATGAAAAGCTCTTACATTGCCAAAACCAAAAATTACTCTAAAGACAGCAACTTGACCGTTCCTCGGAGGCTGCATTATCAATCAACAAACAACAAAGAAAGGATAAACAAATCTGTGTTGGTAAAGTTTGGACAAGTTCTACGGCAGGTTTCTTCGAAATGATAAGGGCCATAAGGCTACCAAATGAGGCCTTTATCTTACTGTGCAGTCAGGGGGTTTGCACACCAAAAAGTATTTCAAATTTTCTTTTTCATCGTCACAAATGGGTGAAAGGTGACCTCAAGACACCAAGTCCTTATATTTCTCAAGGCATGAGGCAGCATAAAGGTGCTCACCTGAATGGAGCCAATTTCTAAACATGGTACACAAATTATGAACTCCAATTGTAACTTAAAAGTAATGAAGTCCAGAATAATTCAATTGTTTTCCCAAAAAGTGAACTTTATTTATAACTTATTATTGTCCTACAAAATTTGCGATTTCTTTCTTACTTTCTTTCTCTCTTCAAGTTCTCTCTCTCTACACTTGTTTTCTGTAAATTCCTCTCTTTTTTTGTATTGTGCTAACATTCATTTAAGGAATCCTTTTTGTGCGAAGCTTGGCATTCTGTGTGGCAAGACTGCCTTGGTTTGTGCCAATTCTTATTGCCTTTTGTTTTAAGTTTGATTGTTTTTTTTTATAAGTAAAGTTTGATTGTTATAAGCTTTAATTGCTAAAGAATCACTGGTTGAAGGGATTTGGTTTCATATTGGTCAAACTTGTGAGCTTATGGTCTATGGCTTTGTGAATGGTTGGGGTCTGTGGGTTTGTGAAGATTGAAAGGGTTTAATTTGGGATTTGCTATTGCATGTTAGACATGGTAAAAAAGCGGTATCTGCAATAGATCTTACTATATGGATTTGCTCTTTTATGCTACATGCCCTTTTTAGCTTTTTAGTATTTTTGTGATTAAAAAATTGGTAAAGTGGTGGAGAACTTTTCGTGCTTCAACCCCGAAACAGTTACAAAAAGTAACTTTTGTGAATGGTAGGTTGAAAGCTTTGAGAATTGAATTCCAATTTCGATTATTGTTTTACAAAATGAAATGAAGATAAGATTGGATATTTTGCTACATGTTATTGCTATAGAGAGGTAAAAGAAATAATTGAGGTGTTTTTTACTGAAATAAAAGAATTTCATAATAAAAAAGAAAACAGAATTTTTTTGAGCTAAATCACTTGATTTAAATTTGATACATAGTAAAAAGGAAGAACAATTGGGCTATAAAGTACATGTTGAGAAACCTACCATTAAGAGTTAAAAGGAAAAGTCTTTGAGAGAGAGAGAACAATTACCATGGGAATTGATTCAAATTAGAACTAGGAAAGTGGGTTTTTTTTTCAAAAAAAAAAAAAACAACTAAAATCTAAAAATCCCTTGACAGAGGGAGATGCATGTTAGAGAGAGAGAGAGAGAGAGAGAGAGAGAGAGAGAGAGAGAAGGAAACAAAAAGAGCAATGAGATTTTTTTTTAAAAAAAAAAAGAAAAAAAAAAAAGAGAAAGTTAAGAGCATGGGGGCAAGAGACATACCTGGAATGGTCCAAAGAAAAGCACGAACAGGAAAAAGGAAGAAGGTTTTCAGTTCTAACATTTTTATCTTTCTGCTTAGTTGACGAGATTTTCACTCAACCAACTTTCCATGATTCAAGTGCCCCAGAGCTTTTTCTTTATTACTTACACAAAACAAAGTAGCCAACCGGACAAAAGTGTTCTATTCAATTGTAAACATAGTTTCTTCAGGGACTGCTAGTTCCATCTATAAAATAGGGAATTTTACTAAGGCACTCCCGTAGGCCCTTAAGGCAGGTGCCTCACCAAAGGCGCCTTGGTAGGACCTCACTTCCCCTGAGCACTACGCTCGCCTTTGACAACACTGCGCCCCCCCCCCCCCCCCCCCCCCCCCCCCCCTCTCTCGCTCTTCCGCTCCAACTTCTCTTTTTTTCCCTTTCTCCACAAGAAAAAGAATGAAAATCCAGGGTCAAAATCTGGCTTCTACAATCTATATAGCTCTAGATTACAATGATAAATGAGAGAGTAACCCAAAAAGAAACCGTAAATCAAGATAAACTTCAGTGTCTAAAATATATATCAGATATTTCAAGGGTATTACCACAAAGAACATGATCGTGTACAAGTGTTGGATCAAATGTAGTAGTAGAGAAGAACTTTATTGAGAGAGAGAGAGAGAGAGAGAGACCTGGAAGATTTGGTTTGAGATCCACAGTCAACTGAACTGAAATTAGGTAATTATCTTTGTCTCTCGTACCCAAAACTGCTCTGGAGTCCCCAACATTTCCAATGACAAGATCCCTACCCTGAAAAGCAGCCAATGCGTTCATGAGCATGAAGGATATGTCACAAAATACCAATATGAAAATAAGTTTCCAATGGTTATGAGAGAGAAACCTGCTTAACCAGAGTTACTGCTGTTGTGCCACTACAGAAGCAATCAATAGCAGGATGGAATCTCAGTTCCCTGTCCACGACTCTAAACGCCTTCAGAAATGACTCTTTGAGAATCTGAAAGATCTCAGGATGCTTATCTGCTTCCTCAAGATCAATGGAGGCCCTGGATTCTTCATCCGCAGATATGAAGGGAGTATCTTCTGAGTTCATGCTTCCAGCTGTATTAAGGCTGATCTCTTTGAGAACATCCTCACTGGTTATGTTTACTTCCCAGTGGGCACTCAGTCTCAGGGGTAGTGAATCTCTCACTCTCTTTGCAACCATGTGACCATAGGGACCATGGCCATCAAAAACACCACAGAAAATTGTGTCTGTTCTAGAACCAAAATTCTGAAACCCACAGTTCAAGAAAATTTGGTGAAAGATAATCCAGCGAGCAAATTGAGATATTAATACTGCTACTAATTTACGATACAAAGAAAGAAACGTGACATAAAATATAACATAGCTAGTTCTACAGGATACTCTTAATCTGTAGGATAACAACAAACAAGATCAAGAGGTACAGAGGACAATAGACAGCAGTGGCCATAGCAGTAATATTACGAGCCCAATAATGAAGATTATGAAGATGCGGATGTTTCAATTCATCCAATTTTTAAAAAGATTGAGTTTGATAAATTAAGAAAATTTTTGCAAGCTTAATCGAGAAAACAAAATACAGATTGTAATGCTTCCAGTTTCAAAGTGAGTCTCAAGTACGTATCCAATCAGATAAGTACCAAAATGTGTTTCCTTTCTAATAGACACATTATGGCAAATAGTAGCTCAATAGATAATAAGAAATAAGCCGAAAGGATACAGTAGTAAAAATAAAAAATAAAAACTAAAAAGAAGGATGAAATCATCTGATTTCTGACATATATTGCAAATTTCATACATGCATTTTTTTTTATTATTACCTTTTTTATAATTTGCAAACTCCATACATACATGTTCAACTCAAAAGAGTCTTAATGCCCAGGGCCGCCTAAAAAGTCGACACATGAAATGAGCAAAGTAGCTTTTTTTTTCGTTTTTCATTACTAATAAATTTCACTATAGCAACCTTGAATTATATGAAATGAAGGTGAGCCAAATCTTTTGTTCCTCATACACACTCAAGATGGCAAATGCGAACTAAAAAAAAAGAGTTCAATTCGCCAGCATAGAAGTGTCAAGTGTGGTTTAGTGAGGCAACTGAAAGATTGGATAATATCCGGGAAGAAAAACTAGAGAAACTGCAGATAAACGTGCTGCTTTTTCTTGAAGACTAGAACTATAAAGCAGAATTCCACTAGCTGAATACATCTCTGTACAGCGTAAAGGGAAACTATGAGGATAAGATAAGAATTGAGAAGATGCACAAATATATTGATATAAGATTAATAAATCAGCTAAATACCATCAAAGCTACAGACAATTACACTACAATTTAATTGGCTAGAAAAGTATATTCATTTCTTCAAGAACTGAAGCAGTTTAGTTATAGTTTGTTTGCCATGCTAGTCAAGAAACAAAACAAAGAAATTTAAATATTCCTAAACAACAAAAATTTTGCCCAAAAAAAAATATCTGTAGCATGTGAAGATGAGGAAGACCTCACCTCCCAAACAATCATGGCATCCTGGTTGGTCCCCTTCTTGCCTTGTTGGGTAAACAAAGACGCCGCTTCACTTGACCCATTCAAGAACATCCTCCCCGGAATCCTATGCAGCGGTTCATCCCTCCGATACTCAAAGGAAGAATTCCGTGAGCCATGCCTTTTCTTCGAGTTCTTTCGCTTCCTGAACCCCACCGAGGGGGACAGCGGCGAACCAGGCATAGGGCTCCTGCTTTCTGCAGACAAGCAGGACCCCATTCTGAGGGCCCTGACTATGCTTAATATGCACTCCAGAGGAGCCAAACAATCGCACCCCCTATTCTCAATTGATGGATCCGTCAGAAACCCCTTGGTGAAATCCTACAAACCTTTCCAATTTCACAGCCTCGACTGAATATAAATCCACCGACTCACCGCTTAACCTCTTAAATCACAATTCTTCAGCAAATCGAATACAACCCTTTTGAATTCACAGCCTAATGATGAGATTAACACGCTGAGTCGCCCTTTTTTTTCTCTTGAATCACAATCTACCGGCGTCTTGGCACAGACCCTTCAGAACTCACAGCCTAATTATCATACCAATCCGCAAATTCACCCTTAAAAGCTCCCCGGGTGTGCACCCAAATCCACAAAACAGAATTCAGCAATAATCAAAATCGGAATTCAATTCTCAAAGCTTTCAACCTACCATTCACAAAAGGTACTTTTTGTAACTGTTTCCAGGTTGAAGCACGAAAAATTGCCCACCACCTTTTTACCAATCTTTTAATCAAAAATATGACTAAAAAGTTGAAATGGGCGTGTAGTAAGATCTATTGCAGATACCACTTTTTCCCATGTCTAAAACATGCAATAACAAATCTCCAAAACAAACCCCTTCAATCTTCACAACGACATCGACTAGAATCCCACAATTTTGACCAATATGAAACCAAAACACTTCAGTCAGTGATTCTTTGTCAGATCAAGCTTAAAACAATCGAACTTAAAGCAAAAACCAATCAAAATTGTCCTTGCCACAAAGAATGCCAACAAAAAGAGAGCCACAGAGTTCACAGCTTCGCACAAAAAGGCTACCTTAATGAACGTTAGCACAGCACAAAAAATGGGTAAAGAGAGAAATTCACAGAAAGCAAGTGTAGAGAGAAAGAGAAGTTGTAGAGAGGCAGAGTAGGATACGAAAAAAGAGAAGAAAGAAAGAAATCACAACCTCCCACAAGAAGAAAGATCGCACAAAACCCGCTCTTCAAAACGTGACCTTCAGAAACTCAGAGAGAGAGAGACAGAGAGCGAGTTTCTTTGTCCTTGAGAGAGAGAGAGAGAGAGAGAGAGAGATGGATTAGAGAGACATGAAGGAGGGATGAGACCGTGTCTGTCACTTTCAGAAATAAGAGGGTTAGGATAAATTGGTAAAAGAGTAAAAAATAATAATTAATAATGGAGTGGAAATAGCAATTTTATGTTTTTACTTATTTACTTATTCTGTTGTTTTGTTGTTTTTTAATGAGAAAAATTATGAACACTTTTGGAATTGGTAGTTGGTTGACTTAGTTGAGAATTGAGATTCCCTTTTTCCGATTCCTGGGCTTCTTTTTCTCCTCAGCTTTTGATGTTTTTCACCAAGAGAAATTAGTTTTCACCAACTCCCTTTTGTTCTTTACTTTGAGAAAAATATATTTACTTTTGATGAGGTAAAAAAAATTACACCCTAGTTGTCTCAATTTTTTTTTTTCATAAAATAATTTAAAATTAAATCTGCACCGTGTAAAAAACTAAGCACGTATGCTAAAGTTTTTTTTTTTACCGATACAAATTCAAAAAAATAAAAAATGAAAACACTTTCTACAATGTCTGCTTTTAAAAATAGCTTTTAGAGTGCATTTGATATCTGCTTTTTTCAAGAAGAATCAATTCTGCTATTTGCTTTTGTGACTTTTTTTTAATTTGTAGAATGAAAAACCATTTCAATCAATTGTGAAATTAGGGATCTTCTTATAAAGTTAAAATATATAAGTGAATTAAAAGCATAAGAAAGTATTTTATTTTTCCTTTCACTATTTTTTTTTTCCTTTTCACTATTTTTCTTGTTATGAACATTTGATGTACACCCTGTTCTATTTTGGATGTTTTGGTGGGATTTGAATGACAGTTGGTGCAAAAGAAAACCTACCAAACAACACTCATCAACTCAAACTTTTTCTGTGGAATGCCAAAAATTTCTCAAAGACATCTAAGTTATAGTGTCTTCAATGACAATTAATGCAACTAGGATTTCTTTTCTTTAAAGTTGGTGCATTATATTTATTAATTTAAATAATATTAATGTTAAAACTTTTTTAAAAAATAAATAATAAATAATGTAATATCAGTTATATCATTAAATACATCAACTTTAAATTATTATCGGGAAATGGATAGGATCATTGTCCTCTCATCAAGTCTTCATAAACTATTTTATCGTTCAAATTACATTTTATAGTATTTAACGGTGTATATGGTGCCGCATCATTTAAAAATTTTAAATGACTTCCCAACGTATCCAACATGTTCATTGTTATATACTGTGAATTCTAATCTGAACCATAAATAGGAGATGAGTTGGTTAAGATTTTATTTCAGAGATCTAACAGCAGGGACGGATCTAAGGGGGGGCTGGCAAGGGCCATGGCCCCCCCTCAATTCCAAAAAACAACAAAAAAAATATTAGGTTAAAAAAAATTATAAGGAAAAAAAATAAAATTTAGCCTACTGGCCCCTACCAATAATTTTTTTTTGGCCTTTGGCTCCTGTCCATAAGAGTTTCTGGCTCCGTCCTAGTCTAACGGTATAATGCTATATGATAAAAAGATATAATCTTTCGGCACCCCAAAATTCAACTCTCGACTACATTTTCTATGTGACAAGGTGGTCGCCTAGCTTTAGGATTTTTTTTTTCTTAAAAAAAAAAAAATAAAAAAAAAAATGTAAAAATAAAAGTAAAAGTTGTCACATAGATAAAGGTAGTCAAGAGTTGTGTCTTGAGGTTGCAATATATCATATCTTTATGATTAATGTGTTGTTATGTTATTTATTGACATCAAGCATACCATTCGATAAAAAAATAAATTCTTGACTCCCATTTCCATGGGCAACGGGTTCAAACAATGAAAAAAAAAAAGGATTAAATACCTTTTTGCCCCTTGCGGTTTAAAACTTTTATTTTTTACCCCCTCAGTTTTCCTTTTTTTCATATGTGGTACCTATGCTATGGAAAAAGATGGAGATGGTACCTCCGTCCACTTTTCTGTCCAAAACTGACGAATTTTCACATCAGCGACACATGGCTGCAAAATTTTTTTTTTTAATTATTTTGAGGCTTTTTTTTAAAAAATAAAAATAAATAAAAAAATATAGGTGTGGTTTAGCCGGCCCTTTGAGTCACAGCCCTAATTTTTTTTTTTTAAAAAAAAAAGCGTGTATATATATATATGGTAGTTACGTGTCGCAATTTTAATAGTGCCATATGTCGTTGGCGTGAAAATCTATCAGTTTTGGACTAAGGTACCATCTCCGTCTTTTCTCATAGCACATGTATGACTTATAAAAAAAAAAAAAAATTGATGGAACAAAAAATAAAAAAAAATTAAACCATAGTTGGTGTAAGGTATTTAACAAAAAAAAAAAAAATCTTATCTTTTGACTTATGTAATAGATTTTTCAATCATTTTGTGATCAGAATGACCACACGAGACAAAGCAGGAAAAAATAAATAAATAAATAAACGATTATAGTTGTTCTACGTGTCCTAGCTATTGGGTCTCCAATTTTTTCTTTTCTCCTAGTGGTGGAGTACAAGGATGCTTGAATGGAATGAAATTATTTTGTGGTAAGATTCTTTTTAAAATTTAACGGTCAATATCATATTATGCTATTTAAAATTTTAAATGACACTAAATATTATCATGTAGTATTATGTACACTGTTAAATTTATTAATAAAGTCTTACTTATAAAATGATTCATTTCTATTTCACTTGAAATAAAGAGGATCATATTCCTACTTTGGGAGGAAACATGATCCTTTCCATTTTAATTAAAATGGAGATGAGTCATTACTCGGTTAAAATTTTATCTTATTGCATCTAACGATATAAATAATGTCACGTTAGTAAAAAAAAAATTAAATGATGGGGCAATATATTCACCACATTACATCATGTACATGACCTTTAAATCAGTGAAATTAAATCTTGACCATAAAATGAAAAGAATCATTGCCCTCGCTGATGTGATTATGATTTGATGAGAAGTCTTGATCGAACTAACTCACACCCACAAGAATTAATGTTAGAAATATTAACGTAACGGAATAAAAATTATGGTACCTCTCATGTACCAAAACAGGATCCGATTAGACTTGTTCCACGTGTCCTAGCTCTTGAGTCTCCAATGTTTTCTTTTCTTTTGAGATTTGATTCATGTACTACACCGTCACAACAAGTGCATAACACCCTCTCACATGAGGGTGGGCCCTATAAATTGGATCCCACCTTCATGTGAGGGAGTGTTGTGCACTTATTATGTTGGTGTTGTAAATCTAACATTTTCCTTAGAAGTAATACCCTCAAAAGCCTACGATCTAAGTGCACTAAAAAATATACACAACGAAAAAGAGACGCTCTACAATTTTCTCATGCCTCAAACCCATTCAATGGGAGACAAGAAAACACCGGGCATTACTCCATACGGCTGTTACTAGTCATTGCAACTAATAGCTATCAAATGACCAGGCATTACACCTGGCTTCATGTAACCGATGAATCCTCATGTGGGAGCCTTCGGTTAATAAGAATTATTGTATTAAATAAATATAGATTTATACTAGAAGCTGTTAAAATTTTTTTTTAAAAAAATACAAAAATATTGGGATTGGACTTTGATATGGGAGTGAATTTAGTGCACACATTTTTAATTTAAACAATTTAACCCATGTATATTCCATTTATAACAAAAACATTTAGTAAAATGAGATGTACATGATTTTTCAGTCCATTGGTAATAAGAGTGAAATAACATTGTTCATATCCCTCATCTTCCTAATTTACATTAAAAAATAATAATTCATTTTTCTAAGGTCTGAATCTCACTTGGCCGACTATACCACTGTCATCGCCTGCTACTTCCAATGATACATAAATTCCAATTTTTTTCATTCTGGCATTCTTGTCATCCATGTGATGGGAGTACTTCATACTTCATTAGGACAGAAGGATTAAATAAATAAATAAGTAAACAGTATTACGATATTTTTAAACAGGTAGATCCATTGATTTAAAAAAAAAAAAAAAAAAAAAACTCGTTTTGTTAATATTTTAGCCAAATGCAAATAGAAGAAGTACAAGTTATCAGACTACTTGATACAAGACAAGCTAAATGTTAGTGACCTTCAAGGCACAAGGCCTAGTTTATTTTCAAGCTATCAAACGAGAAATTCATTTCATGATTAATATTTTAGTTTCAGATTTAGTGATGTATATAATGTTACCTTATTTAGAACTTTTAAATAACGTAATAACATATTCACGGTTGGAAATTATCCTACTCAAAGTCGAATCGGGGTAGTAATCTTAATCCATGACTAATAAAAACCCTTTAAAGATTCTGGTCTGCAGTCCACCTCCCAATTGAATTTGGATAGGATCGACTTTCAGACCAAATTAAACTTTAGGTACTTATAGTTTAAAGTGGGAGTAAAAAATCTAATTCAGGTTTGACTCTATCTCATTGCCTATAAATATGCTCATACCCCAGGTAGCAGTTTATTGTCTTATTTTGCGACTTTCCATTCAAATACATGTCTTCTGTAATTCCGAGTATTGTAAAAATTAATAACCATTGGTTTTAAGAGAAAAGACATAAGTTTGAATAAAATAAGTATTATCTTTTAAATTCTTTATTATTGGAAGCCAAAACTTAGTCTTTGATGAGACTAGTGCTGGAAGGTTTTGTAAAAAAAAAAAAAAAATTGCTTACTTTTATTAACAAGTTAGTATGTAGCATTTCATAACTATGTAAGAGCAGAGAACAAGAAAGTGAGAAAATCCTAAGGCAAATCCAGAGTGATAACCCTGCAAAGAAAATAAGGTAGTGAGACAACCCTATTAAAAATAAGGAGACCAGAGCCTAGCCCGGAGATAGGGAGAAAATTCTAAAGTAAATCCAGGGAGACAACCGTGCAAAGAAAACAAGGATGAGAGAAAACTTTAAGGCAAATCCAGGGAGACTACCTTACAGAGAAAAAAAGAAAGGGAGAAAATCCTAAGGCAAATCCGAAGAGACAACCCTACACAAAAAACAAGGATGAGAGAAAACCCTAAGGCAAATCTAAGGAGACAACCTTGTAGAGAAAACAAGACAGTGAGACAACCCTATCAAAAACAAGGCAGGGAGACAACCCTATTAAAAACAAGGAGACAAAGAGAAAATCCTAAGGCAAATCAAAGGAGACAACCTTGCAGATAAAACAAGGATGTGAGAAAACCCTAAGGCAAATCCGAGGAGACAACCCTACACAAAAAACAAGGATGAGAAAAAACCCTAAGGCAAATCTTAGGAGACAACCTTGTAGAGAAAACAAGACAGTGAGACAACCCTATCAAAAACAAGGCAGGGAGACAACCCTATTAAAAACAAGGAGACAAAGAGAAAACCCTAAGGCAAATCAAAGGAGACAACCTTGCAGAGAAAACAAGGATGTGAGAAAATCCTAAGGCAAATCCTAAGGCAAATCCGAGGAGACAACCCTACACAAAAAACAAGGATAAGAGAAAAACCTTAAGGCAAATCTAAAGAGACAACCTTGTAGAGAAAACAAGACAGTGAGACAACCCTATCAAAAACAAAGCAGGGAGACAACCCTATTAAAAACAAGGAGACAAAGAGGAAACCTTAAGGCAAATCAAAGGAGACAACCTTGCAGAGAAAACAAGGATGTGAGAAAACCCTAAGGCAAATTTAGGGAGACAACCGTGCAGAGAAAACAAGGAAGGGAGACGACCCTCGATTTTCAAGTTTTGGGGGGTAAGATTTATCCCTCAGTTTTCAGGTTACAGATTTGCAGATACAAAGGAGCTACCTCGGAGACAGGGAGATAACCCTACAGAGAAAACAAGACAGGGAGAAAACCTTCGGTTTTTAAGTTTAACCCAGGTTATGAGGGTACATATATTATGTTGCGCGTTAACAAATTTGATTGCATAAATCACAAAGGCATCACACAATTTTGGAAGTTATTACAGGAGAAGCTCTTTCATTCATTACTGAGAGAAGATTACAAAGTTCACTAATGAGCACCAACCTCAGCAACTTCAGACCCAAGCCATTTGAAGGGTGGAAGTTAAAAAATGTTCAAGTCTTGGAATAAGCTAAGGCTCAAAATATTTCGAGACAAGATTTCCATTATCAGAACATGTCTCGAATAAAGGAATTAGGGGTGGGCATCGGTTCAGTAGGCGGTTAATTCGGTTGGTTAACCGACTTTTGTCGGAATGCAGTCGGTGAATTTATTTCGGTTAAGTCGGTTAAGCGGTTAATAAGCTGTCGGTTTAAGTCGGTTAAGCGGTTAATAGGCAGTCGATTAAGTCGGTAAAACGGTTAATAGGTGGCCGGTTAAGTCGGTAAAGCGGTTAATAGGTAGTCGGTTAAGCCGGTTAATATTCAGTTAACATGGGTAATAAAACAACATCGTTTTGATTTTTTTAAAGGAGAAATATAGGATCAAACATTTCGTTCTTACTAAAACAACGTCGTTTTGTTTTATGTCGGTTCGGTTAATCGGTTCGGAATCAAAGGCTGTTTGGTTCGGTTACCGCTTAAAAGGTTGTTCGGTTCGGTTCGGTTCGGTTCGGTTCGGTGTTTTCGGAATAAAATTTTATACCGACTACCGAACCGAAAATTAATCGGTAGGTGGTCGATGGCGGTTCGGTTCGGTTCGGTAGGCAGATAATTTGCCCACTCTTATTGAGAATAATCATACTCCAAGTCGAATAAGGACTCCTTCAAATATTTGATTAACAGTCCAACTCCCAGTTGAATGGGGATATGACTCCCAGTCAGTGGCGGACCCAGCCTTGTGAATATGGGGGGGCCAAATTGAAGAAAAAAATTTTGGGGGGACAATACTATTTTTTTTTTTTTTTTTTTTTAAAAAAAAAGAAAAAATTAGGAGAAAATTTTGGGGACTTGGGGGGGGCGGGGGGGGGAGGCCCCCCCCCCTGGCCCATATGAAGGTCCGCCACTGCTCCTAGTCCAAATCATACTTTAGGCACTTATTGTTTAAGTGGGAGTAGAAAACCTAATTTAGGTTTGACTTCACCTCATTGCCTATAAATAGGCCAATATCTCAAATATAAACGATAAACTAAATATTTTATGCATAGAGCATATATTTCTATTAGAAACTAACTTAGGCATCATAGTGAAATCCCTGGAAGGTTTTCTTAATTTTAGTTATTTTGTAGTGATTGTGAAGAACACCATACCGGAAACTGTCCCAACATTCACCATATGATATTATGATCATTTGATCTATAAAATAATATCTTGATAATGAAATAACTCATTTTCATTTTAATTGAAATGAAGAGAATTCTATTCCGCTGTAAACACGACATCTTGGAGTTCCGTTCTCATTGCATTAAAAGCACAAAAAATTAATAAATAAGATTATTAATTCGAAGAAACTACAAAAGAGAACGTTATATAAACAATGAGCTCGTTTGATAAATTAGTTTTTGTTTCTTATTTTTGAGAATTGTCTTCTTGAAGGAAAAAAAAAAAAATTAAAACTATTTTATGTTGTTTTATCATTAGAAAAACTGTTTGGCAAACTATTTCCAAAAACAAAAAACAGTGGTTAAGGCATTGGACAATTGATTTCAAAACAAGTCCCACCCACATATCCTGCATTGGCCTCTCACCAAACACCCCAATTCAACTATTCAGATCCACCAATTGCTAACTCTGAAACTAATGCTCCATTTGTTTCGACGTAAAATAATTTCTGGAAAATGATTTCGGCATTTTCTGGTGTTTGATAGGGGCGAAAATAATAGTCAACCGGAAAATGATTTCTGTTTGACCAAAAATGCTTAGTAAATTTCGGAAAATGATTTACGCTTTTTAAAAGCGTAAATCATTTTCCGAAGACGCTAGACGCATTCGACTCCTATTAAACGACACAGTCAACCTTCACTTCAAGCAGTCGACTATCACCGAAATCTTGCCGGTACTGAAATCCGACAGCATCCGGTCACTGTCACCGGAATTCGGCGACGGAGTCAGTCCATCTTCGTTGGAATCCGGTTAGCCCAGATTCCGGCAACCGTATTCCGACCATCTAGCCAGAATCGCCGACTGGCCGGAATTTCCTGGCCAAAACGGCTCGAAAATTTCGGCCAGAACGGCCGGATCCCTGCTAACTGGCCGGGATCTAGCCAGAACGGCCGGATTCCGGCGGTTCTGGCAAATTCCGGCCAGTATGCAGGAATCCGGCAGTTTTGGCCGGAATCCGATACGTTTGCTGTAATCCGGCCATCCCAGATTCCGACGAAACTATTTGGATTCCGGCCTATATCTTGGATTCGGGCTATAATAGCCGGAATGGCGGAATCCGGTAAAAGTGATCGGAATCCTGTCTGTCAATAACGGAATCTCGTATTTGGTAATTTTTATATTATTTTACATTAATATTTATAGGTTAATATGATTGAATAAAAATATTAAAAATATTTATGATTTTCCGTATGCGCCAAACACCGAAAAATGCTTTCGCCGAAAAATATTTTTCAGAAAAATGACTTCCTTGAATTCATTTTACGACGGAAACCATCTTACGTTGAAACAAACGGAGCATAACCCACATTTGCATTATTCACACTCATCACTACGCAAAGTCTCATGCTTGCTCTTCGGCAACTCTCTCAAAAATTGAGTCCTATCAATCCCCATGACCATGACTCATAATTTCCCACTCACCTCAAAGGCCTCCAATTCAACCCCCACCATAATCCTCAGTCGTTGACTTCAATGCCATCTCAACCGCCAGTATCGCCTCAGACTCACCTCTGAGCTCTCTTAGCGCCGCCCTCTCTATAGTCAGCATTTGTTTTTTAAAAAAAGAAAGCTGAAAGGCGTTGTGTGTACAATTTGCATACAAATTATGTATAAATCACATATCTCTATACAAAATGCATGTGAAAAATTAATAAATTGAATTTGAGAAACAATTGGATTTGGGAAAAAACTTTATGGTTTAGTAAAAGGGTTGCACAGTATTTAAGTAGGCCTCAAATTAAAAATAATAAAATAGGAAACATTAAATACAGCTTAAATGATGGCCTTTCTTTGATAGGATAAATCCTAAATTAAGCATTTGGAATTTCACCGGCACACGTTCAAGCATAATTAATATATGCCATTTTCGGTATCACGAATTTATTATATAAGATTAAGTTTTGGATATGATGGGCCACTGGCAGTCATTTATAGCATGAAAATTAACCGAAACCAAATAACCCTTTTTCAAATCTAGACTTTCTTTTATTGTACAATTTTTTTTCCTCAAACTTTAATTGTTATTAAGAAATAAAATGGTTGATCATTGGCCCTTTATTATATACTACAAACTGACTTTAAGAGAAAGAGGTGGAAAAATGTACTTCCTTGATGTGTGATAAGCAATTTTTTAGCAGATAAGGATCCTTACAATTTCAAAAAATTGTAGATTTTTAAATTTCGTAAATTCAGACTATTTTTTGTATTGAATAGTGTAAAAAATGTTAACTATTAAAAGTGTGACATGTTACCAATGAGAATTAAGTATATTTTCATCAGGTTCTTGCACTTTAAGTCATAAAAAAGTTTTGAGCAAAAAATTGTCTTTTAGTTTACTCAAAAAGAAGTGTCTCTCATATCTGAAAGCCTTTCCCTTACCCTTTCTACTCCCCGCTCCACCCTTCCCTTCCCCTTCTGGTTTTTTCTTTTGTTTGCAGGTGTTCTCCGACCAAATTAACAATTTTAGCCTTTCCACTATGCATCTGTCCATCTACATCCGTGTTGTGCTGTTCATCTCATCCATGGTCGTTGCTGTTGTTTGCTGGTTGTATTTTTATTTTGAATAAGAGTTTTATTCTCCATAGATCTGCCTTAATAGACGATCTATAGGATGAAGGTTAGTCAGGTGTGAAGGGTTATCCCTCACGACTTGGATAGTTCGTTGTGAGGGGTTATCTCTCACAACCTTGATAGTTCAGTGGGAGGGTTATCTCTCATGGCCGGTTTAAATAAATTTTTTTAGAATATTTGGCTACTATTGTATTGGATATAGTCTGCTCGAAACAGATCTGCTCTATAACTATTTTGTACATGAGTTAGTGGAATATGAAAGTTATAGATAGTATTTTATTGTAAGAATTTGTTTGTATCTATGATTTCGTAACTTCATAGCGTGTGATTATGATTTTGTAGAGTTTTATAGTTTGTAATATAAGAACTTTATGCTCGTAATCTTTGATCAATGAAATACTCAGATATTTCGTTAAAAGAAGAAGAAGTGTTTCTCCAAAAGTGAAGAAAAAACTTTTTGAAAATATTTTTTCTTTACTACCTCAATAACATGCCACATCTTTTAATAAGCAACATTTTTTAAGTCGTCTGATGTAAGGATGGCTTGAATTCACATAATTTTAAAATCTACAATTTTTTTTTGAAATTGTAATAAACCATGATCCTTCATTAGGAGGTATTTTATTAAAAAATTATCTGTGATTAATTAAGATTTTTTCTTTTAATAACGAAAAGAAATTTTGTATGTATAACTAACAATAGAATTATATTGTAGTGATGTACTAATAAACCCCAAAGGGCTTAAACGAAAACGTGAGGAACAAACACAAAAAACAGCAAAAACATAAGGACAACGCTTATATTACAATTTTTAGAAATGTAATTTTATATTCTCTTGACATTCTTTTATCATTCTCCGTTAATGTGGCATTGTTAATTCACCATTAATTTTTTTTCCCCATTTTTAATTAAGATTGATCTAAAGGTGGATTGATAATGCCACGTCAGCAGAGAACGAAAGAAAAAAGACCAGAGAATGATGTATACTATATTTCATTTTGAGAAATGCTACAATTTTTTTTTTTTTTATACTTCTTTCTTTTTTGTGTGCGCACCTTTCCGACACATTTTAGAAGATAATTTAGACATCTTCCCTGTCAAATGCTTCTCTATGACCATTCCTATATTTTTATCCTATCAAGGGATATCACTCGACTTGGACTTCAAAATTGATTCATAAACCAGCAGTTTGGAGGAAGCAATGTTTGCCTTTCTTCAAGACCAACTATGATATAGCTATTTGGAATTCTTTCTTGGCTCAATTTGCTGTTTGTAGGGATTTAGTAGGCAAAATTATTCAAGGCTCTACACTTATAAGCCATCCACCATGTATGGCAGTTTATGGTAAAGCCACTGCAGCCTTATTGGCGGTTCGTTTACCCCCTCATTAAAGCTATCTTCTTTTATCTTGGAATGAGATTCTCTTATTGTTATTCTAACTTTACAAAATTCTGCAATTACACAGACTGAAGAATTTTGTCCACCATCTCCTAGATTCATTCCATCATCCCACCAACAACTAATTGGTCAGGTAGTCATGTTAACTGAAATGCAAATTTTTGTACCCATCATGTGACAAACTGTGCCACAACTAACTTTTTCTCTAGCTGCATTTTCAATCAATTTCTTTTCTCTCATTTTTTTCCTACCTATTTTGGAAAAGAATCTTCTTATTCCTTTTTAGTTCCTTAATTTGCTTTTTGGTTTGCTTCTTATGTACTTAGAAGAAAAAAGAAAAAAAGAAAAAGAACTTTGCTGGATGTATAGCACGCCAAAGAGTTCTATAAGGAAATATATTTTATATATATTTCATCCAATATTTTTTTTGGCTTGCTTTATTCTAGTCGCAAAAAAAAAAACAAAAGTTCACCTAAGCGTCTTTTATTCTTTGTGTTTTTCCTGTGGCTTTTCATTAAGTAAATTAAAGGGTTGTTCTATTCGTTTTTGTTATTAAAAATACGTCCTTAATGAATGTAGATGCTATACTCTAATTCTAGAAGTTATATGTCAAGGGATCTAGTCGCACTGAATTATATACTCTAAGAGGTACGAGTCAACATTTAAGAACAACGTTCTTATGTAATTCTATAGCATTGTGAGATTTTTCTATTTTCTAATTTCATTTATTGTATTTTACTTGTCTTATTGTTAATTTTTGAATTAGTACTATTTTATTTCAACAAGAGTTCTTTTCACCATTCAAAATTATTTCTAACAATTCGGTTGAATGAAGTCCAAGAATTTTTTTCGTCGTATCAGTCCTTGTAATCTTTCTATCTAGCTGATCAATAAAATTTAATCCCTTTTATGATAAATAGAAGAAAACAAGAAAAAAGAAAAAAACTTCCACATATACACCGTTGCCCACCTGGTCCTATATATATATATATATATATATATATATATATATATATATATATATATATATATATATATATATATATATATATATATATATATGAGTAATTCTAAAAGTTACTATTGTGTACTTTTTGTATTCTTCCAAGAATATTATGTCTTTTAAAATTACAACTTAATCAAAATTTAATAATGATCAATCATAAGATAAATAGTAATTTTAAAAGTCACATTATTTTTAGAAAGGAAAAAGAGTGACTTCTAAGCTTCTAGCATTACTCGGTATATAAATAATAATAATTTATAGAGTTTACCGGCTAGAAACTATCCATTTGACTAGAGATTGTTTTTTTTTTTTTTGACATGTTCACATAAGAGGAGGAGGAGAGATTCAAATTAGTGACTTCTGCTTCATGAGGCATGATTCTTAATCGATTGAACTACCCCTTAAGACATTCGACCAGAGATTATTAACATATATTATCCAATTAAAGGAAAATGATGGAGATTATAAAAATGCTATAAACAGTAGAAACAAATCATTATTGCTTTCGGCTTAAAGCGATTGACCTGGACATTGAACACGTGAAGCATACTGTGTTAATTATAATCTTATTATAATGTTAGGATTATAATAATAATATTATAAACTTTTGATGTGTTGGGAATAGAACCGATCATTTATTATTCTCATGTCCATCCAAAAAAGTCATAAATCAAATGTCCTGACCGAGTAAACAATTGACCATCATTAGTTTTCCAAGTCATTGTTTGGTATATTTAAGGATTAACTTAATCGATCGAAGACTATGTTTCATAGAACGGAAATTATTAGTTTGAATTTTTCCTTTTATGTGAACATGTAAAAAAAAGAAAAAAAAAGTCATTATTTTCCAAATTATTCTAGTGTTTTTTTTTTAATTGTTAATTTTAAGTAAAAAATATATTAAAAAATATAACTTTTTTTCATTTTTCTTTACAAAAAAAAAAAATTAATTAATTAATTAATTAATTAATTTTATTTTATTTTATTTTATTTTATTTTATTTTTTTTTTACGTTATATCACATAATTACTTTTTACTACTTTTCAAACAAAAATTTCAATACAAAATCGTTTACCAAACATACCCGTTTCTTGGAGAAAATTGGCTTAGTGGGACGAAGCGGTCTTAGAGATTAAAATAGAAAAACAGGAGTGGAAAGGGACATCAAATAAAAAGATGATTTCATTTTGTATCATTTAACACAAGAAAATTTCCAAAAGAAAAAAAACAAAAAATCTACTTGTAGTCTTTTACCACATTTTTATATATGTATTTTAGCATGTATTGAGAGTACTTTTAGAATATTATAAAAATATGGACAGTTAACATTTTGTGTTGGGGAATTATTATTCCCCACTCGGGTAGTGCACGTGTCGGATTATATGCTCTGTCGGGAATGACTACTCGGGTTATACGCTTGGTCGGGAATGACCAAGGAGTCGGATGTATGCTTGGTCGGAAATGACCAAGGACTCGGATATATGGTTGGTCGGGATTATGTGCCATGTCGGTAACGACCACTCGAATAATATGCTTGGTCGGGAGTGACCAAGGTCTCGGGAACATATGGTTGGTCGGGAGTCATCAGGATCCTTAGAACTTATTAGGATTTTAGTACTTGTCAAATCAGGTCTGAAATCAATAGGTAGCACCATGCCTAGCATCTTCACACCTTACCGGCCACTGTTCACACTGTACAATAACAAGACTTTTTGCTATTCATCAACAGTAAAGTGGAGTATATATATATATACCTATCATCTAAAAGGTATGGATGGAATCTAACATTAAGCATCATACTCTCTCCCTCTCACACTCCAACTGATTGGGGCGTCGGAGGAGGAACCGCCGGCTAAGCCCCGGCGGGTCTTTGTTTTGTTGCAGGTTACAGGCAAAGGGGTGAATCTGAGGCTGCCACGTCACCGGGATGAAAATCATTATCAACAGTTTGGCGCCGTCTGTAGGAACGGCATGATCGTTCTTGCAAAAATAAAAATCTAGAAGGGTGACCGGCGGTTGGAGACACCTCTTATCATCAGAGGGAGAATAACGCATATCTTGATGAACAGCTGTGAATCCTGGATTCCGGAGTCACCAGTGTCGCGCCTAGGCTGGGAATCGCCTCAATGAGTAATTAAGATGAGCTCGGCATGCGAGATGAGTTTTTCATATTATAAAATCTTATTCTTACACCTGCGCTTTTCAGTAATCTCCGTAGATGATAATCCCTTGACAAAGAGAGCAGAGGCTCTCTTGGATATTACGAGCACAGTTGGTGCTCAACCTTGCTTGTGCAAAGAGAAAAGTACTTAGTCTTTAAGTTAGTTTTGACAAAAGCCATGATTTTGTCAGTAAATGAAAGATAGAAAGGATGGCCACGTCTCAACCTAAAGAAAATGTGGCTGCGCACCTTACAGTCAAGTCAGGTTTTCTTGACAAGGCCAGCAACCTTGCCTAAAAAGCAGGGGAGGCATAATTTCCCTAATTGCCCTTAGTCTTATTATTTTCATACTTTGAGCCTTGATGTTAGAAATGGTATTTCTAGTCTTGATAAAAGATTTATCTCCTTGGATATCTCACGGAATAAAAAAAAAAATTTGATTTTGCATGTGTGAGATAGGGTGTAATTGATGCTGAGTAAGTTTTGTATAAGAGACATACTAGGTTTGACCGACTTTGCACGAAACAAAAAGCAAAAGATTCAGGAAGGCGTGAATATTGTTCATTTGCATTTTATAGCTTTGTTGTGCGGATCTTGAACGACACTTTCCTGGCGCTATATTTAATGGTGCCTAGGTGTGGGGGCTACAGTTGACGGGTTCGGTTAGCCGAGCCGGAAGACGAACTCATTGCTTTACCTACGAATGTCTTCACGTGCATGCGATATATTAAGCGGCCTGTGCTTCTATCACTGCTGTGTGTGAAAGGGGCCTAAGGTCTTAGCCTAGCAGAGGTATCCCGACTGCGCCTGCCTGCCTCCCACACTGTAATCCCCAAGAGTGTGCCCTGAAATAGCGGGTCCTACAGCCTATGACCGGATCTTCTTTAAGATGGGGTTTCACTTCGTAGGGAGAAAGCTATCATGCATTTGGACAGGTGTTGTGTTAGATCTTGAACTCAGTTGTTATCTTCCTTACAACTCAAGGATACCAAGACGCTCCCAGTACTAGTCACTGACCCGTGACAGCATACAATTCATAAAGCATTGCTTTCCTTTTTTTCATCCAGTCACTAATCTCTTCACCATTCGGTAACCCACCGCAATGAAGACACAGAGGAATGGGGTCTCGGTGCAGATAGCGAATTTGACGCCAGACCTGCGTAGACAAAAAATTCTCGGTATTCGGTTAGTAGTGTTTCCATCTCGGTCCTTTGGTAAAAAAAAAAGGGAATGCAGGAACATGAAAGGCTCCTGGAACTCCGACAAGAAGGAAAAGCTCACATTCCAAGCTCAATCCCGAGCTTGTACACCAAGCTTGCATTCCTGACTCGATCTTGGTGCTTCTCGACAGACCCGACCAGTGGTTCAGTCACGGGCTCTCCCTCTTGGTCCGTCCCTCTTCGATTTCCTATGTCTTCATTTGCAAGTCTTACAAACAATGGGCCAAGATCTCAAACTCTTTTGGGTCCGAGCGAATGAGCCCTACCCGAGCGTCATGTAGAAGTTTGCACCCTAAAATGCAGAACAAGTTCTCGGGCTGTCCACGATAGTTGGAAGCAAACCCCAAAAACTGGAACTATGGGATAGCATTCGAATGTAACTTCAACATGAATAATGAATATCCGATCTCGTGTTCTCAATGCGAGAGAAGTTATGGAGTTTGTGGCTACACTGGAGCATACAGTTCGTTTACCTATAGCTGTCCTATTGGGCTCAACATGTCAACGGCTTACTTCTTCCTGACATCTCATGACAATGGCTTGAGGATTCATTAGCGAGCCGAGCAAGGGCTCGGCAAAGAAGCGGCGATCACATAGGAAGTACAATGGGCAAAGCTATGGGGCAGGAATGCAGAACTGCTCCAAGCCTCCAACGGGAGTTATTAGGATGAGAAGCTCAATTGTGGGACCAGGATTGATACCCGACTTGCAACCGCACCAATGAGCTCCAGCCAGCTCTATGTCCCGCTCGGCCATGTGTAGAGTGGTTTTAAGGCCTAAACCGTCTTTGCTCTACTAATTGCACCGGCTGGTTCCCTTAAAAACACTTCGCAGAAGCTTGCCGGCAAGCAAAGATAGCCATGAGATCAGAGCTCGGTTGTCATTGCCTTACAAATCATGGGTACCAAAACACATCGAGTACCGGCCACCAACCAAGTGAAGCCATTTTCTCGACCTTCGATCTCAAGCATAGTCCAGGGACCTTGACTCTCATGGTGCTTTCATTGAAGTTGTAAAAGTCAGAATATAAAGCACACTGGACTCTCAACACCGTTAACACATCACAAAGCTCCTCTGTTGCAGCAGCTGCCGAGTAGTAGGAAGGCCAACCCATCTATTCTCAACTATAGTGAGTTCCGGAGCTCCGCCCTGAAGAGAGTGCACTTACTTTCCTGAAATTGTTCAGTACTCCTTTAAGACCCATAGAGACGATGCCTTAATCTGACTAACCACTGAATCACCGATCAAAGGACGGTGGAGTCGGTGACCAATACTTTTGATTTTGTTGCAAGGAGAAGCGAGCACAGCAAAAAGGAAGACCATGGTTTTTTGTTGTTTGACAGTCTTAAAACTGTGGACACACGTGTCGAACCCGTGTTTCTCTCCTATAGAAGGAATATTTCTTAGCAAATCACAAGTCCAACGCGTGTTTCCCGGGAAGTACAGTGGCAGACCCGAAATTACTAGCCAAGTCGGTATCAGCACGTAGATGTGGGTTTCGGCCGAGTCAGGATTTCGGCGCATAGCGTGAGCTAGGATCTCCCTGTGCTTTCCTACTCGGATAATGAATCGCGTTGGTTCCCTTGAATCTCCATTACCGCTACTCTGTAACTTTCTCTTGGAAGAAAGCTGGTGCAAGTTTCTAAGAAGAGGCAAGAAAACTTGATTTGTAAAAAGGGTTGAACCTTGATCACTATGAAAAGACCCTGGACTTCCCGCTTAAAGTTTGTCGAAGATGAGTGGGTGGCTCAGCTCCCATCGTCATTCCTTAGGTGCGTGTTGGGCTGAATCGAGAGCATCGGCCAACCCATGCTATTTCAATAAACTGACCTTCTCGGTAAGCAAAAATTTCGGGTTGTTGGAAATTTAGTAAAGAAGACTTAATTGTCAAGAAGAGCAAGCAGTGTAAAAAAAAAAAAAGAGAAAAAGAAAAAGGGAATTTGATCGGTAGAAGAAAGTGCGTGCCTTCTAGAAATCCACCGAAGGAGCTCCCACAATCAGTTCTTCCGGCAATAACTCCGTCTTTCGGGAGATCAACATCAGCAAAAAATCGACCGTCCTCTTCGGTTACTCAGAGCCGAGGCTTTAGAGTATCTGGGCAGGAGTTAGGAGGGGAATAATTTTGATAGTCGTTCGATGCCCAGACAATGAACACCCCCTACAAAAAAAGGAACAGACCTATGACGGTACGTCTGAAATTTGCGTCCATCTCCGCCAGATTGAGACAGGCTCAGCGTCGGCAGGGTCCACTGTGTCTAAAAGAGAAGAACTCTTCTGAACAGCTTGCGATAACTCGGTTAGTTACATGAATGCCACCTGGGACAATGGGTTCGGCGCGTAAATATTTTTGTGTACATGCAAAAGCTCTTTTAATTTCAATATGGGTCAGTGTCAAGGCATTGGGAGCCAACCGAGATTTATTGTTATAGGCCCGAGGACCATGATGCGGTCTTTTATGCTCACATCGCTTGGACATCCTACATTTATCCACACCCGAGTTCGGCATTCACCGAGTTCTTGGCTCTACGTACCGAGTTCTTCGCTCTACATGCCGAGTTCGCTGCACATGCCGACTTGGCTATGTGCTGAGCAAAGCATCCCGAGCAAGCATCCCGAGCAAAGCACTCCGAGCAAGCATCCCGAGCAAAGCACTCCGAGCAAGCATCCCGAGCAAAGCACTCCGAGCAAAGCATCCCGAGCAAGCATCCCGAGCAAAGCATCCCGAGCAAAGCACTCCGAGCAAGCATCCCGAGAAAGTATACCAAGCAAGCATTCCTAGCAAGCAACGAGATAAGTCTATTCTTGGCATTTTATTTCATGAATAGCCTATTCACAATATATGATAATTTATGGAAAATGATTTCTTGCAATGCTTGAATTCTATAAGATGACGGTGCATTACCACTTGCCCTTGTATTCTAGGTTACAATAAAAAATTTCTTTTCCTCCTTCGGTTAAGGGGGGCAAGTTAAAGCATTTTCAGTTACCCTCACTCGGATAGAGGGGTAACTCGGCAAAAAATTTCTTATCCTCCTTCGGTTAAGGGGGTAAGTTAAAGCATTTTCGGTTACCCTCACTCGAATAGGGGGGTAACTCGGCATAAAACTTTTTCGGTTACCCTCACTCGGATAGGGGGGTAACTCGGCAAAAAATTTCTTATCCTCCTTCGGTTAAGGGGGGTAAGTTAAAGCATTTTCGGTTACCCTCACTCGGATACGGGGGTAACTCGGCATAAAACTTTTTCAGTTACCCTCACTCGGATAGGGGGGTAACTCGGCAAAAAAATTTCTTATCCTCCTTCCGTTAAGGGGGGTAAGTTAAAGCATTTTCGGTTACCCTCACTCGAATAGGGGGGGTAACTCGGCATAAAACTTTTTCGATTACCCTCACTCGGATAGGGGGGTAACTCGGCAAAAAATTTCTTATCCTCCTTCGGTTAAGGGGGGTAAGTTAAAGCATTTTCGGTTACCCTCACTCGGATAGGGGGGTAACTCGGCAAAAAATTTCTTATCCTCCTTCGGTTAAAGGGGGTAAGTTAAAGCACTTTTGGTTACCCTCACTCGGATAGGGGGGTAACTCGGCATAAAACTTTTTCGGTTACCCTCACTCGGATAGGGGGGTAACTCAGCAAAAAATTTCTTATCCTCCTTCGGTTAAGGGGGTAAGTTAAAGCATTTTCGGTTACCCTCACTCGGATAGGGGGGTAACTCGGCAAAAAATTTCTTATCCTCCTTCGGTTAAGGGGGGTAAGTGAAAGCATTTTCGGTTACCCTCACTCGAATAAGGGGGGTAACTCGGCATAAAACTTTTTCGGTTACCCTCACTTGGATAGGGGGGTAACTCGGCATAAAACTTTTTCGGTTACCCTCACTCGGATAGGGGGGTAACTCGGCAAAAAATTTCTTATCCTCCTTCGGTTAAGGGGGTAAGTTAAAGCATTTTCCGTTACCCTCACTCGGATAGGGGGGTTAACTCGGCATAAAACTTTTTCGGTTACCCTTACTCGGATAGGGGGGTAACTCGGCAAAAAATTTCTTATCCTCCTTCGGTTAAGGGGGGTAAGTTAAAGCACTTTTGGTTACCCTCACTCGGATAGGGGGGTAGCTCGGCAAAAAATTTCTTATCCTCCTTTGGTTAAGGGGGGTAAGTTAAAGCACTTTTGGTTACCCTCACTCGGATAGGGGGGTAACTCGGCATAAAACTTTTTCGGTTACCCTCACTCGGATAGGGGGGTAACTCGGCAAAAAATTTCTTATCCTCCTTCGGTTAAGGGGGGTAAGTTAAAGCATTTTCGGTTACCCTCACTCGGATAGGGGGGTAATTCGGCATAAAACTTTTTTCGGTTACGCTCGCTCGGATAGGGGAGTAACTCGGCATAAAATATTTTCCTCTAAGTTATCCTCCTTCGGATAAGGGGGGTAACTCGGTTTTTACATTTAAGTTATCCTCCTTTGGATAAGGGGGATAACTCGGTTTTTACATTTAGATTATCCTCCTTCGGGTAAGGGGGGTAACTCGGTTTAGCATGAACATTGCAGATAAAGACTTGTGAGGCTTGTTATAGTCTTCCTTGTTCTTAGCAATCTCTAGGATGTGTTAAGTCATCTTTGAAGCAAAATTCGGTTGTCTGAAACAAGTAATTCAGATTTATTGATGCACCCTTGATAAATAACTTAGGCAATTTTGTATAAATTGCCACAGTTATTTAGGGGGAAATATTAACTAAAGACCTGCTTATCTCATGCTAACTTGTTATTTCCCTTTTTGAAAGGGTACACATCTATACGTGCATTATTAGCAATATGCAGATTCTACGAAGATTTACGTGCTGATGTTTCGACTTCTCCAGTGCCGAAGCAAATTTGCTCGAGAGGTAAAGCTCCACTCGAGAGCACCACCCACCATCTTATGTGGCTAGGAGGTGGCATAAAGAGCGTCTATCCCGTGCATTGGGGTAGTCGTAAAATTCCTCCTTCGATAAGGGGGTCCTCCTCGGATAGGATGTGGCATGAAGATTATCACCTAGGTAAAAAATCAATGAGGAGCATAACCTCGGTAAAAATCATCATGAGAAGACGTTCTCTGGGACAAAATTTGGAAACATAGCACCATTGACATTCGGGCTTTTGTTAAGGAATAATGCAACAGAGAGGATGAAGCCACTCATGGAAAATCCCTCCTTGGATAAGGAGGTCTTCCTTAGATAGGGAAGCACAAAAACCCCTCCTCGGGTAAGGAGATCTCTATTGGATAAGAAAATTGACAAGATTCCCGGAAGACACCAAATGAGGTGACTAATGGATTTGTTCGTCCTTGAGAACCGGTGACCTCACTTTGGTACTATGGTTCTCCCCTCTCAGATAGGGAGGTAACCTTGGTGACTAACGTCCTCTGGGTAAAGGAGGGTATCCTTGGGTTTGAATGATTATCCTCTCTCGGATAGAAAGGTAACCTCAAGGATAGGAAGTGGGGTAACTTTGGATTTGGATAGTAATTCCCTTCTGGATAAGGAAATAATTTTTAATACCTTCCCCCCTTGGATGTGAGGGGTAGAAAGGAGATCCGCATGAATCTTGTTGGTTTGAGTAAATGGGCTCCCAGTTGTGCATCTAGATACCCCACCGGGGTTTGGACATCCCTACTTACTAAAGCGAATTGCCCGGGCGCCTCTGACACCGAAACAATAGCTCAAATAGGCGACTAACCAGAGGATGGGGATGACAGAATTATCAGACTAGATACCTCGTTCTATTGCAACTCTTAAGACAATGGGCGCACCTATTAAAATATAAAGGCTTAAGGGATATCACCCCCGAGACCTTGATCTTTATTACAACCGCATTGTCCGTAGCAGCACCAGGCGTGTGCTCAGGAGTTTGGGGGGTAAAGCAAGTTCGAAACCACCATACTAGGTGCAGAGCTCTTTCTCGGACACGAAGACGAATTGATGGCCCGACCTCATGATTCTAATGGAGAATCCCTACATGGCGTTCCAAGAACACGACAACACTTTGGTTTCTTAGCAACACGGATGACATGATGCTCCCTATCCAAAACCACTACAGCCGGGATTGATTCCACCTACTTACCTCCTCGGATGAGGGGCAGCTCGGATAGGCGGGTCAGCCCCTTCCTCGGATTTCAACTCACCAAAGCCTTTGTTGACGACCCATCACGACCCTTGTCTAATGAGAGTTAGTTAATATAAACTTTTCAAGTTTTCATGAAGACTGCAATAAGCATTATAAGTTTGGCATCCATGAATCTATGGAGTTATTATGAGAAGTCTTGGAAAATTACAAAAAACTTGGAACCCGGCCAAAGCTCAAGAAAAGTCACCTTATCACGGGAGGGTCAAGAAGTGCGAAAATTTGAGATTCTAGAATTTCGAAGCATCGATTTCCACAATTCCCTTGCTTAATTCTCTTTATCTCAAAATAGAGATAAAAGAATTGGGGGGTAACTGTTGGGGAATTATTATTCCCCACTCGGGTAGTGCACGTGTCGGATTATATGCTCTGTCGGGAATGACTACTCGGGTTATACGCTTGGTCGGGAATGACCAAGGAGTCGGATGTATGCTTGGTCAGGAATGACCAAGGACTCGGATATATGGTTGGTCGAGATTATGTGCCATGTCGGTAACGACCACTCGAATAATATTCTTGGTCGGGAGTGACCAAGGTCTCGGGAACATATGGTTGGTCGGAGTCATCAGGATCCTTAGAACTTATTAGGATTTTAGTACATGTCAAATCAGGTCAGAAATCAGCAGGTAGCACCATGCCTAGCATCTTCACACCTTACCGGTCACTGTTCACATTGTACAATAACAAGACTTTTTGCTATTCATCAACAGTAAAGTGGAGTATATATATATACCTATCATCTAAAAGGTATGGATGGAATCTAACATTAAGCATCATACTCTCTCCCTCTCACACTCCAACTGATTTGGGCGTCGGAGGAGGCACCGCCGGCTAACCCCCGGCGGGTCTTTGTTTTGTTGCAGGTTACAGGCAAAGGGGTGAATCTGAGGCTGCCACGTCACCGGGATGAAAATCATCATCAACAATTTGTCTAATCCAGTCCCAACCTCAAACCTGACTTGATTGATAGGAATTCGAGGTTTTTATGGCTTGATATTCAAAGAAAATGAAGAGAAAATGGAGAAATGGATTGCTTTGGGAGTTATGCGTGGTAGAACAATTGTGGTGAGGGCACATAGACTATATTTTGCTTTGGTAGGTGTTTAAAAACAAAAGTTTTATTTGGACTGATAGGAATCGGCTAGCTACGTACTAAACTATGGTTAAGATTGTTTTAATTATTAAGTATGCTTTATTTTAATTGTTATGGATTAAACTGGAATTCTTGAGTCTTTAACTGTGCAGTACTTGAGAACCCAAGATCCCTACATTAGTCCTTTTTTGGGTTGGGGTTTCACAATTGAGTCTCTCCCAACCTTCTTAATCTCTACTCCAGCTGTCTATGCCCTACTCGATATCATCTCAAATGGGGAAGAAAAAAGGGGTCAATATATATATATATATTTTTTTGAGAAATAAGAAAATATTATAAAAGCTCAATCAATTACATTCAAAATCTGCTGCTACAACACGTTGGATAAGAGAGGGGCACTCCGAGATCTAGGTGTTGTCCAATAGTTGAGAAAGTGCAAATTTAGCCAATACATGAGCCGCCCGATTCGCATCTCTACAAACATGTAACACGTCCACCGAAAAGAAGTAGGAGAAACTGGCTTTGATATCATCTAGCACCCGACTATAAGCATGATTGCATGAGTCTCTCGCACGCAAAGCCGAAACCACCACTAGTGAATCACCTTCCAAAATAATTTGACTACCCCCCATTTCTTTGCCAAGAACTACTGCAAGCCAAGCCGCAACTGATTCGGCTGCAGCAGGATCAGTGATGTAGGGGACAACCTTCGATCATGCTACCACCACCCTTCCATCTTCATCCCTGATCACCACACCAACCCCCATTCTTTCCAACTCCTTTGAAATGGCAGCGTTCCAATTAATTTTCCAACTGCCTTGTGGCGGTTTGTTCCATACAGGGGGAGGCATAGGCACTATTCTAGAGGGATTATCTTTCTCCTTCATAGCTTGGGAGAAAGCATCCAAGACAAGTGCACTGGTGCCATGACCTATGCTGGAGGTGTGAAAACCCCTTGAAAAACAAAAGTGTTTCTTCTGTGCCAAATAAATCTGGTCATGGTCAAAGCTTCTAACAATTCTTCAGTCTTTAATCTCTCCAAGAAAGAACTAAACAATCCCCTGCCATCTGTGACTTCACGACATTTTTTGTAGCTTTCTCCTCCCTTCTTGCTAGACCGCCATAGCCACAGGACAACCCCAGAGACAATGATAAATTGTTTCGGGTTCACATTTGCACAAGGGGTAGGTTTGGTCAGCCACAACCTTTTTGGAATACAGGTTGCTCTTAGTAGGAAGTAGATTATTGCAAAAATTCCAATAGAAATTACGTAGCACAGGAGGTGCTGGAAGATTCCAAATAACCTTCCAAACCTCTTCAGCATTGTCAGCATTTGAACCTTCACCTCTTTCATGGGCCCTTTTCCTCATTTCCATGTGATAAGCACTTCGTACTGTAAAAAATCCCGCAGGATTTCCTCTCCATATAAGCTTATTAGACTGTTGTAAGGGGTTGATCAGAACACTGCCAATCTGTGCAGCCTCCCCAGGATAAAAAATCCTCTGAATGAGGTCTAGGTTCCACCAACCAGATGTAGGATCAATAAGGCTACTTACCCGAGAATCAGTAGGCCAACCCGATCTGTTAGGGAGAAGTAATCGGCTCTGTGGGGGCGTCAACCAGGCATCCTCCCAGATTCTAATGTTTTCCCCATTTCCAACCCTCCGCCCCACACCATTCTGCAACAGTGGCTTTACCTTTAAGATACTTCTCCACACAAAGGATGGTCATCTCCCCAATTGAGCATCAAGAAATCCCTCTTGCGGATAGTACTTCTCTTTTATAATACGAGCCACTAGCGAATTCGGGTTTGAAAGAAGCTGCCACCCTTGTTTTGCAAGTAAAGTCATATTGAACACCTCCAAATCCCTGAAGCCCATACCGCCCCTGCTTTTAGTTGCACCCAACCTCTTCCAACTCATCCAATGGACCCGTCCGTGGTTTGAGTTATGCCCCCACCAAAATCTACTCATAAGAGAATTGAGTGACTTGCATAAGGATTGAGGGAGGCTGAAAATGCTCATGCAATAGGTAGGCAGCGCTTGAACAACTGCTTTTAATAAAATTTCCTTCCTCGCATGGGATAAGAAAGTCTCATTCCATCCATCCAGCTTAGGCCTCACCCTCCCACAAATGCTAGCAAAAGTTTGCCTCTTTGAACGACCCACCAAAGTAGGGAGACCAAGGTACCTCTCAAAGCCTGTAGAAATAGATACCCCTGCATAATCACGGATGAAATCTCGAAAAGTTGCCCCTGTATTCCTGCTAAAGAATATAGTTGTTTTGGCAGTGTTCAATTGTTTTCCTAAGGCTTTCTCATAGGTCTGCAACACCTGAGAGAGATTCATCCACATCGTAAAATTCGCCCTGCAAAAAAGGAGTGAGTCATCTGCAAAGAATAAGTGGCTTAGGTGAGAACCACCCAATGCAATGGGAACCCCTGATATACGCTGTTCAGCTTTTGCCTTGGTCAACAATGCGCTCAGTCCCTCTGCCACAATCAAGAAGAGGTAGGGTGACAAAGGGTCACCTTGCCTCAAACCCTGAAAGGGGAGGATCTTCTCGAAAGGTTGTCCGTTCACCAACACTGAATCAATTTTGAAAACTTAGTAAATGACTACAGTTAAATAAGAAAATAAAAAGGAAAAATTTTACTTACTATCTCTAATATTTCATTATTTTTACAATCATACAATTAAACTTTAAAACGTGTCAATATAGTGTATCTAGCTTCAACTTTTTTCAATTTCACCATTCTGTTAGGATTTTATGTTAAATCCTTTCAAAATTTTCAAAATACTCCAGTTTTTTTTTTTTTTTTTTTTTTTTTTTTTTTTTTTTTTTTCTCAAAAAAGCTTTCAAAGATTCATGCATGGACATTTTAATATTTTTACAAATTTCAATAAATCCTGACCAACGCCTAAATCCTAGCAATTTTTTTTCTTTATTCTTTCCTAAAAAAGAGAGGGTATTTTAGGAATTTTAACATCCATCCGTTAAGATTTAACGAAAAATTATAATGGAGGTTTGAAATTGAGAAACATTGAAATATTGATATATTAAATTGACACTTTTAAAGTTTAAAGGTTTGATAGCAAAAGTGATGAAAGATCAGGGTGGTAAGTGAAGTTTTCCCAAATAAAAATTTAATTTTTCTCAAATGTGTGTAAAGAAATTTTTGAGAGAATTTTCTTTAATTTGAACAAAAGAATTTGAATTTTCTAAACACTTTTCTCTCTCTCTTTAAAAAAAATTTCGAGAATATTTGTTTAAAACGTATTTGTTTAACTTTATCTTCTTTTTTTTTTTGGTGGCCTTGCACAAGTGATCCCGAAGGACATTGAATCTCGAAAGACATTAAATCCTAACCAACGCCTAAACCCATGTGTGAAGGTTGTATGATCCTGAAGGACATTGAATCAAGTTGTGGCCGCAAAAAGAGTCTTTTGGGGATGACTCTACCCAGTGGCGGAGCCAGGATTTTGGTTCAGAGGGGTCAAGATTAAAAAATAAAGTTAAACGAAAGTTAATAAAAATTTAAAATAATATCTAACAAAATTTAATTACTGTTTAAAACTATAAATGCAAATTAAAATTTATTTTGTCATGCCAAACATGAAATGTAACATTCAAATTCTCTTTGGATTGGTCTCTATCATTAGGATGGTAATCAATATTTTTTTTTTCTTAAGCAATGGTCTACTGATAGATTTTCTAAACTTATTTCGATGCGAACTCGTTTAGAATTTGATTGAAGCTTAATGGAATCATTATTATTAGTTAGACGTATTACATTTAAATTTTTTATAAATTCGGATATTAAATTTACCAAATTTTGAAATAAGGTCTAAAATAAAATTTTAAAATAATAACACGTGAAAGTTCTTAAATACTTGTCTTAATTTTCATTTAGCAAGCTTCATTAGCATCAGAGCTGCTTTGGGGCTTTACTTTTTACTTTTTTCTTTTTTCACTATAATCACGGGCGCATTAGAGTTTTGGAGCCCGCAACACGCCAACACACTTAGAATAAAAAAAAACTCCAACACACCAACTAAATCGCAACACGTGGTATCTGAAAATTTTAAATCACAAAACACCAACACAACAAAAACTAAAGAGTGTTTCATTACAAAATTTGATTAAAACGGAGTGTTTTGTCAAAAACATTAACGCTCCGTTTTTTTCATCTTCCTCCTTTCTTAAGAGTGAAGACGTTAACCTAAAAATGTATGCAACTTGAAAAATATGAAATGGTGAAAGTCCCAGTCTTGGAAATGCTTTGCCATTGTAATGTAGATGCCTCTTGATGAGTGGCTGAGGGTGGGCAACCACTGTATTCAAGAAAAATTTATTGGGGTTAAGGGAAAATTTTGAGGGTTGAGAGGGGGCAAGTGCCCCCTCTCGACCCCCCTTGGCTCCACCCTTGACTCTACCCAATTAATTAAAGGGGAAGTTGAAATAGAAACATTTTAGTGATGGACAACAAGGTGTGGTTGTACTCTATCTAAGCTTCGGTACCTACTCGTTCATCTCCTACAACCTCTACAAGCTGTAACATTTGGATTAAAAACTCAAGGTCATGTTTACTGTTCTTATGGTTCTCTTACAAAAATAGTGGAGCTTTGCTTGATTGCTAAATTTGGATTAAAAACTTAGACCAAAAAAATTTATTTTTCATTTTTATCTTATAAACTACTCTTAGGATATAGATTCTTTGTGTTGGACCTAGGGATGTAAACGAGTCGAGCTTGAGTGAGTAGTACTTGCTTGAGCTCAGCTTGTTTGAATTTTTCTCGAGTTCGAGCTCGAGCTCGAGTACTCCTTTCATGATCCCGATTCCAACATCTCTTATGGTCTCAATGTCCGTGAGAAATCCTAATACATGGACAATGATGAACGTCCACGATCTTCTGCTCCTGCTTCGGTGGAGGCAGTGTTGCTCCAAAAGCTAAAGGACGACCTGGAAAGGTTACTAGAGGATTGTGGGAATGGAGGAGTTCGACGCAGCCTTGCTTGCCAACTATGAATGGCATGTACAAAGGTTTGGGTTTGACATAAAGAGAGAGGTTCAATGATGAGGAAGAGACCTTTGATAAGGGAGAAGTTCAAAGAGCATATGAAAATGTAGAAAATGTAGAAGAGGAGTGTGGCAGTCAAGGGAGTAATGAGAGGTTGGCAGCATGTTGAGAAATGAAATATTTGAAGCGGCTAAAGGAGTGAAATCAAGTGTGTCTCGATGCAAATGTGGCAAATTATGATGAAAGTTGGGAGCTTGCGTGAAACAACTGGAAGGCACTAGGTGTTAATAATGAAGCCTGTGTTTTATATAGAATGGTTGGTATTTTATATAAAGGGTTAAATACGGTACAACTCCTTGTGGTTTCAAATTTTTATTTTTTGCCCTCTGTGCTTCATTTTTTATCACAGATGATACCTGTGCTATAAGAAAACACGAAGATGGTACCTCCGTCCAATTTCTCATGAGGGTGGTTTGACCCTTGGGGTTGGCCAAACCACCCCCATGGACCACGAGGGTGGTTTGGCCACCCCCAGGCCAAAGAGGGGTGGTCGAGCTATCCCAAGGATCTTGGGGGTGGCTGAACCACCCCCGAGGGCCAATGTGGGTGGTTCGGCCACCCCCAAAACTGAGTCGCCGCAGGTTTTGTTTTGTTTTTTTTTTTTAAAGCCTTAAAAAAAAAATGTGGCGGCCACGTCAGTTCTGAAGTGGGGACAGGTGTCGTTGACGTCGAAAACCGTTAGTTTTAGATGGAGGTACCATCTCCGTCTTTTCCCATAACCCAGGTACCATTTGTGACAAAAAATGAAGGAGGGGGCAAAAAATAAAAATTTGAAACCACAGGGGGCAAAAAAGGTACTTAACCTTTATATAAATTATCAAGTTGTGCGTGTTGTAATTGTAGGTGGGTAGTTGTGAACAAAGAGGGAAATTTATTAATTTAACTTCGTTATTTTCTATAAAAATAAGGGTTAAATACCTTACACCCCCCTGTGGTTTAAAACCTTTATTTTTTGCGTTCTAAGTTTTCATTATTTTCATAGGTGGTACATGTGCTATGGGAAAAGACGGAGATGGTACCTCTGTCCATTTTTCCATCTGAAACTGACGGATTTCCACGTCAGCGGCATGTGGCACCATTAAAATTGCGACATGTGGCTACCATATTTCTTTCTAATTTTTTTATATTTTTTCAAAAAGCCTTAAAATAAAAAAAAAAAATAAAAAAAAATATGGCAACCACGTGTCGCAATTTTAATGGTGCCACGTGTCGTTGACGTGAAAATCCCTTAGTTTTGGACAAAAAAATAAACGAAGGTACCATCTCCGTCTTTTCCCATAACGCAGGTACCACCTATGAAAAAAAGGAAAACTAAGGGGGCAAAAAATTAAAGTGTCAAACCACAGGGGTCAAAAAGTTATTTAACGCAAATAAAAATTAAAACTTATTATTTTTAAATATCCAATATGTTATAGGATAACTCCAAGGAAGCCATTGTTCCCAGGCAAATGATAAATGACATTAGACTCAATAAAGCACCCTATGACCAATATAAAAAAATAACAATAAAAAAAAAAAAAAATCATACGTAAGGCAATATAATTTGGATGCATCTTTCTTAAGAAGATTTTTTTTTTTTTTTTAATAAAAAAATGAAAAATTACAAAACAAGAATATATCGTCTTTTTTGGCACGTCTCATTATTTGATCAATTCCAATGATAACTATTATAAAATCATATAGTCCTATGTATCTAATGACAATACTATTTTTTTTTAGTATAATGATCATACTTAGACAAATTGATCATACAATCTAATGATTATATGACACAATGTTTGATTATATGATCAAGTGATATAAATTCTAATGATAATACATATGATCTAAATTCTAACTATAATACTTAATTTGTAACTATAATTAACACATTGGTTATTCTAATCCTAATCACTTAATATGGGATTATATGAATCACACTGTCATTGTATATAAATAATATAATTAAGTTTTGGAATTGTCATTATATCATATTGAAAAATAAAGAGACTTCTAATTTAACCGTGTATGTGCAACATGTAACAAAATATTAAAAGTGTGGAATTTAAATGAGACAAATATTTTGTTAACGAAGTAGAAACTCAATTAAGATAAAAACCACTCCGGGGCAGCCAACTCAAGAAATTTATTATTTAGAAGAAAAAGCTAGTACAAAGATAGTAACGCTCACATACTCATATGCAGCAATCGTTTCTTTCACTCTGACATGTAACCCAACGTGAACGCCTCCCAACCAAGTCACTTACTTAAAGGGGTTTTCAATGGATTCTTTACCTTAGGGTTCCTCCCTAAGATAGACTTCAACACGAACATAGCAACAGCACATCGGCAACAGCTTGAGAGCTAGTTGATTTTCACAATATCTCCTTAAACACACTCTCTAAGCTATAAAGAATTCAATACCGAATTCAGTAAAGAATACATGTCTAGAGTCCTCTATTTATAGGCTAAGAAGACCTAAATCGAGTCTGTCTTTGATTTCTTTAGACTACGTCCAAACGGAAGCATTGAGCGTCCGGACAGTCTTCTGTGCAACCGACTTTCCATAACGCGCTCCATGCGTTTCCATATTAAGGCTGCGTCTGGACGGTGTTGTCCTGTTGTTCGGACGGATGCAGAATGTATACATGCAATTTCCTTATCAAGGATCTCGGTGTCTAGATGGTGTTACCCTAGCGTCTGGACGGGTGCAAGCTGCCTTCCCACTCCGTTTCTGCAAAGGAAAACTGGAATCTTTTCGAACTCTGAAGAGCATCCAGACGTGTTGCCATGACGTTCGAACGGATGCAACCTTGAACTATTCGAAGCTTCTCAACACTGATGGGCGTCCGGACACATGACTGGGCCATCCGAACAAAAACATGGGATCCGACTTCTTTGAGTTGGAATCTGCATAGAATCTTTCTTAAACACTTGAAATAGCTTTTCTAAAATATATGGTATCCCTGTTTATGATAGTAACATTACATGATGGTGATTTTGTCAAACAAAATGCAGCCAACAAAACTAAAACATCTGATTAATGTGAATTCATACTTACGTATGTAATATATATGTACCTAATTATTGTGTCTAAGTATTATTAAGAATTGTTAGATACTTAGAATATTAAATCATACTTAATCATTGTATCTAAGTGTCTAGATACTTAATCCTTGTATTAGTAGAAGTTTGTATACTTATATGACATTATGTGGCTATAATTTATACATATGTTTATCTATATATGGCTTATGAGATTATATATGATAAGTATGATCATTATGAGTCATAATTATCCTAATTCATAAGTATCTAATGATAATACTTAGATCATATGATATAATATTATATGATCATATGGCACAATGTTATATTATCATATGGTCCTATTATATTATATATATAGCTTTTCCGGTTAGAAAGTTCAATTTTGTTAGTATTTTATACTGACAACATTCTGGTTGACAAAAACACTTTATGTAACGGTTACTTTTAACAGGATTATCGGTTCTATTCAGAGTCTTCAAGTAATATGGACAGTGTCTCATTTCATGTCATGTGTATGGTCACAAGTTTCTAAGAAGATGCCCATGAAAATTCCATGCAATTTCCAAGTCAAAACAGCCGGTTCTTGTGCAATCGTCCGGATGGGCCTTTGAAGGCGTTCGGACACCCCTCCGTGTCTAGCAGATAACGATGAAGACGTCCGAACGTCAGAGCAACACCGTTCGGATGCTAGGTCAATCAGTATTCAACAAGGAGTTGGATTTCAGAAGTCGACATTGTTTGGGAAGTCTCTGCAAGCCGTCTGGACGATGTCCAGTGAAAAAAAAAATTGACTTCTAAAAATAAATAGCAAGTGTGTGCACAAAGTGTCAATAAAAATAACAATGCGGAAAATAAATGACACAAGGATTTTTGTTAACGAAGTGGAAACTCAAGATGAGAAAAACTATTCCGGGGCAACCAAACCCAGGATATCCACTATTCAGAAGACAAAGCTAGATACAAAGAGGTAACACTCACATACCCCTGATGCAGTGGTCGTACCTTGCTCTCTAACGTGTAACCCAACACGAACGCTTCCCAACCAGGTCTCCTACCTGAAGGGGTCTTCAATGGAATCCTTTACTTTAGGGCCGACCCCTAAGATAGACTTCAGTTGTAGCACAGCAACAACACACTTGCAATGGCTTGAGAGACAATCAGCTCCAATAATCTCACAAATAACTCTCTAAGCTCTTATGGAATTCAATACCGAATTCTTCTAGTTCTCAATGCCCAGGGGCCTCTATTTATAGGCTGAGGTTCAAATGGGCGACTGCTATAAAATATATGGGCTCCGCCCGGACGGTGGACATGGGCCGTCCGGATGGACAACTGTGCGACCAGAATTTCTGAGATTTTCGCTGAAAATCTTTCTTGTTTGAGAGCTGCGTCCGGACGGTCGCACATCTGCTGCAAGTAATTTCCATATAAGGCTTTGCGCGTCCGGACCATGGGGGATGGCCGTCCGGACGGTTAATCTTCAACACGCAATTTCCATATTTATTGTGCGCGCGTCCGGACCATGAAAGGCAGGTGTCCGAACGGTTGAAGTCGAATCCGTAATTTCCATATCTGTTGAACACGCGTTCGGACCATGCTGACAGACGTCCGGACGGTTGAATTTGAATTGCGATTCTTGCCTTAAGGAGAAGCGAGTCCGGACAAAAATCCACGTCGTCCGGACGGTTGCAGCAATCTTCCCACATATAATTTTGGAAAGAATCGGAAGCTTGATCGAATACTGAAGGGTGTCCGGACGGGCTACTGAGTCATCCGGACGGATGCAAGCTAGAACAGAAGCTTCTCGATACAATGAAGGGTCTGGACGGAAATACACGTCGTCCGGATGGATGATGCTTGGTCTGTCGGGAGTCCGGACGGTATGGCACGTCGTTTGGACGGATGGAACAGTGGACAGATGGGCATTCAGACGGGATGGCACGGTCGTCCGGATGGTTGACAGGGAACCAAAATTCTTCTGACTTGCAAGCAGTGCAGAGTCTTCGATAGGTACTTTGAATAGTGAAATCCCTATTAAAAGCATCTTTACATACAAGTGATTTTGTCCAACCAGAATGTAGCCAATTACAACCTAACATCCAGTATTTTAGAATATTCCAGAGTTACATGGAAAGGATTTTAGCGAAGACCGTCCGGACGCTCGGTCAAGCCTTCCGGACGTGAACCTGATGAAGATAGAATTATGCTTAGCGAAGACGAGGCTAAATTCCGTCCGGACGCTCGCCAGCCAGAGCCCGAATCACAGCAGTTTTAGGTCTCTTGTAAGCCTATAAATAGAGGGCCCTAAGCTTGTGTTTTGTATAGAATTCGACAGTGAATTCCATAGTGCTTAGAAAGGGCGTTTAGGGAGAATCGAAGATCCGCTAGTTCTCAAGTCGTTGCCGGTGTGTGCTCAACTGTTTGTGTCCTCAACTATTTGTGTGAAGTCTATCTTAGGGGTCGGCCCTAAGGTAAAGGAATCCATAAAAAACCCTTCAGGTGGAAGATCTGGTTGGGAAGCGTTCACGATGGGCTTCATGTCAGAGTTAAAGGTATGACTACTGCATAGGGTTATGTGAGTACGAATATCTTGTAACTAGCTTTGTTTTTGGATTGTGGATTTCCTGGGTTTGGCTGTCCCGAAGTGGTTTTTCTCTTCACAGAGTTTCCACTTCATAACAAATATCTTATCTTCTTTAAATTCCGCATTTAAGATATTTGTTTGCACACAAACATACACACTTGGTTTAAATTAGAAGTCAATAATTATTTTCAATTGGTATCAGAGTAGGTTACACTTGTGTTTTAGATTTATTTCTTGAGTGTGATCCATGACTTCTTCTAACATAAATCTTCCTGAGTTCTCTGAAGATGATTTTTATGATTTCTCTAAAGATACCCTTTTGATAGGTAAACTCTTTAAGAAATCCAATAGAGAACCCAAGAAGATTAAGAAAGAAAAAGAGTCTTTGTTTTTACAATTATCTGAATCACATGTTTTGATTGACTCTTTGAAATCTGGGAATATCATGCTTTTTGATACTGTTGATGCACTAGAGAATAAATTAAAAGAATCAGAGGATCTCTTGGAAAAATTCTCTAGTAATAATTTGAAAAGCATGCTTTGTATTCATACAGATATTTCTAGCAAGCTTAATTTAATTGTTAATGATTTAAGTACTTCTACTTAACATGCTTCTGATTCTGAATTAGATTCTATTGATATTAAGCCTGTGATAGAAGATACAGCTTGCTTAACTAATCATGTGATGCCTAACTCCAATGAATCAGGAATACAAGGTAAGTTTATTCCTAAGTGTCATAATTGTGGGAAGATTGGTCATATTAAGCCAAATTGTTATTTGTTGAAATCCCACAGGCCTTGGATTAAGCAGTGAAGTTGAAGATTCTTCATCATCAAAATATGTCCCTCCACATAGGAGACATTAAAAGGTAAGGGCATTATTGTTTGTAAGAATGCTAACCATATTTCTGCAGAGAAAGTCAAGCAGCATTCCAACAAAAGAAGCCTACCCACCTGTCATCACTGCAGCATCACCGGTCACATCTGACCCAAATGTCCACAGCTCCAAGCTCAGAAGAAGAAGGCTCAGAGGAAGTTGCCTACTAAGACCACATCAAGTACTCTACCTTATGCAGAACATCAGGTTCCATGGCATCAGTGGCAACAACAGCGGTCTGTTCCGAAGAACACATCAAGGCACTACAAGAAAAAGCCGTAAAAGCCTGATAGCAACCATGCCTATGAAAGGTTGTTGAGCTTGTTACAAGGGATGCTGAGGAGAATGGACAGTAAGAGCAATACCCGATCACATCTATCACGGGTACACCAGGGTTGGGTCAGAAAGGATAAGACCATTAACCCCTTGAGGGGTTGTGGACTCACCTAGTATAGGTGTAGTCTCACCATGTCTAGGATTTTGGTTCCTAAATCCTAGTGCATACCAGGTATGTTTGCATTGCATTGATTGTCATATCTTATATCCTATTTTTGCCTTGCATTTTGTTTGAGGAACCACCTTTTTTATCCCTAGATTTTCTCTTGGTTGCTTTAAGAATTTTATGCAGGTACATTCTAGGGATGACAGAGAAAGCATGTCACTGCTTTTCTGTCTTGGTATAGTCAAACCTCTCTCCCTGAGGACAGGTTTGCTCTTACCTACATGCTTTGTCTAGACATATGCTCTTTTCCTTTTAAGCATGTCTTTGTTGTTTTTGTCTTTTATTTTTCCAAAAAAAAAAAAAAAAATTGGGGGAGAAGATGTAGAATTTTTATTTTTTTAGAGTTGCTTTTCAAATATTGTATGTGTTTTTGCTTGATATCTCAGTTCATTATGCATTAATTGAGTATGCTTATATATGATTGAGAGTTTATGTCTGATATCTGCTAAGTTTTCATGTGCATCTTAATACTAGATAGTTGTTTTTCTCATACGATGAAAAATTATGCACTATCCAAAGCTCCCCTAAGGTTTTTTTTTTTTTATTTTTTTTATTTTTCTCTCTGACTTTTAGCTTCTGGAAATTCTAATGAGAGAGATTTTTTTGGCTAAGATGGTCAAATTGACCAACTCGCTAGTTGAACCTAGAACTAGGGGTGAAAATAACCGCCCACTAACCGCTAACTGTATAACCGCAAAATTGTTAAAACCACCTAAAAACTGGTAACCGGTAACCGTTAGCCACCCTACAAAGGCGGTTAGCGGTTATAACCGCTAACCACCTTTATTATATATATATATATATATATATATATATATATTTATTATTTTTTTTTTAATAAAACGACGTCATTTTGGACAATTTAACCTAGACCTAAATAACCAAAAAAAAAAAACCTAAACTCATGCCATCTATATTCTTCTCATCTCCATTCTCTCTCGTCTCCCTCTCCACGCCGCCAGCCTACCACCCCTCTCAACTCTCTCATGATTCTCATCGATCTCCATTCTTTCAAGTCTTAAGTCTCAAGTCACGTTTCAGTGGTTTAACGCATCTTCGAAGAGAAGCTCCAGGGCGATGGGGAGGAGATCGATGGATGCTGAGACTCTTGGGTTCTTCCAAGTTCTAAACCATGGCGTGCCCGTGGAGTTTCTAGAGTCGATTAAAGATGCAGCAAACAACTTCTTCGGCCAAAAGCCTGAAAGAAAGCTATTTACCGCAAAGGAGTAAGACCCAGCTTGTCCATGATGTAGGGGTAAAGCTTTGCGCCAGAGAATGTTTGTGATTGGTCTTTAATTTTTAATTAAATTTATGTAATCTTTGCTTTTATGTGATTTTTTCCTGTGAGGATGTTTGTGATGTGGGGTGAAGAGAGGAGCGAGGAGAAGATCAGAAGAAGGAAGAGAGGTTCAGGCATGGCCAAAGGCCAAAAAATAAAAATAAAAATAAAACCAAAAAATAAAACGGTTGCCCGGTTGCCCGTTGGCGGTTTATAACCGTCAACCACCCAGGCGGTTGGCGGAGGCGGTTTGCGATTTTTGCTAACCGCCTAGGCGGTTACGGTTAGCGGTTTTAGCCAATAACCGCTAATCGTAACCGCATTTTCACCCCTACCTAGAACCCATAAATTTTGACATTCTTTCTAGGTTGCTGCACCAAGTGATAAAAGGCATTCAAAATTGAATAAAAATGGATAAATAAAAAGATCCACTGCTTTTGTGCTATAAATCTGTTCTTGAACTTGTCCCTATAGAAATAGTCAGTGACCAAATCATTGTGGAAATAGACGGTCACTAAAGGATGAAGTAAAAGAAAAGTGCTGCAGCTTAGGGGGAGTGTATTAGATGAGGGTGGCTAGGCCCTAGTAAAATAAGGTTTGACTTTTGACTGATCTAACTTTGATTTTCTCTTTTATTTAGAAAATCTGGTTGCTTTAAGTCATATCAGTAAACTTCATACCTTATTGAGAAAGGTTTTACATACACACACATTGCATGAGTTAAGTTTACTATTGAAAAATTTTTATCTGCAGGGAAATTTTTGTGCTTATTGACTCTTAACTCTCAATTATATCTTGGTATATTTTTGAAATGCTATTTGACTGTTTTATCAGTTATTTATAAATGTGTGTTCTGAAGCTAATGTTAGGAATTTTTTATTTTTTCTGCATATTTCCTTCTATTTTTTAGCTTCTAGTGTGAAGCGTCCGGACGGACATGTTCTTGCATCCGGACGTGCTCGGCTCTGTCGATCTCTTATCTGACAGCATGCCGTTTGGAAGAGTATGTACCACGTCCGGACGTGAGCTTTTTGCTTTTTCTGCCAAACACACACACACTACTTTTTGTCTATTCTATCATGTTGTGTTGTGTGTGTTTTCTCTCGGACTGATCCCGAGATTTTGGCATTCTGTGCACATCTTTTCTCATTCCCAGGTATTACCTTTGACTTTCCGTATTATCTTAAGCTTTGGTTCTTTTTAGAATATTGGAATCTTTAATTGATTATGATTTAAGAGATTATGCATGAATATCTTTTTCTGTCTTTATGCTGGATGGATATTACTAATCTGTGTCTTTTGGATTGCTATATCTACTTTTGTATTTCTTTATGCATCCAATTGATAGCCATCGTAATACCACATTCTTTTTGAAACTAACAAGATCTAATAATTCCTTGTGGTGTTATTTTTGGATAGATTTCTGTTTAAATATTTTCAGGAATATGTTGTCCGGTGGCTTCCAGCATAGTGTCAGACAGAGGGCTCTTTGGAAAACAATCTAGTGTTGAAATCATATGTTCCAGAGATCTCAAATTTTAGATGAGCTCATTCCCCCTACTCATACAGAGTCATCCGTAACCTTTTCCTCTAAGATCTGCACCAACTAGAGATTTAGTGGTGAATCTTCTTTATCATCTTGCAGATCACTTGTCTAGAGGATTTCTTTTTGCGGATGATCAGTTTCGGGCTAGAAGACTCAAGTGATTGAAAATTTTTAGTCTATTGTTTCCCGGCTTCAGGAGAAAGAAGCCGAAGTGGCTCAAATTCATGAAATATGATATCTTGAGGTTTTGGTTTTCTCTTTTTGATTTGAGCTTTTGATGAAACACTTTACTATTATTCTTGTTGTTTTGAATTTTAGTAATTGTGGTTTTTTCTTATACTCTGTTTACCCTTTGTCCTTTTGAGACAAAAAAGGGGGAGTATTTTTTGTTTTGGACCGGGAATGTATTTCCAAACAGGTCAAGTGTTTTTTGTCCCAGAATGACCAAATGGGGAGTTTGTTAGTATTTTTGAAAAATTGAAATGACTTCTAAAGGTAAAGTGTGTGCATAAGTGTCAACAAAAATTAAGGCACAACGGAAAGTAAATGACACAAGGATTTTGTTGACGAAGTTGAAACTCAGTTAAGAGAAAAACCACTCCGGGGCAGCCAAACCCAGGAATTCTACTATTCAGAAGAAAAAGCTAGATACAAGATAGTAACACTCACATGTACCGATGCAGTGGTCGTACCTTGCTCTCTGACGTGTAACCCAACACGAACGCTTCCCAACCAGGTTCACCTACCTGAAGGGATCTTCAATGGAACTCCTTACCTTAGAGCTGACCTCTAAGATAGACTTCGGTTGACAGCGCAGCACACTTGAAAAACAGCTCTAGAGGAAATAACACATCTCTAAGCTCTAATGGAATTCACATCGAATTCTTGCAGCTCTAAGTGCCCAAGGACCCCTATTTATAGTTTAGGGGTCAGAATGAGCATCAGGCAAAATAAGCTTGTGAGCCGTCCGGACGGTGGACCATGACCGTCTGGACGGACAACTGTGCGACAGGATTTTTTGAAATTTTCGCGGAGAAATCTTTCCTGTATAAGAACATCGTCCGGACGGGATGGCTCGATCGTCCGGACGGACACACGTCCACTGCAAGTAATTTCCATAACAGGCTTCGCGCGTCCGGACCAAGAGGCAGGAGTGTCCGGACGGCTAAACTTCAGCACGCAATTTCCATAACTGATGCATGTGCGTTCGGACCATAAGGGGGAGACGTCCTGACGGCTAAACTTCAGCACGCAATTTCCATATTTGATGCGTGTGCGTCTGGACCATAAGGGGGAGACGTCCGGACGGTTGAAGTCAAATCGTCAGTTACCATATACGATGCACCAGCGTCCGGACCACAGCTGTCAAATGTTCGGACGGTTTATTTTGAACTGCGATTCTTGCCTTACGGAGATACGCGTCCGGACGGTATATCACATCGTCCGGACGGTTGATTGATCTTCCCTTTCTTGGAACTTGGAAAGAATCAGTGAACTGTTCGAGAACTGATAGGCGTCCGGACGTGCTGCTGAAACGTCCGGACGAAACAAGCTAGCACAGAAGCTTCTCGATACAGTGAAGTGTCCGAACGGATGATGCTGGAGTGTCTGGCGTCCGGACGGGATGACACCTCGTCCGGACGGATGGAGCAATAGACAGATGGGCGTCCGGACGGGATGACACATCGTCCGGACGGCTGACAAGGAACTTTGAAATTCTTCTGACTTCACTCTGAACAGTGGAATCCCTGTTTGCAGCATCCTTACATATAAGTGATTTTGTCCAAACACAGAATGAGGCCAAAATACTAACAATTTTATATTGGCAACATTCTGGTTGACAAAAACACTTTATGTAACAGTTGCTTTTAACAGGATTATCTGTTCTATTAAGGTCTTCAAGTAAGATGGACAGTGTCTCATTTCATGCCATGTGTATGGTCACAAGTTTCTAAGAAGATGTCCATGAAGATTCCATGCAATTTCCAAGTCAGAACAGCCGGTTCCTGTGCAACCTTCCGGACGGGCGTTTGAAGGCGTCCGGACGCCCCTCAGTGTCTAGCAGATAACGATGAAGACATCCGGACGTCAGAGCAACACCGTCCTGACGCTAGGTCAATTAATATTCAACAAGGAGTTGGATTTCAGAAGTCGACACTGTTTGGGAAGTCTCTGCAAGCCGTCTGGACGACGTGGCAACACTTCTGGACAATGTCCAGTATTTTTGAATATTCCAGAGTTCCGTTTGAACGCGGAATGGATTTTAGGGAAGACCGTCCGGACGCTCGGTCAAGCCGTCTGGACGTGAACCTGATAAAGATAGAATTACGCTGTTTCTGAAAGGATATCGCAGAAGACCGTCTGGACGAGGCTAACTTCCGTCCGGTCGCCAGCCAGAGCCCGAATCTCAGCAGTTTTAGGTCTCTTGTAAGCCTATAAATAGAGGGCCCTAGGCTTGTGTTTTGTACAGAATTCGATAGTGAATTCTATAGTGCTTAGAGAGGCTGTTTAGGGAGAATCGAAGATCCGCTAGCTCTCAAGCCGTTGCCGGTGTGTGCTCAACTGTTCGTGTGAAGTCTATCTTAGGGGTCGGCCCTAGGGTAAAGGAATCCATAAAAAACCCCTTCAGGTGGAAGATCTGGTTGGGAAGCGTTCACAATGGGCTTTGTGTCAGAGTTAAATGTATGACTACTGCATAGTGTTATGTGAGTACGAGTGTCTTGTAACTAGCTTTGTTTTTGGATAGTGGATTTCCTGGGTTTGGCTGCCCTGGAGTGGTTTTTCTCTTCACAGAGTTTCCACTTCGTAACAAATATCTTGTCTTATTTAAATTCTGCCTTTAGGATATTTGTTTGCACACAAACACACACACTTGGTTTAAATTAGAAGTCAATAATTATTTTCAAATTTGAACGATCAAGAGTTGAGAACAGTTCGAACACGCCTTGTTTTACTGGGAAGGATCGAACCATGGGAACAAATCTACAGGGCTATCACCTTTTTTGGGATCAAATATCTGAATTGCCATCATATCATGTGACTAAGTATTGATATTAATTGACTTTTACTATTCAATATACATATAACCAATTAATTATTGTTACTTAATGTTATTTGTTACTTAATTTATGCTTACACACACACACACACACACACACACACACACACACACACACATACGAGTCGAGCTCTAACAAGTGAGTCTATCCTTATACGAGTAGGTTCAAGAACATTAACCGAGTTGAGCTGAGTATGTATCGTTTAATAATCAAACCTAATTTTCGTGTTCATGAACAACCCATTTAATAATCAATTCAAGCACGAGTCTAGTTTAGTCGAGCCAATCCCGAAAAAGCTCGTGAGTAGCTCAGCTCGTTTACACCCCTGGTTGGACCATGTTATCTTCCCAAAAGGACCATTAATTATTTAACTCAATTTCTAAAAAGTGAGTTTAAACAATAGGCTTTTTGAGAAATGAGTTAAGAATCTTACTAGTTAACGTTTCTATACATTACTGAAAAATAATTGACTCCTAATTTATCGTGTGTATGTGATCAAGTGTGCAACAAAATATTAAATGCAAAATTTAAAGGAGACAAATATTTTGTTGATGAAGTGGAAACTCAATTAAGAGAAAAACTACTCCAGGGTAGCCAAACCTAGGATATCCACTATTCAGAAAACAAAGCTAGTAACAAAGCAGTAACACTCACATACCTCTGATGCAGCGACCGTACCTTGCACTCTAACACGTAGCCAACCGTGAATGCTTTCCAACCAGGTCTCCTACCTGAAGGGGTCTTCAATGAAATCCATTGCGCTATCTTAATAAAACTACTAGCAGGGACGATGACGCTTTGCTCCGCCTCCACTGCCCTAAACGGGCATTTCCGTTGCCCCTAGTGCTGTCGGACAGCCCTGGGTTGCGCGGGCCTATCGCCCCGCTTGTCGTCTAGATGCTAGTAGTTTTCTTAAGATAGCTACATTCTGCTAGAATTCACACGATCAAATCACACGCTGGACAACTCTTAGAGAGCTAGCATATTTTACAATTTCTACCTAAACACCCTCTCTAAGCTTAAAGGAATTCAATACTGAATTTGTAAATAATACATGCCTAGAGACCTCTATTTATAGACTTAAGAAAACCTATTTCAACACTGATTCAGAGTTCTCTGGGCGGTGTCCGAACGTAGGTTGAGAGCGTCTGGACAGTAAATTGCAACCACTTTTCCATAACACGCTTCACGCGTTTCCTTATTAAGGCTATGCCCGGACAGTGTGCAAAGTGTAACAAAATATTAATTTAACGTGCATGTGTGCAACGTGTAACAAAATATCAAAATGCGAAATTTAAAAGAGACAGATATTTTGTTAACGAAGTGGAAACTCAATTAAGAGAAAAACCACTCTGGAGCAGCCAAACCCATGATATCCAGTATTCATAAGACAAAGCTAGTTACAAAGCAGTAGCACTCACATACCCTTATGCAGTGGTCGTACCTTGAACTCTAACGCATAATCCAATGCGAACGCCTCCAAACTAAGTTACCTACTTGAAGAGGTCTTCAATAGAATCCTTTACCTTAGGGCTTCTCCCTAAGATAGACTTCACATGAATACAACAACAACACTTTGGCAATGGCTTGAGAGCAACTGGATCAGCACAACAACTCCTAAAATATACTTTCTAAGCATTATGCAATTCAATACTGAATTCTTACAAATTACATGCCTAGATGCCTCTATTTATAGGCTACAGAAGACCTAAATTGAGTCTGAATCGATTTTCTCTAGGCGGCATCCGGAAGGTAGTTGAGGGCGTCCGGACGGACAATTGTGCAACTGGCTTTCCAAATTCCCTGAAATTCTTTCCTGAATAGAGCCGCGTCTGGATGGTGTTGCCCTAGCATTCGAATGATGACCCTTCTGCTGCACGCAATTTCAATAATAAGGACTGAGCGTCCAGACAGTGTAGACTGATGTTTGGACGGTTGCAACTCTTCTGCACGTCTTGCCTTATCAAGGATAGCATCCGGACAAAATAACTATGTCGTCTGGACGGTTGCAGCTGTCTTCCCATATCTGTGTTTAGAAAGGAAATCCTTTTACTTATTGAACACTAAAAGGCATCCGGTCCGGACGTGTTGCTGAGACGTCCAAAAGGATGCAATCTGGAACAGTTTGAAGCTTCTGGATACAGATGGGAGTCCGAACGGAAATATCTCGTCATCCGGACGGATGTTGCTTGACTGATGAGCGTCTGGATGGAATACCACGTAATCCGGACGGATGCAAGGGATCTGAACTTCACTGTCTTGAATTCTGCACAGAGTCTTCTTGAAGCACATAACTAAAGTGTAGACTCTGAATATAACAGTATCCCTGATTAAAAAGCAACATTACATAAAAGTGATTTTGTCCAACAGAATGCAGCCAATCACAAATTAACACTCATGTTTGTTAATACATCCTATGCATGTTCTAATTTTCATAAAATTACCGATTGAAAGATCCAATGAATCCGTCATTTTTACAAATCACAATGAATATCCAATTTAATTCAAAACCATCAATGTATCCATTTGATTAACAAATCACAATGGATATCCAAATAAAATCAAAAGATTCAATGTATCCGTTGGATGAAACATATTGAATATCCAACATTTGCACACATAGAAATCAAAACAATCAATTAAAAGAGTTTTAATCGTTTAATTGAATTGAAATGAACATACATTCGGATTGTACGAACAAAACTAGAAAATACGAAATCTAATCAATGGCTAGGCTTCATCTTCAACCTTAGTTGAGGATTTAGCCTCTCATAACTAAATAGCTTTTATTAAAAATATAACATCGAGAGACTTACAAAAGAAAAACCTTCCAAAAAGACGAATTGAAGTACTGTTCTTGTACACGTCTTGCGCGGCTTGTGCCTCACGCACACCTCTCCTCACCAAAAGAAACGAATATATATATATATATATATATATATATATATATATAGACTTGATGCATGCTAGGGTTAAATAAAGAGGAAAATGACGTCTCTGCCCTTGTAAAAAAACAATGAGTGTCTTCTCTATTAGGTTTAGAAAAGCAAATTGAATCTCCACTATCAAAGCGCTGCACCATGTACAATTTTTTTCTTCTTTTTTTCATCCCAAGGTGCCGTAGGTTTTGTACTCCACGCATGCTTATATATATATATATATATGGCATAATTACACCATTGGTCCCTAGGGTTGACCTAAATTACAAATCACTCCTTGTGGTACAAAAAGTTCATGGAGGGTCCCTGTGAAAAATTACAATTACGAATTACTCCCTGAACCAGTTTTCCGTCCACCAAATTAACAGATTCCGTTAGTTTGCAACATCATACCCAATAAGAAATTGACATGTGTCCATTACAAAAAAAAATATGAATAAATAAAACTTAATATATATATATATATATATATATATATATATATATATATATATATATATATATATATATATATATATATATTTTTTTTTTTTTTTTATAAAAAAAAAAATAAAAATAGAGAATTGGAAATGGGTGGGTATTGGGAGTGGCCCGACCACGTTTGGGGGGGGGGGGTGGCGCACGGCCTCCCCTAGGCTTGGGGTGGGCACGTGTCGATTTTCTATTAGGTATGACGTGACAAACTAACGAAATCTATTAACTTGGTAGACGGAAAACAGGTTGAGGGAGTGATTCGTAATTATAGTTTACCACAGGGACCCTCCATGAACTTTTTGTACCATAAGGAGTGATTTGTAATTTATGCCAACTCCAGGGACCAGTGGTGCAATTATCCCTATATATATTTATACTACAGGGAGTGATTTGTAATTTAGGCCAACCCCAGGGACTAGTGGTGCAATTATCCCTATATATATATATATATATATTGTAAAAGTGAGCCAAAACTAAAATGGTTTTTCTTTTTTGCTTTTTTGCAATTTTATAATTACCATTTTCTCTCAATGATCGGCAAAACACTAAGACACTAAAACTAACAAAAAAAAAAAAAAAATCAGAAAATAACAAAGCTAAAGGTTTAGCAAATGCAAATTAAGGGTGCAAAATAAATACAATATTTTGCACTCATCAAATACTCCCAAACTTACATTTTACTAGTACCTTAGCAAAGCAAAATGAAAAATAAAATTAATGCATGAAACATAAGTCCGCTGTCATGGGAGAAACGATTGCTTTTAGCCTATGCAACAAGTCTTTTAAACCCTAAGACTCCCTAGTAGACGAGTAAAGTCTCGTAAGGGTTTGCTAGAAATGATACCCACAAATATTTTAAAATACTATGCTGTTGACAAACAAGGATTTCCACACAAACACAGGGTTCATATATCATGAGTAGGTTTAACAAAGTGAACATCACAATCATATCATCAGGACAAAAAAAATCATTCAACTCATAGCTGGAAAATTGAGATTACACATGCTCCAATAAGTGCAAAGTGATATTAACATAGACTCATGAGGTTTCGACTTTTCTCAAAGTTTGTGTACCCCAAAATTCATAGGAATTTTATGAGATAAAAACAACCAAGGTTTAAATCAAAATGTGCAATTTTCGTTTGTTTTTGTTTTTGTTTATTTATTTATTTTTTTTAAAAAAATTAAGCCACGGTTTTATCAACAAATCATCCTACAAATCTTAAGACCACACATTCCTTAATTCAAATCTAATACCTCACATAATCAATGCTAATGTGCTTGTGATAAACAACTTAAACAAGTGAAGTCTCTTTAATCCAACAGATGAGTCAAAAGATTCAGAGTTCTAAAGACATGCAATGTTCAAGATGTTAAACAAACCAATGATATGCAAACCACAGTAGCAATGTAATCATGCTCAATCAACAACCTAGCACAATGATTTTTTTTTTTGAACCTTTTTTGTGTGGAAATTTTCTAGAACAAAAAGAGAAATAAACAAATAAACAAACAAATAGAGTGTTTTTTCCATACCGCCAAACTTGAATTACACACTGTCCTCATTGTGTAGTATAGAAATACATTATCAAAAGTGTGAAAAAGGCCAGGGTGTCCCCCAAACTTAAACATCAAAACACCTGTCAACAAAACTAACATCAATATTTTCTCATAGGAAAAAAAAATCAAAAGATTAATTTCTGTTAGAAACAAAAATAAAAGGAAAAAGGAAAAAGAACTTAGAAATTAAAAGCTAAAAAAGAAAAATTATCATACTTTCCTCGATCATTTGGATGTCCAACCAATCCTTTCCACCATTTCTTCTTTAATCTTTTGTAGCATTCTGGAAGGATGTTTTGCCATCTTAAGTAGCCAACTTGCTTGCTTTGAAGGATTTTCTTAAGACGACGATTGCTAGATGTGCGTGCTTGTGTGCATAAATCCTTGAAAATTTTGGCATAAGATGGCTCTTTGAGACATTGAAGAACTGAAGCTTTCGGTTCATGATGTGTCTCAAGAGGAATTGTTGAAGTAATGAGCTTCAGTACTCACTTCCTTGTCATTGGACAAATATGGAGTTGATGGGGGCTCAATTTGCTCTAGGTGCTCAACAGACTCCAAGTGCTCCGCTTTCTCTCCCTCCCATCGTTATCTACAATTTCCTCAATCTCAAGGATGGTTGCGGCAGGGACATGCTTATGATCAGAATTGCTTGCATCATCCTCATCAATCATGCTCGTGTAATGTGTAATGAATGGGCATTTGTTATATGGTGAGCAAGATTATAGCAATATGAACATGACTTAGGTGGTGCATAAGTGTGACTCGGGGCATGGGTAGACCTAGCTACCTTGAGTTGGTTTACTCTCCCATCTAAGTCATTGATGTGAGCAGTTGGTAAGTGTTCCCCACCACCAGTGGAATCATGTTGCACCCAATCAACAGAATGATTATTCCAGTCTGGGTTGTAAAAATTGGAATTTGATTCAAATCTTGGACTGGAGAAATTGATGTTCATTTGCTCATATGAAAAATTGGAGAATTGTCCCCAAGATGGGCAATTACTCGAACTATGATAAGGATTAGAGCAATATAAACATAGTTCATGTGGGTGAAAATTTTGAGGGTAGTTGGTAGGAGCTGGTGCCCTACAACAATGTGAAGCATGTTGTACAAAAAAATTATTGAAATCATCAAATGGAAAATTCATGTTTAACCCTCACTCGTTAGAATGCAGATATCCCACAAGTTGGACCAATTTTTTTTTTTTATTATTTATTATTATTATTATTATTATTATTATTATTATTATTATTTTTTATAAAATAAAAACAAACAAATGATAAATGCAAAGAAAAATAAAAACAAAAAAAGGATACTAACAAAAACACACAATTCTTTTTTTGATAATAAACCAAAAACAAATAAACAAAAATTGCAATAAAAAAAGAAAGAAACAAAAATCTACCTAAACTAGTAGAAAAATAAAATCAATTTAAACAAAAATCAACTTTCACAAACAAAACAATTCCCCGGCAACAGCACCAAAAACTTGATTTGAGTTTTAAATTACTCGCAAGCGCACTAATCGTTTGCAATATAGTGTATATGTAAGTGCGAGGTCGAATCCACAGGGAATTGTGTTGCGAAAATTAATTTATGTTAGTTTGTGATTGGCTGCATTTAGTTGAACAAAATCACTACTATGTAATGATGTTTTTTAACAGGGATTTAGTTATTTTCAGAGTCTTCTTATTCAGAGTTATACTTCTAGAAGATTCTGTACAGATTCGAAGTAAGAGCAATCGAATCCCTTGCAATCGTCCAGATGACGTCCGGACCTTCCTCTATGTCGAGAAGCTTTGAACTGCTCCTGGTTGCATCCTTCTGAACGTCTCAACAAACACGTCCGGACGCCTTTCAATGTTCGACAAGTCAAAAGACGTCTTTCCAAAACACAGATATGGGAAGACAGCTGCAATCGTCCAGACAATGTGTGTTCCTGTTCGGAAGCTATCCTTGATAAGACAAGTCGTGCATATAAAGTTCAACCATCTGGACGTCAGTCTCCATGGTTCGGACGCGCAAGCCTTAATATGGAAATAGTGTGTCCCAGAAGTCCAACCGTATGAACGGCAGTCTTCATGGTCCGGATGCTCAAGCCCCAATATGGAAATTGCGTGCAGCGGAAGTGCAACTGGTGTGTTGTCGTAGGCAACCAAAAATAAAACGTTTACTTTTGAAAATATATGTAGTAGTGCAAGTAAGGGTCGATCCCACAGAGAGTATTTAGCCAAGTTTAATGCTACGTGAACAAGGATTGGGGGTTTGAGTACAACGAAAATAATTTTAAAAAGAACAATTAAGGAACAATTCAAATTAAAGTATAAATAAAAAAAAAACGTTGGTCTAAGTTAACATCCACCATCGGAATTTTACAGTTGATCATCGATGCAAGTATATATCAATTCATATTTTGAATATTCACCGTTGGAACTATTTTCCTATCTCTCCTTAGTCGCAGTTAATTAGAAGACAAGCGCTCTAATTAACCCTAACTACTAAACAACTCAAGACAAGCGCTAAAGGTTTAATCTAGTAGCAGCCTTAAGAATTAGAGAGATCGATGAAGCAAAACAACACAAGCACAAGCGGTTGCATTTAATTTCGTTTGGCGTTCTTCCTAAGATTTAAGAATTTCTGACGCAGCAAATCATTAAATCTTAGTTGCTTCATAAATTAGAGGGATCAAACAATTATGGATTTGATATCTAACCCAGCAGTAAATTGCAACGAATAATAAACTAGTAGGCCTCCTAGTAATTAAACGAGACAATCATGAAAATAGACACAGAAGAATATCTGATACTTAAAGCATAAATTAAATAATAAAAACAAATTAGATCTCACAGTTTTATTGATTCCGAGGTTTCTGTTTCCTTCGACCAATTATGAAAGTTTAGCCGCACAGGGCCATAATTAAAACTAAAGGAGAAGTTAGAGAAGAGGGAAGAGAATGATGATTTCTAGTTTGATGATTCTCCCACTTTATCCACATTCATCCCCCATATTAGAAGCCTACAAAATCTCCTAAAAATATGCTAAAGCTTATCCCTTATCTTCTAAAGATATTATAAAGCTTATCTCTTATCTTCTAATGATATTCTAAAGCTTATCCTAAAATAACAATATACAAATCTGACTATTTAAGGAAAATATTAAAAATAAAATAAAGTTCTAATATAGCTAAGAAGGTGGTATTTTCAACTGGAACTTTCGTGAACAAGATCTGAAAACTTCCGCACATAGACCGCGTATTAGAACGTCAACTTTAAGCCCGATTTCGACCTTGATGCAATCAGTATCTCTCAAAACTCAAAACATGAAAGTTGTAGATCTTTTTTTTGGTGTTCCATAGCATCTTGAATCATTTCAATCGAAGTGCGGATAAGAGAGTTATACCCAAATTACGAAGCAATGTTGACATTGTCCAAAATCGCCCAATTAGATTTGTTTTGCATTTAACGCCTCCATTTGCATCCTAAATCAAAATAAAAGAATAATGAGTACATTTAGGCACCAAATAAGGATAAAATACTAAACATTAAGGGAGAAAAATATGACATTTTGCATTCTCATCAGCAACCGTCTGGACTCTAGGGCAATACCGTCTGGACGCGGCTCTATTCGGGAAAGAATTTCAAGCAAATTTGGAAAGCCGATCGTACAGTTGTCTGTCTGGACCCCCTCAGCTACCGTCCAGACGCCACCTAGCAAAATCCCATTGGACGCGATTTAGGTTTCTATGGCCTATAAATAGAGACCCCTAGGCATGTATTTTGTAAGAATTTGGTAGTGAATTCCGTAGTGCTTAGAGAGTTTATTTTAGAAGTTATTGTGCTGATTCGCTCACTCTCAAGCTGTTGCCAAGTGCTGTTACTGTGCTGAACTGAAGTCTATCTTAGGGGTTGGTCCTAAGGTAAAGGATTCCATTGAAGACTCCTTCAAGTAGATGACTTGGTTGGGAGGCGTTCATGTTGGGTTACACATCAGAGTACTAGATACGATCGCTGCATCGGGTATGTGAGTATTACTGTTTATGTACTAGCTTTGTCTTCTGAATAGTGGATATTCTGGGTTTGGATGCCTCGAAGTGGTTTTTTCTCTTAATTGAGTTTTCACTTCGTCAACAAAATATCTGTCTCTTTAGTTTCCACATTATGATATTTTGTTGCACACTATTGCACACACATGGTAAATTAGAAGTCATATTAATTTTCAATTTCTATTTAAACTAATTCTATTTCAACCTAGTTCCAATTTTTGGGGTTTTAAAATAATAAAATAAATAAAATTGAATTAAAAATAACAGATAAAAAAAAAGCACTAAGGTTTTAGAATCCACCTTGCCAAATCAAAGCACATATTCTCATGTTTGTTAATACATCCTATGCATGTTCTAATTTTCATAAAATTACCTATGGAAAGATTCAATGAATCTATCCTATTTACAAATCACAATGAATATCCAATTTAATTCAAAACCCTCAATGTATCCGTTTGATTAACAAATCACAATGGATATCCAAATAAAATCAAAAGATTCAATGTATCCGTTGGATGAAACATATTGAACATCCAACGTTTGCACACATATTAATAGAAACAATCAATTAAAAGAGTTTTAATCCTTTAATTGAATTGAAATGAACATACATTCGGATTGTATGAACAAAACTTGAAAATACGAAATTTAATCAATGGCTATGCTTCATCTTCAACCTTAGTTGAATATTTTGCCTCTCATGACTAAAAATAACACACTAACTTTTATTAAAAATATAACATTGAGAGACTTACAAAAGAAAATCCTTGCAAAAAGAAGAACTACAATACTGTTCCTATACACGTCTTGCACGGGTTGCGCCTCACGCACACCTCTCCTCACCAAAAGAAATGAATATATATATAGACTTGGCACATGCTAAGGTTAAATAAAGAGGAAAATGACGTCTCTGCCCTTGTAAAAAAACAATGAGCATCTTCTTTGCTAGGTTTAGAAAAGCAAATTGAATCTCCACTCTCAAAGCGCTGCACCACGTACAATTTTTTTCTTCTTTTTTTCATCCCAAGGTGCCGCAGGTTTTGTACTCCATGCATGCTTTTATATATATATAATGAAAGTGAGTCGAAACTGAAATAGTTTTTCTTTTCTTCTTCTTTGCAATTTTAAAATGACCATTTTCTCTCAATGATCTATGAAAGATTGAAATTGACTTCTAAGTGTGTGTGTGCACAAAGTATTAACAAAATACTAACAGTGCGGAAATTAAATAACATAAAATTTTTGTTAACAACGTGGAAAACTCAATATGAGAAAAACCACTCCGGGGCAGCCAAACTTAAGATAACCACTATTCAGAAGACAAGATTTGTTACAAAGTAGTAGCACTCACATACCCCTGATGCAGTGGTCGTACCTTGCACTCTAACGTGTAACCCAACACGAACGCCTCCCAATCAGGTAAGCTTGGGAATTTGGGTTCGCGGGTCGGGTTCGCGTCAACCTGACCGACCCGATTAAGTAAACGAGTCTGACACGAACCTGACCTGATTATTAATTGGGTTGTGACACATGACCCGAGCACGACCCGATTAATAATCGGGTAACCCGACCCGATAAACACGACTAATAATCATGTAACCCGTTAACCCGACATGACCCGACATCAATTTCATAGTATGGTTGCTATATGAGGGCCTTTCATCCTTTTCACTTTTCAGTTTTGCTTTTTACGGTTTTACCTTCAATTTTCATATGTTTTAACCCTCCTACAATATAAAAATGCATGTTTTAAAATGTTAATGCATGAATTAGACTGTTAGACATGTGAAATTTTCAAGAAACAAATTTAATATTTGCAGTTTTCAGTTTTGCACCGTTTTTCATGTATAAACATATACTTTGACTTTTTTATTCCTAACAAAATTGGCCATTTATTTATTTTATTTTCTTTTGGAGAGGAGGGCCGGCATATTTTGTGATCATAAATCATTATGATCATATGCTTTTACATGCTTCATTATGTTTTGTTAGTCTTCATTTGCATTATAAATTAGAATTCTCATTTATAAAAATTATCACAAATTCATACACACCCCACTTCACATAGCATGTAATCAAGTGCAATCATTAAAATTTGAATAAGATTAAAAATGTATTATAGTTAGGCTTCGCTAATCTTATAGTCAAATCTCTATAAAGAAATACAATATTATTCACCTTCCAATCCCATGATTGAATAAAAGCAACCAAAGTAAAGGGGAAGACCCTCTTCCAATCCCATGATTCCCATCACACGTAATTATCATAAAACCAATAAAGACTCATCAGTCATCACTGATGCAATAATCTTAACTCTAAAACTTAGACAATCAAGGTAGGATTGTTAGAGATCTTCCAAGTTCCAATATGCAACCATCAACTCAACATCACTTTACAGACAATATTTAATTATCTATATTCTGTTAAAATTTAAGAGGAATACAAAAAGAAAAATGCTAAGCTATTCCTCTCAAATTAAACTTAAGCTAACTAAACATAACTAAAAATTTTACAACTAGTAAGGGTAAAACAAAATTCAGTTTCAGTCAATTAGTAAGGGCAAAAAAAAAACCATAATTAAAACAAACCCCATAAAAAGAACTCATCCACATATAAGCCAATGTCAAGGAATATTAATAGAATTTTCTCCTGATGAACTTGGAACATCATTGGAATTGAAATTCAAAGTCAAAATATCTTCTTCAGGCTCATCAAACTTCATTTGTGTCAATTCTACATCAAAAGATAAGAGGAATTAGTGTAATAAAAAAAATAATATAAGTTAATGAAAAAAATAAATATACAAATAACAAATATTACCTTTCTCTTCAAATAACCAATCCCGAGTGCATACTAGTGCCTCAACAATATCATGTTTGAGCAAATTCCTATATTGATCAATTACACGTCCACCAACACTAAAAGTGGATTCTGAAGCAACAGTAGAAATAGGAATGCTCAAAACATCACGAGCCATAGCAGCTACTATAGGATAACGAATTTCATTTCCTTTCCAATATGAAAGAATGTCAAAATCTCCCTCCTCATCAATTATCAGTCTGGGTTCATCCAAATAAAGTTCTAATTGATTCTAATTTGCTTGAACATTATCCCTGCCAGAACTAAAAAACGCCTACAATTAAAAAAAGATAACGTGAACATAATTTACTAAGTAGTTAGAAGTATATATATTATATTCTAAGTTACTAACAATAACACATAAATCACAAAATAAACATATAATTTTACCTTCATCATTGCGGAAGTCCGCTTGATAGCCTTGACTTGTGGTTGGGGTACTTGGGAATTAACATGTCTTGTATCAAGAGATATGGCACTTGAAGATGTAGATGAGAAACCACCATACTCTATAAAAAGATAGGCCAATTTATCACGAACATGACAATACTCTCTAGAATTATTAACTCCATAAAGCCTCGAATAACAAAAATTTACAAGTTCAAGCTTGTAACGAGGAACCAACACAACTGCAAGAGCCAACACTACACTAAATTCTGACTAATATTTCTCAAATTTAGAGAGCATTTGTGTTGCCATTAATCTCTTATATTCATCTTCGCTTTCAACTTCTTCCTTCAAGGTTACATAAATGTCAAAAATCACAGGAAAATAGAGGTTGGCTGTGGGATACTTGGTACCTGAAAACTCACATGTAGCATGGTAAAAGGGAGCCAAAAAACAACATATATGAGTCGCTTGTTGCCATTCAGGTGCAGTAGGGCAATGCTTATAGTTTGAATCAATCATGTCTAAATAACTAGAAGCACTCCGATAATGAATAGCAGTCTCAAGCATAAGATATGTAGAATTCCATCTGGTTGGCACATCTTGTTTTAGCCCCTTTTTACTATCCAATGACATTTTATTCACAACCTGAAGGAAATTTTGTTTTCTCATTTGTGATCCTCTAACATACTTCACACTGTCACAGATCTTTTGGAGAGCACTATCAATCTCTTTCAAACCATCTTGAACTATCAAATTAAGAATGTGTGCACAACAAGGAATGTGAAAAAACTCGCCTTTACAAAGAAGGGCTTTCTTTATGTTCAATTGATTTCTTAATAAACCAACACAAACATCATTGGAAAGAAGCATTATCCAATGTTATACTGAAAACCTTGGTCTCAATCCCCCACTCTTCTAGCATATTATACGTCTTTTCACATAAAGATATACCATTATGTGGTGGGGGCATGAATGAAAAGTTTAACACCCTTTTAGTACCCTTTTAGTTAAGGCCCAATTCTTGTCAATAAAATGTGTTGTGAGACACATATATCCATCAGTAGTCAAAGAAGTCCACAAATCAGATGTTAAACAAATCCTACCAGGACAACCATTCAACATAAATTTAACCTTTTGCTTCTCCCTCATATGCAAAATTTTCAAATCAGCCTTAAGGGTATTCCTAGAGATAAGAGGTGCATCAGGATGCAAGTATTTTATCATCTCTCTCATGCCCTCATACTCAACAAATCGAAAAGGCAAATCATGCTTAATGACCAAAGCAACCAACAATTTTCTAAATTTTTTGGGACAAAATTTAAAGTTACTTACAGACAGAGATCTTTGACTTCTAGATAAGAGCATATGCCCAACATCACGAGTGTTTCTCCTCAGACAACTGTCTATGTGGCGCTTCAAATTTCCAGTTCTATAAGTACTTGGAGCCAAGTATATAGTACCACACAACTTCTTGCATTTTGCCTTTAACTTCTCACCCTCCTTACCACGAATGGCATCAAAATGTTCCCAAACGACTGAAGTCCTCCAACGCTTGTGGCCTTTTTTCTCTTTCTCCACACAAACAGAGTCATCTTCTTCTTCTATTGTAGTCAATTCAACCACATCATCCTCAAAGTCTCTAACAATATCATCAGTATACAGTACTTCATTACTCATCTGCACATATCATTATTAGTAAATTAGTTCTTCAATCCAAATTAGATAGTACATAAAATCTAGCTTGCAAAGACAACTTGGAACTTAAAAGGCTAATAATCTTACTTGCTCAGGCTGCTCTTGATCCTGATTCATGATTGGACACAAGTCACACAATAGATGAGCTGTGTATGCTACTTCGTTTGTCTATAAAAGCTTCATAGATTGCAAAAGAGTATTAGCAATTAGCTCTATTATAGCAGCAAGGTTATGCTATAGCATTTGCAAGGCATAAGCAACATAAATATAAAATTGTAAGCTTAATATAATACTCCAACCATATATGTCAATGTCATGAAACGTAGTTATCAAATGCCATAATGAGAATCTGAACAATTTGATCATATTTTACTCCATGTTGTTACATGCCTAAGTAACATTGGATGATAAACTAACAAGAAAGGTCGAGAGAATTTTTGAAGACTCCTAAACCTCTTATAAGCAATTAGAAGTGTTCTCAACTCTTACAAACACAAGGTTTAATAATTTACTTGATTGATTTCTTATTCCATAACTATGCAGTAATTAAATAACAAAATATAATGAAAGAGTCTCACCAGAAACAGACTTCAACGTTGACTATAACTTAACTACTAAAATAATTAACTCTATTCCTACTAACACTCGGTGTTTTCTTTTATTTGGATACGGCTAGCAGATGTTGCTTTTGTGGATTTGGCTTATGTGTTAAATAAATTACATCATTATATGTTATAGTTTTTTTTAATTGTTCTCATTTATTTATTTTTTTCCATGAAAAAAAAAGTGAAATTAAATATAGACCATTGAATGACATATTTATCAGTCCAAGAGGAAAGCAAAAATAGTTTCTAAAGCAAACCCTAAATCAAAACTATATTCTTAAGAGAATAAACGTATATAAGCACAAGGATCAACTCAAAGACAATTCACAATACTATAACAAGTGAATCTAAAAATCTAAGAGTTCCAAAGGGAATACCTGTACATGCAGTTAACAACAAAGATACATATCAAAATATATAACCCTAAATGGCAGGGCAGGGAGAGAGGAAGGACCTAGACTAAGTCACAATCATAAAACGCAAGGCACAAACAGAGACTAAGTCACATTCATGAAGCTAAATTTCTCTCAAGCATTCCATCAAACATCTTTCAAGCATTAATGAACAAATATGCATCGTCGGCTATTTTAAATAATTCATTCAGTTAATTTATTTATTATACCTGTTGAGAAAAAATGTAAAAAGAGCCAAAAAATAGAAAAAAGAAATAAATATGTGAACATCGAAATTATGGAATTTGCTCTACCCTAATGCAGCTTTGAAACCAAAGATCGGCTGCGAATCCGAATAACAGACTCCGAACGCCAACGATGGGAGATCAAGAGAAGATGCGAACTTGAGAAGTGCGGCCGTGCGGACTGCGGAGTGCGGGCGCCGGGCGTGTGCCGTGCGGCTACGCCGACTAGCGGGCTAGGGTTTTGATTCGTTTCTTCCTTTCTCAGTTTCTAACTTTCTAGATTCTTCATTGTTCAATTTGTTCTTCTACTTTTGTCTTTCTTCCTCTCTTTTATTTCTTTTTTTTAAAAAAAAAAAAAAAAAAAACCGGGTCTAATTGTGTCTGGTGGGTCAACCCGCAGGCTTACCCGCCAGACACGATTTTAACCGGGTAGTAATCGGGTTGACCCGATTACGACCTGAACTCGATTACAATAAACCCAAACCCTATTTTTTTGTGTCTGGTTCGTGGGTCGTGTCAAAAATTGCCAACCCTACAACCAGGTCTCCTACTTGAAAGGGTTTTCAATGGAATCCTTTACTTTAGGGCCAACCCCTAAGATAGACTTCAGATTAAGCGCAGCAACAGCACACACAACAACGACTTTAGAGAGATCAACTCAGCTCAATAAACTCACAATATAGCTCTCTAAGCACTAATAGAATTCAATACCGAATTCTTGCTGTTCTCAAGCCTAGGGACCTCTATTTATAGGCTGACGGTTCAAATGAGCGTCTGGCTTGATAAAAACTGGGCGCCGTCCAGACGGACAACTGTGCAATCAATTTCTGAGAATTTCACTGAAATTCTTTCTTGAAATGAGCCGCGTCCGGACAGTCGTACGTCTGTTGCAAGTAATTTCCATATAGAGGCTTCGCGCGTCCGAACCAGGAGGATGGTCGTCCGGACGGTTGATTTGATGCACGCAATTTCCATATCTGATGCACGCGCGTCCGGACCATGCTGACTGGCATCCGGACTTCTGGATTTGAATTGCGATACTTGCCTTATGGATGAGCTCGTTCGGACGGTAATCCACGTCGTCCGGAAGGTTGCAGTGATATTCCCATATTTGTGGTTTGGAAAGAAATCTTGAAGCTTGATCGAACACTGAGAGTCGTCCGGACGTGCTGTTGAAATGTCTGGATGGATGCAAGCTGGAGCAGTTCGAAACTTCTCGATATAGGGGTAGGTCCGGACGGAAAGTTCTCGTCTTTCGGACGGATGATGCTTTAGACTGATGTGCGTCCAGACGGTATGACACGTCGTCCGGATGGCTGGTGCTTTGGACAGCTGTGCGTCCGGACGGTATGACACGTCGTCCGGATAGCTGGCAGGGAACCGAATTTTCTGACTTGCAAAACTTTGCAGAATCTTCTGGAAACACTTCTAAATAGCGGAATCCCTGTTAAAAAACATCATTATATAGAAGTGATTTTGTCCAACAGAATGTGGCCAATTACAAACTAACAAACTCCCCCTTTGGCCATTTTGGGACAAAAATCACTTGACCAGATATAGTCGATAGACAAGGATAAGATAGGCAAAGATTTCCCTGCAAACATAATAATGAAAATAGCTTGCTCAACTAATGCAATGTGTGTGTGTGTGTGTGAAGGCTTTTTCAAAGGTATGACTTTCACTGATATGACACACAGCAAACAGATTTTCTAGACAAGAGAGAAAATCAGTGAGAGATTAGTCAAAAGTCAAACCTTATTAATTACTAGGGCCTAGCCACCCTCATCTGATACACTCCCCCTAAGATGCAGTACCCAATTGTTTTAATTGTACCATGAAAGACAAGGTAAATTTTATTTGCACCATGAAGGGCAAGGAATATTGCAAATTCAGCACATAAGCAGTGAATATACAATTTAAAGCGTAGAATTCATATGATCTACTGCTTGATTCTTTTGATGCTGCAACTTAGAGAGTGCTAGATTTTTTAGGTTTTAGGTTCAACTAGCATCTTGGTCAATTTGACCATCTTGTCAAAAACCTCTCTCTTGTATAGAGTACCCAGAAGCAAAATGTCAGAGAGGAAAATACACACCTTTGGGGAGCCTTGGATAGTGCATGAAGTCATCCCATGAGAGAAGCAGCTATCAATCATAAAAAGTGAGCAGGAAAGCTTTGCAAATGTCAGACGTATGTTCTCAACCATATGTAAGAATAATTCATCAATGCATAATGAACTAATAACCCAGAAAAGAATACATGAGATAGCTGACATACCTTTGAAGGAACTGTCATGCTACAAAACTCCCAATTTTTTTTTTTAAATCATGCTATCAGAGGACAAGACAAAAATCTCATCCTAGCATGGAAAAGCATGTCTAGGACATGTCATAAACACCAATGGCTTTCTGAAGGGACTCAAACCTACTACCATCTAGAGGTTTGGTAAGAATGTCAACCAATTGGTTTTCAGTGGGGATGAAAGAGAGAAATACTACCTCGGATTCCACAAGATCGAGCAAGAAGTGATGTCTAATGTTGATGTGCTTGGTCCGAGAGTGCTGAACGGGATTCTTGGAGATGTTGATAGCACTAGTATTATCACAGTTGATAATCATGGTATCTTGAGAGAATCCGTAGTCGCCTAGCAGTGTCTTCATCCACAGTAATTGGATACAACAACTTCCCTCAGCAGTGGAGAGAGATATAGAAGCTTGTTTCTTACTCATCCAAGCTACAAGATTGTTTCCCACATAGAAACATCCTCCTGAGGTGCTTTTTCTATCATCGGCATTTTCAACCCAGTCTACATCAGAGTATCCTGCGACAAAAAGATTTTTTTTTTTTTGGAATACCATATGCCATAAAGAAGAGTATCATTTACATACCTGATGATACGCTTGACTGCAGTGAGGTGAGATTCCTTAGGATTTGCTTGAAAGTGAACACAAACTCCCACACTGAAGGAAATGTCTGGTCGACTGGCTGTAAGATATAGGAGACTCCCTATCATACTCTTGTAAAGAGATGGATCAACTGGTTTCCCTACAAGATCACTACTAATCTTGACATTGGTGCTCATGGGAGTTCAGGCATGACTCTTCCCATCCAGACCAAAACGTTTCACTAGATCCTTGGCATACTTGGATTGGGAGATGAAGATGCCTTCAGCAGTTTGTTTGACTTGAAGACCAAGAAAGTAGTTTAGCTCACCAATCATATTCATCTCAAATTCTTGCTTCATCTCTTCAGAAAACTCATGGGCAAAAGAGTCTAAGGTAGCTCCAAAAATTATGTCATCAACATAGATTTGAGCAATGAGTTTGTGAGTACCTTGATTTTTGATGAACAAGGTTCGATCAGCTTGTGCCCTTGTAAATCCCTTAGTCAGGAGATAAGTGGTGAGACGCTCATACCATGCCCGGGGAGCCTGCTTAAGCCCATATAAAGCCTTTTTCAGCTTGTACACATGATGGGGATGATGAGGATCTTGAAATCCTTCCGGTTGTTCTACATAAACCTCTTCTTGAAGAACATCGTTTAGAAATGTACTCTTTACATCCATCTGATAGAACTTGAAACCAAGATGGCAAGCAATGGAGAGAAGAATTTTGATTGATTCTAACCTGGCAACAGGGGTAAAAGTTTCATTAAAGTCTACTCCCTCTATCTTAGTATATCCTTGGGCAACAAGACGGGCTTTATTGCGGACCACAATACCATGCTCATCAGTTTTGTTCTTGAAGATCCACTTGGTACCAATGATATTTTGTTCTGCAGGACGGGGAACCAAGGTCCAAATATCATTTCTGGTGAATTGATGGAGCTCTTCATTGCATGACAGACACCCAGCCTTCATCTTGAAGTGCTTCATCAATTTTCTTGGGCTTTGTCTGTGCAAGGTAGCAGCTCTAGGAGACTTGATTAGCTACTTCACTGGTAGGCTGGATGACTCTGTTTCTTGGCCTATGCCCTTCATCAACGGTCCCAAGAAGCTGCTGAGGAGGATGATTGAGCTTTACCCATGACCGCTTGGGAGGATTTGCAGGAGTATCCTCATCTTCAGAAGTACTGGCAATGGTATCCGAAGTTGTGGAAGAGGAAGGAGGTTCATCCGGAGACACACTTGGAGAAGCCTTGATAATGTCAGTTGAAGTTACTGATGGATCAACTGAATCGAGCTGATTTCCCTCCCCGCTGCTTGGTCTCTCAACTTCTTCATCATCAATAACAACATTTATAGATTCCATCACAGTCTCTGTTCTTTTATTGAAAACCCTGTAAGCACGATTGTTTATGGAATATCCTAAGAATATACCTTCATCACTCTTGGGATCAAATTTCCCAAGATTCTCCCTGTCACGAAGGATATAGCATTTACTTCCAAAAGTTCTGAAGTACTTCACTGTGGGCTTTTTACCTCGCCAAATCTCATAGAAAGTGTTGCTTGTTTTAGGCCTTAGGTAGACTCTGTTGATAATATGACATGCAGTGTTGACTGCTTCTCCCCAAAGTGTTGAGCGAGATTCTTTGAGTGGATCATCACACGAGCCATATCCTGAATTACCATGTTCTTTCGTTCTACAACTCCATTCTACTGAGGAGTGATAGGAGAAGAAAATTCCTGCTTGATTCCATACGAAAGGAAGAATTCTTCAAACTTGAAATTTTCGAATTCTCTTCCATGATCACTGCGGATTCTCATAATCTGGTAATTTTGCTCAACCTGAATCTTTTTGAATAAATGCTGAGCTCAATCAAAAGCATCAGATTTTTCCCGAAGAGGAATAGCCCATGTATATCGAGAGAAATCATCCACAATTACCAGTATATAACTTCTCCCACCTAGACTAGCAGTTCTAGTGGATCCATATGCAGTAATTCTAAATTTCTGGAAGTTTGAATACCTGAGGTCTTCTTATGAGCTGCTCGAGTCTGTTGCCCTAGTTGGCAAGAACCACAGATTCCTTTCCCAGTCTTCTCCATTTTGTGCAGATCTTTAACAATGTCTTTGCCCGCAATCTTCAACATATTGGTGAAATTCAGATGCCCCAACCTTTGATGCCACAATTCACTGTCATCTATGGTTGTCTTGTTGCAGAAAATTTGAGGATATGTAGTGAGACCAGGAAGACCATAGCAATTGTCAGCAGTTCTTTCTCCCCCCATAAGCCATTTGCCATTACTGTCAAATATATTACATTCCTTCTTGGAGAATTGCACCACCAAATCATTGTCACAAAATTGGCTGATGCTGAGGAGATTTGCCTTGTAACACCCCGCCTTTTGTAAAAAGGCGTAAGTGAAAATTTTCAATTTCCACGTGACATTACTAACTTATCAGAGTTAATTATCAGCAATGGTTTATATAGATATAATACAGACTTGGGAATTAAATGACACTTCAGAGCTTCTAAGCCAGTCAATATAATTATACAATGCAGTAGTAGTCATGCCTCACAGGGCATAATAGTCATACAAGCCAAATATCTACATAACTGTAGAATTATAAATATTGTCTTGAACTAGGTTAATGAACTACAACAGGGTAGTTCCCAAAAAAAGAAAGACAGTCTAGCCTTACAAAACCCAATATCAGGAACCATCTAAGAGTCTAGATAATCCTGATATTCTTCTTCTTCATAACTTGAATAATCACACAATACAGAGAGAAGACAACAACATAAAATACTAAAGTGAGTCCACTGTTTCCCAAAATATAATGAGTGCTGGTTTATTTAATAAATGCAACATAATGCAATGGCCATGTGATCATATCTATATGCAATAAATATTCTATGGTCGCGAGTTATAGACATAAATTGAATATAAATATAATCATAAAGAAATGACAGTTTTAAGTGCAGAGTTTTAGGTATTTCCTTTTTTTCCACTCCTCTGTTGGCCTTGGCACGGTTAGTGTTTTATTTGAAGCCTTGGCTTCCTCACTTTAACTTTTAATTATAATCTTTGGGAGCCTTGGCTCCTAGAAACCTTGGTTTCCCTAGTGACCTTGGTACACCAGTTTTTGTATTTATTAATATCTTTTCAGATACTTCCTCATTCATTGAGAACCTTGGAACTCAAGTGAAGCCTCATGTACCCACTTTGGATCTTGATCCAACATCTTGTTATTAGTTGGATTAATAAAATAATAAAATATGCAAACCACATGCGCAAACAAGTAAATAAAGCAGTAAACATAATATTATAGGAAAGTCAACCGGCTTCGTTCTCAGTAAGTATAGAGATACTTACTGTTTTTGCTCCAAAAGTTTTTTCTCTACAACTTCATAATTACAATCATATGATAATACTAAATTAGTGATAAAGTGTTACGAACATATTTATTACTTATTCTCAAGATGTTACTCTAACAATCATTCTAATACTCCCATTTATAACTTGGATGACATAATAGCATTTTTGTTCTCTTAATTAAAATATTGAACGCCATTTTAAATATCTTTTTTTATTAACCATTAATTTCAACTAACATATACCTGACTAGTATAGATATATACATATAATTCTTATACATATTTCTACAATTCCACACACATAAATCTTCTTTAAGCCTTCAAATTATAACACACTTTCATCAAAATCTCATAATTCTATATACATATATAAATCATCAACAACTCACACACACAACTTCCTTTCCAACTAGCTTATTTCCAAAAGCCCCCTTATTAGGTTTATACTTAAAACATACCCATTTTAAGTAAGAAATTCCAGCACATATCTCCCTACAAATTCTCATACTTATATTTTCTTGATTCCCTTTAAACACAATTCACTCACTCCAACTTACACAAAGCACACTTACACTTCACAATGCATATCTTGTACTCCTTTCCCATCACACACAAACATGTTAGCCCTTCACACATATATTCCAAATATAAATCAACAACTCTTACACCATATACATATATAAGTACATAATCATTACTTCACCAAAGCAAGAGCAAATCATAGTTTTAAAATAGCAAAAGGATTACTCACCACTTTTGAACAAAACAGATCAAAGGAGGAAGGAAGAGTTGCTGTCCAAGTGAGTTGTGCCTGCTAGTTTTTGGATCTAGAGGTAGGAGTTTGTTCTAGCTTATATAATTTTAAAACTAATAATAATTATTAAGCCTTATACCTATGCATGCGGGTGCACATATTTTTATTTATGCGAAAATATCTTAAGTATGGTGTTTTTCTTGGGTATTACATGCCTTGAGCCCCTCCACATACAAAGCTTCCTGAGATGTTTCGAGACCTGGAATGTCGATGATTCCTTTTCCAATGACTTTGGATTGGCTCCCATCTCCATAGGTGATCCTTCCTCCTTTGCCCATCTAAACTTCTTTCAGTAGAGTCTTGTCACCTGTCATGTATTTAGAACAGCCATTATCCAAATACCACAAACAAGTATCAAGAATTTTCAGGGCAGTATGAGAAACTAAACACAGATCATCTTCCTTTTTGGTCCAGACTTGTTTGGAGGCTTTCTTTTTATTTATCAAGACAGATATTTGTTCATTAGGGGAAAGGTAAGCTAACTTCTCACTAATGAGCTTGACTTGATCACTTAACTTCTTGACTTGTTCTTCAAAACCTGGTTCATCTTTTCTAGGAGCATGAGATTTATTCCAAGGTTTTTGAGAACGAATATGGAAACAATTGGGGCGAATATGACCATTAACACCGCAGTGGTGACATGTAGGTATAGAATGACTTGCCCCTTTATCTTGAGTATGATTATTAGACATGCTAGGTTTGATGAACATAGTTCTATGAACAGACATAGCATGAGAAATAGAAGCAACTTTATCCATACTCAAATTAGACATGATAGAAGTCAAAAAAAAAAAAAAATAACACTCAAGAATTTAATCTTCTTAGAGTGTACCAAGCTCTGATACCAATTGAAAGATTGAAATTGACTTTTAAGTGTGTGTGTGCACAAAGTGTTTAATGGAATCCTTTACCTTAGGGCCAACCCCTAAGATAGACTTCAGATTAAGCGCAGCAACAACACACACAACAACGGCTTTAGAGAGATCAACTCAGCTCAATAAACTCACAATATAGCTCTCTAAGCACTAATGGAATTCAATACGGAATTCTTGCTGTTCTCAAGCCTAGGGACCTCTATTTATAGGCTGAAGGTTCAAATGAGTGTCTGGCTCCATAAAAACTAGGCGCTGTCTGGACGGTAGTTAAGGGCCGTCCCGACGGACAACTGTGCAATCAATTTCTGAGAATTTCGCTGAAATTCTTTCCTGAAATGAGCTGAGTCCGGACGGTGGTGCCCTGTTGTTCGGACGGTCGCACGTCTGCTTCAAGTAATTTCCATATAGAGGCTTCCCGTGTCCGGACCAGAAGGATGGTCTTCCAAACGGTTGATTTGATGCACGCAATTTCCATATTTGATGCATTCGTGTCCAAACCATGTTGATTGGAGTCTGGATGTCTGGATTTGAATTACGATACTTTCCTTATGGATGAGAGCGTTCGGACGGTAATCCACGTCGTCCGGACGGTTGCAGTGATCTTCCCATATTTGTGTTTTGGAAAGAAATCCTGAAGCTTGATCGAACACTGAGAGTCGTCCGGACGTGCTGCTGAAACATCTGGACGGATGCAAGTTGGAGCAGTTCGAAACTTCTCGACACAGGGGAAGGTCCGGACAGAAAGTTCTCGTCATCCGGATGGATGATGCTTTAGACTAATGTGCGTCTAGATGGTATGATACGTCGTCCGGACGACTAGTGCTTTGGACAGCTGGGCGTCCGGATGGTATGACATGTAGTCCAGATGGCTGGCAGGGAACCAAATTTTTTGACTTGCAAAACTGTGCAGAATCTTCTGGAAACACTTCTGAATAACGAAATCCTTGTTAAAAAGCATCATTACATAGAGGTGATTTTGTCCAAAAGAATGTGGCCAATTACAAAGTAACAACCTACAAAACACTAAGACATTAAAACTAACAAAAAAAAAAAAAAAAATAACAAAACTAAAGGTTTAGCAAATGCAAATTAAGGGGTCTAAATATAATTTTTTTGCACTCATCAAGGTCTATAATGAAGTCGTTGGAGTTGAGTAAGGCGTGCCGACAGCTCCATCTTCTGGAGGTGATGGAGATGCAAGTACCTTGATTCGAGGAAGGGGCAACTTGTTTCACAACCTCCTTAGAGATTTTCTTGACGATGCGCATTCTTCGGGCCGCCTTCGAGTTTCGCTTTCCTATGGCCACTTGTGAGGAGATGGCCTTCCTAAATTTGGCACTGTCGTAACTCACTCTTAACGCTTGGTGAATTTTGAAGGCGACGTGCGTTGCGTGGCCGAAGCCTTTCACAGTTGATGACCAGCCTCAACTTACTAAGATGGAATTTTTGTTCCTTTACGAGCCACAAAATTGAAAATGGCTTGTGGAAATTTCATAGCCAGGCTTGGAAGCGGTTCCTCAAGGCTCCTTTTTGGAGTCTCGAGCACAAAGAAGTAGAAGACAAAATCTTCTTTGTTAGCAGGGGTGGGATTTCTTTGAGGGGGAAGTGGAGCCTATGTTCCCTTTGAGGAGGTAGTAGGGGGTGCTTTTGGAAGGATTTCAAGTCAAGATCCATGGGTGGTTCAAGAAAGCGGTCACCCATCTTGTTTCATGTGGATTCCTTGAGTGAATTGGAGGGATAGTCTAACATCTCCCTGAATTTGTTAAGGGACATGGGTGGATGGACGACACCCTTTGTGTCTTCCATGAGATCTAGATTTAGCTCAGTGAGTGGCGGCTTAGGTAGTTCTGAGATGGCCGAGGACGACACACATTTGGGTGCTGAGAAGTTTATGGGTGTGATAAGTGTTGAATGTTACACATTCAAGTCCCTAAATTCACATATGTTAATCTTTTAGTTTTGTTATAGTTTGATGTTTTGTGTTGTTTTTGTGTTTTCTTGTTTTTTATAGATTTTGGAAGAAAAGCACTCAAAATCCATCAAATTCCAAGATTAGAACGAAGTCGGCAAAATCACTTTTGGAAAGATTCAACTCCAAATGAATTTTAAATTTAAGAAAAGTGGAGTTGGCAAAATCTATTATTTTTGGAAAGAATCCAGAATGAGCACGTTTTTGCATTGTAATTATAACTTTCGGCTCAAATATTGGATTGCGGTGAAATTAGTGGCGTTTGAAAGATAATAAAAAAAAAACATATATGTCTGAAAAAGGTTTTTCCTAATTTGGACGTTTACTATGCCAAAATTGCCCCGCTATAAAGAACTGCAAATCTGGACGAATTTGGAATCATTTTCCTTCTTGAATTGGATTTTCAGTCTCCTACTTGGACTAGGAGACATAATTCTGAATTTTCTGAGAACATACTCCATGTTCATCAATATTAATCCAAAGTTCTCACAATTAAAATCTTAGGTATGTTTTACTATGCTTCAAATATTTAATCAAAATCATCCCTTGTATCCATTCTTTACACAAATTACAAAAGAAATCCACTTTAAATCAAATCATCAAGTGTATCCGTAAATCACAACAAGATATCAAATTTAAATCAAAACATCAATTTAAATCACAACACATTTGGGTGCTGAGAAGTTTATGGGTGTGATAAGTGTTGAATGTTACACATTCAAGTCCCTAAATTCACATATGTTAATCTTTTAGTTTTGTTATAGTTTGATGTTTTGTGTTGTTTTTGTGTTTTCTTGTTTTTTATAGATTTTGGAAGAAAAGCACTCAAAATCCATCAAATTCCAAGATTAGAACGAAGTCGGCAAAATCACTTTTGGAAAGATTCAACTCCAAATGAATTTTAAATTTAAGAAAAGTGGAGTTGGCAAAATCTATTATTTTTGGAAAGAATCCAGAATGAGCACGTTTTTGCATTGTAATTATAACTTTCGGCTCAAATATTGGATTGCGGTGAAATTAGTGGCGTTTGAAAGATAATAAAAAAAAAACATATATGTCTGAAAAAGGTTTTTCCTAATTTGGACGTTTACTATGCCAAAATTGCCCCGCTATAAAGAACTGCAAATCTGGACGAATTTGGAATCATTTTCCTTCTTGAATTGGATTTTCAGTCTCCTACTTGGACTAGGAGACATAATTCTGAATTTTCTGAGAACATACTCCATGTTCATCAATATTAATCCAAAGTTCTCACAATTAAAATCTTAGGTATGTTTTACTATGCTTCAAATATTTAATCAAAATCATCCCTTGTATCCATTCTTTACACAAATTACAAAAGAAATCCACTTTAAATCAAATCATCAAGTGTATCCGTAAATCACAACAAGATATCAAATTTAAATCAAAACATCAATTTAAATCACAACACATTTGGGTGCTGAGAAGTTTATGGGTGTGATAAGTGTTGAATGTTACACATTCAAGTCCCTAAATTCACATATGTTATTCTTTTAGTTTTGTTATAGTTTGATGTTTTGTGTTGTTTTTGTGTTTTCTTGTTTTTTATAGATTTTGGAAGAAAAGCACTCAAAATCCATCAAATTCCAAGATTAGAACGAAGTCGGCAAAATCACTTTTGGAAAGATTCAACTCCAAATGAATTTTAAATTTAAGAAAAGTGGAGTTGGCAAAATCTATTATTTTTGGAAAGAATCCAGAATGAGCACGTTTTTGCATTGTAATTATAACTTTCGGCTCAAATATTGGATTGCGGTGAAATTAGTGGCGTTTGAAAGATAATAAAAAAAAAACATATATGTCTGAAAAAGGTTTTTCCTAATTTGGACGTTTACTATGCCAAAATTGCCCCGCTATAAAGAACTGCAAATCTGGACGAATTTGGAATCATTTTCCTTCTTGAATTGGATTTTCAGTCTCCTACTTGGACTAGGAGACATAATTCTGAATTTTCTGAGAACATACTCCATGTTCATCAATATTAATCCAAAGTTCTCACAATTAAAATCTTAGGTATGTTTTACTATGCTTCAAATATTTAATCAAAATCATCCCTTGTATCCATTCTTTACACAAATTACAAAAGAAATCCACTTTAAATCAAATCATCAAGTGTATCCGTAAATCACAACAAGATATCAAATTTAAATCAAAACATCAATTGTATCCGTAGAATAAATTACAAGGGATATCCAATTGTTTTATAAATAAAAACCAAGCAATCAATTATGTGAAATTATCTCAAATCATCAAATGTATCATTGAATCACAAAAGATATCGAAGAATTATTCCATACATTGAAAGGAAGTAAAACATTGAAAAAATTAAACTAAATAAAATCGGATAATAAAGACTTACATGGAAGTATTGTGTTCTTCATCAATTAGGCTTCATCCTCAACCTTAGTTGAGAAATTAGTTACACATGATTATGAAAAATAAAACATAATCTAAAGAAAAACTAAACTAAAAGAGAAAATATTTCTAGTCTCTAGCTCCTCCCCTTTCTTGAGGCTTAACAATCTATTTATAGGGAGAAAACAAACCCTAGAAGCCTTAGAATCCCAGAAAAATCGTACTTCAATCTCCTAGCCAAATTTGGAAGCAATCCTAGTACAAATCGGAATGGGATTCCTCCAAATTTGTGGTCTTATGTAGTGGGACACTTTTGGCATAGCATACATCCGAATTAGGAAAATCATATTTCACAATGATTTGTATTATTTTGAATTGTCTTTCCAAGTCCACTAGTTTCACCTTAATCCAATACTTGACCAAAAAGTTATGGCTAAAATACTATGACATGTGCAGAATCTGAAATTTAATCCAATCCGATTTTGATTCCAATTAGAGAAATTTTGATTTAATCATTTCATTGATTTGGTTAAATATAACCACATCATCTAGGTATTCTCAAGTGTACTTTCTTCCAAACTTTGCATTTTTCACCTTAAAGTTGCCATTTTCCTTTAGCAACCAACAAAAACACTAAAAACACAAATTTAACACAAAACATTAGATTAAGATACAGTTAAAGAATTAACTAATGTAAATTAAAGGGTTTAAATTTACAATATTTGGCACTCATCACTAATCCCAGCGGGGATTGATGGTGGCGTTGCTAGGCCTCTTGGAGATGATTCTCAACAGTTGTGTGAGACCTTGGCCAAGGTACATTTTCATTTTTTCTTTACCTTTAGTCTTGGCATGGGTAAAAAATCTAATCTTGCTTTCCTTGTTAACCCAGGCTGCCTTGAATACGGTGGCTTTCTGTAGTGGTCCTCCGGGTCGTTCGCATACACTAACGTCCCTAAGGCTTATAGACATGGCAGCTCTTCAAGACAGACTTGAAACTTATGAAGAAGAAAATGCTTGTTTGTGCATGGTTGTGGCTCGCAAGGCCATCGAGCTTGAGGTGTCGCACCTCGTGGAAGTGGCTTTGAAGGTCTTGGAGGAGAACGAGGAGAAAGCCCTTGCCCACAACCATAAATATCTAGCTTCGGCTGAAAGGCTCTTTCTATCCTTGCGCGCAAGGCTAGAGGTTACCAAAGGGGCTCCCAGTCAGGCCCAAAACTCACTTTATCTTGCTCTAGTCCACCTAAGGGAGGTAGAGGATATTTCTCAAGAGGAGAGGTGGAGATCCGACCTCCGAAGGACGGAGCAACACCGCATCCAAGAGGACTCTAGTGAGCTTGAACTGGAGCACTGAACTCGTTTGCAGATTTTTCGAGGGTTGGTGAGGGGCTTGAGACCAAAGATCAAGCGAGTGCCCATGGTCATACTCGATTGTTAGCACCATGGGTACAAGAGTGGCTTCAAGGTTTGCAAGAACTACACCCTGGGCCTTCATGAGGAGGTGGACCACCCTAATTTGACTTGGTGTAAATGCCTTTCGAATTATCTCATGTTGAAATAGAGGGAGTGTTTGTATTGAGATGACTGGCCCAGCAAGCCTCAGGGGGACGGGGAGGGTTTCCCTTGAGATCAATGAAAACACTTTGATGTAATAGGGCTTTTGATTTTTGATCGTGTTAAATTTGGATTAGCATTGTGCCAAGTATGGAAGTCCCGCTAGTCATAGCCAGTTCCAGGATAGTGTTGTAGGGTAAAAATATCGCACCCATCCTGGATCATGCTTTGTAAAGGAGTCCCGCCTGCCATAGCCAGTTGTAGAGTAGACTTCCTAGAGTTTGGGTGGTAGATTAATCATACCCAAACTGTTATTGCGCTAAGGGAGTGTTGCCGATGGCCAAAACGTGTACCCTAGTTAGCCTAGGAGGGAGTTCCGCTGGCCGTAGCCGGTTGTAGAGTAGACACCATGTTATCACACTAAGTAAGGGAGTGCTGTTGGTGGCCATAACGTGTTCCCTAGTTAGCCCAAGAGGGAGTTTCACCGACCGTAGCTGATTGTAGGGTAGACTCCGCAGAGTTTGATTAGTAGAGTAATTGTACCCAACCCTTTGTTGCAATAAGTAAAGGAGTGCCACCGGTGGCCACGACGTGTACCCAATTAGCCAAAGAGGGAGTTCCGTCGGCCGTAGCCAGTTGTAGAGTAGACTCCGCAAAGTTTGGTTAGTAGAGTAACCATACCCAATTTGCTATCTTGCTGAGTAAGGGAGTGTTGCTAAGGGCCACGGCTTGTACCCTAGTGTTGGGAATATTGATGTAAAAACATGATTCCGTAATAGAAAATAAAAATTCTCATTCCAAGATCAAACTTTATGAAGAACAATGTTATTTAAAAAATTAAACAAACAAGGAACAAGAACTCCTAAATGGTATTATGACCATTCCTTGGCAATCGGGAAAAATCTTCTTACTCCTTCAATACTAAGGATGCTGAGACCTTCAAGTATTTGTACCAATGACTAAGAATAACCGAGAGTATAGGCTCTCAACTTGCTCTCACAAAATACTAAAGAACTCAACTAATAGTGTCTCTTGAGAGAGCTATTGGCTTCTCTATCTATAGACTTACAATACTAGAAGAGGTTGAGACACATGTGGTGACCCGATTCAAATACATGGCATAATTTTGTTTTTGAACCAAGCCATCACAGTGATTGGGTGACTGTACATACATCAACCAGATAGACAATGTCAAGGTCTCATCGAATAGCATGAACATGAACTCAATATTAGAGTTCCATAACACTGAAGCAGAAACATAGCAACATGAGAGAGAGAGAGAGAGAGAGAGAGAGAGAGAGAGAGGAGACATAAATATCTATGTGATTAAAGCTTATAGATTGTGTCTTTTATATACATAATAATGGTTGTACAAAAAGTGTCACATATGACACAATGCATACATAAAATAATAATAATAAAAAAATCTGGTACATGATAAGAGATGTACACTACAAAATGGACAAGTTGATAGTCTGACACTAGCATCCGGCATCCTATAGCCTCAATCATAGTAGCCTAGGTTTAAGGCTATTGAATCCTCATCAACGTCTAAAGTTCTGCATCAACAAAATTGCCCATATGATCGTAGAGTTTAACTCCGTCCGAACAAGCGGATTAATGAGTCTACGGTCTCAGAAAGTATAGAAACTATTGATTCTTGCACTGAGCCAACTTTTCACTTTCTAATTGAGTTTACAATAACCGCTACCTTAGTTAGCTTTTCCTTTGAAATATATTGGAGCTGATGAAGTAAACACTGTAGCTATGAAAACATTTGAAACATATTATTCAGTAGTGAGTATATATGTATGAACCAATCTCTCGCTTGGGAACATACACATACAAAACCATCTAATACATATGCATGTGTACAACATATAACCCAACTACACTCATATACATGCATTCTATAACTTTCAAAGAACACATACATATGGGCATATCTAAGAAAGAGATACCATCAAGCATCATGACTTAGCTACATACATATAAATAAGCTCTACAATCTTCGGAGGACACATATATATTGTTGTATCTAAGCAGAGAACATCATTAAAACATCAAATGCAATCCAGTTATAACAATATACATATGTACTGTCCCATTCAGTCGCATTTACATATTGATACATCTAGCAAGAAACCCATAATAAAAGATGACATAAAACATCATCATGCAATACATGTTTCGTTGTCCATTCGTTTACATCATCGTGCGTAACATATATTGGGAACCTTTGCTCAAGTCTATTTTTCATAACTTTTCATTATCATGTGTTGAGGAACCATTTACTTAATCTCCATTTCATTTGTAACATACTCATGAGGGAAATGCTCATACAATTGTGAGTGTAACCTCCATTACAACTTAGGAACCGTCAACCTTGCCATGATACTGTTCATATTTAGTTTCATTTCATGTTCATGTATCGTGCTTTTGGTAATAAAACTATTTGTAAATACATCATAAACACATTGAAAATGTCAAAAGTATCTCACAAAACACATACCATCACAACATAGTATCCCCTAAAACACTTTTATTTTTACGAGTCCCTCTCAAACTATGATCTACCACTTCATGCCCCATCTCGGTAATGGTCCCGGTACTCGCTTCCATCTCTAAAGGGGCTTTCTCTTGGTGCTACCTCCGCAACTGGACTTCTTTCTTTATGTCGGTGCCACCCTTTTCGCTACCGAAAAAGCTTTTCCCCTTGTGCTTCTAGCACGGGTGATACCTCTTCCATTAGTGCTGCTTCCTCTGATTCCTCCGCTCAGTCAACCCTCTCTAGAATTGCTACCTTTTGCAGTTCTGCTTCCACTCCGCCCCCCATCCAATGGATCCTTAAGTGGCTAGAATTCTTACACTCGAACGAGGGACCATAACCTCTTTTATTTTTGACCCCAGCCCAAAGCGTTGGCGTATTACTGAATATATAAAAGCTTCAGCGCTGTGATTTTCGCCTTCTTATGATCATGTTCTTACTTCTTTCAATGAAAAAACTTTTGAAATCTGTTGTTTTGTTTAGTATGTACAATAATTACAACAATCCACTTAACTTGAGCTGGTGAAGGATTTGGGTAGATCCTATGCAAGCCTTGCAATGCACCACGGCATTTTACATTGCAAATTACGCATTAAGGCTCAAACCATAACACTTTCTAACTCTAAAATCCACATAGGTACACAATTATCTCAAGTGTCAACCTTCCATGGCAACCCATAGAAATTATAGGGTTCCATTTGACACATTTTAGCTAATAAACATTGAATAATCGAAGTTTCGGCGAATAAACTCCTATCCATAGCTTAGAACCTCCCAATAAATAATAATCCTAAAGAAATTGAAGGATTAAGCATCACATTTAGCAATGTAGTTTAATTTGAGGAAAAAATAGGGTTTATTATTTTACCTTAAATCTATCGGTGAAAATGGAGTTCTAACATTGATGATCACATTCCTGAGGGTGGATTTAGCTCAATACCACCCTATGATTCAATACCCAAGCATTTTGGGGGGAGGGGGGGGGAGAAGGGCTAAAAATTCATGATTTAGCAAATATATAGTAATTTATGGTAATCCCCTATTCGGACGGATTAATTTCCAGTTCAAATGACCTCAAAACAAGCTGAAATGTGATTGTCTATTACCTGTTGGGACAGGAATGGAACAAGACCTTCTGTCTGATGCCCGTTTGAACGGAAATGGAACTAGAATGGAATGAGACATGTTGTCTGATGCCCATTCAAATGGGAATGGAACGAGACATGGATATGTCACCGTTCGAATGGAAATGGAACGAACTTGGAACAAGATTTGCTGAAACACACTTTATTTCTCATTTATCATTTCCAATCTTTTGTTTAATTCATTTTAACTATAATAAACCTTTTAATTATCTTCTTGGGGGTTAGAACACAAGCAATGTGGGAATAGCATAGGGGTTGACAACTAGGGTTAAGAAAAACCCTAGCCCCCACTCGTTGTAAAATGACACATGAGGCTTAGGGATTTAATCCCTAACCCATGCGCCTAACCTAAGTGCTTGGGCTTAGTTTTGAATTCCTAGCCCATGCACTATTTCTCTCTAGCACATGTTTTTATAAATAAAGACAAGCAGCCTAAAAAATAAAAAGTCTGACTTGGTTAATCTACAATAGCACAATGAGGGAATTAAAGGGAAAAATAAAAACTAACTTCAAATAGGCTTGTGACACTTGTCATCCCATGACTATTACAAGTTTACTATTTAATTATAATTGATTCCATTAAACAATTGTAATTGCATTCTAGTTTATATTTTTTTATTAATTCAGTTTGTTAGATTTTTAATTGGCTACATTCTGGATAAAACAAAAAGACTTTATGTAATGGTTGTGTTTTAACAGGATGGTCGGTTTTCAATTAAGAATCTTCATGTATTCAGAAAATGATGAAATCAAAGACAATAACTGATCACAACCTTCTTAAAGATGTCCATGAAGAGTCCTTGCAAAAATCCAAGACAAAAACAGCCGGTTCCTATACAACCGTCCGGACGGGCCTTTGAAGGCGTCCGGACGCCCCTCAGTGTCCAGCAGATAACGATGAAGACTTTCAAATGTCAGACCAACACCGTCTAGACACTAGGTCAATCAGTATTCAACAAGGAGTTGGATTTCAGAAGTCGACACTGTTTAGGAAGTCGTCCGGACGACGTGGCAACACGTCCGGACAATGTCCAGTATTTTAGAATATTCTAGAGTTCCGTTCAAACGCGAAAAGATTTTAGCAAAGACTGTTCGGACACTCGGTCAAGTCGTCCGGACGTGAACCTGATAAAGATAGAATTGCGCTGTTTCTGAAAGGATATCGCAGAATACTGTCCGGACGCTCGCTAGCCAGAGCCTGAATCTCAGCAGTTTTAGGTTTCCTGTAAGCCTATAAATAGAGGGCCTTAGGCTTGTGTTTTGTACAAAATTTGACAGTGAATTCCATAGTACTTTGAAAGGGTGTTTAGGGAGAATCGAAGATCCGCTAGCTCTCAAGCCGTTGCCAGTGTGTGCTCAACTGTTTGTATGAAGTCTATCTTAAGGGTCGGCCTTAAGGTAAAGGAATCCATCAAAAATCCTTTAAGGTGGAAGATCTGGTTGGGAAGCGTTCACGATGGGCTTCGTGTCAGAGTTAAAGGTATGACTACTGCATAAGGGTATGTGAGTACAAGTGTCTTGTAACTAGCTTTGTTTTTAGATAGTGGATTTCCTGGGTTTGACTGCCCCGGAGTGGTTTTTCTCTTCACAGAGTTTCCACTTCGTAACAAATATCTTGTCTTATTTAAATTCCGATATTAAGATATTTGTTTGCACATAAACACACACACTTGATTGAATTAGAAGTCAATATTTAATTTTTAATTGGTATCAGAGCTTGGTACACTCTGTTTTAGATTTATTTCTTGAGTGTATCCTTTTGACTTTTGTTTTTTTTGGTTATTATGTCTCAAAATCTTAATTCTGTTCCGCCCTTTGATGGTGCAATCTCTACGTGGCAGAGCGTGTTTTTGCGATCTCTATGTGGCACTACGTCTGGACGTCACTTAAGTTCCGTCCGGACGGTGAATCCTATAGGGTTAAATTGCATTCTCCCCGCGCCGCATCCCTCTTATTCTCCTTTTTTGGTTCGTTTTTTTCGTCTTGTGCATTTTCTCTGTATTTTTTATGCGTAACTCTCTAGTGTACGTGTCATCTTTGCAGTTTATCTCCACCCCAGGTATATTTTTATACTCTTTTACTAATTTATTTTAAGTTTTCTATGCTTAAAATAGTTTGTTCTTTGGGTTTCTATTATTTTGAGTTTAATTTGTATTATTGCTCAAAATTATTTATTTGTGGGTTGAGATTTTGCATATTTGATTCTTGATATTGTTTGGGTTGTGTTTCTTGTTGTTGTAATTTTTGGGATAGTCCATTTTACAGCCGTTATAATGCCCAAATTTTTTTTTGGACTAACAAGAATTAATGCTTTCATAGATTTGTGTCTGTGATTTTTTTTAGTCCAGGAATTATGTGTTCAGACGACTCTCCTCCTCGAGTCAGGCAAAGAATTGAAGAATCAGTTGCTGACCGTTGCACCGTATGCAATCACAACAGGTCCTATCTGAACGGAATCTTCTCCGTGCAGATCTGAGAGACCCAGTTCTGCTCCCCATCACTCAGATGTTACTGGAAAACAACTAGGAGTACCTGTACAATTGTGCCTGCCATGCATTTCCCAGACTAGTGCGGGAATTTTATGGCCACATGATCGTCATTCAGGATGATGACAAAGGACTGATCATGCAAACTATGGTCAGAGGCCAAAAAATTTTGATTGACCCGCAACTTATCAGTTATGTGATCGGGGTTCCTATTCTACCAATCTCTGAAGTTCCTTTTCTTGATGAGGCTCCCAGCATTGATTTTTTACATGAATTCTTTGGGACGAGACCACAGCAAGAGGACAAGTCCCACTCCCAGATCAACATCGGTGCCTTTGCTTCTATGCACCGATTCTTAGCAAAGTTTGTTGTAACAAACCTTTGGCCTCAAGCTCGGTGGAGTAAGCTTACTCTCAAGAAGGCCACCCATCTCTATGCCATCGTGATGCGGACTCCTTTTTGCCTGTGTAAGCACATCTTGCACACTATGCTCGAGGTTCGAGTGAGAAGAACACGAGTCTGTCTTTTGTGTGTTTGATCACTCAAATATGTCTTCAGGTCGTGACAGATATTTTAGACTTTGAGCCCCGCTCACGGATCCCAGATCCCCTTGGCATACAGACTCTCATGATGTCTAATGCCCAGTTGAGGCATGAGGCTTAAGGCGCTGTTCCTCAGCCTCCACCAGATCTCCCAACAGCAGCTGCATCATCATCTTCATAGGCCGTGCCTCCTACCTTTGACATTGAAGTTGTTTTTACACAGGTTATGTCTTCAATGTCAGATCTCCAGCGGGAAGTCAATCTTATAGGAGAGCGTGTCGAGCAGAGTCAGATCAACATCAAGGAGTGTCTAAAATATCATCATCCAAAGCTAAATGATGATGATGATTGAGTTTTTTTTTTCTTCTTTAATTGTTCTTGCCTAGTTTTTTTTTTTTTTTTTCGAACAATTTACTATGTATGCTGACATTTTGTGTAATTATTAAACACTTATGGTTTAATCAATACTCTGTTTACCCTTTGTCATTGTGTGACAAAAAGGGGTAGTATTTTTTGGTTTATTTGGTATTTAGACCGAAAATGTATTTCCAAAGTGGTCAAGTGTTTTTGTCCCAAAATGGCCAAAGGGGGAGTTTGTTAGTTTTTTAATTAGCTACATTTTGGATAAAACAAAAACACTTTACGTAATGGTTGCGTTTTAACAGGATGGTCGGTTTTCAATTAAGAGTCTTCATGTATTCAAAAAATGATCAAATCAAAGACAATAACTGATCACATGCTTCTTAAAGATGTCCATGAAGAGCCCTTGCAAAATCCAAGACAAAAACAGCCGGTTCCTGTGCAACCGTTCGAACGGGCCTTTGAAGGCGTCCGGACTCCCCTCAGTGTCCAGCAGATAATAATGAAGACGTCAGAGCAACACCGTCTGGACGCTAGGTCAATCAGTATTCAACAAGGAGTTGGATTTCAGAAGTAGACACTGTTTGGGAAGTCATCCGGATGACGTGGCAACACGTCCGGACGATGTCCAGTATTTTAGAATATTCCAGATTTTCGTTCAAACGCGGAAAGGATTTTAGCGAAGACCGTCCGGACGCTCGGTCAAGCCGTCCGGACATGAACCTGATAAAGATAGAATTGCGCTGTTTCTGAAAGGATATCGCAGAGAACCGTCCGGACAAGGCTAACTTCCATCCGAACGCTCTCCAACCAGTGCCCGAATCTCAACAGTTTTAGGTTTCCTAGAAGCCTATAAATAGAGGGCCCTAGGCTTGTGTTTTGTACAGAATTCGACAGTGAATTCCATAGTGCTTTGAAAGGGTGTTTAGGGAGAATCGAAGATCCGCTAGCTCTCAAGTCGTTGCCAGTGTGTGCTCAACTGTTCATGTGAAGTCTATCTTAGGGGTTAGCCTTAAGGTAAAGGAATCCATCAAAAACCCTTTAAGGTGGAAGATCTGGTTGGGAAGCGTTCACGATGGGTTTCTTGTCAGAGTTAAAGGTATTACTACTGTATAAGGGTATGTGAGTACGAGTGTCTTGTAACTAGCTTTGTTTTTGGATAGTGAATTTCCTAGGTTTGGCTGCCCCGGAGTGGTTTTTCTCTTCTCAGAGTTTCCACTTTGTAACAAATATCTTTTCTTATTTAAATTCCGCATTTAAGATATTTGTTTGCACACAAACACACACACTTGGTTGAATTAGAAGTCAATATTTAATTTTCACAGTTAATCTGTTAGATAATTCTTAATATTTGAATTTTTATTCCTCCATGAAACTTTTCGTAGCAGAACTAAAGTCAATAATATTGTCAGTTTAATTCTCTACCTTCTTATTCTTGAGTAACTGATTGTATTTATTATTCTCGTACTTGTAAAAAATCTTTTGTCCATGTACATATATATTTTGGTAACTCTTACCAAAATGCCCTAACCAGGGACTAAGAATAATTATGCCTATAAATCTATCTCAAGGGAAAATTTCTTATCCTTTAAGGAAATGACTTAAATTCCTTCTTGAGAAAGTTGTTCTCACAATGCTATATGTGATTACCCAACGTACCGAGAATTTTGACAATAGTAAAAGTCTCACTCCTAAGTACATTAAAGTGATCTCTACCTGACATATGAATTTACAATTATCTTAGGAATTAGAATCAATAGCACAAAAAGTCTTTGTGAGCTAAGCTATTCGTATTGACAGTGTTTCATAGTAATGAAAACTCACATAGTCCATTTAATGCATTACACCTAGACAAAAACCCGAAGTCTCTACTTCACTTGATCACGATAGATCATCATGATTGATGCAGAACAATTTTTGCAAATGGAAGGCCCAATTCTGTTATCAACTACAAACAGAAGGGCTCTCAAACTACAAGGTTTATAGCCTAAAATCTTATGTAATAATTTCATTACTTACACCATAGATTATATTCAACGTAATGTAACGACCATTTATATTAAAATCATAAATAAGCATCTAAAACGATTATATGTCATATGTTCAATTCAATAAATCATTGAATAACAACCTTATTCATTACAAACAAAAATTTCATATAAATGAATATATTGGGATTTAGGCCATAATCCCAAACACTTAGTTAGCCCAAAAGAGAGTTCCGTAGGCCGTAGCCAATTGTAGAATAGACTTCGTATAGTTTTAACTATAGAATAACCATGCCCAACCTGTTATCGTGGTAAGTAAAGGAGTGTCGTTGGTGACCACGAGGTGTACCCTAGTTAGCACAAGAAGGATATCCACCGGCTATGCCTACCATAGCCGGTTGTAGAATAGAATTGTCACCTTTGGGGTGTTTGAGTCGTTCCTATGAGGGTAAACATGGCGGAGGTGGGTTGGCCTTGGCAATTTCGGGGGACCTTCGACACAAGTTAGTGGTCATGTTTTTGGAAAAAAGGATTGCAAGTTTAATACCCTAATAATTATTTGGGGTTAAGTTTGCTCTAATAATAACATAAAACTAAGATTGGTTCTTAGTCGATAAGTGGGAGATTTTGAACTTTTAAGAATTTTCTGTGTGGTTCGAACGTTCGACGTTGGATCTTAAACGATCGAGTTGTATTCTGAACGTTTGACATTGGATCTCGAATGTTCGATATTTGTATGGGAGTTTTTTTTAAAAGACATGGAGACGTTAACCACTTTTAATGCCCATGAGAGGCTTATAAATTCACACCTACACCCAGCCTTCTCATTTTGGATGCCCGAAGCCCCACTAAACCGTAGCGAGAAAGAGAGTGAGTTTGAGAGAGAGAAGAAGTTTGTTGGGGCCTTTTCTTTATGAGGCAACCTCTTGACTTGATCTCATTTTTGGCATAGGTGTCAGCTTATTAGCTTACCGTTTAGCTATTGCATAGCTTCGTTTTCATAGTTTAGCATCTTAATAAGAAGATTTGTGATAGAATTATTGATGGGTTGGACATTTGATGACTTATAAACATACTATGATGCTTATGAGCGGTAGATTTATGATTTGTACAGTATTAGGATCTTAGAACGTGCTAGATCAAGGTTTGGTATACCTTTTTTGTTGGAAATGGGTTTCTGCCAAGCACCGTGCATTCGAAAAGATTCTTTAACAAACATTAGCAACCGATTGACCTTTAGGCTGAACATTCGATGCTCCGTTAGTACACACCTATTTTGAACAGTATAGGATTTAGGACCTTTAGTTTGAGATTAGAGACCAATAATGGGACCTTAAATAGATTCCGGTGTTGGAGAATTTGGAGACAATTTCCAAGGGAAATTAAGCGATCGGGTAAGCAAGCTACCCCTGTGCTAGTATTTTTATCAATATTGGCCTGGTGAATTTTATGTACAATTTTTTCAAATAAAAACTCGGGATTACCGTTTTAGCATTTTGAAAGGTATGAAAATATTCATATCCATGAAATGTGTGACATGGATTACTTTTATAAACTGTTAGTTTATGATTGGCCTCATTCTGATTGGACAAAATCACTTGTGTGTAAATATGCTTTTCATTGGGATTCCACTATTCATAAGTGTTCCAGAGACTTTGCACTGTTTGCAAGTCAAGAAAAATTGGTTCCTTGCCAGCTGTCCGGACGACGTGCCATACCGTCCGGACGCCTGATAAACCAAAGCATCATCCGTCCGGACACTCATCTGTATCGAGAAGCTTCTGTTCCAGCTTGCATCCGTCTAGACGTCTCAGCAGCCCGTCCGGACGACTCTCAGTGATCGACTAGCTTCAGATTTCTTTCCAAGTTCAAATAAGGGAAGATTCTTGCAACCGTCCGGACGACGTGGATTCCCGTTTGGACGCGCTCACCCATTAGGCAAGAATTGCAATTCAAATTCAACCGTCCGGACGCCAGTCTACCATCGTCTGGATGCCCGCACAACAGATATGGAAATTGTGTGTAGAAGATTAACCGTCCGGACGGCCATCCCCAATGGTCCGGACGCGTGAAGCCTTATATGGAAATTACTTGCATCGGACGTGCGACCGTCCGGACGATAGTGCCTCACCGTCCGGACGCGGCTCTCAAACAGGAAAGATTTTTAGCGAAAATCTCAAAATTTTTGTTGCACAGTTGTCCGTCCGGACGGCCCATGTCCACTGTCCGGACGGTACCCGTATTTATCAAAGTAGTCGCCCATTTGAACCCTCAGCCTATAAATAGAGGCCCCAGGGCATTGAGAACTGCAAGAATTCGGTATTGAATTCCACTAGAGCTTAGAGAGTTATTTGTGTGGTTGTTGAGTTGATTTGTTCTCTCTAGAGCCATTGTTGTGTGTGCTGTTGCTGCGCTTAAACTGAAGTCTATCTTAGGGGTTAGCCCTAAGGTAAAGGATTCCATTGAATACCCCTTCAGGTAGGAGACCTGGTTGGGAGACGTTGGTGTTGGGTTACACGTTAGAGAGCAAGTTACATCAGGGGTATGTCAGTGTTACTATTTTGTATCTAGTCTTGTCTTCTGAATAGTGGATTACCTGGGTTTGGCTGCCCTGGAGTGGTTTTTCTCATCTTGAGTTTCCACTTCGTTAACAAAAATCCTTGTGTTATTTATTGTCTGCATTGTTAATTTTTGTTAACACTTTAGGCACACACTTGTATTTATTTTAGAAGTCAATTTCAATTTTTCATAAACATTGTCTCAAATGATGAATTAAATATTTTAAAGAATACTTTATTATGCATAAATGAAATGAAATATTTATATGGTTGCCCGACTTTGATTTGTAGATGATACAAGTAGTTGCAAAAAGGAAGAACTAGCCTTGCTTTGTAGATGACACTAGAAGTTACAAGCAAAACAAAGATGTGCCTTTAATTTGTAGATGGCACAATGTAGTGCCCTAGATTAGAAAAAGGATTGAGTAGGTCTTAATTGGAAGTATAGACCTTTTTGATTTTCTACGTTGACTAAACATTCGTTGAAAGTCACGAATGTTCGGTCTTCCCTAGCGAGCGATCGTAGTTGCCACCAGGACCGTTCATGGTCCCCACCACCAACGATTGTTAAGTGTTTTTCTCTGTGTCAGAAAGTACATCCCACGCCTTTAGCATGTGTGTCAGACCGTACCATGAACGATCGCGGTCGTATGCCGAACGTTCACCTAACCCTAATTTTACATGAATGTTCATGATACACTTGACAAACATTTGCCAAAAGCCAAATCAGTTGATTCTTATCAACTCCGATTTCTTCTCCTATAAATATCCCCATCCTCGCTCTTTTTACCTCATTTCCACCCATTTCATCAGTAAATCCTTAAGGGAGAGTGAGAGTGTTTTTGGAGAAAGATGAGGAGTTCTCTTAGTTTTTGATTTTCAAGAGAGTTAACATCCTTGACCTAACTTGTTTTTTAAGTTGTTCTTATACTGCTTAGTTAGTTTTCATGACCTAGCTTACGGTTTTGTTAATATCTCTAGCTAGTTTTATATCCTTACTAAGTTTTGAACTTAATACTAGTTTCATGATCGATTAGTAGTTTAAATGATGTTTAATGTACCAAGTTCTGCATGGAGGCATTATTGTAGCTTAGGACTCTGTTAGAGACCATATTAAGACCCTAGGACTTGCTTAGAACCAATTTTGTGGCTTTTAGATTCGGATTTGAGGTTCTGGTTGAGCACCAAAGTTCGACCTTCACTAGACGAATGATCGATGTCAAAGCCGAACGTTTGACCCTATTGGCTGAACGATCGGAAGAGGGGTAGAAATCCTATTGTTAGCTATTTAGGACTTAAAACTTATTTTAGCTCAAGTTTAAGGCTGATGATAGGTTTTTCTTAGATTTCGAGGTTGTGGAGCCACAAGGATACTTTTTGGAGGAGCCATGCGATTCAAGCGAATAAAACTCACATGGATACTTGTTATTATTGTTTTCTGCATTGCACGATTATTTTGTGTATAAAAACATGCATATTTAAAACACTCATGAAATATCCTTTTGATTACTGTGAAGTCCATTTTTTGTGAAAATGAGTAATTAATAGTAAGATAATGAAATTATGAAAACATGCATGTAAAATACGGTGAAGACTAAATTGTATCGTATGACATGGTACACCGTTTCATGCAAAAAAATGGTCATGGGGTTACTATTATATGGGTTATTCTTTATGGCCAAATGTTCATAATGTGTTATTAAGGGCTTTGGATCCAAAGGTTGTTTTGTGATCGACGCACCATGATTGAATGGGGTCATAGTTATGGACGTTATTAGCAGCATGGGCCACCTGAGGTCGGACTCGATTAGGGTGTTAATGATGGACAGTAGCGTACATATCTGGGGCACTGGTTTTGTATTACAGGTTCCATGGGAAAGTGCCAACCCTGCCAAGAAAGGGTTAATATCTTGGGTAGACCCTATGAAATTGCACTATGACATGATTCTCTTGTTACAGCATATGTTAGTATCGATGGCCATTTTGTGAAATGAGGAATTATAACTGTACATTGATGTATGTGATTTATAAATAACTGAGTTCACCACATGGTAACCTGTCTTACCATGTGTATTATTACTCACTAGGTCGTGGACTTATGCTTACATCTTTTGCACCTATAAAACATGTGTTGTTTCATAGTTGAACCATTTTTAGATATTGGATTCGAGATGAGCCTTGAAGCAGATGCAACTGTTTGGCATAGTGATATCGATCCGGTTTATGCTCGAGGACTTAGTGGAGGATTTTGAAGGCTGCTGATAGTAATTAGTGCTTTTGGGTGATGTATAGGCTTACTATATAATGCTCAATTGTGAATTAAGGTTTAGTTTTAATCAATGATATGTATAGTGTGATTTTAGTTAATGTAATGACTCTTAGTAGATGCTTTGGTTGTAACTAATATTGATAGAATATTTTTATGTTTCCGCTACGTAGTATTTTCTTTTAATGAGTATAGATCCCTGAGTTTAATTCAATGTGGAATGGGACTAGGAGGTGATAATTGCTGAATGTTACACATTCAAACCCCTTAATTTACATATGTTAAGCTCTTAGTTTTGTTATAGTTTGATGGTTTGTATTGTTTTTGTGTTTTCTTATATTTTACAGGTTTTGGAAGAAAATCCATCAAATTCCAAGATTATAATGAAGTTGGAAAACTCACTTTTGGATAGATTCAAACTCCAAATCAATTTTGAATTTAAGGAAAGAGAAGTTGGTAAAAAATCGTTATTTTTGGAAAGAATCCAGAATGAGCATGTCTCAGTAATTTAATCATAACTTTAGGCTCAAGTATCATATTGCAATTAAATTGATGGCGTTGGAAAGCTAAGACAAAATTCAACAAATATGTCAGAAATAAGTTTTTCTAAATTCGGACGTTTACCATGCTAAAATCGTCCCACAATAGAAGACCGCAAATCTGTACGGATTTTGGAATCCTTTTCCTACTTGGATGGAAATTTCAGAAAAGAAAAAGACTTGTAATTATTCTATTTCGACTAGAAGACCTATTTAAAATTGTTCTAGGATTTCTAGAGCTTCTAGAGCTTCTCTAATCCCTATAAATAAGCCTTTAGCCTTTGAAGAAAAAGACACACAAGCTTTGAGGAAGAATCAAAGGCTACATCAAGAAGGAGGTTCTTCCTAGTTTTTATTTTCTTTATTCCTTTATTTATTTTTTGTATGTATATAATTTTAGTTTATATTAGTTGTAACTAATACTTTAGTTAGGGCTCGATTGAAGCCCTAATCATGTCTCTTTAAGTTTTTCAATTTGCTTTGCTACAATTTATATATTGATGCTTAACTTGATTAATTCTAGTTTCTTGAATTCCTTGCATGTTTATGTTTGGCCATCATATGCATGTGGTATGGATTTTTTATTTATGTCAATTTGGATGACCGAGTCCTGGGCATAATAGAGTAACGAAAGAACCCCGACACAGGTTTTTGGATTAATCAACATAAAGACAACTGGAATAGATACCATATTCCAATCTGAGTTTGTTTACCGATTTCCATGGATTTATGCTTCCTTGAAGAGCAACTTAGTAGATACCATGCTAAATCCTACAAGCAAGAAAAGAGTTAGAGTAGATACCATGCCTAACTCGTTGCTTAGAGAAATCAATATCTTTAGGAGAAGATACCATTCCCTTGTGGCTGGTAAACATTAAGCATCATGTTATGATTGTAGTATTGTGCATATTGCGAAATCTTATTTGAGTATGATTAGCGGTGGATATTGAAGCCCTACCTTTTCTTATTATTATTTTATATTCAATCTTTTATTCCGTCTTATTCAACGTATCTCTTTTTAGGAATATCTTTTTATGCATAATTTACCAATCCTCGTGGGAATGATCTCGTATTTGCCTACTATACTATCGTTTTGATCTTGTGCACTTGCGAGTAAAACGTACAAGTATTTGCCTATTTATTTACGTAGATATTTGCCTATCACGCGGGTGACCCGGGTTCGATCCCCGGCAACGGCACCAAAAACTTGTTGTGCAAATATCTACGTAAATAAATAGGCAAATACTTGTACGTTTTACTCGCAAGTGCACAAGATCAAAACGATAGTATAGTAGGCAAATACGAGATCATTCCCACGAGGATTGGTAAATTATGCATAAAAAGATATTCCTAAAAAGAGATACGTTGAATAAGACGGGATAAAAGATTGAATATAAAATAATAATAAGAAAAGGTAGGACTTCAATATCCACCGCTAATCATACTCAAATAAGATTTCGCAATATGCACAATACTACAATCATAACATGATGCTTAATGTTTACCAGTTACAAGGGAATGGTATCTTCTTCTAAAGCTATTGATTTCCCTAAGCAACGAGTTGGGCATGGTATCTACTCTAACTCTTCTCTTGCTTGAAGGATTTAGCATGGTATCTGCTAAGTTGTTCTTCAAGGAAGCATAAATCTATGGAAATCGGTAAACAAACTCAGATTGGAATATGATATCTATTTCAGTTGTCTTTATGTTGATTAATCTAAAAGCCTGTGTCGGGGTTCTTTCGTTACTCTATTATGCCCAGGACTCGGTTATCCAAATTGACATAAATAAAAAATCCATACCACATGCATATGATGGCCAAACATAAAGATGCAAGGAATTCAAGAAACTAGAATTAATCAAGTTAAGCATCAATATATAAATTGTAGCAAAGCAAATTGAAAAACTTAAAGAGACATGATTAGGGCTTCAATCGAGCCCTAACTAAAGTATTAGTTACAACTAATATAAACTAAAATTATATACATACAGAAAATAAATAATGGAATAAAGAAAATAAAAACTAGGAAGAACCTCCTTCTTGATGTAGCCTTTGATTCTTCCTCAAAGCTTGTGTGTCTTTTTCTTCAAAGGCTAGAGGCCTATTTATAGGGATTAGAGAAGCTCTAGAAGCTCTAGAAATCCTAGAACAATTTTAAATAGGTCTTCTAGTCGAAATAGAATAATTACAAGTCTTTTTCTTTTCTGAAATTTCCATCCAAGTAGGAAAAGGATTCCAAAATCCGTACAGATTTGCGGTCTTCTATTTTGTGGCGATTTTTGCATGGTGAAGTCCGAATTAGGAAAAACCTATTTCTGACATATTTGTTTAATTTTGTCTTAGCTTTCCAACACCATCAATTTCGTTGCAATATGATACTTGAGCCGAAAGTTATGATTAAATTACTGAGACGTGCTCATTCTGGATTCTTTCCAAAAATAACGATTTTTTGCCAACTTCTCTTTCCTTAAATTCAAAATTGATTTGGAGTTTGAATCTATCCAAAAGTGAGTTTTCCAACTTCATTATAATCTTGGAATTTGATGAATTTTCTTCCAAAACCTATAAAATATAAGAAAATACAAAAACAACACAAAACATCAAACTATAACAAAACAAACAGCTTAACATATGTAAATTAAGAGGTTTGAATGTGTAACATTCAGCACTTATCAGGAGGCAAACCGTAAAGTTAATTCCCAGTAAATTAATTTCTCAGGCCATTACACACAAGTTGTTGAAAGAAAAGAAAGGACCTTGCTTTGTAGATGGCGCAAGTAGTTGTAAGCAAAGCAAGGACTTGCCTTACTTTGTAGATGGAACAAGTATTTGTAAACAAAGTAAGGACAGAGACAAATGTTTATATAAAATTAATATGTATGAAATTAATATGGTTGGGAGAAGAGTAATCACAGTAAATATTTTAAGAGAAATTATTTCAAGAGTTAACATTTTTATCTGTATATGAACTGTTCACAGTCGCACACTAACACCAGCTTATTGGCTTACTAACTGATGGACTTACACTTAATTTCTTCACTTGTAAAACATAGATGTTTTGCAGTGTTGCCCAAAGGAGGACCTATGTACTACCTTGGAAGGCCATGGCAACCCCAAAGTGAGGGGTGGGCAAAAAATCCGACTACCACCTAACGAACCGCCATCGACCGCCTACTGACTTATTTGGGTTTGGTAGTTGGATTAGATTTTTATTCTGAAAGTCAGTTCGGTTTGGTAGTCGGTATAACTAATTTTTAATCGATTAACCAAACCGACTTTTAACTAATCGAACCGAACTGACACTTTGGATAGAAATGACGTGGTTTCGTTTATTCGTTTTGTCTTTTGTATTTTTTTTTTTGAAATCAAACCGACGTTGCTTCATTAACCGATTAATAATCAACTGCCTTTTAACTGACTTAATTGACTGTACCGCTTTAACCGAAAATTTGAAAATTATAGGTTGTCGAAATGAAGTCAGTGAATTAACCGACTTTATCAATTAACCAAACCAAAAACCACATTACCGAACCGAACCGAGACCCCCCCCCCCCCCCAGGACACAGATTTCCCCCTCAAGTCAAATCCTCTTCAAAAGTTGCTGCTGGATGGTCAAACGTTGATGTCAAATATTTTTTTATTGCCAAAAAAAGGCTTGCGTATGGGCATGGAATTGGGCATGTAAAGACAATTTTGTCCCTTTCCTTATAAGTTTAATGCCTTTAATAGTGGACGTAAATTGGTAATTTTGTTGGCTTAAACTGCAATCTGCACAAAGTCTAGGTGTATTCTTTATGCATTCTTGCTTCCTTGGTCACTTTTTCCTTCCTTTAGCAATTTCACTCAAAAAATATAGAAGAAATTTCTCAGCCTCAAAGAGAACCAACGAAGGAGATTAGGAGAACTGCCGATATTGGCGATGAACTTTGTATAAAATTAAGTTTAAAATTTGTCTGTTTTTATTTTACATAAACGAGTCCGCACATATACATAAAAATGCTACCATACAAATAATCCTAATTAATTCCGTCCCTGGAGTTTCTTGGTGTATATCATCTATTCTTGTATATCCTTCCTATTTATTCTCTTTTTAGTTACTACCCCTCTTGTGTGCAAGTCCCTGTACTACAAGTGATATTAATATAACAATTATTCAATTCGCCTTTGAATTTTGTAATTGTATTAGATTGAATTAATATTCATGTTTGAATTTTATTGTTGTTTTCTTTAAGTCGTCATGACTTCAAGCCATAAGGAAATTTCTTCTTATTCTTCTTTTATACACACAATGGTGGGCTGAGGAATTCTCTAGCACTTTTTTAACACCATGGGTATAATCCACTAGCCCTGTTGGTTTCACAACCTTTGGTGGGTGACAAATACCCTACTATGAGTATATCAATGTGCATGGCTATCAGTATCAGTGGCAAGAACGAAAGAAGGTTTGTTGATGGGACTATTGTGACACTATTAGTAGACTCTGATCCACTATATGCACTATGGAGTCAATGTAATAATTAACATGGTGCTGTCTTGGATTTTAAATGCGCTATCAAAGGATTTTGCCCCAAGTGTTCTTTATGTTGATCTTGCTTATGAGAAGAGCATTTTTCGCAAAAGAACGCCTTTGAAAATTTTTCAACTTGTTATAGTGTACATGCACTCGCATGGAAAGATAACGCTCCCAAAATTAAATAATTAAAATTACTTAACTTGAAGTGCTATTCCTAACGTCTTCAAACTAATTAACTGGTAATTAGCTAAGTTCACTACACAACACTAATTACCAGAGTATGATATAACAGAAAGTGGAAAGCAGAAAGGGGAAATAAATTATCTGAGACAACTAATTACATATATCCTTAAACAGCATCATGTATCATCAATATAAACTCAGAGCTTCCAATCAGACATTACTATAATGTTAACAACTAATATCTGTTTATGCAAACCTGACAATGCGAGCCATTCGCTTGGTTATTATAAGTATCCCAGTTATATTTAGTTATTATATTTGAATTTGTTTGGCTGTTGGAAAACGTGATCCATATATATGACATGTAAGACAATTTGTATTAATCTTTATCTGTGGTTTGGCCATTTGAATTCTACAACCATAAATATAGAAGAATTATAATTATTTTAGAAATAAAAATAAATTTAGATTGGACAATGCAAAAGGAAATAACGAGTGGTATAGAAATAAAATTAGGAAATAAATTAGAAATATTGAATTCCTAAAGAAATGTTTATCTTTTTTCCTCGTATGATTTAGAAACTTCAATTCTAAACCATTCGATCGGCATATATAGGATGGAAATTTTGTTGGTAAAGCATGCATGGCATGCATGTCGGATCTTGGAAAATATATACTTCAATTAAAATACTAAGAAGGAAAAATCCCATTCTGTTCACTCATATATCCAATATGTGTCAAAATCCCAAGTAATCATTAGGTTGTTGACTTGTTGATGCTAATATTAACAATATTAGGATGAATTGCATTATAAGATACACATTCAGCCAGCAACTAGTGCACGTTTCTCAAATAGATATAGGCCCCTTTAAGACTTTGCTCAGAAGAAAAGATGACAACTATCTTCAATTTCTTTGCATTATTGGAAAGAAAGAAAGGGTGGACCAAACAGTTCGTTGTACTTATTATCCCGACCAATACCATGTTCATGATCTAGACAAGCCGCATAGCTGGATCTTTGGTTGACCCTGCGAAATGCTTGTCTATTTGAAAAGAAAAGAAGCGAATCCAAATTTTTCTAATCATGCAGGAGGCTAGCTAGCTGTTGGGATCAAAGAGTGATAATATGTTACTCAAGAAAAGAAGTATTCTCTTTTCTAAACTCTTTCTCACTGATCAAGAATGATAGGGATAAGATTACGATTAGATAGATTTGAGAAATGAGTTGGACAGTTCGTGATTAATGAGAATTAGTGATAATATTGAACAACTTGCCATATTCTCCTGCCCCGAATCTCTCTTAATTGAAAGGAGCTTTTGTGTCATCTCATATCGGAAATGAGCTATACTAATCCTATTTCCATCTCAACCCAACGTCAAGTATCTATCAAATAATATATTTATTTATTGGATGAAAATGATTCTTATATATAGATCTATTGATGAACTGATTTTCTTGTGGTGTTCCAATATTGTAAATTCCTAAAACTTCAACAAAACAATAACACCATATATATATATATATATATATATATATATATATATATATTTCTTATCATATGTTTGTCTGTTGGCGTGTGAGGCACAATAACTTTTGAGTCATTCAAATGTAATTAGGCTTGAATCATCGGCTCCTAGTGTTGCTAGGCACAATAACTTTTTGCACAGATTCATGCATGTGATGTGCTGACACATCATCTGGTTGGTTCTCTCGCACTGCAATGGTCCACCTCAATCCCACGTAGGGCGGTGCCTGACTTCGCATTGCGGGTCCCACACTCTATACCATTATTTTTATGGCTAATGCTTAGGAGAAGCATTTCTTCCGGATTTCATCCGGAAAAAATGCTTTTCCATGGCATTATTGTAATAAAAAGTGGCATTACTGTAATATTTTAATAACAATAATGCCATGGAGAAGCATTGCTCTTTATTTTTATTTCCTCATAAGTAATTTACAATCCGACCGAACTTTGACACGTTGAACGTCTGTTTGGTAATATTTTTAAAAATTTCGATTATCAATATGAAAACAAAAAATTAAAGAATTTGGGAGCTTTTCAAATGCTGAAAATTAATTTTGAATATCAATTATTTAAATAGATTTTTAAACGTGGCATGGACTATTAATACATTTTATCAAAATAAACCATAAAACTTTTTCGAAAAACAAAACAATTTTCATAAAATATAGAACTTCTTAAAAATTAAGACACAACATTTCTCAAAATAAATATATTTACCATGAACATCTACCAGCAATGCGGTAGTCGCCATGAACTTTCGGTGACCCAATGACTAACACAAGTAACTTTCGAAAGGTCTCGCGGTGGGTGCTAGAACTTTCAAAGACCTTGCTGTGCCCTCCAAAAAATTCCAAAGACTTTGTTGTAATGGTCAAGAAATTCAATCACATCAAATAATAAAAAATATTTTCAAAATGCTTGTTTGTGAGTAGCATAGATGCTGAAAATAATCATTGACTTATAATTTAAACCAAGTGTGTGTGTGTTTGTGTGCAAACAAATATCTTAAATGAGGAATTTAAATAAGACAAGATATTTGTTATGAAGTGGAAACTCTGCGAAGAGAAAAACCACTCCGGGGCAGCCAAACCCAGGAAATTCACTATCCAAAAACAAAGCTAGTTACAAGACACTCGTACTCACATAACCCTATGCTGTAGTCATACATTTAACTTTGACACGAAGCCCATCGTGAACTCTTCCCAACCAAATTTTCCACCCAAGGGGTTTTTGATGGATTCTTTTACCTTAGGGCCGACCCCTAAGATAGACTTCACACAAATTGTTGAGCACACACCAGCAACAGCTTGAGAGTTAGCGGATCTTCAATTCTCCCTAAACACCCTCTTTAAGCACTATGGAATTCACTGTCGAATTCTGTACAAAACACAAGCCTAGGGCCCTCTATTTATAGGCTTACAGGAAACCTAAAACTACTGAGATTCGGGCTCTGGCTAGCCTCTTCCGGACGGTTTTCTGCGATATCCTTTCAGAAACAGTGTAATTCTATCTTTATCAGGTTTACGTCCGGACGGCTTGACTGAGCGTCCGAACGGTCTTCGCTAAAATCCTTTCCACGTTTGAACAGAACTCTGGAATATTCTGAAATATTGGACATCGTCCGGACGGCTTGCAGAGACTTCCCAAACAGTGTTGACTTTTGAAATCCAACTCCTTGTTGAATACTAATTAACCTAGCGTCCGAACGGTGTTGCTCTAACATCCAGACGTCTTCATCGTTATCTGCTGGACACTGAGGGGCGTCAGGACACTTTCAAAGGCCCGTCCGGATGGTTAAATAGGAACCGATTGTTTTTGTCTTGGAATTTACAAGGACTCTTCATGGACATCTTTAAGAAGCTTGTGATCAGTTATTATCTTTGATTTGATCATTATCTGAATACATGAAGATTCTGAATTGAAAACCGACCATCCTGTTAAAACGCAACCATTACATAAAGTGTTTTTATTTTATCCAGAATGTAGCCAATTAAAAAACTAACAAACTCCCCATTTGGCCATTCTGGGACAAAAACACTTGACCGGTTTGGAAATACATTTTCGGTCTAAATACCAAATAAACCAAACCAAAAAATACTCCATCTTTTTGTCACACAATGACAAAGGGTAAATAGAGTATTAATTAAACCACAAGTGTTTAATAATTACACAAAATATCATCACAAATTTAAAATTGTTCGACAACTAAAACAAGACTGAACATAACATAAAAAAAACTCAAGCATCATCATCTTGCGGCTTTGGATTATGATATTTCAGGCACTCCCTTATGTCGATCTGGCTCTGCTCGACACGCTCTCCTATTAGATTGACTTCCCGCTGGAGAGCTGACATAGAAGTCATAAGCTGTGCAAAAGCAGCTTCAATGTCAGAGGAGGTAGGCATAACCTGAGATGATGATGCAGCTGCTATGGGGAGATCTAGTGGAGGCTAAGAAACAGCGCCTTAAGCCTCATGCCATAACTGGGCATTAGACTTCATGAGAGTATGTATGCCAAGGGGATAAGGAATTCGTGAGCGGGGCTCCGAGTCTGAAATATCTGTCATGACCTGAAGGCAGATTTGAGTGATCAAACACCCAAAAGACAGACTCGTATTCTTCTCATCTCAAACCACGAGCATAGTGTACAAGATGTGCTTGCACAAACAAAAAGGAGTTCGTATCACGATGGCATAGAGAAGGGTGGCCTTCTTGAGGGTAAGCTCACTCTGACGAGCTTGAGGCCAAAGGTTAGTCACCACAATCTTTGCTAAAAATCGATGCATAGGAGCAAAAGCACGGATGTTGATCTGGGAGTAGGACTTGTCTTCTCTCTGGGGTCTCGTCCCAAAGAAGTCATGCAAGAAATCAATATTGGGAGCCTCATCAGGAAAAGGAACTCTGGAGACTAGTAACATAGGCACTCCGATCACAGCACTGATAAGCTGTGGATCAACTTGTATCTATTGTCCTCTAACCAGGGTCTACATAATGAGTCCTCTATCATCCTCCTGGATGATGATCATGTTGCCATAGAACTCCAGTACCAGTCTAGGAAAGGCTGGGCAGGCACAATTGTACAAGTACTCCCAGTGGTTCTCCATTAGCATCTAAGCGATGGGGAGTAGAACTGGATCTCTCAGATTTGGGGGGAGATGATTGCGCTCGGATAGGACCTGTTCTGATCGCATGCGATGCAGTCTGTCAGCAACTGACTCTTCAGTTCTTTATCTGACACGGGGAGGAGAGTCGTCGGAAGACATAATTCCTGGACTAAAAGAAATCACAGACAGAAATTCATGAAAGCATTAATTCCTGTTAGTCCAAAAAAAATTTGGGCATTATAACGGCTGTAAAATGGACTATCCAGAAATTACAACATCAAGAAAACACAACCCAACCAATATTGAGAACCAAATATGCATAATCTCAACCCAAATAATAACATATTTTGAGGAATAATACATATTAAACTCAAAATAATAGAGACCCAAAAACAACCTATTTTAAGCATAGAAACTTAAAATAAATTAGTAAAAGAGTATAAAAATATACATGGGTTAAAGATAAACTGCAAAGATGACATGTGCACTAGAGAGGTACGCATAAAAAACACAGAGAAAATGCACAAGACGACAAAAAATGAACCAAAAAAAAGGTGAATAAAAGGGCTGCGGCGCGGGGAGAATGCGATTTAACCCTACAGGATTCACTGTCCAGACGGAACTTAAGTGACATCCTGACGAAGTGCCACGTAGTGATCGCAAAAACATGCTCATCCGGACTAGAAGAATTGACGTCTGGTCGAATCAACCGTATCGTTTGGACAACCAGAATCACCGTCCGGACATACAGGAGCACCGTATCCCGAAACACACCGTACGGACGATTCACACAAAAGAATCTGAAAAAGAGAGGAAAAAGAGCAGAAAAATATTTCCCAAGTAATTTCCAAAGCACGCATGTATATAACACTGATATCTCAATTCAATTAGCATTTCAAAAATATGCTAAGATATAATTGAGAGTTAAGTTTCAATAAGCGCAAGAATTTCCCCGCAGAAAGACATTTTTCAATAGAAAACTTAACTCAAGCAATGTGTGTGTGTGTGTGTGAAGGCTTTCTCAATAAGGTATGAAGTTCATTGATATGACTTAAATCACTCGGATTTTTCAAAGAAGAGAGAAAATCAATGTTAGATCAGTCAAAAGTCAAACCTTATTATGCTAGGGCCTAGTTACCTTCATCTGATACACTCCCCCTAAGCTGCAACACTTTTCTTTTACTATGTCCTTTAGTGACCATCTATTTCCGCAATGATGTGGTCACTGACTGTTTCTTTAGGGACGAGATCAAGAATAGATTTAGCATAAGCAGTGGCTCTTTTTATTTATCCCTTTTTATTCAGTTTTGAATGCCTTTTTTCACTTGGTGCTGTAACCTAGAAAGAATGCCAGGATTTATGGGTTCTAGGTTCAACTAGCAAGTTGGTCAATTTAACCATCTTAGCACAAAAAATCTCTCAAAAAAAATCCAGAAGTTAAAAGTCAAAGGAGAGACAAAAATACCTTAGGGGAGCCTTGGATAGTGCACATTTTTCATCAGAAGAGAAAAGCATCTATCTAGTATGGATGCCACTGGAAAACTTTGCAGATATCAAGGAAAAACTCTAAGTTATATAAAGGCAAATGAATAAATGCATAAGAAGCTGAGACATCAATTAAACATACATAAGATATCTGGAAACTCATATAATGAAACAATAAAGCTCTGCATCCTTCATACCATCCCCCTTTTTTTTAAAAAAAAAAAAAAAAAAAAAAAAAGATAAACAACAAACATGCTTCATAATAAAAAGGATAGTATTGACCAAGTATGTAAGGTAGAAACAAACCTGACCTCAGGGAGAGAGATTTAAGAGTAACAAGATAGAAAAGCAGCCGCTCGACGTGCTTTTACTATCATCCCTATTTAATACCTGCAGAATTTCCTCAAGACAACCTAAGAGGGAATATAGGGATAGAAATGATGGTTCCAAAACAACATGCAAAGTTTTTATAAGATAATAAAATAAAATAAACTATGCAAGTGTACCTGTCATGCTCTAGGATTTAGGAACCAAAATCCTAGTCATGTGTAACCATACCTACTAGGTAGGTCTACTCCCCCTCAGGGAGTGGGTGCCCTCATCTTTGTCCTGTCCTTTCTTCTTTAGCTGTAGTGTTAGAAATCTTACCAGATCTTGCATGAAAGAACTGGCAGGAGAATTTCCTTCATAACAGATTTTGCTTTCTGTAGTCTTCTGTTTTTCCAAATACAGCTTTTGGGAACCTAAGTCTTTTTTGCTTGAATAAGTTTCTACAGCTGCTGATGCCTTGGAGTATGATTTTTGGGCGGAGATATATGCTACCTGGGTGACTTAGGTCGTGAACACTTAGGTCTGACATGACTGCTAACTCCACATTGGTGACACATGGGAGTTTTAGGAGCCTACCACTTTTTCTTCCTTTGAATTTGCCGATGTGGGCAGTTAGGTCTGATGTGCCCTGGCTTGCCACAGTGATGGCATGTGAGAGGCTTTCTTCTGATAGGAAGCTTGGCCGGAGGCCGAGGGATGACAGGAACTTCCCCATCCATAATAGCTTTTCCCTTATCCACTCTTGGGGGTGGAGATTCGGGAATAACTGGCTTCACAAAAATGGTCTTGGAGGTAGACGGAGTATCATAATTAGAAGGAGGAACATACCCGAGTCTGGTCTTGTCAGTTGGGCACTTTTGAATGGAGAGCATGTGAGTGAGCTTCTCGTCTGAAACTCTCTCTAGCTACAACTTGTCTCCAGTAGCCTATCTTCTAAATCATTGATCTTTATGAGCATAGAGGTCTTATCTGTTTTGAGGCTGTTAAGCTCTAGTACCTGTTGTTTGTATTTCTCCCTCAGCTTTAGAAATTCAACATATTGAAGTTGATAGGCTGACTGCATATCTTCTTCTTCACTATTCTCAGAGAAGTAGGACTAAGAATCCTCTTTATCTTCATGTGGGGCTACGAAGGCCAGGAATTTTTCTTCTTCGGGAGTTTCTTCTTCCTTCTTAGACTCATCGCTGAGAGTTGCATTAAAGGCTTTCCCTCTTTGTTTCTTTAGATTTGCACATTCAGTCCTGATGTGCCCAAAGCCTAAACATTCAAAGCACTGGGGACCCCTCGGATCTTTCTTCTCTGCTTCTTCTGTATCAGTTGTGTGGGGAGCCTTCCTTAGTCTGTCAGAGAACTTCTTCTTGAATTTCTTATTCTTCATAAAATGCTCGAAGTTCTTGGCTAACATTGCCACTACATATTCCGGAGTCTTCGTCAGATAAGACTCTTGATTTCTTCTTGGATGCCTTAGATGCCTTGAGGGCAATTGTCTTTACCTTTCTGAATGGAGGTAAGGAGTATTCATATGTCTGAAGAGATCCTACCAACTCTCAATCTTCTGCTCGGAAGCAAGCGGAAGAGGCTTGGGCCCAAGCGCTTGAAAGTGAAAAGACCCTAGATCGGGTCTTGACGAGCCTAACCGAGGCCAATGAGGCAAAGGCAGCTCTTTCTGCTTGGGTAGCAGAGATGCAGTTGGAGATGGACTCACTGGTAGCCGAAAAGTAGGTTCTATCTGAAAAGTAAAAGGAGGCTCATGCCAGGAATAAGAAGCATCATTACAAGTCCAAGTCCAAGCACTTGAAGAAGCAACTCGCTTTGGTCCCCTGGCTCCAAGGCCTCAGCTGGGGCCGGGGATCAAACTGGGGATTTGAGAGCTTGAGGACTATGCTTCTCCACCCGAAAGTTTTCACCGTTGATCCGGAGAACGTGACTCCCGAACTTATCGGGATGCTTGAGACTGCCACCGAAGAGCTTCAAACCTTGGGCGTGGAGTTCTTTCTGGACGTGACAGAAGGGACCGAGGACATACGAAATCCATATCATGATGATTTGACATTCGGGCCTTCTATCCCGGGAATGAAGATGCCGAGAAGGGTTGAAGCTGGTGACGAAGTTGACTCGGCAAGCAGCCCGAACTTATAATTTTTTTTTATTTTTTACCCGGTTGTATTTTGAACTGAAATTTTAAGTTTTACGACCGAGTTGGCATGTAACCAAAATTACTATTTAATTTGAATGTGTTACAGTTTTGCTTGTGCTACCGAGTTTCCCCCCAATGACTTGGACAAATTTTGGATTTGTTTGAGTCATTACCGAGGCATATGTCCGGTGTGTGTGTTCCAAGTTGGTTATGTTTCAAACCGAGGAACACAACATTTTGATTTGAGCCGATTTGATTTGATTTGATTTGAGCTGGTTTGATCTGGTTTGATTTGAACCGAGTCACCCCCTTTTGACTTAGATAAATTTTTGGATTTGTCTGAGTCATTACCGAGGAACGTGACTGGCGTGTGTTCCGAGTCGGTTGTGTTTCAAACCGAGGGAGACAACACTTTGATTTGATCTGGTTTGATTTGAACTGAGTCACCCCCCTTTGACTTAGACAAATTTTTGGATCTGTCTGAGTCATTACCGAGGAACGTGACTGGCGTGTGTGTTCCAAGTCGGTTATGTTTCAAACCGAGGAACACAACACTTTGATTTGAGCCGGTTTGATTTGATTTGATTTGAGCTGGTTTGATCTACTTTGATTTGAACCGAGTCACCCCACTTTGACTTAGACAAATTTTTGGATTTTTCTGAGTCATTACCGAGGAACATGACTGGCGTGTGTTCCAAGTCAGTTGTGTTTCAAACCGAGGGAGACAACACTTTGATTTGAGCTGATTTGATTTGACTTGATTTGATCTAGTTTGATCTGGACCGAGACAACAAATTTTGAAGCAATTGAATTTTATTGAATGCATAATTTGTTACATGTGATTCACATAAAGTATTTCTTCAAATGCTCGTCATTCCATGCCCTCGGTAGTTCTCTGCCTGTTGTATCGATCAGATGATATGCCCCTTTTTCGTGACATCGTATCACTTTGTAAGGGCCTTCTCATTGAGCTCCGAGTTTTTCTTCAGTTGGATCTTTGGTAATCGGGCTTACCCTCCTCAAGACCCGATCACCGAGTTGGAACTTCCATGGGTTCACCGTCTTGTTAAAGTAACGGGCGGCTCGGTCCTGGTATGCTGCCCATGTGACCTGTGCTTCATCTCTTCTTTCTTGTAATAAGTCCAGATTGAGCTTGATTCCTTCATCATTGAGTCCCAAATTGTAGTATGATACCCGGAAGCTTGGTGATTCGACTTCAGCAGGGATGACCGCCTCGGAACCGTATGTTAAAGAGAATGGAGTAGCACCAGTGGGAGTACGTGTCATGGTACGGTAGGTCCAAAGTACCTCGGGGACATACTCGGCCCAAGCTCCCTTCTTCCTGCCGAGCTTCTTCTTCAGTGTTTTGAGGAGTGTTTTGTTCATGGCTTCCACTTGCCCATTTTCCGGTGGGTGAATCGGAGTGGAATAATAATTTTGAATCCGAAGTTCGACGCACCATTTCGAAATGGTTTGCAGTCAAATTGCTTTCCGTTGTCAGTTACAAAGGCATGTGGGATGCCGAATCGGCATATGACCGAGCTCCAAAGAAATTTTTTCACGTTTTCAGTGGTGATAGTAGCGTATGCCTCAGCTTCGGCCCACTTGGTGAAATAGTCTACTGCGACAAGAAGGAATTTTTGCTTTCCTTTTCCCGGTGGCATGGGTCCGACTATGTCAACATCCCATTTCGCGAATGGCCAGGGCGAAGTGATCAAACTGAGTTTTTCATGGGGGTTCCTTATCACCCGAGCAAACCTTTGACACTTGTCGCACTATTGAACCAGCCTAACCCAGTCTTTGTTCACTATTGGCCAGTAATACCCGGCTCTCATTGCCTTGTGTGCCAGCATCTGAGAGCCTGAATGGTTCCCGCAGACCCCTTCGTGTATTTCTTTGAGCACATATTTTGCCTCCAAGTGTGTGAGACACTTGATAAATGTTTTGGTATAACCTCTCCGGTAGAGTACTCCTCCAATAAGCACGTACCAAGCTGAGTGCATTTTTACCTTATGAGACAATAGCTTGTCCTTGGGTAAGGATCCGTTCCGGAGGTACTGAACAACATCAGTGGCCCACTCGAGGTCGGTTGTTCTTTCTTCAACTTCCATTATATCTAACTTCGGGGTTTTTGAAGGTTCGGTTTGCACCACCACTTCGTAGGCCGATGTTTTGATTACGGCGCCGGTCCCAGAGCCCATTTTGGAGAGGGCATCAACCTGAACATTTTCTTCTCGAGGAATTTTTGTCACAGCGGTCCTGTCAAAGTTAGATTGATATGCGCTCCTTATTTCTACGTTTTTTGCTCCCATCTCCCGGGCTATAGCGATTCTGGCCAACACGGCCTCGTATTCCGCTTCATTGTTGGTGGTAACGAAGTCCAATTTGATTGCATATTGGAATTTTTCTCCATCCGGGCTTGCAAGAGTGACACCGACTCCGCTTTTTCGGTTAGCTGATGAACCGTCTACATGAGCTACCTAGGTCTCTTTCTTGGGCAGTTCTTCACTCTCGGGTGTATTACTGAATTCCAACAGAAAGTCAGCTAGGACCTGACCCTTGATGGCAATTCGAGGATGAAATTCTATGTCGAATTGTCCCAGCTCTACCGACCAGTTCACCAACGTGCCAGAGAGGTCTAGTTTTTGCAATATCTTCTTCATTGTATACTCAGTCAACACTAGTATGGCATGTGTTTGAAAGTATGGCCTTAATCTCCGTGTCGAGACAATTAAGGCGAAGGCAAATTTTTCAATCCGGGGCTACCTCTCCTCGGGTCCATGGAGTCTTCTCGAACCAAAGTTGAGCTGACTGCCGAGGAAGATACTGCTAGGTAGAGATAGAGTATTTCCCCTTCGTCCGGTCGGCTCAAGAGTGGTGGATTGGTCAGGTATTCTTTTAACTTCCTGAAGGCTTCCTCGCACTCGCTATTCCATTCGAATGCTTTTTTCAAAATTTTGAAAAATGGGAGACATTTATCTGTGGATCGGGAGATGAACCGGTTTGAGGGCGCTATTCTCTCGGTCAGCTGCTGCAGTTGCTTGGTGGTTTGAGGAGATTGCATTCCTAGGACTGCACTAACCTTCTTGGGATTTGCCTCGATTCCTATCTGTGAGACCATAAATCCCAAGAACTTCCCGGAGGAGATGCCGAAAGCGCACTTGGCCGGATTGAGCTTCATCTTGTGACTCCTTAGCGTCTCGAAGGTCTCCCTCAGATCTACTATGTGGTCGGCGGCTTGGATGCTCTTGACGAGCATGTCGTCAACATAAACTTTTACGTTCCGTCCGATCTGATCTCGGAACATTTTGTTGACGAGCCTCTAGTACGTAGCCCCAGCATTTTTTAGATCGAATGGTATCATCTTGTAGCAATATAGACCTCGGTCGGTAATAAAGGATGTTTTCTCTTGATCGGCTTCATCCATGTGAATCTGGTTGTATCCTGAGAAGGCGTCCATGAATGTTAAGAGTTCATGCCCGGATGTAGAGTCTCCTAGGAGATCGATCCGGGGAAATGGGAAACTGTCCTTGGGACAAGCTCTGTTGAGATCGGTGAAATCGACTCACATTCTCCACGTCCCAGTGGTTTTTCTGGCTAAAACCACGTTGGCCAGCCACTCTGTGTAATCTACTTCTCGGATAAACCCGGCCTGTAGGATCTTCTGAACTTCTTCGGCTATGGCCTGATTCCGCTCAGGAGCAAAACTTCTTCTTCGCTATTTGACCGGTCGATGACTCGGGTCGACCATTAGTTTGTGGACAATCATGAAAGGAGGTATTCCTGGCATATCCTTATGGCTCCATGTAAAAATGTTTTCGTTTCGTCTAAGGAATGCTACCAAGGCCTCTTTTATTTCTGGGGAAAGCTACAAGCCCACTCAGATCTTCTTCTTCGAGCCACCAAGCTCGAAATTTTCCAATTCCTCGATCGGTTCCCCCAACTATGATTGCTGTTTTCCTTCGTCTTTGGTCTTCTCTCCAAGTCTCGTAGCTTGAGGGAGCTTTTTCAAGCTAGTATTATAGCATTCTCAGGCCATCCGTTGATTTCCCTTTTCAACGCCGACCCCTTCCTCGGTGGGGAATTTCATGCTCAGGTGGGGGGTTGAGATTACAGCTTGGAGATCATTGAGTGTCGTTCTTCTGAGGATGGCATTATAAGCCAAAGGTCGATCTATTATTAGGAACCGGACCATTATAGTCCTTTGCCTTGGGTATGCTCCAGCCATGACCGGGAGCTCGATTGACCCGAGCGGGAGCACCTGTTCTCCTGTGAATCCCACTAGCAAATGCCTAGCTGGGATCACTTTTCTTCAATCGATCTTCATGAGCTCAAAGGCTGACCTATAGAGGATGTCAGCCAAGCTTCCCGTGTCGATTAGAATGCGGTGAATCTTGTGGTTGGCAATAGCTAAGCTTAATACCAAAGCGTCAGTATGCGGGAGAGATACCCCTGCATAATCATCGTCCGAGAACCCGATCACCTGGGAATCTCGTTTTCGGGACTTTGGAGGTTTCTGCACTGAGTATACCTCGAAATCCCTTATCTGCCTTGCATATGCCTTCCGAGCCGAGCTGGACTTTCCTCCGACGACGAAACCCCCCGAAATCGTCTGTATTTCTGGAAGGTTTTCCTGTGGTGCTGGTAGGGCCCGACTCTTGCTTCTCTCTCGTGCGACTCGAGGATCTGGCCTGCGTTCTAGTTCCCTGCCCCTTTCCTGATCTCTTCCTCGATCATTTCGAGGATTATTTTGATTATGGTGGAACCGATTGTAATTTTCCCAGGGTCGGTTACTGTGCCCTGGGTCCGGTAGAATTCTTTGATTCGCGAGGAATCGGACAAGCTTTCCATTCTCTATGGAACGTTCTATCAGGATTCTCAAGGAAATACAAGCTTCGGTACGATGCCCGGTGGTATCGTGGAAAGCACAATACTGGTCTGCATATGGTGAATTCGGGTTTACGAGTACTAGCCTGGGCTTTCGGTATATAGGGTCTCGCTTTATCTCCAGGAGAACATCCATGATCCATTTGTGACCTCTGAGCGACTCTCGGTCTCGCTTTGGCCTGGCCTCCTCTTCTTCCGGAATACGCTTACGTTCTTCTTTTCAAGGATCCTTTTTCTTCTTTTTCTTCTCAGAGGTGGATGGGTGAGTCTGCTCGGATCCTAGTAGGGCTCTGAGCATTTCCTCCTGGTTGATGTACTTCTCGGCTTTATTCATGAAGCCGTCTAGATTCTGTGGAGGCTTTCGGGCTATATCAGCCATAAGAGCCCCATCTTTTCGAATTCCCTGGAAGAAGGCTCTGTATATGAAGTCATCGGTTGCTGTCTCAGCCTCGAGCCTCGCCTGGTTGAATCTCATGAAGAAGTCTCTGAGAGACTCCTCGGGTCCTTGGTGTAATGACATCAAGGATCCGAACGGCTTCCTTCTGACCCTCCCGGCCATGAACTGCATTAGGAATACCCTTCCGAGGTTGTCGAAGTGACGAATGGAGTTTAGCGGAAGATTCCTGAACCAATCGCTGGCATTGCCCGAGAGGGTAAGAAGGAAGGCTCGGCAGGCCACCATCTCGGGTGTTCGGTGGAGGTCCATGTTGTTGTGCAAATATCTACCTAAATAAATAGATAAATATTTGTACGTTTTACTCGCAAGTGCACAAGATCAAAATGATAGTATTATAAGCAAATACGAGATCATTCCCATGAGGATTGGTAAATTATACTTAAAAGATTTCTTAAATAATTAAGATGAGTGAAAAGAAATAAAAGTATTAATAAGATCTAATAAAAGAAAAGAGACAAAAATATTGAAGAAATATAATAGGAGATAAGGTAGGGCTTCAATATCCACCGCTAATCATACTCAAATAAGATTCACAATGCCAATGCTACAATCATAACTTGATATTTAATGCTTACCAGCCACAAGGGAATGGTATCTTCTCCTAAAGCTATTGATTTCCATAAGTAACGAGTTAGGCATGGTATCTACTCTAACTCTTTTCTTCATTGAAGGATTTAGCATGGTATCTACTTAGTTTTTTTTCAAGAAAGCATAAATTTATGGAAATCGATAAACACACTCAGATTGGAACATGGTATCTATTCCGGTTGTCTTTGTGTTGATTAATCAAAGAACCTGTGATGGGGTTCTTTTGTTACTTTATTATGCCTAGGACTCGATCATCCAAATTGACATAAATAACAAATCCATACCATATGCATATGATGATCAAGCATAAACATGAGAGGAATTCAAGAAATTAGGAAATAATCAAGTTAAGCATCAATATATGAATTGTAGCAAAGGCGCCAATTGAAAACCTTAACGAGATATAATTAAGGCTTCAATCGAGCCCTAACTAAAGTATTAGTTACATATAAATTGGATGGAAATCATCCTCATAAGAAAATAATAAAGGAAAAGAAAGAAAATAAAAACTAGAAAAAACCTCCTTCTTGATGTAGCCTTTGATTCTTCTTCAAAGCTTGTGTGTGTTTTTCTTCAAAGGCTAGAGGCCTATTTATATGGATTAGAGAAGCTCTAGATGCTCTAGAAATCCTAGAACAATTACAAATAGGACTTCTAGTCCAAATAGAATAATTACAAGTATTTTTCTATTCTGAAATTTCCATCCAAGTAGGAAAAGGATTCCAAAATCCGTACAGATTTGCGGTCTTTTATTGCGGGACAATTTTGGCATGATAAACGTCTGAATTAGGAAAAACCTATTTCTGACGTATTTGTTTAGTTTTATCTAAGATTTTCAACGCCTTAAATTTTGTTGCAATCAGATATCTTACCCAAAAGTAATCATTAAATTACTGAGACGTGCTCATTCTGAATTCTTTCCAAGAATAACAATTTTTTGCCAACTTCTCTTTCCTTAAATTCAAAATTGATTTGGAGTTTGAATCTATCCAAAAGTGAGATTTCCCTGTAAAATATAAGAAAACACAAAAACAACACAAAACATTAAACTATAACAAAACTAAGAGCTTAACATATGTAAAATAAAGGGCTTGAATGTGTAACATTCAGCACTTATCACATGTGGGAACATAAATTATCTAGATGCTCCACAGGATCTTCAAGGCCTGTATAGAACAGGATCTCCGAGATTTTGAACTTCTCGGGAAGGCGAATATTGGCCACATTCTCGGTGAATGGAGAGGTAGTTTTTTGTAAAAGATTTTCGACTAGGGAAGCTTTTCCCTTGTCGTTTCGTTGGATAGCTGCGGTTAGAACGTTGCACCTCTGTTCTAACCGGGCGATCATGCCTTGCATCACCCTTTCGGCCTCGGTTTGAGGATGGGGAAGATTTCTGGGAATTTCTTCCTCACGGTCATTTTGCTCCCCGGACCCCTCAACTCGGTTGCCTTCGTTTCTTTCTTCCTCCCGACGCTCTCAGATGTGACTATCGCGGGCCTCTCGGTTTTCTGGATCTGTCACTGTCCGATGGAGTTCTAGGACCCAAGCCTGGAGGATGGCATTCATAGTAGCCAAATCCTCAATACTTTTTGCCATCTGTTCCATTCGTTCATTCAGGTGAGTAAGTTGGGGACCATTGGAGTTTCCTTCCTACCGAGCATTTCGGTCATCCTGGGGCACTCTGTTCGCTTCTAATCTAGTGTTCACCATAGTGTATTTTTAGTAGAAAAACGACACAAGTCGTTCCCACAGATAGCGCCATTCTGTTGAGACAGATTCCGGTAGGTGACGTGTCGATTAGTGATTTGCCCGTATGCTACTTATTCAAGTACCTGCAAGGGAAAGCTGCGTCGGGGGGGGGGGGGTGCTGACAATCCCGCTCCGATGCTTAAGTAAGTGTATTGTTTTGAGGATAAATGCACAGAGTAATGTCAAGGAGATAATCAGTGTACCTCAATATCTGAAGGGTCAAGTATTTATAGAGTTTGAGGAGCAGTTTATCGATTCCCTGTATATACGGGAATCGGTAGTTGATGAAGACATGGCTTCGGGCGCACGGATATTTCAGGTCCATGATTGCTTATCCCGAGTGCACGATCCTTTATGGGTGACGTCACTGGTGAAGCTCCAGTCGCACAATGTAGATTTGCTTCGTGCCCAACGTCCCCTAGATCCCGGGTAATCCCGAGATCTACGCGGGCGTAGGTGTCAATTGGTACCCGGGTCGGATAGTCGGGTCAGTTGTCAGTTGAACAGGTTGGGCCCTGATGATCTTGGCGGGCTTGGATAGATTATTTTCTCTTGAACCGCTTTGGCCCTGTCGAATGGACCCAATGGGCCTTGTGTTCGGGTTGGGCCTGGCTACTAAGGAGGCCAATATTTTCCCTAACATTGCCGCTATTTAACAATTATCAGTGGCGACATTTCCGCTGATAACATCTCATTAGCGACGACTAATAAAAGTCGCCATTAATAAAAGGCTATTAGCGTCGACTATTTGCAGCGACCGGAATGTTTCCACTAAAACTCTCTCAGTAGAAGCAACCAATAAAAATTGCTGCTAAAAGTGACTATTAGCGGAGAATTTTGTTAGTCAAATAATATTCGCTGTATATATTTGGCTTTAATTATATTTTGTAATTATAGTTTCCTTATTTGGTTGATTAGGTTGCCTTATTAGGTTGATTATAGTTGCCTTACTAGGCTGATTATAGTTGCCTTATTTGGTTTATTATTTGCAATAATTGTTGATATTCAGCGTTGTAATTACGGTTTTTTTTTTCTATAAATACAAGAACCCTCACAAAGAAAGGATTCAGTCCAATTGACATGGTATGAGACCTAAATTAGGGTTCTATTTTTTACTATTCGGCTGCGTCGTGTGTTTTTTTTTCTTTTTTTGGTGTGGTCGGCTGGGTCATCCAGTCTCTTTGGTTTGGTGTGGTGCGGTCCCTTCGTTGCAAAGGGGTCCTTTCGGTGTGGGTAATTCCACGGTGAAGCGTGGAATTCTATTCGGTGCTGTGAAGTTGTGTTATGCGGTTCAGTGTAGCATGATCTGGTACGTGCGGTTCTGGTGTGGGTGAAACATTGGAGAAGTGTTCTAAGCGTGGGAGTTCGGTTCCTGTGTGTGAAGTCATGGTCCTGTGCATGGAAGACATGGTGCGTGGAAGTTCGGTTCCTGTTCGGTGCTAAAGGGAATTTTAAAATCGTATTTCAAAATTTCGGTTCCTGTGCTTTAGTTTTCGGTTGCTGTGCGGAAGTTGGAATTCTGTTTGGCGTGGAATTCTAGCCCGAAGACATTTGTTTGTTGCTTTTCAGATTTTGTGCAAGTTTCTGCACGTTTGGTGGTGCGGTGCTTTGGTAGATCAGGTTTTATTTTTCCTGATTTAATTTTAATTGATTTCATCATGTCTTCTAGTGATTCTTTTGCTGGAAAAAATTATTCTACTTGGGAATTCTAGTTTCATTTATTTGTTATGGGTAAAGAATTGTGGGGCCAGATTGATGGAAGTGATCCTGAACCTACGGAGCCTAAAGAGTTGGCCAAGTGGAAGGTCAAGGATGCACGTGTCATGTTCTGGATTTTAGGGCCTGTTGATCCTCTTATTGTGCTCAATTTACGGACATATAAGACTGCAAAGACTATCTGGGAGTACTTGCTGAAGGTTTATCACTAGGATAATACAACATGGCATTTTCAGTTGGAATATGAGATTGCTAGTTTCACTTAAGGCAATCTCTCCATTCAGGAGTATTTTTCTGGTTTTCAGAATTTATGTGGCAGTTTTTTTGATATAGTTTATGCAAAGGTACCTACTGCCTCTATCCCTGCTATTCAGGGTGTTCATGAGCAGAGCAAGAGAGATCAAATTCTGATGAAATTGCGTCCTGAATTGAGGCTACTCGGTCAAGTATAATGAACCAGGATCCTTCACCATCTTTGGATGTTTGCTTAGGAGAATTATTTTGTGAGGAGCAGCGTCTTCTCACATAGGTCGCTCTCCAGTAAGATGCCAACCCAAATCCGGTTGCCTATGCAGCCTACGGGAGCAGGAAGGGTAAGGATATGCGCTAAATCCAGTGTTATTACTGCAAGGAGTCTGGTCATTTTGCTGCCAACTCTGCAAAGAAGGTTTGCAACTACTGCAAGAAATGAGGTCACTTTATCAAATACTGTCCCACTCGGCCTCCACATCGCCATGCTACTACTAATCAGGCTACAATGAACACTTCTTCTACTCTAGGGATGTCCTCTACTTCTTCGGCAGCTGGACCCTCAAGTCTTACCGCTGAGATGGTCCAGCAGATGATTATGTCCGCTTTTTTCGCCTTAGAGCTTCAAGGTAATACTTCTCGCATAAATCTTGGCTTATTGATTCTGCTGCATCTAATCATATGACCAAATCTTATGAGGCATTGTGCAATGTTTGTTCATATCATGGTTCATCTCACATACAAGTTGCTAATGGAAATCATTTAGCTATTACTGAAATAGGAGATATCAATCTGTCATTCAAAGATGTTTATGTATCGCCTAGACTGTCTAATAATCTTCTTTCGGTTCGGTAAGTTAGTTGAGGAAACTATGATGTCCATTTTTCTCATGATGGTTGTCTTGTGCAGGATCAAGTGTCGGGGATGATACTTGCCAAGGGGCCTAAAGTTGGCAGACTCTTTCCTTTGCAATTTTCTATTCCTTGTAGTTTATCTTTGGCTTGTCTAATAGTTAAGAATCCAAATGAAGTATGGCACAAATGATTGGGCCATCCAAACTCTGTTATTTTGACTCGTATGTTAAATTCTAGTTTGTTGGGGAATAAAGAGCACGTTTCTAAATACTTTCCATTTGATTGTTCTGTTTGCAAACTTGGTAAGAGTAACACTTTTTCATTTCCTTCTAATGGTAGTCGTACTGCTAAATGCTTTGATATTGTGCATAATGATGTGTGGGGCATTTCTCCTATTGTTTTTCATGCCCGATATAAATATTTTGTGACATTTATCGATGATTTTAGTCGATATACTTGGGTCTATTTTCTTTAGGCAAAATCTGAGGTTCTATCTGTTTTTTAGAACTTTGTTGCATATATTGAGAATCATTTTTCTACATGTATTAGGATATTGAGGTCTGATTCTGGTAGAGAATACATGTCCCACAAGTTTCATGCTTTCTTACATCACAAAGGAATTGTGTCTCAGTGTTCTTGTCCTTATACTCAACAAAATGGGGTGGCGGAACGAAAGAATCGACACCTCTTAAGCATTATCTACTGCAGTTTACTTAATAAATAGACTGCCTTCTCAGGTCTGGAATTTTGATTCTCCTTATTATCATTTGTACCATTAACATCCTAGCTATCTTGATCTGCATATTTTTGGATGTGTTTGCTTTGTTCATTTACCTCCTCATGAACGTCACAAACTCTCTAGTCAGTCTATTAAATGTGCCTTTCTGGGTTATAGTATTTCTCACAAAAGTTATGTTTGCTATGATTCTTGTGCTAACAAAGTTCTTATATCTCGTAATGTTGTTTTCTTTGAAAATCAATATTTCTTTCCTACACGTGGTGAGTCTTTGACTGAGATTAGTATCCTTTCTTGTTTTGATGAATTGTCCCCTCTACCTAACCGGTTCAAACCCAAACTTGTGTATGCTCGATGTCGACCAACTTTGCCCTGTCTCCAGTCTAATTCTTCATCTGAAACTGTTCCGATAACTTCTCCTGAGATTGACATGACAACTGAGACAAGTCCAATCAGTTCTCCCATGCCTCCCGAGCCTAGTCCTCAACAATCTATTATGACATCCTCTTAAGCGGTATGGTGATTATGACACTTCTTTTAATACTACTTTGCCATCTATTTCCATTCCTACATGCTTTTCAGAGGCTGTTAAATATAAATGTTGGCGAAAAGCAATGGATGAAGAACTTTAGGCTTTCCAGGACAATCATACATGGGATGTGGTTCCTTGTCCCTCTACTGTTAAAGCCATTGGTTGTAAATGGGATTTCTTAGTTAAGCTCCGCTCTAATGGGACTCTGGACAGGTATAAAGCGCGCTTAATTGCACTTGGAAACAGGCAAGAATATGGGGTGGACTATGAGGAGACATTTGCTCCAATAGCAAAGATGGCTATAGTTCTTACGATTATTTCTATTTTCGCCTCCCAAGGTTGGCCTCTTCACCAAATGGACGTCAAAAATACTTTTCTTCATGGAGTTCTCAATGAAGATATCTACATGACCCCTCCTTCAGGTTTATTTTCTTCTCCATCTTCCGTTGTGTGTAAGTTAAAGCGGTCTCTCTATGGCTTAAAACAAGCTCCTTAGGCGTGGTTTGACAAATTCAGGTCTACTTTGCTTTGCCTATCTTTTGCTCAAAGCCACTATGACTCTTCTTTGTTTTAGTGCAAGACTCCAGCTGGTCTCGTTCTCTGACTTGTATATGTGGATGATATTGTCATTCATGGCACTGAATTCACCTTGATTAGCAATCTCAAGCAAAATCTTCAGGCTTCTTTTCATATGAAAGATCTTGGTCGTCTTACGTATTTTTGGGGTTTGGAAGTGCACACGAATTCTTCAGGTATATCCTTGAATCAATGCAAATATACCCAGGATTTGCTTGGGCTAGCGGGTCTTCAGGATTCGCCTCCAATGGATACTCTTATGGAGGTCAATGTGAAATATCAACGTGAGGAGGGTGATCTTCTTGTTGATCCCACTATGTACCGACAGTTAGTAGGGAGCTTGAACTATTTGACTATTGCTCGGCTTGATATTTCCTTCGCTGTCTAGTAGGTTAGCCAATTTATGCAAACTCCACGCCATCTTCATTTAGCTGTTGTTCGCCGTTTTCTTTGATATCTTCAAAGGTCACCTAGTCGTGGGTTGTTCTTTTTGGCTGGCTCTCCACTTCGCCTTGTTTCTTATAATGATGTAGATTGGGCCGAATGTCCTGATATTCGGCGGTCCATCAAAGGTTGGTGCATGTTTCTTGGTGATTCTTTGATCTCTTGGAAAAGTAAGAAACAAGCTCGCGTTTCTAAATCTTCTACTGAATTTGAATATCGGGCCATGTCTGCTGCTTGTTCTAAGATTATCTGGCTTCGTGGGCTTCTCGCTGAGCTTGGTTTTTCTCAATCTGAGTCTACTCCTCTTCATGTTGATAATACTAGTGCCATTCAAATTGCTGCTAATCTTGTTTACCATAAGCATACTAAGCATATTGAAGTGGACTGTTATTCTATTCGAGAAGCCGTAGACAATCGTGTTATATCTCTTCCTCATGTTTCTACTGATCTTCAGATCGCTGACGTCTTCACCAAGGCTATGACACGACAATGCCATCAGTTCCTTGTGGGCAAATTGATGCTTCTTGATCGACCAGTATCAATTTGAGGGGGGATGTTAGTCAAATAATATTTGTTGTATATATTTAGCTTTAATTATATTATGTAATTATAGTTGCCTTATTAGGTTCATTAGGTTGCCTTATTAGGTTGATTATAGTTGCCTTATTAGGCTAATTATAGTTGCCTTATTTGATTTATGATTTGCTGTAATTGCTGATATTCAGCATTGTAATTACGGTTTTCTTTTTTATAAATACAAGAACCCTCACAAAGAGAGGATTCAGTCCAATTGACAACTTTGAGGTCGCTGCTAATAGTGTTGACGCTAATGAAACAATTTCTTGTAATGTATCATGCATATAGTGTTGTGTGCTCCATGGGATCGCCTGCTCCTCTATGCCACTAGCCGCTTTGGCTTTGTGCAATGCCACATATTTGTGACGCCACACCAAGCATTGTGCAGCCAAAAATACTCTTATAATTTTTTCTTTTTTCTAAATAAAAAAAAAAAAAAAAACGAAAATTATTAGGGGAAGGGGGTGGCCTTTGGCCAACCGTATGCAGTAGACAAAGCGTAGAAAATAGAACCCCATTTTGATACCTTCCGTTTTTCACACATTTCTGAGCTTATAATATTGAAAGAAAATTTTCTGGAATGAATATACTATTCGTACTCTTCTTGCTCTCCACATTTGGAGGTCGCATTATTACACTTTTGGAGACAATATGAAAAAATCACAAACGACGTTATGTTTTACATCTTCTCCGAATGGGCAATATTACTATCTATAAACTACACTGCATGCTTCTGCATTATATTGCCAATCATAGCTTGCCTATCTTCTCATATCTTCAGTTCATATGAAACTGCAACTTTCCCCTGCAAATCCCTGCTTGGAGTACGTACAGTTTACTATCACAAATAACCCTTTGGTTCTTCTACGTACTGATAATTCCCAATAATACCAATCTCATCTTCATAGGAGACACTTGCGCGCAAGAGCCAAACAAACCTGAGATGTATCAGTCTTTACGAAATAAAAGATGCCGGTTATATCCACATCCATCTCAGCATCACCCTCATACTGCAATTTTATTGTAGGAAAATCCCGGTGCTGGAGGAAATCCATAAAATTGTTTCAGTAACTCTGCTTTCGATCACAGCCTCATAAACTGAAGGAGCAAGCCTTTTAATAAAGTTGAGTATCGGTTAAATGATTAAATTTACCTCTTCTTACTAATTTAAGCTTTTAGGACAAGTACTAATTTAACATGGTATCAAAATCAAAAGTCCTGAGTTCAAATCTTGTCTCAGTCATTCACCCTCTATTTCAATTAAATATTCCACGTGTCGTTGGACCTCATATATTAAAAAATGTAGTTTCAGCCCACACATTAGTCAAAGGTCCTGAGTTTAAATCTTGTCTCAGTCATTCACACCATATTTCAATTAAATATTCCACATGTTAGACCTCATATATTAAAAAATGTAGTTTCAGCCTACACGTTAGTCAAATGTCCTGAGTTCAAATATTGTCTCAGTCATTCACCCCATATTTTAATTAAATATTTCACGTGTTAGACCTCATAAAATAAAAATTGTAGTTTTAGCCCACACATTAAGAAGAGTGTTAAAGTAGGTTAAATGATTAAATTTATCTCTTCTTACCTGCTTTAGCTTTTAAAACAAGTGGTAATTTAACAATTAAAATTCCACCGGCAAAATTAAGTGGGCCATTCCTGGTTTCTTAATTTATTTATTTTATTTTATTAAGGGTATTTTCGTTATTAGGATTGATAAGTTTTTTAATAGTTTAAGAAAGTATATAACTTAACCGAAGTATACATAACTTACTCTTATGCATGTTCCGTTTGCTTTGGTGTAAAACATTTTATGAAAATCGTTTTCCTAATTTTTATTGGGTAGAGTAGTGCACAACACAACATTACCAAATACGTGATTTATTTATAGTTTTTATCCAAAAAAAAATAAAAAATAAAAAAATTATAGTTCATGACTCTGGAATTCGATACCGGTAAGTAAAAGATCGCTTAATGAACTTCAAAGGCCCAACGTTAATATTTAAACAATTTGTGTAATCCAAATTCCTATTGCTTCTGCGTAACGTTAAAGCAAACATTAATTATTTATATAATCAGAGACATGAAGACATCTTAAAACGGATTTAATAGTTTTTAAAAGTCCCACCCATATGCTTATAATAAAAAAATAAAAAAATAAAAAAATAAATAAAAAAAAGAGTCTCATGCACCCACATGAATTGAAACAGTTTGGTCAATATCGTGAACACTACAAGCTAGAGTCAACATTGTCGTCTAGACAGTTGAACAATTTTATAAATGTGGGTGTCATGGGTGACAAATGAGCTACCCGTTAAAGTGTTTCCATTTCTTAAAGCGTCTTTTGAGAAAAAGTATTACTTAAAAATTTTTACATGGTATCAGAGCTAATTAATCTAAAAGTAACACTTGTTCAATGACCAAAAGAATACATGATCTAACCACTTTATAAGCTCCTCCTCTCTCAAAGTGTCTTAGAGAGAAAATGGGGCCTTCTCTCCTGCTCCCTCTCTAATGCAACACGTGTTTGGACAATAGTGCTACACATAAGGGAGCGTGTTAAGTCTCCCTTTCCTAAGGCGTCTTTTATGAATAAGGTCAATAGACTTTTACACTACCTTTCTTCTTTCTATTAAAAAAAAATCAACAGACGATGGGAGCCACGTAGAAGGAACTTAGATGGTAAGAACTGCATGCTTTCTCTCAAATTTAATTGAGTTATACCCTGACCTAGCTCTCGATAAAGACACTGGTGGAGACAAATGAGCTACCTCCTTCAAAAAAAACAATTAATATCTGACTTGACCAAAGCCTTGCAATTCATTGGCTTTTGCGTATTGGTTCAAGTTGGCGGAAATCAATTCATTATGTGATCTAAAATATTGATCCTCGTGAGAAACGCCTTTTTTCTTTATACAAACCTTAGTTATTTATTAATTTATTTACCATCTTGCTCATTTGTTTATTATATATTATGCGCACGGGTCATGGCTTATTTTTCATTGAGAAACATGCACACTCTTCCAAAGGGATATCTAATTCAAATTATTTAAGATAAAAATTAACACTATTATCTGTAGTGATATTACGTTTGTGAACATTTTCTCTCTCAACTTTCACGTGTTGTGCGTGATCAGACTGTTCGCTTGCAGGCTATTTTGACAGAGAAATTAGCAGTTGGAGTAAAGGAAAGGCAAGAACAATTCCTTGAAAAATAGGTCTTTGGGTTGAAGTTAATTGATATTCATTTTGGATACAATTTCAACCTAAAATCGGTCCAACTATGTGAATTAATCTCTCATTTTACTATATAATATTGGTTCCTGACACATATGGTACCTAATTAACGACTCACATGAACCTAAGAAAATCAGGCTGCGAGAGGATTAAGATTCTTTCCTCTTGGTTCTTGTAATTTTGCTTGATAATTTTGGCTTTTTTCTCCTCTATGGTTATTTATATATGGATGAGATAAACAAGGTATTTGTGGGATAAAGTTCTAAACAAACGGAAGGCCAGGCGTGGCCCAGATTGTAATAAGTTTGTCCTGATGGCAAGCCTTCATTGTGTGGATAGTTTGGAAAGGCATCCACGGAATGACTGCATGTTTAAAGCTGGGGTTAATTACAAAGTATCACCCCAGCTGCACTTGTACCCCTACACTACAAGTGAATTACGTGTTTGCCCCATAGTCAGATTAGGCGTTAGATCTGACGAAAACCATTACACGTGACTTGGTTGTCAATTCTCAAGACGTTTTTTCCCATGCTATGTTACAAACAGGGGCGGATCCATTAAGGAGCCAGTGGGGGGGGGGGGGGGGGGGGTTGCCCCCCCAAGCCCCAAGATTTTTTCCAAAAATTAAAATTAAAATTTTAACCCTAATTTTTTTACGTTTTTAGTTTTCCCCCCTAAATTTTTTGTTTTCAATTTGACCCCTCCAAATTGTCAAGTCTAGGTCCGTCACTGGTTACAAAACATACCGTTTTTTATCTGCAATCAAAATATTAAAGATTCTTTTATCATTATTTTCTACGCATCATCAAAATTAAGATGAATCTTGTATCACATTTGTTAAAACCATAGGAACAGTTCAACCCCCCCCCCCCTCCCCCGACAACAAACGCACATGCAATATATATTCGGAAAATAAATTGCAACACTTAATAGAAAAACAGTTGTATTTATTGACTTTCTCTCAACTGTTATTTTGGTTATGAGAATGGTTGGTTTGTTATCATTTGTATCTCAAACTAGTGCATGAATTATAGCATCTTTTCACACTCTTCTTATGTGGTTTATATTGTCAAATCTCAATGCTTTTAATGAGTTACTTTTGGTCTCCAAAGAACAGGTACATGGCACATTTGATCTACCTTGGTCTCGTAGTAGTTTGTTAGGCTTAATTGGGTGGGGTCGATTTATGATTATGTTTTTCCCTGTATTTTTTTTTTTTTTTTTTGGGTCTTTGATGTTTTGTCGCCAAATAGCCAAAGAGGGAGATTATTAGGTTTTAGAAGTTGGCCTTATTCGGTGTGCAAAATCTTACATGTATTACTTTTCATTACCTACGGTTTTCGTCTGAAAAACGTCTAGTGTTTGGGTGGTTCTAAGTGGTTACTAGTATGTTCTGTTCAAAGCCCGTCTTGACGAAAATGTGACGGATGGTCTCAGAGAAGTCTCGACATTCTCCCGTCCAAAGCACGTCACTACGACACCATGACGCAAAGCCTTAGAGAAGTCTCAACTTGCTTTTGTTCAAAGCCCATCTTGACATAACACACAGCCACAAAGAAGTCTCTACCGTGTCACGTGCAAAGCCCATTCAAAGCCCATCGTGACGTGACATGTGTGAAAGCAAACCCCGTCATGACGCAATGAGAAATTCTTGTGTGATAAAAATCTAATCTTTCGCTCATTTGGCTCATCTTTTTCCAATAGCTCCCAAGCAAGCTTTGGACGTTTTTGGTGAGGAAGAAAGTGAGATCCTTCATCCTAGGATGCTTCTAGATGTATGTCTTCCTTCACCATTGTTAACCTAAGTGAAGCTTTGTAAAAACTTGAAGCTTTCTACCACTTGAGGCTTTGTTCTTGTGTTGTTCAAATGACACGATACACACCCCTTGTCCACCAAAGAGCCCACCAAATGATCAATGAGGAAATGCACTTTGAAAAATTAAATGAATTCAAATTTTAACAAGTGTGTGTGAACAGTGTGCAACAAAATATTAAATGCGGAATTAAAGGAGACAAATATTTTGTTGACGAAGTGGAAACTCAATTCAGAGAAAAACCACTCCGGGGTAGCCAAACCCAGGATATCCACTATTCAAAAGACAAAGCTAGTTACAAAGCAGTAGCACTCACATAGTCCTGATGCAGTGGTCATACCTTAAACTCTGACGTGTAACCCAACACGAACGCCTCCCAACCAGGTCTCCTACCTGAAAGGGGTCTTCAATGGAATCCTTTACCTTAGGGCCAACCCCTAAGATAGACTTCACAGCTGATCAAATCACATACTGGCAAAAGCTAGAGAGCTAGCAGATCTTCAATGTCTTCATAAAACACCCTCTCTAAGCTATAAGGAATTCACTATTGAATTCTGTGCAAAGTGCATGCCCAAAGCGTCTTATTTATAGGCTTCAGAAGCCCTAATTCTAGTCAGAATCCGAGTCTCTGGCACGCTCGTTTAGCTTTCCAATGACGCCGATTTCGTCCCAATCCGATATTTGAGTAAAACGTTATGATCAAAATACCGGAGGGTGTCCGGACGGTGTTGCCCAAGAGTCCGGACAATTTCACTTCCGCTGCACGCAATTTCCATAGTAAGGTCTGAGCATCCGGGCCATGGAGTCTGATGTCTACACGACTTGCCTTATCAAGGATAGCGTCCGAACGGGAATACCACATAGTCCGGACGGTTGCAACTGTCTTCCCATAATTGTGTCTGAGATAGAAACCCTATTATTTGTCGAACACTGAATGGCGTCCGGATGGTATTGCCATGTCGTCCGAATGGATGCCCTTGAATGCTGGATTCTTCTCGAACTCTGAATAGTGGCCGGACGATTTGCCATTACGTCCGGACGGATGCAATCTTGAACAGTTCGAAGCTTCTAGACACTGATGGGCGTCCGGCCGGAAAGTTCTCGTCGTCTGGATGGATGTTGCTGACTGATGAGCGTCCGGACGTTATACTGAGTCGTCTGGACGGAAGCTTGGGATCCAACTTCTATGAGTTGGAATCTGCACAAAATCTTCCTTGAACACTGAAATAGCCTTCTTGAAGCTTGTGACACTTGCAACTTGTCATAATGAGGCTGTTTCCATATGAGAGAAATACACTTTGAATATCTGAAGACTCTGAAATAAACGGCATCCCAGTGAAATCAGCAATAGTACATGATAGTGATTTTGTCCAATAGAATGCAGCCAACACAAAAACTAAAAAACTCCCCCTTTGGCCATTTAGGAACAAAAATCACTTGACCGGTTAAAAGTACAATCCCGGTCCAAATCAAACATATACTCCCCATTTTTGTCTCAAAGGGAAAAAGGGTATAGAAAGACCACAGTAACAAAATACTCCCCCTTGATGTCTCAACAGGACAAGGGTAAAAGTAGTATACAAAATCCATAGACAAAAACGTTCAAAATCCAAAACAGTAGGAAAATAGAGAAGAGTCCGCAAGTGGCCCAAAAGGGAGGAACAAATCCTCGAAGTACCAAATCCTGCAGATCCACTGAAATCAAGTAACGGAGAGAAATTCGTATAAAAAGCTGGATTTGTACTACTTCGGCTTCTCGCTCAGGAAGCCGGGAACCATGGACTGAAAAACCTTCAATCTCTTGATTTTGCAAAGCCTGAAACTGGTTATCCGCAAATTGACATCCTCTAAGCAACTGGTCTGCAAGATAAATGAGGAGATTCACCACTGAACCTCTAACTGATACAGATCTGAGGGAATGCTACAGAAGGCTCTGCAAGAGCTAGGGGAAAAGCTCATCTTAATCCTGAGACCTTTGGAATTTTGAACATCCGACTTCAACAACAGTCAGTTTTCCAAAGGATCCATCTGTCAAACATTATGCTTGGAGCTGCTGAATGTCATATTCCTAAACCAACACCAACTAGAAATATCTCAAAAAATACCATTAGATCTTGTTAGTTCCAAAAATAATGTGGTATTTAAGACGGCTGTCAAATAGATGCCAAAGAAAAATATAAGCAATCCAGCTATTCATAAGGCATAAATATATCAAGATCAACCCAGCACACAGACAGAAAATGATTTTCATGCACAATATCTCAAAAAAATTCCAATCACCAAATATTCCAATATTCTAAAAGCACAAAAACTTAAAAGAACAAAGGAAGATACAGCAAATACCATGGAATGAAAAGAAATGTGCAGAGAATGCCAAAATCTTGGGAAAAATCCGCGAGAAAAACACACAACATGACAAGATAAATCAATAAAAATGCAAAGATATGTGTATGGCAAAGAAAGAGATGCAAGTCTTAAACCTGTAGAGATCATGTCCGGACATGCCACTAAGCCGTCCGAACGGCTACTGCTAGGACAACGTATGACAAGATTGCGCTTGTCCGAACATAAGAATAGGTCCGTCCGGACGCTTCACACTGAAAATCTGAAACTTGAGGAAAATTTGCAGAAAAATATTTTTTCCTAGAGTTACCTTCAGAACACGCATATATAATCAACTGATAAGGCAGTCAAATAGCATTGCAAAAATATGCAAAGCTATAAATGAAAGTTAAGTATTCAATAAGCACAAATTTCCTTGCAGATAGAAATTTTAAATAGATTACTCAACTCATGCAATGCGTGTGTGTGTGTGTGAAGACTTTTCCCAATAAGGTATGAAGTTCACTGAGATGACTTAAAGCAACCGAATTTTCTAAACAAGAGAGAAAATCAATGAAAGATCAGTCAAAAATCAAACCTTATAAAATACTAGGGCCTAGCCACCCGCATCTGATACACTCCCTCTAAGATGCAGCACCTAATTGTTTTACTTGTACCATGAAGGACAAGGTAAAATTTTACTTGCACCATGAAGGACAAGGCATAAAGCTAATTCAGCACAGAAGCAGTGAATATAAGCATATAACACAGAAAACTAAAGAATTGCTACTTGATTCTTGTTGGTGCTACAACCTAGAGAGAATGCTAGAATTTTTAGGCTCTAGGTTCAACTAGCATGTTGGTCAATTTGACCATCTTATCAAAAATATCTCTCTCATTAGAATTTTCAAAAGCAAGAAGTCAGAGAGGAAAATGATGTACCTTAGGGGAGCCTTGGATAGTGCACATTTTCATCGCATGAGGAAAGTAACTATCTATCATTAAAGATGCAACAGGAAAACTTAGCAGATATCAGACATAAACTCTCAATCATATATAAGCATAGTCAATTAATGCACAATGAGTTGAGATATCAGGCAAAAACATATACAATATTTGAAAAGCTATCAAAAGAAAAAAATAAAAATTATGCATCTTCTCCCCTAACTTTTTTTTTTTTTTTTTGGTTTAAAACCAATAAGTACAAAAACAACAAAGACATGCTTATGGAAAAGGAAATGACATCTAGTCCTAGCATATAAGGTAAAATCAAACATGTCCTCAGGGAGAGAAGTTCAGAAATACCAAGACAGAAAAGCAGCTGTCCGACGTGCTTTTAACTGTCATCCCCAAAACAATATATGCAGAAGTTTCTCATGAGAACATGAGAAAAATATGGGGATAGAATAAACGGTTCCTCATACAAAATGCAAGGCATGAATAAGATATGGTATGCTAACAATGCAATGCAAACATACCTGACATGCACTAGGATTTAGGAACCAAAATCCTAGGCATGGTGAGACTTCACCTTTACTAGGTGAATCTGCTCCCCCTCAAGGGGTAAATGGTCTCATCATTCCTGACCCATACCTGCTTAACCCGTGGAGATGGTTTGCGGGTCATGTCCATGTTAGCCATACTCCTTAGCATACCTTGTATTAGGCTCATCAATCCACTTATAGTGCCTTGATTTGTTCTTCTTTGGTTTGCCACTATGATTGGCAGGAACAAACTTTTGCTGATGCCGTGGAGCTTGAAGAGCCATCGGAAGTATAGTGCCTGATGTAGCTCTTGTTGGCAGCTTCCTCTGAACCTTTGACTTCTGGAGCTGTGGACATTTGGATCAAATGTGACCGGTGATGCTGCAGTGATGACAGGTAGGCAGGCTTCTTTTGGTGGAATGCTTCTTAACATTCTCTACAAAATTATGATTAGCATTCTTACAAATAACATTGCCCTTACCTTTTATATGTCTCCTATGCGGAGGGACATATTTTGATGAGGAAGAATCTTCAACTTCACTTTTCCTCAGAGCATCCTGCTTAATCCAAGGCCTGTGGGATTTCAACAAATAACAATTTGACCTAACATGACCAATTTTCCAACAATTATGACAAGTAGGAACTAACTTACCTCGTGTTCCTGATTCCTTGGACTTTGGCATCACATGATTATTTAAGCAAGAATTTTCTAAACAAGCTGTATCTACTATCACACGCTTAATATCAATAGAATCTAATTCAAGCATGTGAAGTAGAAGTACTCATATCATCAACAATTAAAGCAGGCTTGTTAGAAATATCTGAACGAATACAAAACATGCTTTTCAAATTATCACTTGAGAATTTTTTTCAAGAGATCTTCAGATTCTTTTAATTTATTCTCAAATGTATCAATAATGTCAAATAGCATGGTATACTCAGATCTCAAAGAGTCAATCAAAACATGTGATTCAGATAACTGAACAATCAAAGACTCTTTTTCTTGCTTCACCTTTTTGAGCTCTTTTGGAGAAACAATTTTATCCAATTTAGCAAAAACTTTATAGAGCTCAATATCTTAATTTTCTTCAGACAACTGAGAGAAATCCATGATAAAATGTGTAATCAATAAAAAAAAAAAAATAGAGGTCACAAAAGAAATAAGGTTCACACTTAGGAATTAAATCCTTTAAACGGAGTGTACCCGCTCTGATACCAATTGAAAAATTAAATGACTTTTAATTTTAACAAGTTTGTGTGAATAGTGTGCAACAAAATATTAAATGCGGAATTAAAAGAGAAAAATATTTTGTTGACAAAGTGGAAACTTAATTAAGAGAAAAACTACTACGGGGTAGCCAAACCCAAAAGATTCACTATTCAGAAGACAAAGCTAGTTACAAAGTAGTAGCACTCACATACCCCTGATGTAGTGATCGTACCTTGAATTAGGGCTTCTAAGGATCTTCAATAGAATCCTTTACCTTAGGGCCAACCCCTAAGATAGACTTCACAACTGATCAAATCACACACTGACAAAAGCTATAGAGCTAGCAGATCTTCAATATCTCCCAAAACACCCTCTCTAAGCTATAAGGAATTGACTACCGAATTCTGTGCAAAGTACATGCCTAAAGTCTTTTATTTATAGTCTTTAGAAGCCCTAATTCTAATCAGAATCGGAGTCTCTGGCACGCACATCTGGACGGCAGCTTGGCCGTCCGGACGGTCAACTGTTTCGGTGTCTGAAAAGCAATTCTAAAAACTTCTTGAATTTCGGTGGGCTGTCCGGACGCTACTAACTTTCCATCCGGACGGAGATCCTTTCAGACTTTTTTATTGGCCGTCTGGACTACCAAGTTACATAATTTTTGATTAGCTTTCCGATGACGCCATTTTCTTCCCAATCCGATATTTGAGTAAAAAGTTATGATCAAAATACCAGAGGGTGTCCGGAAGGTGTTACCCTAGCGTCCAAACGATTTCACTTCCGCTGCACACAATTTCCATAGTAAGGTCTGAGCGTCCGGACCTAGAGTCTGACGTCCGGATGGTTGAACTTCTTCTGCACGACTTTCCTTATGAAGGATAGCGTCCCGACGGGAATACCACATCGTCCGGACGGTTGCAACTGTCTTCCCATAACTGTGTCTGAGACAGAAACCCTATTACTTGTCGAACATTGAATGGCGTCCGGACGGTATTGCCACGTCGTCCGGACGGATGCACTTGAATGCTGGATTCTTCTCGAACTCTGAATAGCGGCCGAACGATTTACCATTACGTCCGGACGGATGCAATCTTGAATAGTTCAAAGTTTCTAGACACTGATGGGCGTTTGGACGGAAAGTTCTCTTCGTCCGGACGAATGTTGCTGACTGATGAGCGTCTGAACGTTATACTGAGTCATCCAGATGGAAGCTTGGGATCCGACTTCTCTGAGTTGGAATCGACACAGAATCTTCTTTGAACACTGAAATAGCCTTCTTGAAGCTTGTGACATTTGCAACTTGTCATTATGAGGCTCTTTCTATATCAGAGAATCACACTCTGAATATCTGAAGACTCTGAAATAAACGGCATTCCTGTGAAATCTGCAACAGTACATGATAGTGATTTTGTCCAACAGAATGTAGCCAACACAAAAACTAACACACTTGAAGAAGATTGGCGAGCTCGGAAGTAAGCAAGAAGCTTGATGTACAAAGGGGGTTTGGTAAATTTCTTTGTCTATACTTTGAATCTTCTTCATGATAGTGATTTATTAGGTTTGGCTACTCCAGAGTGATTTTTTCCTTTGACGTGTTCAATGGGTTTTACACTTCGTAACAAAAATGATTGTTGATGCTTCAATGGCCGAGACATCTCTATGGCTCTGCTTTATGATGCCATTTTGACGTGCTTTGAACAAGAGAAGAGCGAGACCTCTCTGAGACCATTCATCACATTCCTGTCAAGACAAGCTTTAAGTGGAACAGACCAATAACCACTGAAAACAACTCAAACACTCGCCATTTTTCAGACCAAAACCTTAGATAATGAAAAGCAATACATGCAAGATTTCTGGCACCGAATAAAACCAGTTTCTAAAACCTAAAACCTAAAAACATTCATCAACGTTAATCCCCTAAAAGCACCTTTGATGACGAATGTGATGTTGTGCTGAAGGAGTTGCTCGAACCCACTCACCCAATCAAAACCCATCGACATAACTTGAACCTAAAAGCACCGCAGAGGAAGACGTTGTTCTACCATTGGCATAAAGGAAACCATTTCCCCCACCGCAGTGTAAGCCCTAAGTACCCCATTTTTTTTTCTATTGCCTTTGTCGAAAAGGGCAATCAATATTCTAATAGCTAGTTCAGTTCACTCAGATTAAAAGTATTTCTAATGAAATATCTTTCATTTTGATGGGATTTGTTTTCTTAAATCATTTCTTAACTTGGTATAACATGTTGTGTCCGAGTTCGTGACAATTTCGTGTGAATTACCCAAACGTGAAAATCCCAACACTTGAATCATTATGTAATGGGAGTTCTTCTGTTCTTAAATATTTGAACTATTTGGATGTGATTTGGGCGAATCATAAACTAATATAATAAATTTTGGGTCAAATAAATGTATTCATAACTGAGTGGGTTGAGATCTCTAAAACAAGAAATAGCAAGCAATAGGAAGGGAGTAGGCTTTGGTTCGTAACAAGCTCTAGGAACCATATGATTGAAGCAAGCTTTAGGAACCCTATGTATGAAGCAAGCTTGGATGTTCCTAAGTGTTAGTCTGACACACCAGTATGGCTCCAAACCGCACATATTGAATCTAATTTTGGTAGAAGGTTCTTCGGATGTGAGAATTCAAACAAGGAAGTTATTGTGGCTTCTTTGTGTGGTTTGACCCAGAAATATGCAAATAGGTAGAAGGGTAATGGCCAACCGACGAGAAAGGCATGAAAGAATTAGTGCTTAGATTGCTAGGCATGAAGCAAATGTGGAGAAGGAAAATGCTGAGTGGAAGGCTTTGTTGGAGGATGAAGCTCCTCAATATTCTGCAATGATTGAAAGTGAAAAAGTCAGATCCACACATATTCAAAAGAGATATAGGAAAGCTTTGAAGTTTGTTTTTTGCTACTTGTATATTGTATGTTGTTGTATTTGTACCTCTCGAACAAAATATTTGTTCCAATGCTAGACTACTAACATATGTAAACTTTGAGCTTTTTTAATGTACAATGTATTAGCGTCCATGTAGAATGACAATATTGTTGCTTTTTTTTTTCTTTTTTTCTTCTTCTGTGAGGGTGAAATAACATGGTTGGGAATCTAATTATATGTAATTATAGAGTTTGGTTTTGTTTTTATGATAGTAGGCATCAATTGAGGATGGCATTTGGGTTCAACAGTGACAGTGAAAAACTTATGCTCTTCATGTTGCTTGGATGATTTGGAACATATTTTACACATTTTTATGTGACTATTGTTTCATTCGAATGCTATTGTGTAACGGCCCAGTGAAATTAACTAACTAATAGTTAACTTCACAGTTCTCATCCCAATCTTATTTTAAAAGAAATAGGCCATAGAGATATCATCTTCTCAGTAGAGAGTCTGCAGTGGAAGACTTTCACTTATAATGTAAAGATAACAAATCCACAATCACAAGATGAACAACCAGCGCAAGACTAAAGCATCATAACATAGATGGTCACATCTCCAACAGTACAGTCAAAAGACCAGTCATCAAAATATAATACAGGATTTCATTACATCAAACTCAAGGTCTACACTTAAGAAGATAAAGTATAAAGATAATCTCGATCATGTCATAGCAGGTGTCACCACCACCGCTCCACATCCCGGCCAACCACACTGGATCTAGCTCCTAAAAAATGATCCTAAGCACACTCTCCAAAAGTACCAAATGTCTCTTGGGAACCATCATCTATAAAAATTTCTATAAAACAACACATGTTTCATAAGTGGAAAATATACAATTGTAAGTCCACAACTTAATGAGTCATAATACACATGATGTACATGTTATCATATGGTGAACTTAGATGTCAAGATATTAATCATATGCAGCAATGTACACTTATAATTCCTCTTTTCACAAAATGGTCATGGATCCAATATAGATATAGTATATGCTTATAATCAGATGATCACATCATAGTTCAACACCATATGGTTTATATAGGATATTAACCCTTCCCAATAGGGTTGGCACTATTTTGAGGGGCCTATTATACAACATTGGTGCCCCGAATACTGTACGCATACAGTCAAATACTAGCAGCCCAACTAAGTCTGACCTCGTGTCGCCCACACTACTAGCAAAGCCGTAACTGTGACCCTCATTCATGTATGGTGCACTGATCACAAAAACAACCATTGGATCCAAGACCCATCATAACATAATTATAAATCTCTTTGACCATAGGGTTTACTAGTATAATAGTAAGCCTACAACCGTTATCCTGCACGTACCGATGTACCATGATATTCGATGCAATTTAATATTCACAATTTTTTACATCCATGCTTTTATAAACTCATCATTCTCATTATCTTTGTTATTCATTACTTTTTTTCACAAAAGTATAGTTTACAGTAATCAAACGTGTGTTTCATGTGAGTTGTAAACATATATGTTTGGTATGAAAAATAATCATGCTATGCGAGAAAAATAATAACAAGTATCTATGTGAATGTTTACTTACTTGTATCGTAAGGCTCCTCCGTAAATTCCTCCTCAAGCTCCCCAACCTCGAAATCTAAGAAAAAATCTATCATTAGTCCTAATCTAAAGCTAATATTGATTCTATGTTCTAATAAGCTCAAAATTGATCTTCTGCCTAACCCTCGAACATTCAAGACACGAGGATCAACCATTCGAGACACGACCTCGATCGTTTAGTAAGGGAGGGTCGAACGTTCAATTATGGGCAGAAACTTAATCAAACCAACCCTTCTAGAAACCAATTTTAAGGTCTAGACAAGACTCGTAGTACAGTTCTAAGTTGTAACAACACATCCATGCAAGAAAAACTATGTCCAATAGCATCAAAATGCTAAACCAACAGTAAGAGACCAATACAAGCTTATACTATAAAAACAAACCAATAGCATAATAAGAACAATAAAAACGATTTAAGCTAGGAGGATTACCTTCTTAGAGAAAAAATCCAAGAAGACCTTTCCCCCACCAAAACACTTTCACCGATCACTCTAAGATAATGCTGGCTCAAAGGGGCGGAAATGACCTATAAATGACGGAGCTAGGGGTATTTATAGGGGAGGAAAATGCAAAGGATAAGGATGAATTGTTTTCTGCAATACTGCCACCAATCGAAAGTTTAGTTCCAAGGTCGAACGTTCATATGCTGATGTGAATTTTAATTGTACTCGCAAGTGCACGAATCGTTTGCAGTTAATGGATTGCAAGTGCGAGGTCGATCCCACAGGGAATTTTGTTCTTGAAAACAATTTTTTTAAACAAATTAAATCTTAACCTAGTTCCGAAAAATATTTGATTTTAGTGAATAAAAGAAAACATAAATAAAATAAAATAAAATAAAACAAAAGAAAAGGTACTAAGGTTTTGGAATCCATACCCACCAAATCATAACAATATACTTCATGTTCATAAATATTAATCCGAAGTTCTCACAATTAAAATTTTAGGTATGTTTTACTATGCTTCAAACAGTTAATCAAAACCATCCCATGTATCCATTCTTTACACAAATCTAAAAAGAAATTCAATTTAAATCAAATCATCAAGTGTATCTGTAAATCACAACAAGATATCCAATTTAAATCAAAACATCAATTGTATCCGTAGAATAAATCACAAGGTATATCCAATTGTTTTATAAATAAAAACCAAGCAATCAATTATGTGAAATTATCTCAAATCATCAAATGTATCCTTGAATCACAAAAGATCCAAGAATCATTCCACACATTGAAAAGAAGTAAAACATTGGAAAAATTAAACCAAATAAAATGGGATAATAAAGACTTACATGGAAATATTGTTGTTTTTCATCGATGAGGCTTCATTCTCAACCATGGATGAGAATTTGGCTATACATGATTATTAAAAATAAAAACCTACCCTAAAGAAAAACTAAACTAAAAAAAATATATATATATATATTTGGTCTCTAACTTCCCTTCCTTTTTCTTGAGGCTTAGCAATCTATTTATAGGGAGAAAACAAACCCTAGAAGCCCAAAAAATCTCAGAAAAATCGTACTTCAATCTCCTAGTCAAATTTGAAACCAATCCTAGTATAAATCGGAATAGGAGATTCGTCCAGATTTGCGTTCTTATATTACGAGACACTTTTGGCATAGCAGACGTCCAAATTAGGAAAATATTATTTCATAATTATTTGTAGTATATTGAGTTAGCATTCCAACGCCACTGGTTTCACCTTAATCAAATTCTTAAGCAGAAAGTTATATCCAAAATACTATGACATGTGCAGAATTTGAAATTTAATCAAATCCGATTTCGACTCCAATTAGAGAAATTCCGATTTAATCCTTTCTGAAAATTGAAATTGACTTCTAAAAGAAAGTGTGTGCAACAAGTGTCAACAAAAATCAAGCACAGCAGAAAATAAAAGACACATAGTTTTTTTTGACGAAGTGGAAACTCAATTAAGAGAAAAACCACTCTAGGGCAACCAAACCCAAGAATTCCACTATTCAGAAGACGAAGCTAGATACAAGATACTAACACTCACATGCACCAATGAAGTGGTCATACCTTGCTCTCTGACGTGTAACCCAACACGAACGCTTCCCAACCAGGTCTCCTACCTGAAGGGGTCTTCAATGGAATTCCTTACCTTAGAGCCGACCTCTAAGATAGACTTCAGTTGTAGCGCAGTACACTTGAAACGGCTTCAGAGGGATCTTGAACTTCTCTGAGCTCTTGTGGAATTCAATACCGAATTCTTGCAGTTCTCAATGCCTAGGGGCCTTTATTTATAGGTTGAGGTGCAGAATGGGCGACTGCAGTAATATGTACGGACTCCGTCCGGACGGTGAACTAGGGCCGTCCGGACGGACAATTGTGCAACAGGATTTTCCGAAAATTCGCTAAAAATCTTTCTTGTTTAAGACCTGTGTCCAGACAGTGAGACACTGACGTCTGGACTGTCGCACTTCCGCTGCAAGTAATTTTCATATAAGGCTTAGCGCGTCCGGACCAAGGGGGATGAATGTCTGGACAACAATTCTTCAACACGCAATTTCCATATCTACTATGCGTGCGTCCGGACCAAGAGAGGCAGACGTCTGGACGGTTGAAGTCGAATCAACAATTTCCTTAACTGATGAGCTCGCGTCCAGACCAAGGCTGACTGACGTCCAGACGGTGACATTTGAATTGCGATTCTTGCCTTAAGGAGACGCACGTCCGGACGGGATACCACATCGTCCGAACGGTTGATCGATCTTCCCTTTATTGGAACTTGGAAAGAATCTGAGACTGTTCGAGTACTGATATGCATCCGGACGGGCTGCTGTGATGTCTGGACGGATGCAAGCTGGAACAGAAGCTTCTCGATACAGTGTAGGGTCTGGACGGAAAAGATACGTCTTCCGGACAGATGATGCTGGTCTGTCTGGCGTCTGGTCGGGATGAACACGTCGTCCGGACGGATGGAACAGTGGACAGATGGGCATCCGGACAGGATGACACGTCGTCCGGACGGCTGACAGGGAAACTGAAATCTTCTATCTTTTTCGCAGTGCAGAGTCTTCTGAAAATGCTCTGACAAGTGGAATCCCTGTTTACAGCATCTTTACACATAAGTGATTTTGTCCAAACACAGAATGAGGCCAAAATTCTAACAAACTCCCCCTTTGTCCATTCTGGGGCAAAAAATCACTTGACCGGCTTGGAAATACATTCCCGGTCCAAATCAAAAATTACTCTCCCTTTTTGTCACAAAGGGATAAAGGGTAAAACAGAGTAATGAGAAAAACCACACAACAGTTACTCCCCCTAACGGTCTCAGAAGGACCAAGGTAAACAGAGTAATAATATCCACAGACATAAACTTTCTAAAATCCAAAACAATAGGAAAATAGGGAAAAGTCTGCAAGTGGCCCAAAAGAGAGGAACAGAAATCCTCCAAGTACCAAATCCTGTTGATCAAGTATCGGAGAGAAATCCGTAAAGGCTGGATTCGTACTACTTCGGCTTCTAGCTCTAGAAGCCGGGAACCATGGACTGAAAAATCTTCAATCTCTTGATTTTGCAAAGCCTGAAATAGGTTATCCGCATTTTGACATCCTCTAAGCATTTGGTCTGCAAGATAATGAGGAGATTCACCACTGAACCTTTGACTGATACAGATTTGAAGGAATGCTACGGAAAGCTTTGCATGAGCTGGGGAAAAAGCTCATCTCAAAACCCAAGACCTTTGGAAATTTTGAACATCCGACTTCAACCACTGTCAGTTTTCCAAAGGATCCATCTGTCATATATTGAGCTGAGAGTTGCTGGACAACGTATTCCTGAAATGATTTAACAGAAATCTATCCAAACATAACGCCACCAGGAAATATTAGTTCTTGTTAGTTCCAAAAAGAAAGTGGTATTATGACAACTTGCAATTTGGATGCGCATGAATTACACAAGCAAATATAGCAATCCAAATAGCACAGATATAACAATATCCACCCAACACATAGATAGAATAGAATTTCCATGCACTCTATCTCAAGAAAATATCCCAACAAATATTCCAATATTCTAAAAGCACAAAAACTTAAAAGAATAATGGAAAACACAATGAAGATCATGGGATGAGAAGAGATGTGCAAAGAATGCCAAAATCTCGGGAGAAATCCACAAGAAAAACACACATGCCATGATAAATCAATAAAAATGAAAAGATGTGTGTATGACAGAAAAAGAGACGCAAGTCTTAAACCTGTAGAGATCCTGTCTGGATGTGTCACTTAACCATCCGGATGACAACTGCTAGATCAGCATATGGCAAGACTGCGCTCGTCCGGATGTAAGAGTAGGTCCATCTGGACGCTTCACACTGAAAATCTGAAACTGGAGAAAAATTTGCAGAAAAAATATTTTTTTCAAAAGTTAGCTTCAGAACACGCGTGTATAATCAACTGATAAAACAGTCAAATAGCATTGCAAAAATATGTAAAGATATAAATGAGAGTTAAGTATTCAATAAGCACAAATTTCCCTGCAAATAGAAATTTTAAGGGTTATACATATTTGCCCCCTGTGCTTTACGACCTTTATTTTTTGCCCCCTCAATTTCACTTTTTATCAATTTTGGTACCTGTGGTATATGAAAAGACGGAAATGGTACCTCCGTCTGATTTCCCATCCAAAACTAACGTCCACCCACGACATTTTCTATCATGTTGTTGTCTGGATGTTGTTGGAAACGATGTGTAAAGAATTGGGTTCTGGGCTTCAAATTTTTAGGTACCCAATGACGTGGGTGGACGTTAGTTTTGGACGGAAAATCAGACAGAGGTACCATTTCCGTCTTTTCATATACCACAGGTACCTAATTTGATAAAAAGTGAAACTGAGGGGGCAAAAAATAAAGGTCGTAAAGCACAGGGGGCAAATATGTATTTAACCCAAATTTTAAATAGATTACTCAACTCATGCAATGGGTGTGTGTGTGTGAAGACTTTTCCCAAAAGGTATGAATTCAACTGAAATGACAAAAAGCAACCAGATTTTCCAAACAAGAGAGAAAATCAATGAAAAATCAGCCAAAAGTCAAACCTTATCTTACTAGGGCCTAGCCACCCTCATCTGATACACTCCCCCTAAGATGCAGCACCTAATTGTTTTACTTGTGCCATGAAGGACAAAGTAAAATTTTTACTTGCATGTAGAGGGCAAGGCATATAGCAAATTCAGCACATAAGCATGAATATACAATTTAAAAGCGCATAATGCATATGATTTACTGCTTGATTCTTATGGTGCTGCAACCTAGAGAGTGCCAGAATTTTTAGGCTCTACGTTCAACTAGCATGTGGTCAATTTGACCATCTTAATCAAAGACCTCTTCTCTTATCTAGAATTTCTAGAAGCAAAAAGTCAGAGAAGGAAAAGACGTACCTTAGGGGAGTCTTAGATAGTGCACATTTTCATCGCATGAGGAAAGTAACTATCTATCATTAAGATGCAACGGGAAAAATTAGCAGATATCATGCATAAACTCTCAAACATATATAAGCATATTTAATCAATGCACAATGAACTGAGATATCAGGCAAAAACACATGCAATATCTAAAAAGCTATCAAAAGAAAGAAATAAAGTTCCGCATCTTCTCCCCAATTTTATTTTATTTTATTTTATTTTATTTTTTGTTGAAAAATGAGACAAAAAAAAAAAAACGACAAAGACATGCTTATGGAAAAGGAAATGACATCTAATCCCAGCATGTAAGGTAAAACCAAACCTGTCCTCATGGAGAGAGGTTTAGAAATACCAAGACAAAAAAGCAACCGCCCGACGTGCTTTAACTGTCATCCCCAAAAAAAATATATGCAGATGTTTCTTAAGAAAACAAGAGAAAATATGGGGATAGAATAAAAAGGTTCCTCAAATAGAATGCAAGGCATGAATAAGATATGACATGATAAACGATGCAATGCAAACATACCTGACATGCACTAGGATTTAGGAACCAAAATCCTAGGCATGGGAAGACTTCACCTTTACTAGGTGAGTCCACTACCCCTCAAGGGGTGAATGGTCTCATCCTTCTTGACCCATACCTGCTTGACTAGTGGCGGTAGCTTGCAGGTCTTGCCCATGTTGTCCATTCTCCTTAGCATACCTTGCATCAGGCTCAGAAACCCTTCATAGTCATGGTAGCTAATGGGCTTCTGCGGCTTTCTCTTGTAGCGCCTTGATTTGTTCTTCTTTGATTTGCCACTATGATAGGCAGGAACAAGCTGTTGCTGATGCCGTGGAGCCTGAAGCGCCGTAGGAGGTAGAGTGCCTGATGTAGCTCTAGTTGACAGCTTCCTCTGAACCTTCAACTTCTGGAGTTCTGGGCATTTGGATCGGATGTGACCTGTGATGCCGCAGTGATGACAGGTAGGCAAGCTTCTTTTGTTTGAATGCTTCTTTGTATTCTCTGCAAAATTATGATTAGCATTCTTACAAATGACATTGTCTTTACCTTTTATATGTCTCCTATGCAGAGGGACATATTTTGATGAGGAAGAATCTTCAGCTTCACTTTTCCTCAAAGCATCCTGCTCAATCCAAGGCCTATGGGATCTCAACAAATAACAATTTGGCCTAATATGACCAATCTTCCCACAATTATGACAAGTAGGGACAAACTTACCATGAGCTTGTGTACCTGTGTCTTTGGATTTTGGCATCACATGATTAGTTAAGCAAGAATTTTCTAAACAAGTTGTATCTACTATCACAGGCTTAATATCAATAGAATCTATTTCAGAATCAGAAGCATGTGAAGTAGAAGTACTCATATCATCAACAATTGAAGCAAGCTTGTTAGAAATATCTGAATGAATACAAAGCATGCTTTTCAAATTATCACTTGAGAATTTTTTCAAGAGATCCTCAGATTCTTTTAATTTATTCTCAAGAGTGTCAATAATGTTAAATAGCATAGTATTCTCAGATCTCAAAGAGTCAATCAAAGCATGTGATTCAGATAACTGAACAATCAAAGACTCTTTTTCTTGCTTCACCTTTTTTAGCTCTTTTGGAGAAACAATTTTATCTATTTTAGCAAAAACTTGAGAGAGCTCAACATCATGATTTTCTTCAGATAACTGAGAGAAATCCATGATAAAAGGTGTAATAAAAAAAAACAGAAGTCACAAGAGATGAGGATCACACTTAGGAAATAAATCCTTTCAACGGAGTGTGCCTACTCTGATACCAATTGAAAATTGAAATTGACTTCTAAAAGAAAGTGTGCGCAACAAGTGTCAACAAAAATCAAGCACAGCGGAAAATAAAAGACACATAGTTTTTGTTGACGAAGTGGAAACTCAATTAAGAGAAAAACCGCTCCGGGGCAGCCAAACCCATGAATTCCACTATTCAGAAGATGAAGCTAAATACAAGATAGTAACACTCACATGTACTGATGCAGTGGTCGTACCTTGCTCTCTGACGTGTAACCCAACACGAACGCTTCCCAACTAGGTCTCCTACCTGAAGGTGTCTTCAATGGAATTCCTTACCTTAAAGCCGACCTCTAAGATAGACTTCAGTTGTACGCAGCACACTTGAAACGGCATCAGAGGGATCTTGAACTTCTCTGAGCTCTTGTGGAATTCAATACCGAATTTTTGCAGTTCTCAATGCCCAGGGGCCTCTATTTATAGGTTGAGGTACAAAATGGGTGACTGCAGTAATATGTACGGACGCCTTCCGGACGGACAACTGTGTGACAGGATTTTTTGAAATTTCGCTAAAAATCTTTCCTGTTTAAGACCTGCGTCTGGACGGTCGCACGTCTGCTGCAAGTAATTTCCATTTTAGGCTTAACACGTCCGGACCAAGGGGGATGAACGTCCGGATGGCAATTCTTCAACACACAATTTCCATATCTGTTATGCGTGCATCTGGACCAAGAGAGGTAGACGTCCGGACGATTGAAGTCAAATCGGCAATTTCCATAACTGATGAGCGCGCGTCCAGACCAAGGCTGACTGACGTCCGGACGGTGACATTTGAATTACGATTCTTGCCTTAAGGAGACGCGCTTCCTGACGGGATACCACATCGTCCGGACGGTTGATCGATCTTCCCTTTATTGGAACTTGGAAAGAATCTGAGACTGTTCGAGTACTGATATGCGTCCGTACGGGCTGCTGCGATGTCCGGACGGATGCAAGATGGAACAGAAGCTTCTCGATACAGTATAAGGTCAGGACGGAAAAGGTACGTCGTCCCGGAAAAGATACGTCGTCCGAACGAATGATGCTGGTCTGTCTGGCGTCCGGTCGGGATGAGCAAGTCATCCAGACGGATGGAACAGTGGACAGATGGGCGTCCGGATGGGATGACACGTCGTCTGGACGGCTGACAGGGAAACTGAAATCTTTTATCTTTTTCGCAGTGTAGAGTCTTCTGAAAATGCTCTGACAAGTGGAATCCCTGTTTACAGCATCTTTACACATAAGTGATTTTGTCCAAACACAGAATGAGGCCAAAATACTAACACTTTCATTGACTTGGTTAAACATAACCACATCATCTTGGTCTTCTCAAAGTGTGTTTTCTTCCAAACTTTGCACTTTTCACCTTAAAGCTGCCATTTTTATTTAGCAACCTACAAAACACTAAAAACACAAATCTAACACAAAACATTAGATTAAGATACAGCTAAAGAATTAATGAATGTAAATTAAGGAGTTTAAATATTCAATATTTGGCACTCATCAAATATTATTTAGGGTTTATGCAAACGTTCGATGTACAATTCTATCATTCAATGTATGATCTAACGTACACACCAAAAGCGTGGGATGTATCTTTTGACACGTGGTACACGACATCCTTTGAAAGTTCGAGACATGAAGAGTGATCTTTCGTGAACAATCGTTCTGCTATTACTAAAAACATTCGGTCAAAATAAAAAGCCAAAAATTCAACGAGTTTTAATATCCAAATAAGAACCATTTAAACTTATTTCATGTTTGGGGTACTACATTCCTCCCTCATAAAAATTGATTCCTCGAAATTTAAAGTCAAATGAAAATGCTAGGAAGGAATAACAATGTTACCTCATATCCAAAGCCTTACTATACCTGCATTTAGTTACTTCTTGAATGATCTCGACTCATCAATTTTATGGTACTTTGGCTACTTCGTCCTCAACGAGATGTGGATAGTCACCTTGTAAGTCATCAAGAGAATCGTAGTCAATGTTTCCCACACTGTATCAATCATCATCTATTTCAACTTCCAAATCTATCAGCTAGCAAAAAGAGTAGTTCCACATACAATCTGGGTCTATAGGTATCCTTGCCATAATCCTATGCTTCATGAACAAGAAAACACCTCTCTTAATTACGTGTTACAATAACCAGGTAGAATTTCTAAGAATCTAAAGAATCAACCATACACAAATGATCTTCAAACAAATGTGGGCAAACGGTTCCTCATGTCTTGCTCTGCTTCCCATGATGCTTCCTTAATTCCATGGTTGCTCCACAACAACTTCACAATGGGAATCATTTTGGCGAGCAACACTTGCTCCTTGCGATCAAAAATTCCCACAAGCATCTCCTCATAAGTAAGCCCTTCTTATATCTTCGAAGGCTCGTATTCTACTACCAAATCTAGGTTGGGGATTTACTTCCTTAGCATTATGACATGGAAGATATCGTGCATCCTTGCCAAATCTGGCGGTAGGTTGATCCGATAGGCTAATTTTCCCACATTCTGACTAATCTCGAATGCCCAACAAATCGAGGCCTCATCTTCCCTTTCTTACTGAACCTCATTACTCTTTTTATCAAGGATATCTTTAAAAATACTTAGTCCCCTACCTCAAATTCGAGCACCCATCTTGGATTATCAGAATAACTCTTATGTCGACTCTAGGTTGCTACCATCCTTTGTCTGAGAAGAACTACTTTTGTCTCGAGTGTCTTGAATCATTTCAAGCCCTAGCAGTTGTCGTTCCCCAACATTGCTCCAATACCGAGGGTGATTGAATGCTAAAGCACCATAAGGTGAACGGTCATACTAAACCTTAATTCCGTCCCCATTTCCTTATTTAATCTTTACCAAAATCTTGAATGAAATTGTGAATCCCTGTCTGAAATGATTGTTGAAGGTACTCTATGAAGTCGTACCACATTTTGTACATACAATCTTGCCAACTTCTCCAGTGGATCTTTCATATTTGCATGGATGAAATGACCACTCTTTGTCAAACAGTCCACAACAACCCAAAAGGAATCATCCCCAGTTGACGTCCTTGGTAGACCCAATATGAACTCTATTACGATTTCATCCCACTTCCACTTAGGCACGAGTAGTGGTTTGAGCATTCCTAGTAGCCTTTGATGTTCTGCCCTAACTTGCTGACAAGTGGGTCATTGCTCGACACACTCGGCAATAACTCGCTTCATGTTGTTCCACCAATATGTTTCTTTTAAATCCTTGCACATCTTGGTGCTCCCAGGATGTACAGTGTATAAGGACGGTGAGCATCACTCATGATCTCACTTCTCAACTCCTCATTCCCTAACGCGCATACCTGATTGAAGTGGGTCAATATCCCATCATCCTTCAAACAAAAATCATGTGCCTTTCCTTTCTCAAGGCTTCTTGATCTACTAACACTCCAGATCATCCCTTTGAGCAATCTTGATTCTCTTCAGCAATTCCAGCCGAATCACTATGCTAGACAAAATTGAAAGTGAGTCCTTGTTCACTTCCAGTTTTACCCTCTCAAGCTCCATTATCAACTGACGTTGAGTAATTCCAGTAGTTGCAAGCCCAATTGTTGACTTTCTGCTTAATGCGTCGGTAACCACATTAGCTTTATTGGGGTGATAATTGAGTTCACAATCATAATTCTTGATCAATTCCAACAACCTTATCTACCACATGTTTAACTCCTTTCAAGTAAAGAAACACTTTAAACTCTTGTGGTCTGTGTAGATCTCACACTTCTCGCCATACAAATAGTGCCTCCAAATCTTAACAGCAAAAAAAAAAAAAAATAGCTACTAACTCCAAATCAAGTGTCGAATAGTTTTGCTCATAGCTTTTCAGCTAGCGTGAGGCATATGTGATTACCTTATCGTTCTGCATAAGTACTCTCCCGAGTCCTTTCTTCGAGGCATCGCTGTAACCTACGAAATTCCCCGATTCGATAGGTAACGTCATAACAGGTACTGAAACTTGTTAATTTTGTTGGCTGCATTCTGTTGACAAAATCACTATCATGTAATGTTGCTATCTTAATCAGGGATGTCGTTATTTCAGAGTCTTCAAAAGTATTTCAGAAAAGCTACTTCAAGTGTTCAAGGAAGATTCTGTGCAGATTTCAACTTAGAGAAGTCGGATCCCATGTTTACGTCCTGATGGCCCAGTCATGCGTCCTAATGCCCATCAGTGTCGAGAAGACAAACAATTCAAGGTTGCATCCGTCCAAACATCATGGCAACACATCCGAACGCTCTTCAGAGTTTGAGAAGATTGCTTTCCTTCATAGACACGGAGTGGGAAGACAGCTTGCACTCGTCTAGTTGTCAGGGCAACACCGTCCAGACGCCGAGATCCTTGATAAGGAAATTGCGTGCATACACTCTGCATTCGTCCGGACGACAAGGAAACACCATTCAAATGTGGTCCTGTTATGGCAATTACGTGAAGACAAAGTGCAATCGTTCGGACTCTAAGGCAATACCGTCCGGAGGCAGCCTTAATATAGAAACGCGTGAAGCACATTATGGAAAGCAGGTTGCATAGAAGACTATCCAAACACTCAATTCTTCCATCCGGATGCCTCCTAGAGAAATAAAAAACAGACTCGATTTAGGTCTTCTTAGCCAATAAATAGAGGCATCTAGGCATGTATTCTTTACAAAATTTGGTATTGAATTCTCTATAGCTTAAAGAGGGTGTTTAGGAAGATATTGTGAAAATCTACTAGCTCTCAAGCTATTGCTGTGCTCATGTTGAAGTCTTTCTTAGGGATGAGTCTTAAGGTAAAGGAATCCATTGAAGACCCCTTCAAGTAGGTGACTTGGTTGGGAGACATTCACGTTGGGTTACATGTTAGAGTGCAAGATATGGGTGTGTGAGTGTTACTGTCTTTGTACTAGCTTTGTCTTCTGAATAGTGAATTTCCTGGGTTTGGCTGGCTCGGAGTGGTTTTTCTCTTAATTGAGTTTCCACTTCGTTAACAAAATATCTGTCTCATTTAAATTCTGCACTTTTGATATTTTGTTACACGTTGCACACACACACGGTTAAATTAGATGTCAATTTATTTTTCAACTTGTATCAGAGCTTGGTACATTCTGTGTAGATTAAAGTCTTGAGTGTGATTCTATTTGTGACGACCCATTCTTTTTTTTTTTTGAAAACATCCAAATGAGTCATCATAGTGGCATGACTACGTGTCATTAAGCTAATTCATAGTACACATTCCTTAACACGTACCTGATATATTGTAATTACATAATATATGCAGCGAAATACAAAATCTAACTGCGGAAGTCCACATCATAAGCATAAACTGTCCATTACACAAAAGAGCCTATTAATGTCTATCTGTTTGAGGTTTAAGCATAAGGTATGCATACAAAAGAATGGCTACATCTACGTGTTACAAGTCACACTAGCCATATACAAAATACACAAAAGGGACTTAAGCACGAGTTAGGCATACAAAAGAATGGCTACATCAACGTGTTACAAGTCACAATAGCCATATACAAAATACACAAAAGGTTTTATCCGAGTCCGACACTCCTACGACTCAAGCGACGTGCCTAGTCGTAGTACTCCACATAGTGTGCAACGAAGTCATCCTCCGCATCATCAATACCTGCATCCAAAGAAGCTCCGTCTATACAGTTATGGTGGTAGTCACATCCGTATAAGTGAAAGTGTGAGTTCACTACCTCAATAAGAAGTGCCGAGACCTCAGTAGTATAAAACTCACTAAGTATACAATTTACACAACATAAATGCATGCAAGGTTCAACAGCGTTATTCACAAATCATTAAGTTCACACAACAACATATCATCAAGTACAAGTCACGTTGTTCATCAATCACTTATATATTATCATGGTTTATATTAACAATATTCCACGCATGCCATAAGCAATACTCTGCATTTTTTACCAACTCCTCAGCTAGGGGCTACAACCCTAGGCTTACACATAGAACCCGAAAATACCAACTCACCTGTGCTAAAGCTACGATTTTAGGCTTACCATAACACCGCCCGTAAAGCCACGTACCCGCAGGGCACACAACCCACAAGTGCTAGAGCCGCATACCCTAGACCTACCTTTTACAACACCGCCCGTAAAGCCACGTACCCACAGGGTAACAAATACACATGCTAGAGCCACATACCCTAAACTTACCTTTTACAATACCTCCCGTAAAGCCAGATACCCGTAAGGCAAACAAATACTCAAGTGCTAGAGCCACATACCCTAGACTTACCTTTTAAAACACTGCCCGCAAAGCCATATACCCACAGGGCAAACAAATACACGAGTGCTAGAGCCACATACCTGATAAGTCTTGAATTGTTCGATTCAAGACCCCTTAATTTACATTTGTTAGACCTAGTTCGTAATGTATATATAACGTTTTGTTGTAGTTTTGTTTTTTGTCTTATTTTCAGGTCTTAGTTGAAATCTAGTTCAAAACACTTGAATTAGACTTGGAAATACATCATGGGTATTTTAGTCATTTCCAGAGTGCGAGATTGTTCCTGTTAGTTGAAGAATTGGCTAAGGTAATTCAATCGATCGACTTTATAATCGATCGATCAAAGTTCATCAGTCGAAGAAAAGTCGATCGAGCGAAACTCGGTCGATCGAGCCAGGACAAGCCCGATTGCGATCTAGCGAAATGCGATCGATCAACTTTATAATCGATTGATCAATTTCTCCGTCTTCCAGAAAATCAGATATTTCCAGATCTTTTGAATTCTTTATGTAATTCAAATCATAAGTTGGATTTTGTGGACAAAAATGGACGCCGACCAGCTCTGTTTGTGCGGCTAGAATTAATTCTTGATGGTCTTTTGTAAATCCAATTCTCTATATATATGAGATTAGGGATTTAGGTTTAGACATGCATCTTTTGGGGATTTCGGATTTGTTCAGGTGTATCAACTTAATTTTCTTGCTTTTAAGTTTCTTTGATGCAACTCTCTGGACCTAAATCCAGAAAGCTTGTTCCCTTTGTATTTTCTTCTTTGTTCTTCAATTTTCTAGCTTAGTTTGCTTTTCTTTTTCTTCTTTTTCTTGTATCCGAATTTTAGAAGTTAAATATAGTTGTTGTTCTTCATTTCCTTTACTGTTTTCATTAATTTTCATGCTTAGATTAGATTCAATTATATCTAGCTAATTTAGTTCTTAGGGTTTGATTCAAATCCTTTCCAAAAACCATGAGGTGTTCTTGATGTTCTTGAGATTTTCTTAATATGTTTGATGATTGTGTAAGGCTAGAGGATTGCAAAACCCATGCTAAAAGGTTTTGTTTTCAATATTTCAATCCATTTATTCATGAAAAAGAGGTATGCTTGTCTATGAGTTTTCTTAGATTCATGAGTAAAATCAACATTTTTGAAAGAGAATGATATCTTGTGCAATGATGCTTTTTGACATAATGTGTGTTTTCTCATTAGAGTCACCTTATAAGGTATACTAGGGAATACCGGTCGTTTCACACCTTTGGTAGTTTAAACCGTTTTTCAATTATAGTGTAACTTTTACGTGATGCATTCCGTGTGAAACTAGATACCTTATCATTGTGGCCTAACTAGGGTTTTCATATATTGTGTATGCTTATTATGATGTGTTGTAGAGTAGTAAGCTAGGGAGCATTAATCACTCCACACCTTTCGTAGTGTAAACGTTTTTCAATTATAGACTAATCTTTACATAGAGTTGATTAATGTAAAACTAGGTGCTTTATAACTACGTCTTAACGAAAGTGTTTTCATGTCGAGGTCGTCGTAATGGTTGACGCCCATTACGCGCTCATATCATGCATGTTAGGAAGATCCATATAGACTTTAAGCATTTTATCGGTTGAGGAGTGGACAAGATCAATACCCTAAGTTTTCTTTCAGTTGATTTCAATTTCCGCTTTTCTTTACTTTACTTGTTGTAGCTTCAATTCTACAACCTTTACTTTTATTTTTACTCTTAATTTCAGTTAGATACGTTCCTTTAAATATCCTATTACACAAAACAACCAATAATCTCTGTGGTTCGATCACCCTTACTGCAGTACAATTGATACATACTATTGCGAGTGGTAAACTTATCAATTTAAAATCCACGTAGTCGATTAGCGCACTACCAATACCCTAGACTTACCTTTTACAACACCGCCCGTAAAGCCACATACCCACAGGGCAAACAAATACACGAGTGTTAGAGCCACATACCCTAGACTTACCTTTTACAACACCGCCCGTAAAGCCACATACCCGCAGGGCAAACAAATACACGAGTGCTAGAGCTACATACTCTAGACTTACCTTGTATACAAGTACTCATAACAATCAATATCACAAGACTCATGTTCAAGTGCCAACAACCACAACTCAATCACATTATTCTCATTCATCAACCTTTCAGCCCATACCACAATACCACCATATATATATATATCCAACATCATGTTATTCATTCCCTAATAATTTCCCACATATCAATTTCAATCCAATATATCACAACTCAATCACAAATGATTTTTTTATCAATAATTCCATAATCATATAAAACCAAGATTCATCAACATCCATTTATCCATAGAATTTACAATTCAATATAACACAACTCAATCAAAAATAATTTTTATCAACAAATTCCATAATCATAGAAAACCAAGATTCATCAACATCCATTTATCCATATAATTTACAATTCAATATAACACAACTCAATCACAAATAATTTTTATCAACAATTCCATAATCATATACAACCAAGTACTAAAAATGTAAATCTACGTTCTTAGGATCCCTTAGTGAATAGAATACTCACCTTAGGCCGTTCACACACCAATTCCAACGACTCTAAGTTCAACTCGCAAAGCGCCACTAAAACACAATATAATGCACTAATTTAGCTTCTTTTTTATTAATTGCACTAAGTAGCACTTTGAATCACTCAAAGATTATGTCATAAATTACCCATAAGATTCTAGGGTTTATAAACACATACCCATAACTTAAAAATGCTAATCTAACCGCAATAATATTAACCCATGGGTATTCACTTAGGGTTAATCACATAAAACACTACTTAAATAATTATACCCAAGAGTTAGAGTTAAAGAAACCTTACCCAAAGTTCACCAAACCAAAATCCAAGGTTTGGGTTGCCTCAAGCAACCTCCTAGTAGCCAAATACCTAAAGAACAATAGGATTAAGCTCACATTTTATGAGATTTTACCCAAAAATCTAAAAATATAAATTTAGTAATTTTCCTAAAAACAATCGGTCAAAACGTAGATCCACACGTGTAGATCACATTTCTGAAGTTAGCTTTGAGATTGGAAGCTTATATCTCCTTAGATTTGAAAAACCCTTAGAAAAGACTTTCCTCCTCTCTTCTCTCTTTTTTTTTTTTTTTTTTTTTTTTTTTTTTTTTTTTTCTCTCTCTTCTATTACTGAGAAAGGCTCTAGGCCCTTCTCTTTTCCTTTTCTTCTTCTTTAAGGTGAGGCGCACTGGCGCCTCACCTTCTTTTTATTTTTTATTTTTTATATATATGTTTTTTACTTTTGAGAAGCGCCGCATGGCCCTTCTCTTTTCTTTTATGGGGTGCAGGTGTGCGCTCCACCTACTTCTTATTTTTTTCTTTTTCTTTTTTTCTTTTATTTATATTATATTTTATTTCATTTATTTATTTTTCTTTTTCTATTTCTTTATTTTCTATTTTATATTTTCTTTGCATTTTAATAACTTTAAATTAACTTCTATCAATTATTTACCTAAATTTTGTATTTTAATTACTACAAAATATCTCAGACGTTACATCCCTCCCTCCTTATAAAAATTTTGTCCTCGAAATTTGAACGTAAAGACACCTAACACATGTAATCTAACATTTTTAATTCAAAGATTAACATGGAGATGATATGAATCCGACGTTCATACCTAAGTTTACTCAAATAGGTGGGGATATTTCTCTTGCATCTGCTGTTTGAGCTCCCATGAGGGTTCCTCAACTCCGTGATTCCGCCATAGAACTTTCACAAGTGGGATGGTTTTGGTTCTCAGTCGTTGCTCTTTGCAATCCAACACTTGCACAGGCATCTTCTCGTATGTCAGGTTCGGCTGAATATCAAGGGGCTCATAGTTTATCACGTGCAACAGATCACGACCACACCTTCGTAGCTAAGAGACATGGAATGTAAAGCCCCGCTTTTGCAAAAAGCGTAGGTGGAAATTTTTGAATTCCACAAGACATTACTAACTTATCAGAGGTAATTATTGGCAACGGAATAAATATAATATAAATTGGAAATAGGTTGACACTTCAGAGCTACTACTAGGAATACCTCAAATATATATAAAATAAGTCAGTCAGCATAATTATATAGACAGCAGTACTAGTCATGCCACTCAGGGCTAAATAATTATACAAGCCAAAGTATATATATATAACTGGGGAATTATAAATATTGTTTTAAGATAGGCTAATGGACTATAACAGGGTAGTCCCAAAACTTAGGCTTTCCAGCCTTACAAAACTGAACCAGGGACCATCTACGTGTCGAGATAGTCCTGATAATCCTCTTCTTCTTCATAGCCTGAACCATTACAAGTACCATACAAGGAGAAGAAAACAACATAAAGACTAAAGTAAGTCCACTGTTTCCAATAATAATATGAGAGCTGATTTATTTAGTAAATGCAACATAATGCAATGGCCAAATAATCACATGTATATACAAAATATAATCCATGATCGCGAGTCATAGACATAAAGTGAACATAAATGTAACCATAAAGCAATGACAGTCTTAAATATAGAGTTTTGGGCATTTCCCTTGTTCCACTACTCTGTTGGCCTTGGCACGGTTAGCGTGTTATTTGAAACCTTGGTTTCCTCACTTAACTTTTAATCATAATCTTTGGGAGCCTTGGCTCCTGGAAACCTTGGTTTCCCTGGTGACCTTGGTACACTAGTTTTGTATTTATTATTCTTTTCAGGTATCTCCTCATTCACTGAGAACCTTGGAACTCATGTGAAGCCTCGCATACCCACCGTGGATCTTGATCCAACAGCTTGTTATTAGACAGGTTATTAGAAATAATAAAATATGCAAAATCACATGCGCAAACAAGTAAATAAAACAGTAAACATAATATTATAGGAAAATCAACCAGCTTCGTCCTCAGTAAGTATAGAGATACTTACTAGTTTCTGCTCCAAAAGTCTTTCTCTTTAACTGCATAATTCCAATCATATAGCAATACTAGATTAGTGAAATGATGCTACAAATATGTTTACTATATTTATCCTTAAAGTACCATTTTAACCGTTGTCCTAATACTTCCATTTTTGGTTCTCTTAATCAAGGTATTGAATGCCATCTTAGGTTATTGAATAATGAGACTAGAACATCCCTTTTTACTAGCCATTAACTCCACTAGTATGTTGATATATATATATATATATATATATATATATATATATACAACTCTTTCTCACACCCTGATGTAGTTAAAATAAGCATTAGCCATATACCATTTACACTTACCTACTAGTTCATACTTTAATATTCTGATTCATGCAGGGAATTCCAACACACACACACACACACACATATACACACCTTCCTTTTCATAAATCAGTACACCCATACTTCAACAGCTCACTTCCACAAAAGTATTAAAGCAAAGCTATTATCTTGCTTGTTTAAAGCTTCATGAGTGTAATTCTTTCAAGAGGAGAAATTACCCATGATTCTTAGGAACACATACTGAATTTTAGAGAGTAGAGAGGGAGATTTACTTACCAAGATTCGCACCCAACAGATTGGATGAAAGAAGGAGGTCCAACTTCAAAGCAAGGTGCTTGAAATGAGTTGGGAGCTGCTGGCTTTTGAGCTAGAATTTGAGAGAGGTTTCTGATGTTGGTTATTGGTGTTTTGTTGAGAAACAAGAGGGGATTTAGGGCTTTATTTCTAGCACTAGGTGCTGGCTTCCACAGAAGAATGAGAGAGATTTTTCCATGGGAGATTCAATACCAAAACAGTGAAGGGGAGGGGAGCTTACGTGAGTGGCATGGGGAGAGTTTAGGCTGATTTTTGGTATCCCATGCAAGCTATATATAATAGCCACGAAGGGCTGAGATCAATCCAGCACAAATCCTTCCAAGGGTCAGATCTTTGGCAGCAAGAGAGAGAAATATCCATGCAAGATCATCTAATATCCAAGATTAGATTTTCTTCCATATCTTGAGTCATGATTAGATTGTACCACCATATCTAGTTCAATTTCAACCAAACTAAGCTAACTTAGGCTAACTAAATAAGTTTCAATCATCTGGAACCGTCCATGAGCAATGGGTTTAAAATCAAAGGTAAAAATCACTTTTCTGCTGTTCACCCGTAAGCTGCGTCGCACTGGATAAAATCGCTCGATCGAAACTAAGTCGATCGATCGACATCGACCTATAATCGCTCGATCGACCAGAAAGTCGCTCGATCGACTTCGCTTTACTGATCCAACTTTCTACATGCATAACTACATAATTCTATTAGACTAAGAGCATTTCTTAAATCTTATATTTATGCACATAATTTGATAACTTAAGTGAGGTGTCTTTCTCGGGTATTACATCCCACCCTTCTTACAAAAATTTCGTCCTCGAAATTTGCAATCATAAAAGACAAAATAAAGTCTAATAACAGTCAAGAAATAATAATTTCTTTCTTGTTACCTAGTCATCTTCATCGTCAGTGAAGATGTCCATGGGTGGTGCCGCAGGAATCTCCTCTACCTGATCAAAAGGAACTTCCTCCTCCTCCAGCTGGTGTTCTTCTTCAAGGGCAACATTCTCCATCGGAATATCCCATCCCATCTCATGATGTATCTGAGCCATCCTATCAAGTATTATCTCGTTAAGAGCCTGATTATTAAAGTAAGTCTGCTGCAGCAACATGAACTCTCCTACAGGGTCGAACACACCCAAAGGAATAGGTCCTAAAGCAAATAATCCTGGGGCCGCTGGCTGCTCCAAAGGAATATCAGCAGGTGCCGGTAGATCCTCTAGAACATCAGGAGGTACTAATGGAAAACCAGGTGGCATAGGATTCCCTTCTGGATCCATGCCTGAAAGTCAAGACAAATATATAACACAAGTGTATGACATTTAAAAACACAGCAAGTATTTCAATCCAATACCGCAAAGAGTTTTCAAACCTCAAAACAAATGTGGATATTTGTTCCTCATTTCAAGTTCAAGTTCCCATGATGCTTCCTCAACTTCGTGGTTTCGCCATAGAACTTTAACTAAGGGAATAGTTTTGGTCCTTAGTCGTTGCTCTTTGCGATCAAGAATCTGAATTGGCAGTTCTTCGTAATTGAGATTGTCTCACACTTGTAAAGGTTCGATGTCTATGATATGGCGCGGATCATGAACATGTCTTCTCAAGGTTGAAACATGAAAGACGTCGTGGATTCCAGACAAAGCTGGCGGTAGTTCGACTTTGTATGCTACGGGGCCGATCACCTCTTTAACTTCAAAGGGTCCTACAAATCTCGGGCTCAACTTTCCCTTCTTGCCAAACCTCATTACTCCTTTCATCGGCGAGACCTTTAGGTAGACAAGGTCACCCACACTGAATTCCAATTGACGGCGGTGCTTGTCTGCATAGCTCTTTTGCCGGCTCTGGGCTGTCAGCATCCTTCTTCGAATAACAGAGATCTTATCCTTCATGTCTTGCATCATTTCCGGCCCGATGAGATATTTTTCACCCACTTCATCCCAATATAATGGGGATCTACATTTTCGCCCATAAAGTGCTTCATATGGTGCCATTCCGATAGTTGCCTGAAAACTATTGTTGTAGGCAAATTCGACTAAAGGCAAATATTTGATCCACTTACCTTTAAAATCCAGCACACACAATCTCAACATATCTTCCAAAATCTGAATAGTTCTCTCCGATTGTCCGTCAGTCTGAGGATGATAAGCAGTGCTAATGTTGAGTTTAGTTCCCAATGCGTCTTGCAAGCATTTCCAAAACCTGGAAGTAAATCGGGAATCTCTGTCGGATACAATAGAGACAGGCACTCCATGTAATCTGACGATGTTTCTAATGTACATTTCAGCTAACTTGGGTACCGGGTCGGTGATATGAAATGGAATGAAATGAGCACTTTTGGTAAGCCTATCGATTACAACCCATATGGAATCTTGGCCACCGGGTGCCTTCGGTAAGCCTACAACAAAATCCATGGCAATCTGATCCCACTTCCATTCCGGAATACTTAAAGGTTGAAGAGGTCCTGCAGGTCTTTGATGTTCAGCTTTCACTTGTTGGCATACATGACATTGGGCCACGTATTCAGCAATATCTCGCTTCATACCCTGCCACCAGAACTTCTTCTTCAAATCTTGATACATCTTGGTACTCCCTGGATGAATTGTATATCGCGTTTTGTGGGCTTCATCTAAGATATCTCTTCTCAGTTCCACGTCATTAGGTATGACAACCCTAGTGTCACCCATTCTCAACAAACCGTCATCCATGAGATAAAATCCAGAAGCGTTGCTATGATTAGCCTTCTTCACCAAACCTTGCACTTCAAGATCATTCTCCTGAGCCACTTTGATTCTTTCAAAAGTCAGAGGATGAATAACCAAAGTTGCTAAGACCGCTTGCTCCTCTGTAACGTTCAGTTGAATCACTTCTAAACGTTGAGCCAGTTGATCTGGGGTGGTGATAGAACATAAGATTCTACCGCACGACTTCCTGCTTAACGCATCTGCTACAACGTTTGCTTTCCTGGGATGGTACATGATATTGCAATCGTAATCTTTGATTAACTCAAGCCATCTTCGCTGCCTCATATTCAATTCCTTTTGCGTGAAAATGTATTTGAGACTCTTGTGGTCAGTGTAGATCTCTACCGTTTCTTGAAGTAGGTAATGTCTCCAAATCTTTAACGCATAAACGATGGCTGCAAGTTCTAAATCATGTACAGGATAATTTCTCTCGTGGTCCTTCAGTTGTCTTGACGCATAGGCGATCACCTTGCCTTACTGCATGAGCACGCAACCTAGGCCTTGAAGAGATGCATCGCTGAAGATAACGAATTTCTCCGACTCCTTGGGAAGGGTTAGGACAGGTGCAGATACTAGCCTTTGCTTCAGCTCTTGAAAGCATTCTTCACATTCATCGCTCCAGATGAAATGAGCATCCTTCTTCGTCAACGCAGTCAAAGGCCTTGAAAGCTTAGAAAAACCTTCAACAAATCTTCGGTAGTATCCCGCAAACCCTAGAAAACTTCGTATCTCATTTATATTTGATGGTCGCTCCCAATTGGTCACCGCTTCAATCTTTCTCGGGTCAACTGCTACTCCTTCTTCCGAAATTACATGACCTAGGAACGAGACTTCCTTCAGCCAAAACTCGCACTTCTTAAGCTTAGCAAAAAGCTTCTTCTCTCTCAAGATGCTCAGCACTGTTCTCAGTGCTCTTCGTGATCTTGGCTAGTGGCAGAATAAACTAAGATGTCATCTATGAACACCACCACAAACCGGTCAAGGTACTTGTGAAACACTCGATTCATTAAGTCCATGAATACAGAAGGTGCATTAGTCACTCCAAATGGCATGACTAGGAACTCGTAATGTCCGTAACGTGTACGTATCGCCGTCTTTGGAATGTCTGCTTCCTTTACCTTAAGCTGATGATACCCCGATCGAAGGTCGATCTTGGAGTATACCGTAGCTTCCTTCAATTGGTCAAAGAGATCGTCAATCCTTGGTAACGGATACTTGTTCTTGATTGTCACTCGGTTGAGTTCGCGATAATCAATGCACATACGCAGGGATCCATCCTTCTTCCTTACAAACAGAACGGGTGCTCCCCATGGTGAGACGCTGGGGCGGATGAAACCCCGGTCTACTAAGTCTTCGAGTTGCTTCTTCAGCTCCTTCAACTCTGAGGGCGCCATACGGTATGGTGCTTTATGAATGGGTTGAGTCCCTGGCATCAGATCGATAGAGAACTCGATTTCTCGATCAGGTGGCAATCCGATCGAGATCTCGGCGAAAACGTCTGGATATTCGCGCACTACAGGTATATCTTCCAGCTTACGTTCTCCTTCCGACTCAGCCTTGACATAGGCCAAAAATGCTTGTGCACCACAGCTAATGCTTCGCCTTGCCTGAATTGCAGAAAGAAGGGGTGGAGTGGCTCGTACTCGAGATCCACAGAATTTGAATTCCTCTTCGCTTGGAGAGCGAAAGACAACTTCTTTCTTCCTACAGTCGATATTGGCATAGTGCTTCGACAACCAGTCCATTCCTAAAATTACGTCAAAACCTAACATCTGAAATACAGCTAGGTTTGCCGGTAGGACTCTATCTCCTAAGACGATAGGGCAATCTTCAATGGATTTCCTACAAGTAACTATATTCCCAGTAGGTGTGGATACAGTTATGCTTTGGTTCAAGGGTCGAGGAGTCATGCTACATAATTTAACGTATGTAGATGATATGAAGGAATGCGTTGCACCTGAATCAAAAAGGGTACTTGCTATTTTACCAAAAAGAGGGATGGTACCTGTCACCACATCTGTATCCTCTTCATCACCTTCGACTCCTTCTTCTCCTCCGGGCATAAGAGAATACACGCATGCCTGAGTTCCGCTTCCTTGAAATCTCGCTCCTCCCGCAGCATTCGTAGGGCAATCCTTCAGAAAATGCCCAGGCTTACCGCATCTAAAACATGTGGATGCTCCTTGCTTACAATCCCCTAGGTGCGTCCTTGCGCATTTGCTGCAGACGGCCTTCTGGTTCGAAAGATTCTTTCCCAGGGTAGGCTTAAAGCCACTTCCAACAGCTTGCCTTTTGATGGGGCGCGTCATCGGTTGTTTCGAACGTTTCTTCAATTCATATGTTGCGGCTGATTCCCGTATTCCTCTTTCAGCTAGGGACGCCACTTCTACCAATCTGGCGTATTCCTTTATTTCCAGACAAATCACCCTTTCTCTGATGCGAGGGTTAAGGCCATTCTCGAATCGTTCTGCTTTCGTTTCCTCGTCAGGGATAAGATTGGCTGCGAACCGAGCTAAACTCCATGAATTGAGCGGAATATTGCTCTACAGTCATGTCACCTTGGACTAAATTCTGGAATTCTATTGCTCGTAGTTGCCTCTGAGATCGAGGGAAAAACCGTCGATTGTACTCCTCCTTGAACATCTCCCAAGTAATTACTGTCCTTTCCCCAAGCAGCACCTTCCTTGCAGTCCACCATCTCTTAGCTTCGCCTGTCAACTGCAGTACAATGTACTGAACCTTCTGCTCATCTGTACAACCGAGGGTGGTGTACAGTACATGTATATCTGTGAGCCAAGCCTCTGCGACATTCTGCCCTTCTGTTCCTTCAGAAGTTCGGAAGTGATAGCTAGCAAAATCGCGTAATGAGCAACCCACGGGTTCGGCTCGTTCATTGGGTCGTGGAATTCGTGATATTACTTCAGCCAGTTGCCTAGTGGTGTCAGCTATAAGTTGCACTAAAGCTGGGTGTACGCCATCATTGAATGGTGGCGGTGGAGGAGGGGGTGGCAGATCCTCCTCACCATTTCCTTCAGGACGGGGAACACGATTAGAGTCATAGAGGGGACGGCGTCTAGGAGGCATGATTCTGTGTTTTAAAGGAACAGTTATTCCACATTTGTCGGACACAGACGTTCTTTAAACGAATGTAAAATGTTTAAAACCAAACAATAAACTAACAACCTAACTATTTAACAATCAGTTACTGATAAGAAATTTCATAAATAAATCATGCTATAAATAATTGTAACACTCAAAATTACTCGAATAAACAATGATTGTAAATCACAAGATTCTAAGTGCGCATGAACATCTATCTATTTTATTCTTATTCTAACTCATGATATTCAAATTAACATCTAGCATATACATATATATATACAAGCAAAAATACTTTTGTGTCCCTATAGCTCTGTGTGCCTAGGTCTTATACTAAGGTCAAACCTAAGGCCCTCAGAGCAAACCGCTCTGATACCAAAATGAAACGCCCCGCTTTTGTAAAAAGCGTAGGTGGAAATTTTTGAATTCCACAAGACATTACTAACTTATCAGAGGTAATTATTGGCAACGGAATAAATATAATATAAATTGGAAATAGGTTGACACTTCAGAGCTACTACTGGGAATACCTCAAATATATATAAAATAAGTCAGTCAGCATAATTATACAGACAGCAGTACTAGTCATGCCACTCAGGGCTAAATAATTATACAAGCCAAAGTATATATATATAACTGGGGAATTATAAATATTGTTTTAAGATAGGCTAATTGACTATAACAGGGTAGTCCCAAAACTTAGGCTTTCCAGCCTTACAAAACTGAACCAGGGACCATCTACGTGTCGGGATAGTCCTGATAATCCTCTTCTTCTTCATAGCCTGAACCATTACAAGTACCATACAAGGAGAAGAAAACAACATAAAGACTAAAGTAAGTCCACTGTTTCCAATAATAATATGAGAGCTGATTTATTTAGTAAATGCAACATAATGCAATGGCCAAATAATCACATGTATATACAAAATATAATCCATGATCGCGAGTCATAGACATAAAGTGAACATAAATGTAACCATAAAGCAATGACAGTCTTAAATATAGAGTTTTGGGCATTTCCCTTGTTCCACTACTCTGTTGGCCTTGGCACGGTTAGCGTGTTATTTGAAACCTTGGTTTCCTCACTTAACTTTTAATTATAATCTTTGGGAGCCTTGGCTCCTGGAAACCTTGGTTTCCCTGGTGACCTTGGTACACTAGTTTTGTATTTATTATTCTTTTCAGGTATCTCCTCATTCACTGAGAACCTTGGAACTCATGTGAAGCCTCGCATACCCACCGTGGATCTTGATCCAACAGCTTGTTATTAGACAGGTTATTAGAAATAATAAAATATGCAAAATCACAGGCGCAAACAAGTAAATAAAACAGTAAACATAATATTATAGGAAAATCAACCAGCTTCGTCCTCAGTAAGTATAGAGATACTTACTAGTTTCTGCTCCAAAAGTCTTTCTCTTTAACTGCATAATTCCAATCATATAGCAATACTAGGTTAGTGAAATGATGCTACAAATATGTTTACTATATTTATCCTTAAAGTACCATTTTAACCGTTGTCCTAATACTTCCGCTTTTGGTTCTCTTAATCAAGGTATTGAATGCCATCTTAGGTTATTGAATAATGAGACTAGAACATCCCTTTTTACTAGCCATTAACTCCACTAGTATGTTGATATATATATATATCTACACAACTCTTTCTCACACCCTGATGTAGTTAAAATAAGCATTAGCCATATACCATTTACACTTACCTACTAGTTCATACTTTAATATTCTGATTCATGCAGGGAATTCCAACACACACACACACACACACACACACACACACACATATACACACCTTCCTTTTCATAAATCAGTACACCCATACTTCAACAGCTCACTTCCACAAAAGTATTAAAGCAAAGCTATTATCTTGCTTGTTTAAAGCTTCATGAGTGTAATTCTTTCAAGAGGAGAAATTACCCATGATTCTTAGGAACACATACTGAATTTTAGAGAGTAGAGAGGGAGATTTACTTACCAAGATTCGCACCCAACAGATTGGATGAAAGAAGGAGGTCCAACTTCAAAGCAAGGTGCTTGAAATGAGTTGGGAGCTGCTGGCTTTTGAGCTAGAATTTGAGAGAGGTTTCTGATGTTGGTTATTGGTGTTTTGTTGAGAAACAAGAGGGGATTCAGGGCTTTATTTCTAGCACTAGGTGCTGGCTTCCACAGAAGAATGAGAGAGATTTTTCCATGGGAGATTCAATACCAAAACAGTGAAGGGGAGGGGAGCTTACGTGAGTGGCATGGGGAGAGTTTAGGCTGATTTTTGGTATCCCATGCAAGCTATATATAATAGCCACGAAGGGCTGAGATCAATCCAGCACAAATCCTTCCAAGGGTCAGATCTTTGGCAGCAAGAGAGAGAAATATCCATGCAAGATCATCTAATATCCAAGATTAGATTTTCTTCCATATCTTGAGTCATGATTAGATTGTACCACCATATCTAGTTCAATTTCAACCAAACTAAGCTAACTTAGGCTAACTAAATAAGTTTCAATCATCTGGAACCGTCCATGAGCAATGGGTTTAAAATCAAAGGTAAAAATCACTTTTCTGCTGTTCACCCGTAAGCTGCGTCGCACTGGATAAAATCGCTCAATCGAAACTAAGTCGATCGATCGACATCGACCTATAATCGCTCGATCGACCAGAAAGTCGCTCGATCGACTTCGCTTTACTGATCCAACTTTCTACATGCATAACTACATAATTCTATTAGACTAAGAGCATTTCTTAAATCTTATATTTATGCACATAATTTGATAACTTAAGTGAGGTGTCTTTCTCGGGTATTACATGGAATACGTAATGGACGCCCGACAAATTTGGAGGTATTTTGATCTTGTAAGCAAGTGGGCTCACATGTTTCAGCACTTGGAACGGTCCAACATATCTTGGACTAAGCTTTCCCTTGTTGCCAAATCGCCATACATTCCTCATTGGTGACACCTTGAGGTATACTAAGTTGCCAACCATGAACTCCAACTTGCGGCAATGCCTGCTCGCATAAATTTTCTGTCGGCTCTGGGCTGTGAGCATCCTCTTCCGAATGAGTGTAATCTTCTCCTTCATGTCTTGCACCATTTCAGGGCCTAGCAACTGTCTCTCACCTACATCATCCCAATACAACGGCAACCGATATTTTTGCCCATTCAAAGCTTCAAACGGCGCCATACCAATAGTAGCTTGAAAGCTGTTGTTGTAGGCAAATTCAACCAAGGGTAGATAGCGTATCCAATTTCCCTTGAAGTCCAACAAACATGACCTGAGCATAGCCTCGAGAGTTTGAATAGTTCTCTTGGATTAGCCATCAGTTTGTGGGTGGTAGGCGGTACTGAAGTTCAATTTAGTCCCCATCGCACTCTGCACTCTATCCCAAAACCTCAAAGTGAACCATGGGTCACGATCTGACACAATGGAGACAGGCACTCCATGTAGCTTCACTATTTCACGGACCTACAACTCAGCCAGCTTATCCAATCTGTCTGTAACTTTGATGGGGGAGGAAATGAGCACTCTTCGTCAATCTGTCAATAATCACCCATATAGCATCTTGCCCACTTGGTGCTTTTGGAAGACCAACAACGAAATCCATGGCGATTTGATCCCACTTTCACATAGGTACATCAAGTAGCTGAAGTTCCCCAGCTGGTCTTTGATGTTTAGCTTTCACAAGCTGGCAATATCCCTTGATGAGTGCTAAAAAGTGTTTATTTGGACCCCTTAATTTACATTAGTTAAACCTTTAGCTTTGTTATTTTCTGATATTTTTGGTTAGTTTTTGTGTATTAGTGTTTTGTAGGTCATTGAGAAAAAATAGTGGTTTTTAAGTAAAATTGCAAAGAAGTGGAAAAATCGTCTCAGTTTGGCCCACTTTCAAATTTGGAGAGAAAACGCATATATATATATATATATATATATAAGACAAAAGGTGAAGGTTTTTTTTAGAGATATTAAAATCTAGGTGGAGAGCTTCTTTAGAGATATTGGCAGCAAGTCAATAAATGCATGGGCAGCACCAAATATCTTTGACCAAACAGACAATTCTCTCCATCACATGAATGTGCAAGACCTGCAATGAGAGGCATATATATATATATATATATATATAAGACAAAAGGTGAAGGTTTTTTTTTAGAGATATTAAAATCTAGGTGGAGAGCTTCTTTAGAGATATTGGCAGCAAGTCAATAAATGCATGGGCAGCACCAAATATCTTTGACCAAACAGACAATTCTCTCCATCACGTGAATGTGCAAGACCTGCAATGAGAGGCATGCGCCGTGGAGCACTTGATGCAATAATAAGACAAGTTGCGTGGCACCTTTTGAAGAGCAGATTTTTGAGTTTCTTTTTTGACTCTTTCCATAATTCACGGCACCAGAACAACATGAGACACTGCGCAAGGGGGACCAAAAGAAACATGAGAACTGGCTGGCTCTTCCCAAAAATGGCGGACAGCAAGCATGAATGAAAAAGAAGACCGGCTTCTAGCTCTTTTACGTGAAGACATGTCATGCGGCCAGGATTGAATACATCTCTCTCCAGTTTTAAGAAGGACCGGACATTCACGTGATCCTTTCCACACCAAGGCACGATTTTCTCGAGGAAAGGGCATCACAAGACTTGATGATAGTCTGCCCTGAAGACCTGCAGTTTCAGTAGGATTTTCGGAAATTAGAAAAAGACTCAACAGCATGAATTTCGGAAATCACAAGTGGTGCCATTTTTTTAGGTTTGTTCAAAACCCAACAGGAGTGAAATAAAATGGGAGACTTGTGATATATTTGGGGAGCCCTTTTCTTTTGTAAAAACCGGAAGGAGGCACTACAGAGATGTGAGGGTGGGGAACTGGGTGCAACCCCTGTCCTGCTGTTCACGCACCAAGTGACGATTTTTCTTCTTGCATTTTCTTCTTTGTAAGTCTTTTAATTTTTATGCTTTTAATTCAAGGTTTTAGGTTTTATTTTTTTTATCGTGTAGCTAAACTTTCAACTAGGGTTGAGGATGAAACCTCACCATTGAAGAGAAACTATGTTTTTATGTTTATTTATGCTATTTGAGTTTATGGGTTTTGATTTCTTATTGTTCTACTTCAGTTATTGAGATTATTCTTGGAAATCTCTTGTGACTTCTGGATACATGTGATGATTTGAGATAGTTTCATTAAATTGATGGCTTGGGTTTTTATTTATCAAAATGTTGGATATTCGGTGTGTTTCATTCTACGGATACATTTGATGATTTAGTAAAAACTAGATATCTTTTGTGATTTGTGCAAGAATGGATTCATTGAATGATTTAAATGATTTAAATGATTTTTGAAGCAAAGTAGAACAAACATAAGATTTGTATGTTGAGAACTTCAAATGGTGTAGATGAGCATGAGAATATGTAGCTATGATTTAGTGGGTGTGGATTCCAAAACCTTAGAACCCTTTATTTTTATTATATTTGTTTATGTTTTCTTTTGTTAAAAATCACTAAATTTGGAACTAGGTTAAAATAGGATTAGTTTGAATAGAGATTAATTTTCGCAACACAATTCCCTGTGGGATTGACCTCGCACTTGCATAACACTATATTGCAAACGATTCGTGCACTTGCGAGTTAAATAAATTTGCATAACAAGTTTTTGGCGCCGTTGCCGGGGATCGAACCCGGGTCACCCGCGTGACAGGCGGGAATACTTACCACTATACACCACCAAAACTTATTCTTCAGGTCTTGATACATCTTGTTATTGCCTGGGTGAACAGTGTACCATGTCTGATGAGCCTCATCAAGAATGTCTCAACTTAACTCCGCATCATTAGGAATGACTGTTCTTCCATTACCAGTCTTCAATATCCCATCCTCAGCCAAGTAGTACCCAGATGCTTCACTATGTCTGGCCCCATCAATAGTGCCCTGCAATTCAAGATCATTCTCTTGCACCTTTCTAATTCTGTCATTACATAAGAGCTGAATCACGAGTGCCACCATAACCGGAGGTCCACGGTCATTACCTCACTAATTCATATAATGGCAAACTACTGCGACATCTGTTCTATAAGCTCCTCAGGCTCGACCTCACCACCACAAGACTTCCTACTTAGAGCATCAACCACCACATTAGCTTTAGCCGGATGGCAGAACATCTTGCTATCATAGTCCTTCAATACCTCCAGCCATTTGCGCTGCCTCATGTTCAAGTCTCTTTGTGTGAAAATATATGTAGGGCTTTGATGATCAGTGTGAATTTCACACTTCTCACCATAGAGGTAATGTCTCCAAAACTTCAAAGCATACACAACTGCTGCCAACTCCAGGTCATGAGTAGGGTAGTTCTTCTCATGTTCTTTCAACTGTTTAGAGGCATAGGCCACAACCCGGCCTTGTTGCATAAGAATGCATCCCAACCCTTTCTTTGACGCATCTATGTAAACAACGTATCCCACAGATTCCATGCGTAGTGTAAGTACAGGTGCGATCACAAGTCTTCACTTCAACTCTTGGAAACTCTCTTCACACTCTACACTCCATATGAACGGGGAATTCTTCTTTGTAAGAGCGGTGAGTGGCCCTAACAGTGAGGAGAATTTCTCAATGAATCTTCTATAATACCCAACTAGCCCAAGAAACTACAGATCTCCCGAACATTTGTCGGTCTTTCCCATTCAACCAAACACTTCTTCAAGCCAGAACTCGTACTTCTTCAGTTTGGCAAACAGCTTCTTTTCTCTCAGCTTTTCCATCACTGTCCTCAGATGTTCTTCATGCTCGACACGATCAGCCAAATAAACTAAGATATCATCTATAAATACCACCACAAAAGAGTCCAAGTACCCATGGAATACTTGGGTCATCAAGTCCATAAACACAGATGGAGCATTACCAAGAACTCATAATGACCATACCTTGTTCCGATTGCTGTTTTTGGTACATCTTCTTCTCGCACTTTCAACTTGTGGTACCCCGAAAGGTCTATCTTCGAAAATACCGAAGCTCCCTTGAGTTGGTCAAACAAATAAATCATCGATCCTGGGTAGGGGATACTTGTTCTTGTACACAAAAGGGACTATCCAAGTCCGACAATACTACGACTCAAGAGACATGCCTAGTCGTAGTACTCCACATAGTGTGCAACAGAGTAATCCTCCGCATCATCAATACCTGCATCAAAAGAAGCTCCGTCTATACTGTTGTGGTGGTAGCCACATCCGTATAGGTGAAAGTGTGAGTTCACCGCCTTAATAAGAAGTGCCGAGACCTCAGTAGTATAAAAACTCACTAAGTATACAATTTACACAACATAAATGCATGCAGGGTTCAACACCATTATTCACAAATTATTAAGTTCACACAACAACACATCATTAAGTACAAGTCACACTGTTCATCAATCACTTATATATTATCACAGTTTCTATTAACAATATTCCACGCATGCCATAAGCAATACTCTGCATTTTTTACCAACTCTGCAGCTAGGGGCTACGACCTTAGGCTTACGCATAGAACCCGAAAATACCAACTCACCTGTGCTTGAGTTACGATTTTAGGCTTACCATAACACCGCCCGTACAGCCATATACCAGTAAGGTGCACAACCCACAAGTGCTAGAGCCACATACCCTAGACTTACCTTTTACAACACTACATGTAAAGCCACGTACCCGCAGGGCAACAAATACACGAGTGCTAGAGCCACATACCCTAGACTTACCTTTTACAACACCGCCCGTAAAGCCATATACCCACAGGGCAAACAAATACACGAGTGCTAAAGCCACATATCCTAGACTTACCTTTTTCAAAACTGCTCACAAAGCCACATACACACAGGGCAAATAAATACACGAGTGCTAGAGCCACATACCTAGACTTACCTTTTACAACACTCCCCGTAAAGCCACATACCAGCAGGGCAAACAAATACACGAGTACTAGAGCCACATGCCCTAGACTTACCTTTTACAACACCATCCGTAAAGCCACATACCCGTAGGGCAAACAAATACACGAGTGCTAGAGCCACATACTTTAGACTTACCTTGTATACACGTACTCATAACAATCATTATCACAAGACTCATGTTCAAGTGCCAACAACCACAACTCAATCACATTATTCTCATTCATCCACCTTTCAGCCCATACCACAATACCACCATATATATATATATATATATATATATATATCTAACATCATGTTATTCATTCCCTAATAATTTCCCAAATATCAATTTCAATCCAATATATCAACTCAATCACAAATGATTTTTTTATCAACAATTCCATAATCATGTAAAACCAAGATTCATCAACATCCATTTACCCATACAATTTACAATTCAATATAACACAACTCAATCACAAATAATTTTTATCAACAATTACATAATCATATAAAACTAAGATTCATCAACATCCATTTATCCATACAATTTACAATTCAATATAACACAACTCAATCACAAATAATTTTTATCAACAATTCCATAATCATATACAACCAAGTACTAAAAATGTAAATCTACGTTCTTAGGATCCCTTAGTGAGTAGAATACTCACCTTAGGCTGTCGCACACCAATTCCAACGACTCTAAGTTCAACTTGCGAAGTGCTTCTAAAACACAATATAATGCACTAATTTAGCTTCATTTTTATTAATTGCACTAAGTAGCACTTTGAATGACTCAAAGGCTATGTCAAAAATTACCCATAAGATTCTAGGGTTTATAAACACATACCCATAATTTAAAAATGCTAATATAACTGCAATAATATTAACTCATGGGTATTCACTTAGGGTTAATCACATAAAACACTACTTAAATAATTATACCCAAAAGTTAGGTTTAGAGAAACCTTACCCAAAGTTCACCAAACCAAAATCCAAGGTTTGGGTAGCCTCAAGCAACCTCCTAGTAGCCAAATACCTAAAGAGAGATTTTACCCAAAAATTCAAAAATATAAATTTAGTAATTTACCTCAAAACAATCGGTCAAAACGTAGATCCACACGTGTAGATCACGTTTCCGAAATTAGATTTGAGATTGGAAGCTTAGATCTCCGTAGATTTGAAAAACCCTTAGAAAAAACTTTCCTCCTCACTTCTCTCTTTCTTTCTCTTTTTTTTTTTTTTTTTTTTTTTTTTTTCTCTCTTATTACTGAGAAGGGCGCTAGGCCCTTCTCTTTTCCTTTTTTCTTCTTTAAAGTGAGGCGCACTGGCCCCTCACCTTCTTTTTATTTTTTATTTTTTCATATATATATATTTTTTCTTTTGAGAAGCGTCGCATGGCCCTTCTCTTTTCTTTTGTGGGGCGCAGGTGTATGCCCCACCTACTTGTTTTTTTTCTTTTTTCTTTTTTTAATTTTATTTATATTTTATTTTATTTCATTTATTTATTTTCCTTTTTCTATTTCTTTATTTTCTATTTTATATTTTCTTTGCATTTTAATAACATTAAATTAACTTCTATCAATTATTTACCTAGATTTTGTATTTTAATTACTACAAAATATCTTGGACGTTACACTATTTGACTTCTAATTATTTTCTATCATGTCTATCAATGTTGATTTGATGGAAAAAGGTGAACTCCAAAGGATGTGTGTCAAATTGTTCAATCAATTTGAAGATTTTAAAAATTCTAGCATTAATCATCTACAAAGACTTCAAAATTTTAAAATAGAGAAAGATGTTCTTATTGAAAAAATTTAGTCTTTGGAAGATGCTCTAATGAAGTCAAAACTTCCTTTGGAAAAACCTTTCGATTCTAGTTTCAGTATTGATAGTGTTGCCTCTTCTTCACATGCTATGCCTGCATATAAAACTATGTTTGTTAAACATAGCATGTTTAAACATCATACTCATTCTACTTGTGAGGACAAGGGGAAAAGTACTAAAGGGACTAGGCATAAAAATTTGAATTCTATCCCCACTTGTTACCACTGTGGCGTTAGTGGTCATATCTGCCCTAATTGCTTTCAGATACGTTCTCAGAAACCTTGAGATAAACTGCATGTGCCTAGGAAAGATGAACCTGGTATTGAGAACCAAGTCAAGACTTTGAGTGATCAGGTCAAACTCATTAGTGAAAAAGCTAGGAAGCCTTACCCCTAATGAGAAGAAATCTATCTTGCTTAATAAAAAGAAGAATACCACTAATAAACAGGTCTGGATTAAGAAAGAAGACAACTTGTGTTTGGTTGCCCATACTGCCTTGAAAATACTTGATACTTGCCTGTGGTATTTGGATAGTGGATGCTCTAAACCTATGACAGGTGACAAGACACTTCTAAAGGATGTTCAGATGGGCAGAGGAGGAAGAATCACCTATGGAGATGGAAGTCAGTCCAAGGTCATTGGAAAATGGCTTATTGATATTCCAAGGTCTCAAGAAGCCTTATCTTATATGTATAAGGACTCAAGGCAAATCTCCTCAGCATCAATCAATTTTGTGACAACGACTTAGTTGTTCAATTCTCCAAGAAGGAATGCAATATCTTTGACAGGAGTGGGAAGTGGCTAATGGGAGGAGAAAGAACTGTTGACAACTGCTATGACCTCCTAGGCCTCACTTCAAACCCTTAGATAATCTGCAAGAAGGCAAACATTGATGAGAGTTAGTTATGGCATCAAAGGCTGGGACACTTAAACTTCACAGATATGCTCAAGATTGCCAACAAGGAGATTGCCAAAGATCTACCCAAGATGGAGAAAAATAGGAAAGGAGTTTATGGTCCATGCCAGCTGGGAAAGCAGACTCGAGTAGCTCACAAGAAAACTTCAGGCATTCTCACTTCTAGAAACTTAGAATTATTGCATATGGATCTCATGGGTCCTACTAGAACTGCTAGTCTAGGTGGAAGAAAGTACATATTTGTGGTTGTGGATGACTATTCCCGGTTCACATGGGCTCTTCTTCTCCAAGAAAAGTCTGATGCTTTTGATGCAGCTCAACAATTATTCAATAAAATTCAGATTGAGCAAAACTGCCCCATAATGAGAATCCGTAGTGATCATGGAAGAGAATTTGAGAATGGTAGATTTGAAGAACTCTGCCACTCACATGGCATTCAACAAGAGTTTTCATCCCCCATTACTCCTCAACAGAATGGGGTTGTAAAGCAGAAAAATAGGGTTATTCAAGAGATGGCTCAAGTAATGATCCATTCAAAGAATCTAGCTCAACACTTTTGGGGAGAAGCTGTCAACACTGCTTGCCACATCATCAATAGAGTCTACCTGAGGCCAAAAACCAACAAGACTCCTTATTAGATATGGCGAGGAAAGAAGCCCATGGTCAAGTACTTCCGGATCTTTGAAAGTAAATGTTATATTCTTTGAGATAGAGAAAATCTAGGAAAATTTGATCCCAAAAGTAATGAAGGAATATTCTTGGGATACTCCACCAAAAGTTGTGCTTACAGGGTTTTTAACAAAAGAACATAAACTATGATGGAGTCAATCAATGTGGTAATTGATGATGAAGAAGTTGGGTCATCTAGCAAAGGGGAGGAAATTCAGTCCATTTTGGAAGAGCAGCCTACTTCTTCAGCCGAACTGGTCAAGTCATCTTCCTTAACCTAAGAAACACCTGTCATTCCTTCAATAACTGATTCTTTTCTAGATCCTCCAGAAATTGTGACTTCTAGGAATACTACTAATGCATCTGAAGATGAGGATGATTCCACGAATCCTTCTAAAAGGTCATGGGTTAAGCTTAATCATCCCTCCCAGCAGCTAATTAGGAATCTTGAAGAAGGGTGTCGGGTGAGAAACAGAGTGATCCAGCCATCAAATAAAGTGACCAATCAAGTAACATACAGCTGTTATCTTGCACAGACTGAGCCGAAGAAGGTTGATGAAGCTCTACAAGATGAGAGTTAGATCCCTGCCATGAATGAAGAATTACATTAGTTTACCAGAAACGATGTATGGACTCTTGTTCCCAAGCCTTCTAATCACAATGTCATTGGCACCAAGTGGATCTTCAAGAACATATCAGATGAGCATGGTACAGTGATCAGAAACAAGGCTTGTGATTAAAAGGCTTGGGAAGCATGGTACAGTGCACAGAGTGATCACCAAACCTCTCGATGGAAGCAGGTTTGAGTCTCTTAGAAAAGCCATTGGTGTTTGTGACATGTCCTAGACATGTCTCTTCATGCTAGGGTTAGACTTCTTCCTTAGTCTTTTCCTTTGAAAGCATGACGTGTTTGTTTTTAATAAAAAATAAATAAATAAAAATTGGGGGGGCGGGGGGGGTGGGTAAGGCTGTAGGTTGTTCCTTTTAAGTTTTTCAGCTATCTCATTTTTTTTAATCTGATGTCTCAGTTCATTGTTCTTTGATAGATTATGCTTACATATGTTTGAGATCATGAGTTTGAGATTTGCTAAGTTTTCCTATTGCCTCTTTATGCTAGATAATTGCTTTTCTCATGCGATGATAAATTGTGCACTATCCAAGGCTCCCCTAAAGTACATTTTTTTTACTCTCTAATTTTTAGCTTCTGGAAATTCTTATAAAAGAGATTTTTTTTTGCTAAGATGGTCAAATTGACCAACTCGCTAGTTGAACTTAGAACCCATAAATTCTGATATTTTTTCTAGGTTGAAGCACCAAGTGATAAAAAGCATTTAAATTTCAGTTATATGGATGTTTGAAAAGATCCACTGCTTTTGTGCTATAAATCTGTTCTTAAACTTGTCCCTAAAGAAACAGTCAATGACCAAATCATTGCGGAAATAGACAGTCACTAAAGGACTAAGTAAAAGAAAAGTGTTGCATCTTATGGGGAGTGTATCAACTGAGGGTGGGTAGGCCCTAATAAAATAAGATTTAACTTTTGACTGATCTATCTTTGATTTTCTCTCTTGTTTAAAAAATGCAATTGCTTTAAGTTATATCAGCAAACTTCATACCTTATTGAGAATGCTTTCACACACACCCATTACATGAGTTGAGCCAGCTATTTAAAATTTTTGTCTGCAGGAAAATTTTTTCTTATTAAATACTTGTATCTCGACTATATGTTTTCATATTTTTGACTTGCTATCTGACTGATTTCTCAGGTTTAGATACATACGTGTGCTGCTTTTCTTGTGAAAGGACTAACCTTGTTGCCTTCCTCTCCCTTTTCAGCAAGATGTTTTCTATGGCTTTTTACAGTTTTCTTTTTCCTTTATTTGGACTTTGAAACCATATTTGTTTATGGTTTTTCTATACTATGTTTATCCTCTGTCATTTTGAGACAAAAAAGGGGAAATATTTTTATTTTTGGACCGGGAATATATTTTTAAAACCGATTAAGTGATTTTTGTCCCAGAATGGCCAAAGGGGGAGTTTGTTAGTTTTGTTGGCTGCATTCTATTGATAAAATCACTATCATGTAATGTTGCTGTCTTAATCAGGGATGCCGTTACTTCAGAGTCTTCAAAAGTATTTCATAAAAGCTACTTCAAGTGTTCAAGGAAGATTCTATGCTGATTTCAACTCAAAGAAGTCAAATCCCATGTTTCCATCCGGACGGTCAAGGCATGCGTCCGAACGCCCATCAATGTCAAGAAGTTGAACAACTCAAGGTTGCATCCGTCCGGATATCATGGCAACACGACCGGACGCTCGTTAGAGTTCGAGAAGATTCCAACTTTCCTTCGCAGACACAGAGTGGGAAGACAGCTTGCACCCGTCCGGACGTCAGGGCAACAACGTCCAGATGCCAAGATCCTTGATAAGGAAATTGCGCAAGCACTCTGCATCCGTCTAGACAACAGGGCAACACTGTCTAGACATGGTCCTATTATGATAGTTACGTGCAGACAAAATGCAACCGTCCGGACTCTAGGGCAACACCGTCCGGACGCGGTCTTAATATGGAAACGAGTGAAATGCGTTATGGAAAGCCGTTTGCACAGGAGACTATCCGAACGCTCAATGCTTCTATTCGGACGCCGCCTAGGGAAATCAAAGACAGACTCAATTTAAGTCTTCTTAGCCTATAAATAAAGGCCACTAGGCATGTATTCTTTACAGAATTCGGTATTGAATTCTTTATAGCTTAGAGATGGTGTTTAAGGAGATAATGTGAAGATCTGCTAGCTCTCAAGTTGTTGTCAGTGTGCTGTTGCTGTGCTCATGTTGAAGTCTATCTTAGGGAGGAGCCCTAAGGTAAAGGAATCCATTGAAGACCCCTTCAAGTAGGTGACTTGGTTGGGAGGCATTCATGTTGGGTTATGTGTCAGAGTGCAAGATACAATCGCTACATATGGATATGTGAGTGTTACTGTCTTTGTACTAGCTTTGTCTTCTAAATAGTGGATATCCTGGGTTTGGCTACCCCGAAGTGGTTTTTCTCTTAATTGAGTTTCCACTTCGTTAACAAAATATCTATCTCATTTAAATTCCGTACTTTTGATATTTTGTTACACGTTGCACACACACACAGTTAAATTATAAGTCAATTTATTTTTCAAAACTAACTGTTTCTTCAACTCCATGAAACTTTCTTCGCAAGTTTCCATCCATAAGTAGCAAGCGTTCTTCCTTGTAAAGGAGGTTAGAGGCCCTAACAGTTTGGAAAATCCCTCGATAAAACGGCAGGAGTAACTAGCCAATCCTAGAAAAATTCGAATCTCATGTACACTTGTCAGCCTTCTCTATTCAACAACTACCTTCTCCTTCTCACGGTCTACAGATACTCCTTCATCATAGATCACGTGCCCAAGGAAAGACACCTATCTACCCAAAATTTGAACTTTTTCGTGTTTGGTGTAGAGTTGTTCTCGTCGAAGTCTTTCCAACGCCTTTCGCAAGTGCATTCTGTGCTCTTCCCTATTCTTGGAATAGATCAGGATATCCTCGATCAAGACCACTATGAATTGATCTAGGTGGTCAGGGAAAACTCTATTCATAGTGTCCATAAATAATATAGGGGAATTAGTCAATCCAAATGATATCACTACAAACTCATAATTTCCATAATGAGTTCAAAATGACGTCTTGGGAACATCCTCCTACCTTCACTTTGACTTAGTGGTATCCAAATCGTTTATCGATTTAGAAAAATAAGCTAGCTCTGTTAGTATTTTGGCCTCATTCTATGTTTGGACAAAATCATTTAAGTGTAAAGATGCTGTAAATAGAGATTCCACTATTCAGAGTCTGCAAGTCAGAAGAAATTCAAAGTTCCTTGTCAGTTGTCCGGACGATCGAGCCATCCCGTCCGGACGCCCATCTGTCCACTGTTCCATCCGTCCGGACGACATGTCATACTGTCCGGACGCTATACAGATCAACATCAACCATCCGGACGAAGTGTTCATTCCGTCCGGACCCCATACTGTATCTAGAAGTTTTTGTGCCAGCTTGCATCTGTCCGGACGTTTTAGCAGCATGTCCGGACGCCTCCCAGTACTCGATTAGCTTCTAATTTCTTTCCAAGTTCCAAGAAAGGGAAGATCAGTCAACCGTTTGGACGATGTGGTATCCCATCCGGACGCGCGTCTCCTTAAGGCAAGAATCGTAATTCAAATATGACCGTCCGGACGTCTGACAGCTATGGTCTGGACGCCCGTGCATCAAAGAAGGAAATTGCGGATTCAACTTCAACCGTCCGAACGACTGCCTATCATGGTCCAGACGCGCGTATTACCGATATGGAAATTGCGTGTTGAAGAATAGCCGTCCGGACGCTCATCCCCCATGGTCCGGACGCTCGAGAGCCTTATAAGGAAATTACTTGCAGCGAACGTGCGACCATCCGGACGATGCCCTTATACAGGAACGATTTCTCCGCGAATTTTTCAGAAAATCTTGTCGCACAGTTGTCCGTCCGGACGGTGGACTGACACTCATATGAGCCCCCCAGCCTATAAATAAAGGCCCCTGGGCACTGAGAACTGTAAGAATTCGGTGTGAATTCCATTAGAGCTCAGAGAAGTCATCAATCCCTCTGAAGCCGTTTTACAAGTGTGCTGTGCTATAAACAGAAGTCTATCTTAGAGGTCGGCTCTAAGGTAAGGAGTTCCATTGAAGACCCCTTCAGATAGGTGAACCTGGGTGGGAAGCGTTCGTGTTGGGTTACACGTCAGAGATCAAGGTACGACCACTGCATCGGTACATGTAAGTGTTACTGTCTTGTATCTAGCTATGTCTTCTGAATAGTGGAATTCCTGGGTTTGGCTGCCCTGGAGTGGTTTTTCTCTTAACTGAGTTTCCAATTCGTCAACAAAAATCTGTGTGTCATTTACTTTTCGCTGTGCTTTAATTTTTGTTGACACTTATGCACACACTTGTTGTTTAAATTAGAAGTCATTTCAATTTTCAATTGGTATCAGAGCTTGGTACACTCTGAGAAGATTAATTTCTTGAGTGTTATTATATTTGACTTCTATATCTTGATATGTCTCAAACTCTTAATTCTGTTCCTACCTTTGATGGTATGAACTATGGCTATTGGAAAGCTCGGATGCGATTCTTTTTAAAATCTATTGACTGTTGGAGTATTGTTGACTCTGGTTGGACTAAACCAGAGGATACAACTCCTAAAACAGTCCCTCTGAAAAAACGCCCGACTTTCCAATGATAAAGCCCTCCATGCTCTGTGCCAAGCACTTTCTCCCTCTGAATTCGCCAAAATTTCAAACTGCGAATCAGCCAAAGAAGCATGGAAAATCTTGGAAACAACATATGAAGGCACGAAATTAGTTAAATCTGCCAAACTTCAAATGTTGACTTCAAGATTTGAAGAAATTAAGATGTTGGAAGAAGAGACTTTTGGAGAGTTTTACTCCAAGATAAGTGACCTTAGAAACTCCATGGTGAGTCTTGGGAAATCTATCTCGGATGTAAAACTCATCCAAAAAATTCTAAGATCTTTGCCCGAGCGTTTCAGGATCAAGGTAACGACGATCAAAGAAAGCAAGGATCTTGAAGAGATGAAGATTGAAGAGCTAGTTGGATCTCTTCAAACATATGAGCTGTCTCTGCCCCCGGTCAAGAAATTGAAGACCATTGCCCTAAAGGCTTCCAAGAAGAAGGTAGAAGCCTCCTCTGAAGATGACTCTGAGGATGAAGACAAAGCTGTGGCTATGTTAGCCAAAAATTTCAGAAGACTGATGAAAGATGATCGGTTCAAGAAGAAGTTTTCTGATAAAATGAAGAAACCTCTCAAAGAAGTTGAACCAGAGGAAGAGGAGAAGAGAGATCCCAGAGGACCCCGATGTTTTGAATGCTCAGGCTTTGGGCATATCCGGGCGGATTGTGGGAATCTCAAAAAGGGCAAGGGGAAGGCATACAATGTGACTCTCAGTGATGAGTCAAAAGAAGAAGCTCCAGAGTCTGAAAATTTTCTGGCCTTCGTAGCCCCACATGTTGAAGAAGAAGACTCATATTACTCAGAGCATAGTGAAAATGAGGAAGAGCTCAAAGAGGCCTACAAGACAATCTACAAAGAGTTTGAGAAACTGAGGGAAGGCCGAAAGCAGCACCTGAATGATCTGAACAGTTTGCAGACCGAGAAGAGTTCATTGCTGCTAAAAGTGCAAGAGCTCGAGGAAAAGCTACTAGAGACACAGCTCCAGCTAGAGAGAGTCACTAATGAGAAGTTGACTTGCATGCTATCCATCCAACAGAGCCCTAATGACAAGACTGGTCTCAGGTATGTAGCCTCCTCTTCTGATATTCCTTCTTCCTCAAAGACTGTATTTGTGAAGCCTACAGTCCCAGAGCTTCCTCCTGCTGTTGAAGATAAACAGAAAGAAAAGGTAAATGATGATGTTCTAGGCACTCAGCAGCCTTATTCCATCATAAGACCACCTATTTGCCATCATTGCGGTCTCAGTGGGCATGTTTGGCCTCAGTGCTCCCTCCTAAAAGCTCAAAAGGCCAAAGCCAAGAAAGAAGCGCCCAGACAAGCTCATTATGGCGCTAGACCTATGGGTCAGCATCAGACTCCCTGGCATCAGGCATCCTATCAAGTACCATGGGGACAAGCATCAAGGCATCAGTATCAAGCCCCTTGGTCTCATGCTTCTCAGCATCAGCGGCCTCAGCAGCGGTTTGTACCAGCCAATTACAGTGGCACTTACAAGAGCAAACCCAAGCATTTGAGAAGGCCTCAAGAGCAATACTCCTGTGAGCCTCCTGTCTTGATGCAAAACATGATGGAGTTGATGATGCAGTCTTGTCAGCAACTACCCACTGGAAGGCAGACTTGGGCTGAGAAGGGCAGTTACCCCAGGAAGGGGAACCGACGCACCTAACAGGTTCGGGTGTTCATGCCTAGGATTTGGTTCCTAATCCTAAGGCATCAGGTTTGATTGCTTGCACCTTTCATGTTATATTTATGTGCTTGTTATGCAATCTAGGAACTAGTTTGTTGTGCCCCATGTTTCTCTTGAGAGAACTTTGCAAGTATCTATTGGGGAAGACAGAAAAAGCAGGTCGAGCGACTGTTTTTCTGTACTGGCATCTTTGAGCATTTACAGGTGTGATCTTACATTTGCATATGATGTCATTTCCATATTGCATGTTTTGTTTGTTTGTTTTTTTTTTTTTTTTGAAAAAAAATAAAAAAAAAAAAAAAAAAATTGGGGGAGAATTTGCAGGATTTTTTTCTTGGCTTATTAGATATTGTATGAATCTTTACCTGATATCTCAATTCTGTGACCATTAATTTACTTTTCTTAGATACATTTGAGAGTATATGATTATTTTAGCCAAGTTATTTTTTCCTGGTTGTGCAAAAGTAGGATAGCTCCTTTCCTCATGCGATGAAAAAGTGCACTATCCGAGACTCCTTAAAGGTACATCATTCCTTCTCTGACTATTTGTTCTAGAATTTCTGAACAAGAGAAGAGGTTTTGTGATAAGATGGTTAAATTGACCACAGGCTAGTTGAACCTAGGATCTAAAAATTCTGGCATTTCCTCTAGCTTATAGCACCATAAGAATTGAGCAGTTATTCGTATGAATTTTGTGCTTTAAAATTGTCTATTCACTGCTCCTGTACTGAATTTGCAATATACATTGCCCTCTATGAGCAAGTAAAAATTTATCTTGTCCTTCATGGTACAAGTATAAACAATTCAATGTTGTATCTCAAGGGGAGTGTATCAGATGAAGATGGCTAGGCCCTAGTAAGAGTAAGGTTTGACTTTTGGCTAAACTGTCACGGATTCTCTCTGTTCTTTAGGAAATCCGGTTGCTCTTGTCATGATTTTTCAAACCTTGTTGGTTCAGTCTCCACACACACACGAATTGCTTGAGTTGAGTTGCCTATTTGAATTTTCTATGATCAGGAATATTATTTGTGCTATTTGAAATCTCAAACTCTTATTTTTATCTCTGTTTAGTTTTTGAGATGCTCTCTGATTGTGTTATCAATTGATTATACATGCATGTTCTGACACTGACTTGAGGAAAATTGATCTCTGTAAAATTTTCCTCAGTTTTTTCTGTGTTTCAATGTGGAGCGTACGAACGGTCTATATTGACGTCCGGACGGACAGGTGGTCCGGACGGCACTCTCTTGAAGTCCGGACGGGAATAGAGCCCACATGTCCAGACAGGACCTGATGGAGTCCAGACGCACGCTGTCATCATCGTCCAAACGGTCTCTTTATATCGTCCGGACGCACGCGACCAGTCTGCTCCTTTCCGAGACAGCGAGCATCCGGACGTCATCAATCCACCGTCCGGACGGGGCCCCACAGAGGCTATAAATTCCCCTGCTCGCCGCATTCACACTATACCCCACTCAATCTCACTTTTGGCTGTTTGTGAGCTCTTTTTTTGTGTGTTTTTGGCTTTTTGCATTTTTCTCATATTCCAGGTATTGTTTTTCAGCCCTTATCTCTTCAGTTTTCTTTTTACTGTTAGAATGTTATTTATTTTGGAATATGAGATGCATATATCTGCTATGTTGAAATTTCTTGGACTTAGTTGTGATATTATTTTGTATTTATTTTTTTACAAGTCCTTTTTGAAAAATTAAATGGACTTCTAATTTTAACAAGTGTGTGTGAACAGTGTGCAACAAAATATTAAATACGGAATTAAAGGAGACAAATATTTTATTGACGGAGTGGAAACTCAGTTAAGAAAAAAACCACTCCAGGGCAGCCAAACCCAGGAATTTCACTATTCAGAAGACATAGCTAGATACAAGACAGTAACACTCACATGTACCGATGCAGTGGTCGTACCTTGATCTCTAACGTGTAACCCAACACGAACGCTTCCCAACCAGGTTCTCCTACCTGAGGGGGTCTTCAATGGAACTCCTTTACCTTAGGGCCAACCCCTAAGATAGACTTCACAGCTGATCAAATCACACACTTAGCAAGGCTTTAGAGGAAATATCACGTCTCTAAGCTGTAGAGAATTCACCACCGAATTCTATTATCAAAGCATGCCTAGAGCCTCTTATTTATAGGCTTAGGAAACCCTATTTTGAGTCAAAAACAGAGTCTGAGGTACGCGCATCCGGACGGGAGCCTTGGGCCGTCCGGACGGGCCAAGTTTTACTTGTCCGAAAAGTATTCTGGAATTTTCTGCAGGGCCGTCCGGACGGGAAAATATTTCCGTCCGGACGGATACCGTCTGGACGCTTCTAGGGTCCATCCGGACACTCAAATTACAGCATTTTTTCTAAGCTTTCCAATGAAGCCAATTTCGTCCCAATCCGATATTTGAGTAAATAGTTATGACCAAAATACCGGAGGGTGTCCGAACGGCTTGACCGAGCGTCCAGACGGTCAACTGCAACCGCCTCTCCAAGATAGCGCTGAAAGCTTCCATAACAAGGCCGCGTCCGGACGGTGTTGCCCTAGCGTCCGAACGGTTACACTTCGGCTGCATGAAATTACCATAATAAGGCTTGGAGCGTCCGGACCTTGAAGGCTAACGTCCGAACGGTTGAACTAGTGCACGCAATTTCCATATATGAAGCTTGATCATCCGGACCATGAAGGCTAACATCCGGACGGTTGAACTTGGTATGCACGTTCTTGCGTTATAGAGGACATCTTCCAGACAGGATCACACATCGTCCGAACGGTAGCAGCCGTCTTCCCATAACTGTGTCTTGAGGCAGAAACCCTAATGCTTGTCAAACCCTGAATGGCATCCGGACAGTATAACCACGTCGTCCGGACAGATGCGCTGGAACACTGGGATCTTCTCGAACTCTGAAGAGCATCCCGACGATTTGCCATTACGTCCGGACGAATGCAACCTTGAACTGTTCGAAGCTTCTAGACACTGATGGGCGTCCGGACGGATATTCCTGACTGATGAGCGTCCGAACGGAATACCACGTCATCCGGACGACTGACAGGGAACCGAAATAAATCCTTGAAAACTTCACAGAATCTTCTCGAAGAACATAGCTCAAGAGTAGACTCAGGATAAAGCAGCATCCCTGTGAAAGCAGTAACATTACATAGAAGTGATTTTGTCCAACAGAATGCAGCCAACACAAAAACTAACACTTTTTACTACTGTCATTCTGCCAAATTTTTGTTATCCTAACAAGAATATTTTTGGAATATTTTTTTGGAAAATTCTTGTTGGATCTTTTGCAGAATCATGTCTGCCGGCAGTCCACCCCGCAGGGTCCGTCAGAGGCTTGTGGAAGATAGGGCTACAATTCAGGCCAAAATTATGGACCGCTCCGTCATTGCTGAGTGGAACGTTCTTCGGGCTGATATCATGGTGCCACCGCTGGACAACATACTTGACATCATCCAGACGTACAACTGGGGATATCTCCACAGCTGTGTTTGTCAGGTATACACCAGATTAGTCAAGCTGTTCTACGCCAACCTGGAGGTGGTTCAGAATGATGATCGTGGAGTGGTGCTTCAGCCCTCAGTTGCAGGCCATCTCATCACTGTTGATCCTCAGGTCATCAGCCGCATCATCTGAGTCCCAGTGCTCGAGATTTCGGCCAACCCATACAATGAAGTGGTGCTTCCTCCATCCCTGGATGATCTCAGGGAATTCTTCTGTGTCATTCCCCAAGGTGAGGAGCGCTCTACTGCCATCCAGATTGGTGCCCTGTCATCCACCCACCGCATGCTGGCCAAGATCGTTCAGTAGAACTTCTGGCCTGTTGCCCGGAGCAGTGATCTAATTCTGAAACGGGCCCAGTTTGTCTATGCAATCCACCTCCGCTTGCCTTTCTGCCTGTGCAAGCACATTTTGGGGGTTATATTTGAGGCCCGTGATGAGAGCACTACTGGTCTTCCTTTTGGCTTCCTCCTTACTCAGATTATTCTTCAATCGGGCATCAATGTCAATGGCAAACCGAAGATGAACATCCAGCAGCCCATCAGCAAGCAGACATTGATGAAGTCTAATGCGCAACTGCGAAGAGATGACTCCAATGATGAGGTGCCCCCACCTGCTGCTATGCCAGTCGACTTTCCAGATATGGCTTCATCCTCACATACTGTGCCGCCATCTGAGCCAGAGGTCAATTATGCTCAGATTATGGAGGCTCTTGCTGCACTTCAGGGAGGGATGAGCAGCATGCAGGTATCTATGTCCTCCATGCAGCAGTCTATGTGTTCCATGCAGTTAGCCGTGCACTCCATTGACAGGCGCATGGAGAAGAACCAGCTGGACCTTCAGGAGTGCCTGAAGTATCATCATCCTAGCAGCAGTGATGATAAGGACGTTGCAGATGGGATTTTACCCATGCCTGAGGATGTTTGATTCCCTCTTATGTTTGTAGACTTTTTATTGTCTTTTGTTATTTTGAGACAATTTTTGCTTTGTTAAAACTTTTTGGATATATATTACTCTGTTTCCCAAGTCCTTCTGAGACCGTTAGGGGGAGTAATTTTTATGACAGTTTTTATTACTCTGTTTTACCCTTTGTCCATTTGTGACAAAAAGGGGGAGTATTTTTATTTTTGGACCGGGAATGTATTTCCAAACCGGTCAAGTGATTTTTGTCCCAGAATGGCCAAAGGGGGAGTTTGTTAGTATTTTGGCCGGGAAATGCTAAAGATCCTCCCCTCATCCTCCCCTTATCACTCTCTTTTTCTTAAAAAAATTAATTTTTATTAAAAAGTTGTCTCTGATGTCACATCAGAGACAACTTTTTAATAAAAATCAATTTTTTTATTATAAAAGGGTGAAAAGGGGGGGATGAGGGGAGGATGTGTAGAAGCTCTCGTTTTGGCCTCATTCTGTGTTTGGACAAAACCACTTAAGTGTAAAGATTCTGTAAACAGGGATTCCACTATTCAGAGTCTGCAAGTCAGAAGAAATTCAAAGTTCCCTGTCAGCCGTCCGGACGATCGAGCCATCCCGTCCGGATGCCCATCTGTCCACTGTTCCATCCGTCCGGACGACGTGTCATACCGTCCGGACGCTATACAGATCAGCATCAACCGTCCGAACGAAGTGTTCATTCCGTCCGGACCCTATACTGTATCGAGAAGTTTCTGTGCCAGCTTGCATCCGTCCGGACGTTTCAGCAGCATGTCTGGACACCTCCCAATACTCGTTCAGCTTCTCATTTCTTTCCAAGTTCCAAGAAAGGGAAGATCAGTCAATCGTCCGGACGATGTGGTATCCCGTCCGGACGCGCGTCTCCTTAAGGTAAGAATCGCAATTCAAATATGACCGTCCGGACGTCTGACAGCTATGGTCCGGACGCGCGTGTATCAAAGAAGGAAATTGATGATTCAACTTCAACCGTCCGGACGACTGCCTATCATGGCCCGGAAGCCCACATTACCGATATAGAAATTGCGTGTTGAAGAATAGTCGTCCAGACGCTCATCCCCCATGGTCCGGACGCTCGAGAGCCTTACAAGGAAATTACTTGCTGCGGACATGCGACCGTCCAGACGATGTGCCATCCCATCCGGACGATGCCCTTATATAGGAAAGATTTCTCTGCGAATTTTTTAGAAAATCTTGTCGCACAGTTGTCCGTCCTGACGGCCCATGTCCACCGTCCGGACGGTGCCCAGGTATATTGTGTCTGACGCTCATTTGAGCCCCCAGCCTATAAATAGAGGCCCCTGGGCACTGAGAACTGTAAGAATTCGGTGTGAATTCCATTAGAGCTCAGAGAAGTCATCAATCCCTTTGAAGCCGTTTTACAAGTGTGCTGTGCTATAAACCGAAGTCTATCTTAGAGGTCGGCTCTAAGGTAAGGAGTTCCATTGAAGACCCCTTCAGGTAGGTGAACCTGGTTGGGAAGCGTTCGTGTTGGGTTACACGTCAGAGATCAAGGTACGACCACTGCATCGGTACATGTGAGTGTTACTGTTTTGTATCTAGCTATGTCTTCTGAATAATGGAATTCCTGGGTTTGGCTGCCCCAGAGTGGTTTTTCTCTTAACTGAGTTTCCACTTCGTCAACAAAAATCTGTGTGTCATTTACTTTCCGCTGTGCTTTAATTTTTGTTGACACTTATTCACGCACTTGTTGTTTAAATTAGAAGTCATTTCAATTTTCAAGCTCCTTACAAATGATCTAGCAAATCATCAATCATTGGCAAAGGATACTTGTTCTTGATCGTGACCTTGTTCAACTCCTGATAATCGATACGCATCCTCATTGTCCCGATCTTCTTAACGAATAACGAGTGCTCCCCATGGTGATGAACTCTAGTGGATAAAGCCTTTGTCCAGTAAATCCTGGAATTGGTTCTTCTCCTTGGCCTTAGTTATGAATGTCAAATACACCTGGCCTCCACTGGCAATGAACTTCCTAGCCCGAATGACTGATATGATGAAGGTAGGGATTTTACTTTGGATCTTACAAACGTAACCTCTGCCTCTCCCCAGGGTTTAAGCATTACTTGCTTTTGAACACAATCAATACTAGCGTAATGCTTGGTCAACGAGTCCATTCCTAGGATAACATCGTACCCCTGCAAAGCCAGCACAACTAAATTAGCTGGAAGAATCCTTCCATATACACTTACAGGGCGCCCACAAACTACTCGTTTACGTACTTCAATTTCCTCTGCTGGAGTAGCTACTACCAAACCAAATTCTAGAGGTCTTACTGATAGTCTAGACAGTTTTACAAACATAGTAGATACGAAAGAATGTGTAGCCCCTAAATCAAATAAAACTAATGCCTTAAATCCAAGAATAGGGATGGTACCTATCACCACATCTGAATGTCCTTCAAGTCCTCTTGGAACAAATGAATAGATTGGCGCAGGGGCCAGTGGTTTCTGAGCATTCCCTTGTTGTGGTGCTCCCATCTTTATTGTGGAAGAAACTAGCCGTGGTTTTGTCCCTTAAAAAATATAGTGACTATTATTTCTTGGTACATTAGAGAAATGAAAGGGAAAAGTACGCATACCCTACTCTCTCTCTCTCTCCCCCCCCCCCCCCCAAAGGCCAACAAAAAGACAAAAATGACCTAAAAAGTTTTTCAATAAGACAAAAATTTCCTTATAAATTCAAGTCAACACTTCACTATAAGACCCCTTTTTTTGGTCCTGTCCGCCAACCCTTTTGGCAATAGCACCTCTAAGTTGGATTCTATAGTTGAACCATGAGGACTCTTCACCGCCCACAAGAATCTTTGGTTGCTTCTCTCCAACCCACAAGCAATCTTTTCAAGCTGTGCTTCAGAAAAATGTGCCTCTACTATGAAATTACAAGAATACAATGCTTCTGCTCAACTGGCCAACGAGCCACCGCCTAGAAGATTTTTTGTTTAAAAAAAAAAAGAAAAAAAATTTGTTTTTAGTTTTTTTCTATATAATTGTTATATATATATATATGAATGGTATTTTTGTCATTGGGAGGACATTGACAATAGGATATTAGTTTGAGGGTAGTAAGTGTACTTTTCCTTTAATTCAAAAGTTATGAAAGTAGTCATGGTTACACGGTTTATGAGTAAATGTTCAAGTTTCGATTTTGCTAGAGACCGTATTAAACATAAATAATTTAATAGGATTCAAACGAATTGAAGATTTTTTTTTTTTTTTTAATGTTGGTATACAAATACCAACAATACAATGAAAGTCTTACATTTTCATTTCCAATAACAATTAAGGAAACAATGCTAAGAAAACATTGACATAACAAGCCCACACATTTTTTCAAAACTTTTAGAACTTTTCTTTTCAAAAACTTTAGGGGAGAGTATTTTTTTTGTAAAATTTTTTGGTTTTTTTTTTAAAAAAATATTTTAGTGGCATTTTATCAAAATCTTTGCGGACATAAGCTTTTTTGCAAAATAATAATAATAATAATAACAATAATAATAATAAATAAATAAAATTGGGGGGAGTAATTCTATTCAAAGCCTATGTGGCGTGATACCTCCAACTAAAAAAATCAATGTTCATACACCAAATACTATGGGAACCAAGCCACATAGGCTTGGGGTGATGGGAGGGTGATGAGGGTGCTAAATAGAATTACTTTTGGAGAGGAGGGCGAGCCCTTTCGGTGGTCTCTATGTTGGACCATATTGTTCTATATGAATTATTTTAAATAACTTCTTTATTTATAAAGCAATGCTCAAATTTATATGGACTAAGTGATGATGCGGTGAGTGTAATGGTTGACATGGTCAACAAATGGCAAAAAGCGAGATAGCTTATAACAACAAAAGCAAGCTTATAAAGTCTTGCAACTTTCACTCCAATAAACAAAAATTTTCTCTCCAAGCTAAGAAAACAAGGCTGCCATGGGAGGAGGGAACTATACCTCCCTACTGCTCCCTCTCCCCTCCTACTCCCTTCCTCCTCCTTCCCCCTCCCTTCTAGAGCTTTTCGCCTCTTTTGAGCCCTTACCCACCTCTTTTCGAACAAAAATCTTCTCTAGTTCAAACGAACTGGAGAGCATCCAGTCAATTTTATTTAAAGGGTAATGTTGTTTTTTCACATTTTTGTGAACAACTTTACCCTCCAATTAAAACCAACTGAAAAGGATCCCAATGCTTTCTTTTGAGGCTTTATCCATCGCATTTGGCAATCTATCAGAAGGAATTCGTCTATTCCCCCTAAAATCCCAGCCTCATCCTATCCACCATTGCCATATCGCATTTTCCGATCCGCCGCGTTTTTCATCTCCTCAACCGATCTGCTCTCTATCAGCAGTTCTCTTGATATCGACTAGGTTTTCAAATCTAGTTTTTTCTAAGCTGGATCTATCATCCTCTATCAGTCCAGTCTACCGTCACGCCTCTGCCTGGCCCTCATGCACCCCTGCTTGGCGCCCACATACTCATGCATCCCCTGCTGGTACTGTTGATTTATGGGTTTGTGGTTTTATTTCTACTTTTTCCTTTGTTTTTATGTTTCTATTATTCTTGTTGTTGTTACCAAACAAGTATTTGGGTAGGATTTAAGGGTATTTTGAAGGCCATGCCACTGTTCCAGTCCCTTGTATTGGGGTTTGTATAGGATTGAAGGGTCTCGCAAGGGTCATGTCCCTACCCACGCCCTCTATTTTGGTGTTTTTTTCTGCTTTATGAGACATTTTTCTTTTCAACCTTCATCATTGCCTTATTTGCTATTGTGGCTCTCTTTTTGAATAGTTGTTCCCAATGTTACTCTGTGGGGGGTTTGGCAAGAGTTGATTGACCTTTCGAATTTTGTAGCCCTTACACGCCATGTCTAATCACCCTACATGGAGGGCATTTTTCTTGGTCTTTGTGCCAAGAATATATAGAACCGCATCATTCATTTAATACATTTTCTTTTAATTTCTATTTACTAGCACTGATCACTATTTTGGGACTTATTATTGAGTTGCCCAGCCCTTTGTTGCTGTTCTTGGTTGTAGCTCTTTATTATGTACTTTAATTTTCTTTTCTTTTCTTTAAAATAAATAAAAAATAAAAAAAGGCAGGTTAGGTACACAATAACCAAACCCTAATTTCTAACCCCGTAGTACTCAACAAACTGCACAATACTAATGCCATCTCGTAGACATGACTAAAGTCCAATCTTAGACCAGTGCATTAGGCAAGCAGATAAGATGCCTGCCTTAAAAAATCTTTTGACTAATTATATTACTTCTTTTATAAAACATGATGTATTTTCTGATGTCAATGGTCTCAGGAATTTACTTCACTAAAAAGCAAGAGAGGGACTCCATTTTGGCCATATTAGTTATTTTATAAAACACGATGTATTTAACTGGTCTTGCTGGTCTAAAAAAAATTCAACACGACTAAAGAGTCATTTACTTTACAAGGAAAGGAAGAGAGTGCGAGAAGAAATCCCATTTTAGCCATATTAATTGCTTTCTAAAATATGACATTTCCTGAAAAAAAAAAAATGACATTTCCTAAGCAAGTGCTCTCACTAAATGACTATGATGTTACAAAAAGGAATTACTACATCAACATCAACAACTCTATGCATACAAATGTATCTTTGTATATCATACAGCCAAGCAAGTGCTCTCACTTGAGCTCGATGATTCCCCAAGAAACTCTGATCGCAACTGCATCAACAGCCGGCCAAGGTAATTTAGGCCCTCTCCCTCTCGCCCTCCGCCCCAAAAGAGATCATGTGGTGAAGCTTCAACTAGCACAGAACCAGCAGTTGAGAGCAACATAGAATTCAAATGAGGGTAAATCGAGAATTTGCATTTCAATGCCCTGTACATAACATCAATCTTCACACTCTCCCAATCTGATCTTACCTGTGTACCACACATAAAATAAGCTTGAATCAATTGAGAAGAAATCCATCATGTTTGATGTGTTTTGGCTGATAATATATTGTATATCTTATTAACAAACCTTAACATGTTTTCCTGGCGGCAAGCAAAAAAGTGAATTGAATTTCTTTAGAAACATTTCTTAGATCTAGTTCACTTGATAAATGTTAAGACAAATCAAATCACGCTTTCCACAACAAAACACTCCACAAGTTCTTTATCAATAATATTGTTGTGACAGTATAAGGAACTAGGACTATATAATTCTTGAATTTCTGAAAACATAAACTCATGCTAACAAAAAGACTCATTTCAAAACCTTTTCTCGACTGTAAGGAGAGGACCAAAGGTGGGTTTCGCAGAACACTGGTTCAATGCAAAATTAGTTTTAAGGTGTTAGACCCAATATCTCACCCAAGAACCAATGCGGCCTAATTGGCTGGGCAATAACTAGGCCTACAACATAATGAGGGTCCAAAAACCTGAAAAACCCCAACTGAAATTGGTGGGGATCATAAGGTCTCTCTTTCGGTCTTTTGGTTCTGTTGGAAACCAGAGTTTAACCTGTAAATGTAAACAGGGTTTTGAGTGCAATTTACTGTAGTCAGAAGCAACTTTTTAACTATGAAGCTTCAGATCCGGGGAGAAGAAGGATATGTTGGGATCCTCAAGAAATTACAGTCTAAGTGCAGAACTTATCAGACCAGGTTATCCATTGTAATTTAACAGATGCAGACAAGTATTGATGTCATTCCGTATCTCTTGTGCATGGTGATAACAATGCAACCAAAAGGAAAGATCTTTGGAAGGAAATGGTTTCTCAGGCTGCCTTATCTGAGAACATCCCTTGGGTTGTCCTAGGGGATTTACGATGCAATGCGGGGCAGGAAAGAGAGAAGGGTGGGGTAACAGACTGGCCTCCTCCTTATATCAATGATCTTCATGAGTGTAACCAATGGCCAAAGTTAGAGGATTTAAAGTGTATCAGGATGTATTTCACCTGGTTTAATAAGAGACCTGAGAATCATATATGGAGGAGGAAGCTTGATGGAGCATTAGTTAATCAGCAACAGAATCCGAAATGGCACTTTATTTGGCCAACTTCTTACCTGCAGTTATATCAGATCACTCTCCCATGGTAGTTAATTTTACTTGGAGGAATCTAACTCCAGAAAACTGTTCAAATTCATTGACTTAAGGGTTGAGCACCAGAGTTTTTTCTTACCATGGAAAAGTCCATGCAGTACTTTTGTAACGTTCTCCAATGTTTCAAGTGTCCCAGAAGTTGGAGCTACTGAAAGCTTAGCTGAAGATGCCAAATGAAAAATGTTTTCTCCTTTGTCCGAAAAAGTGATCATGGCTAGAGGAAAGATGGAAGAGTTGCAGAGATTGGTGCAGCAGGATCCTGGCAGTACTGACCTGCTTGCTAGTGAAAGTTGTGCAGTCAAGTATTACAGTAAAATGAGGAGAGCAAAGGAAGCCTTTTAAAAAGAAAAGGCCAGGGCTCAATAGCTTAATTTAGGTGATAAATGAACGAAATTTTTCTTCAAAACAATGCACTACAGATATAGAACCAACTAACAAGAAACAAGCTTTGAAGAGAGATTAGGGCTCCTTCGTGGAAGAACCTGCTGAAGCCAAGCACTCTTTCTTCTATCATCACTTACTGCTGTGAGTTTATTATTAGACCTTTTAAATGGAGCCTACTTTCCCTAATGGAGAACGTTTTGATGCTAAGCGAAGAACCTTACCAGGGTGTATTTTTCTTTCTTTCTTTTTGCACCTAACTCTGAGAAGATTAGAGAAGCCATTACTCTCAGGAGTAACAGCACAGGAGTGGCTGAGGCAGTTTGTCACTGTAATGGATCTAGGTAGCTGGTATGTTTAGCAGGTGTGCATTTTGTAATTGGGTTGTGTTGTAAATGGACCAAGATGATAATAGATTGTGACCCATGTTAGTTGTTAGAATGATTGTAGCACAGTAGTATAAAAGGGGCCTACGTCTGTAATTGTAAGGGATTGTAATGTTCCTCGTATTTATGTAGATTTTTAAGGAAATTTGTATAAAATTGTAAAAAATGCAAAAGAAGGAGATGAAAAGAAAACAAAATAGAATGAAATTTGCTATTCGAGGTAGCCAAAACCTCCAACTGGGTAATGCCGAAGTCGGTGAAAGACATGTTGGGGAGTTGGAGGGGCCAGAAGGGTAATCGGACCTCGTTACAGATTTGGCACATGGCTCCGTTGTGTTTGATGTGGTGCATCTGGAGGGAACGGAATGCTCGCTGCTTTGAAGATTGTGAGACGGATTTGTCGAATCTGAAGAGAAAGATGTTTCAAATGTTGTATATGTGGAGGGATAGAATTAAGACTATGCATGAATGTTCCTATCTTGATTTTTTAGATAGTTGTTCTCTTTCCCCCTTACCTTAGGGGTTCCTTGTATACATCCTGTGTACTTTGGGTTGCGCCCCTTTGCGCCTTTTCAATAAATTTTACTTATCAAAAAAAAAAAAAAAAAAAAAAAAAAAAACCTCCAACTCAGAATTGTTTTGAACTTTTACTTGGTTGATTAAAAAAGGAAACAAAACATGCATATTTATTTACGTTTAGCAGGGTCATTTATTTTTTTATTTTTTTGATGAATATTTAGCAGGGTCTTTTATTCACATGGGCTAATTCTCAGCCAATCAAGCTTTAACCGTCCAACCAACTAACTATTTACAGCTGCAGCCCGTAACAACCCAGTTCACTTATTCAACCCACTAATCACATCCTACTATTAGACCCATTGCATTTCCCACCCCTTCAAAGCACCTTGTCCACAAGGTGCTGCTATAATTCGGCCCCAGTCCATTAACCATAAGAGAAGCCATTTTGACTGCCAAGACTGAGTCCTCGTCCGCTTCCATAATTGCCACCACACTCAAATACTCTACACCAACAGACACCCATGTGTACAACACTCTAATATACTCACTATGCCAGATATTGACCCCCTCATTTCCCACTTATTATCTGTTACCACTTGCCCCCTCATGAAATTTCCCACTAAAATTTCACCTAAGGTCAGCCTTTTACGCCTCCCAATCCACCTCCCTCGATTAATTCTTTCACACTCCTCAAAACACAACCAAACCAACCCACGCCCAAGTTTCTTGACTATCACACTTCCCCAAATCACAATACAAGACTTTGCTTACCTCAATGAAAGATGCTTTACACTGACAAGTATTACACTACTTGAAACCCACACATCCAACGACACCCAAATATGACCCAACATCTCTATTCCCACTCTTCCCCACCCTACCTATTCCTGAATCTCCGGTCATGCCCCCTGCCAATTCTCATCCAAGACCAACTTCTGCCACTTCCTCACTCCCAAGGCAACCTTGACTGCCACGCCTATCAATTTCCATTTACCCAGCATTCTCGTCACCCGAATGCAGCTGGTACATTATTTTAAGTTTCCATCAACTATCTTTCATATTCCTCTACAGCCCTTTTCTCATACTGTGCAACCTTGTTAAATTTGTCCCCATAACCAGCAGTAATATCAACAAACTCCTTCCCTTGCATACGTAGTAAGTAGTATGTATCAGATTGTGCACCTTCAAGATGACCTTGGTATTGGGATTGCCCTGTTTCACTCTCCAATAACTCTGAAGTTGGCTTCCTTGTAACCTTTTTTTATAGAGAGACCATTTATTTTCCTCAGTCATCTTCTTCAAAAGATTTGGCAACCCAGTTACAAATATACTACTAAAGTAATTCTTGTATCTGTTAGAAATCGCACGAAAACTGTACTCTCGCATCTAGTGAATGACGGTGGAGCCTCAGGAGTAGCACTTGCAACGGTTCTCGACCATGGTTTTACGGCAAGTCAACCACAGAGTCAGGTGCTTGCAATTAATTGATTCTGTACAAGTCCGAGGTCAATCCACATCCACTATATGACGACTTCAACATAAGATTGAACAACATCATGCTCCAATCACCAATTTTCATATAAAATTGGCATTCAAGCTAGCAAGTTTCTGAGGAAATCTATTTCATTTTTGTAAGGCATAAAACTATAATGGAACAGAGCCCAAACGAAATGGAGAAAATATCTCTTGAGATTCCTCATTAACTGGTTCAGCCTGGCGTGACTTTCCATCAATTTGATTGTTTCCCACTGTTTGTTTTCGGGTCTCTCAAGCTGAGACTGATCCAAGCTTATCACTGTATGCCTTTTGTTAGAAGAGTCATTACGGTTTGTGGGTATTTTGTGGTGTTCTGAGGTGTCGCCAACGCGTTTCCAGCATGTGGCTGGAGAAGACGGTCTCTGTTTGCTTTCTGGTGCTCGCTATTCTTGTCAGGAATAAGGATATATTTCTTGCGGATAAGAATAGTTTTGTTAAGTGTTCTCCACACCGGTTCTTGGTATTTTGACCAGTTCAATCCGATTCAAACAGCTTCTTAATGTTTTTATACCGGTCCATCAAGTTTCACACTTGTTTCAACTGGTTTTTGTCCTGTTCAATGCCTTTCTTTACCAGTTCAGTGAGTTTCATTTCTAGTTTAGTGGTGGTTTATCTGGTTTGTGGTGTTTTAGTCTGGTTTGTGTTGGTTTGGGCTACATGGAGCTACCAACAGGTTTGTTGCTCAGGGGGAATAGTTATCGTTCAAGTTGTCGTTGTTGTTGGTTAATCACAAGAAATGTGATCATTGTTGGTTGTCGAGATCCGACTGGCCTCAGTGTTTTGCGGTGTGATCCGACCAACCTTGGTGTTTTGCGGCAAGATCCGATCGACTCTGGTGTTTTGCGGCAAGATCCGACCAGCCTTGGTGTTTTGCGGAGGGTTCCAACCATCCTTTGTGTTTTCCGGCGAGTTACTATCGGCCTCAATGTTTATTTGGAGAGATCGACTGCCCGTTGTAGTTTTTCCGGCCAATTTTCAACCGGCATTGAAGTTTTTAGCTAATTTTCTTGTTATTTTTATTTTTGCAAGTCGTTGTTTTGTGTGCTCCAAGCTGTTTCGACTTTTGGGGGAGCGTTCGTATGTTTTTCTAGGTGCTTTTTGTTTGCATGTTTCTTCCAAGCTGGGCTTGCGGGGGAGTGTTAGAAGAGTTATTAGGGTTTGTGAGAGTCATTAGGGTTGGTGGGTATTTTGGTCATTGTTATATTTCTCTGAACCTATATATAATAGTAGGCTACGTAACAAGAACAAGAGCACAATAACGTGCCTCCACCTTTTCTAACTAAATCGTTCATGCAAATTACAACACCTTCCACCCACGTAATGACCCCACTTCCAAATGTAGAATCAGCAATGCACAATTCAGGTTGCAGAAACAACCTCTAACTCTTCAATCGCTTCTCCTTGTTGCACGGGTTCTCATTCTTCTTCAAGCACGCCAGCAATTTATCAACTCTCAATCTTTACAGAAACTATCTTTCACTCTTCAATCGTTTTTCTTTGTTGTTGCACTGGTTTTAGTTATTCTCCAGGCACATCAACATATTCAAGGCTCTCTAATTCTATTATCTCTTTGAGAAATTGATTCAAAATTTCTCCTAATTGCCTCGAATTATTTATTACTTCATCTGCTAGAAGCAACAGGCTCTGATACGATTTGTAATGTTTCTCCTTGTATTTATGTAGATTTTGATAGAAATTTATATAAAATTGTAACAAATGTAAGAGATGAAAAGAGAATAGAATGAAATTGGCTATTCGAGGTAGCCAAAACCTCCAATTCAGAATGTCATGAACTTTTTTCACTTGGTTGATTACAAAATGATACAAAACATACGTATTGATTTACATTTAGCAGGCTCTTTTGTTCACATGGGCTAATTATGAGCCTATCAAGCTTTAACCATCCAACCAACTATTTACAAATGCAGCCCACAACAACCCAGTTCACTTATTAAACCCACTAATCCTATCCTACTATTAGTTCCATTGCAGGGATGTCTAGAACTTTGATCCAGTCAGTTGATTGCTTTTCTTGAAGGCCAGGTTGTCCTCAAAACACATTTCAATCAATCCAATTTACTACAATTTTTGTCTTCAATCATCTCAATTCAACCAATCATCATTCATCATTACCAAATTACTCAGAAAATTACATTAGAAATATGGGGATCTTCACATTTGGTATCAAAGACCTTCGATCCTACAATGAAATGGCAGCAAAAAACCCAGAAGATCAGGTCTTAAATGGGTTGGTTGTACAAATGAGCCAAATTGGTATGAGGGCTTTAGTAAACGATCAAGCACTGTTTTGAAGTGCTCACGCAAGATTTGGAGTCAATTGAACAATATTATTGAGATCCTAGAGATTAAGAGCACAGAATTTGTTGAAGTGCTTGAGGAACAACTAAAGCAAAGGTAACAGTTTGAAGAGATGGAAAAATACAATGATGCAAATACTCAATCAGAATCAGACCCAAAGAAGATCTACACAGTTCTCCATGTTGTTAACCTACGCACTAGGATGGATCTACCTCTTTCGGCGAATTTTTTCAGAAACATAAGCCAAATAGCAGTTTCAATACCATCCATGGATACTGATGATGGGTGTTATGGCATCGTTAATCAAGGGATGAGATAAGTAAAGTGGCGGTGGATTAAGTGAAGAATTTTCAAGATAGTGATTAGCCTTATCGTGATGCGGAGAAGATGGTTCATGAAATGCTAAAACAAAAATTGGTATCAAATGTAGCTACGTATTATACGTCGATTGATGGGTATTGGGGTAAATTGTCATTGATTCGGCGGTTGATGCTGTCGAATCCTAAGATGGAGGGGATATGGTGGTAGTGTTCTATTGATCCCCCTGGGCCACATGGGATGGGGTTATGGAAGAATATAAGGAGGGGGTAGAGTTTGTTTTGTAGCCATACCAGATTTGAGCTAGTAGACAAGTCCAAAATCAGATTCTAGGATGATGTGTGGTGCGGACAGATGACCCAAGGAAGCATTCCCAGTTTTATATGGCATTGCTCGTGAGAAGGACGCATTTGTTGCAGCTCACTTGGACTTTTCTAGTGGTTCCCTTCAATGGGATGTTAGCTGTATTGGAGCAGCTCACGATTGGGAGATGGATGTCTTGGCTTCCTTATACACTTTATTGTATTCCCATAGAGTGAGAAGGGAAGGGGAATACAAGCTTTAGTGGGCCCCTTCTCACAAAGGAAAGTTTGATGTTAGATCATTCTACAAGGTTCTTGATTGTAAAGATGACGTTCCTTTCCCCTAGAAGTGTATATGGCGGACAAAGGTTTCTTTGAAACTGGCTTTTTTCGCTCGGTAGGCGGCTCTAGGGAAGATTCTTACCATTGACAATCTTAGGAAGAGGCATGTCATCGTAGATGATAGGTGTTGCATGTGCAAAAGGAATGGGGAGTCTGTGGACCATCTTCTTCTCCATTGTGAGGTTATCAGTGCCTTATAGAATGCTATCTTCGGCCGCTTTGGGTTGTCTTGGGTTATGTCTCATCGGGTGGTTCATTTATTCGTTTGCTGGTGGACGGATGGATGCTGTCAGAGTGCTGTCGTGTGGAATATAGTGTCTTCTCGCCTTTTGTGGTGCCTCAGGAGGAAACAAAATGATAGAAATTTTGAGGACCAAGAAAGGACGTTAGAGGAGCTCAAGACCTTTTATTCTCTTTTTACTTAGACAGCCGCGTCCTTAAGTCCCTTAGTGATTAACTTTAATGTTCTTGGAAACTACAATTTCAATTTTGATTGTTGATACTTTCTCAATGTAACTTTAGTTTAGGATTCTATAGTTGTTTTACCATTGTAAAGTGGTTGTACTGCTATTTTGTTTCCTTTGCTGGGGTATGCCCCAGTGCTATAGTACAGATTTTTCCTTTTGATAAGATTCACATACTAATCCAAAAAGAGAAATTGGTTGGTTTTCTTCAGGTCTTCAGACACAGACCCTAATTGCAACCTATCAAAATGATATGCTCAGGCAGAAGAGTGAGCTTTTTCTGTTTACAGCTCTTTATAAATCAAAACAAATTGAATCAAGAGACTAACAGCAATATCAGACCCAATCAAAAGTACAGAGAATCATACCAGATCAGGCCGCTGCCTCTGCATTGACCTTCCCATTCGTGCAGCTTCCTCCGGACTTTTTGCAGATTTTATATTTTCAACAGAATCCCATCCCAGAGGATCATTCACCCCAACAAACTTGTGCGCCTACGTATCAAAGAAAGTTTCTGAGAAAAATTCTACAATTGTTGCAATGCACAAAAGTAAGTTATGCAGAAAAGGAATTACCTGGTAGTAATGCTCTACACTTAACCAAGTGACATAATCACCATTCTCATCAGGCATCTCAATTGGGTGAGGAGAAAAATTTGAAAAAGCACCATATGGATCCCATGTTTTATAGAAGAAAATGATGCTTGATTCATGTGGAGTTACAGTAGGATCAATTGCAAATGTTTCATCCACTGATGGGATCACCGGTGTGACATCTGGTAAGGGCTGAAGGAATCCACTAATAAGCATGTCAGGTCCAACCTGTAGTTTATTTTGCAGAAGCACAATGCAATATCGATCAAGGTCCTGACAGCATTATTTCAACTAAAAGCTTCAATCTTAAACAGAAACTGTATAACTTGGTCTTTTTTCCTTTTTCTTTTTTCTTTTTTCTTTTTTCTTTTGGCATTTTTTTTTTTTTTTTATAAGTAATAAATGAAATAGCATTAAAAAAGCGTAAAGGCACCCCTAAGCATACAGGGAATATACAAGGACACCAAAACAAAAGAAAAACAGAAAACAAAGGAAGAACACCCGAAAAACCCAAAAATATAAGAGATGCTACATTAAACCCTCAACTTCTTGCCTCTAACCCGGCAAGATCCCCCCACCCCTTGCATCGAAATCGATCGAGCATTCTAGATTCTTGACCTCTCTTTTCCCTTTTTCTTAGAGGCAGAAACAGATTCCTGCCCCTCATCAAAGTCAAAAAAAAATCAGACTGCCCCTCATCTTTTGGCATTGTTTAGGTTGACCAATACATCACTCTACAGAGAATATAAGATATCTTAGGGTCACTTTGCGCATCTTCAATAGATTATTTGAAACCAATCAGTAATGGTTGGCAAAGAAAAATAAGTATAGGAAACTTCAAACCTGGTAAGCATAAAGTGTCTAACCAGGTTAGAACTCCACACTCAGTGGCAAGAACAGTGACAGCCATATTTTTTTTTTTGATAAGTAAGTGACAGCCATATATTTAGATATAGAAGATGAGATTCAGACTCTCGTTTTCAGTAAAACCAGATAACATCACACATGAACCAGCTGTTCCAATATACACCACTGCAGAAGTGCTGAAGGTAAAACATCCAAAATTGGAAGATTGATTGGATCTTGTAATTTTAAACATACAATGCGCCCCATAATAATAAACTACTCAAAAAATAATAAAATAGATTTTTATATGATAAATATAGTATTAATACTACCTACATAACGAGAATTTAACTATAATAATAATAGTTTTATATTTTTATTATTACTTATTTAATTTACCATAAATATTTGATAATTAGTCCCACATTATGCCAAATTAAAGAAAGTCAAAACTACATAAATTATGCAATATAATTGTTTTTCCAGTACCTTGAACAGAATCCAAACACACTGAAATAGATGGTACAACGTCCAGTTTTTCATATTTGAAGAACTTCCAGCTATGAAGGAGACAAAAAGCTATGTGAAGTAAAAGAAGAAAACATCAATTTGACATTGATGTCATTCAACCTCTCAGTAAACGGGATACAATTTTGTTCAGACCAAACTTGAAAAGCTCTTCCATAAACATTTGAACTGTGGGCTGGAAAGAAGACCAACCATTCTACTCTACCATGCCTTCTTCATGAGCAAAACATCAACCCCTCCAAAAAAAAAATTAGTCTTAAGCATCAAAACCAGCAAAGCATTACCCCACCCCACTCCCAAAATGAAAATCATCGCTAATTCATCCAGTTTTCATGAAGACTGTTTCACACTATTGTTTTGACCAAAGTCAGTGGCACAGAGTCTCCCTTAGAACCCAAACCAACCAAATTACAAGAATTTAATGTCAAGATTCATTCAACATTTAGCATATGATGTTGATTTTACATGTGAGTTACTCGCTAAAATTAGCCCTTTAAAAATGCTTGAAGAGGTTAGGAGTAAGCTCCACAAAATTTGTACACGCCCATGATCTTATTGATAACTAGACTGACAGCTCCAATTCCACCCATATACCCACAATGGAAACCAGGTCTAGGGACAAAAGCACTTTGAGAAGAAAGCTTTAAGAAAGAGAGGGAGAAGCTGGGAGAGAGAAGAGAATGAAGCCAAAGAAAGAGGGGAAGAAGCTCGGGAGAGAAGCTAGAGAGAGAAGAAGCCAGAAAAAGCCTAGAAAGAGAGAAGAAAGAAGCCCAGAAAAAAAGCCTTAGACAGAGGGGGGAGGGAAGAGAAAACCAATTTCTCAACAATTTTATTCCATCCAAGTCTCTCTCCATTGAACTACAAAACGTGCTTAAATAGACCCCAACTAAAAACCCTAGGGCAACGCCCATTTATTACTTACCTAACAGTTTTATTTTCTTGCCTAACATAACCTAGGGCAACTGTAGTGCCCTTCTACTGAATTACAAAAATAAATAACTCATAAAATAAAACATAAATTACTACACCGAATTAAAAACCTAAATAAAACTAAAGGCTCCTGAGTTCCACATCAAAGGCCTTATTTTATTTTTTATTCTTTCATTTGGACCAAACCAACAGGATCAAACTAGGTTGAAGAGGATTAGAAGATTCTCAAGCCATTACATCAGTCTTTTTGTTTTCTTTTTTCATATTCAACATACTAGAAATTAATATATATTGTTGAAACACAAACTTTTTGGAATTTATTTTTTGACAATCTAAAATGCGTCTAGTATAACACATTAAGAATGAGTTGGTTGATATTTCAATATGTATATATAATACTGAACCATCACGGCTCTATTCATTTTCTAAGCCACAAAACAAACTGATAAGCACATAAAACACATCAAGGCATGATGAATTTCTCATGAGAAGCTTAAGTCCATTTTTATGCATGCACAAAGACATGGTTGCATGATAGACACAAGGACATAGAAATGCATAAACTTATGCATACAAAAACACGGAGATACATAAAGGCATGCTCGTTATAGACACAATAAGCTTATCTAACTACATACATATATTCACTTGAAAAAAATACATACACAATGACAGCATTTATTTAGGCACTAGCACACATAATCCCATACTTGAGCTATCAAACTTTGAAACATTCATTTGCATTATAGAAATGAACACCGCTAGGATGGTATAAAAGGCCGTTGCCCAGTGACTGTCATGCCAATGCTGGATCCTAGGGAATTCACCTTGATACTCTACTAGCCTTCAACATTTTGCAAGAAGTGGCCGCTAGACAAACCCATGCATTGATGCCCCTATTATGCCTCACAGCCCAAGGCTTCTAACATTTCACCAGACAGTGGCCCTTGCATATCTAAAATAATAATGCATTCTAATCTGTTTCATTTGCAAAGACCTAAGGTCCCCATTCTTTCATGGACTTGGGAATGCTATAAAAGAATAACCGAGTGGCTAACAATTAATTATATATATTGAAGAAGACATTAGATTAAAAAAGGATTGACAGGGAAGGAATTTCGGCTTAAGAGACAACACTGGTCAAAATATCAAATAAAATATCAAATATGAGAACTTTAGCCAACACCAACAAATAAAATATCAAATAAACACCAACCTGCTCATAACAAACATCAATCAAATCTAAGGCTTGTGACATCTCAACCATCCCAAGTTCAGCCACAGGTGATGGTGCATTCTTTCCGCCAATAATTTTTGGAGCAACAAATGCAAAGACCTGCAAACAAAATCCATAGTCCATGAAAATCCATAATGTAAGCCAAAACCATACTAAAGCCAAAAGCAGCCCAGAAAGAGAAAGAAAATAAATGAACATCTATTCCCCTCAACATCATTTCATATTTCTTGTACTGTTTCAGACCAATTGCCGCAGGTTTAACCACAAAGAAGCAAAGTTTTTCAATAAGATAGGCCAATCAAGAAGAGAGTGCACCTTGGGGTTTCAAAACCATATGGCATCTGAAGCAGATGATATAACTATGATTCCGACTGGAATAAAAACCAAACACACACACATACACACAAAAAAAAAAAAAAAAGAAGAAAAGAAAAGAAAAAGAAAGACATCAAAACCACATATTTACAAGGAGGCATTGAAGCCCACATATTCCGAGCCACCATGGATACATAACAAGTATTCAATAGCAGATCCAAACATCAATCAGCAATTGGTTGTAGCTCATGATAGTCGCAACTTCACTTTACAAATAAGGCTTTCACGCATTTTAAAACAGAAGATGAGCATGGGAAAAAAATAATATATATATATATATATATATATATATATATATATATATATATATATATATATCAAATTTAGGATAAAAGAAAGCGGCTGGCACCATATAAGAAGCCAAATATGATTATCAGATAAGTCAACTCCCCACTAATGAAATCCAGCCTGAACTAAAACTTCTAAGATGACTGTTTATTATAGTCAAAAAGTGAATCCAGCATCAATTCATACTTATGTACATCTAGGAGGAGGTTTGAAGAGTACATCACACTGTTAACATTTACTTGATTAAGTTATATTCAGCAACTAAGTGAACAATATATGCAGTTTTGATACAAATTAGAGGAGAAACAGAAAAAAGAAACCTTGTGTATTACTCCAGCCGAAATAGCAGATGCAGACAATGTCCCCCCACATTCCCACAGAATTGAAAGATGCCCACGGTTATGAAAATATTCCATAACATCTCTAGGGTTCAATATTTCAAACTCCACCACTTCTACTCCTTTAGAAGCAAGCAATTTCTGGAAACTCCTCCTAGCTCCCCTTTGTGTTACAACTATAGTTGATACATCGGACACATCCCAAAGGTTTGCTTCCTCAGGAAGATCAAGAGTCTGTGTCATTACAATCCGCACGGGCATGTGCCCACCTCCATGTCTTGCAGTTAATCTTGGATCTAATTCAGAAAAGAAATAGAATATATAGCAATATTTTCAGGATTTTCAACTACTATAATAGTAAAAGAATCACATAGTTGCAAGTAATGAAGAAACTTACTGTCCTTGCGTACTGTATTTCCTCCTACAATAATGGCATCACTTCTACCCCGCAACTCAAAAACTCGACTCCTAGACGTTTTACTGCTTATCCATGCTGCATGTCCACTACTAGCAGCAATTTTTCCTGTTCATGTCTAATAAACTTGTACCATTCACCCATTTAAAAAGAGAAGATGAAATACTTGAAAATCAGTAAGAAGTTTATAAAAATTCTAATGCTCACCATCAAGAGTCATTGCATACTTGAGAACAGAGAAGGGAACTCGCGAAGCAGCTCTACATATAATGGGAGCATTGACCAAGTGGCATGACTTTCGAGCTTCCTACAATACACAATTTTAACATGTTAGACTATAGTGTTAAAATATTAACTAAATTATTAAATTCAACATGTCCTATCAGCTTAAACTTTACATTAATGATTTAACATCGTATCAAAACAAAGGTTTTGAGTTCAAATCATGTTTCCATAATTCAACCTCCTATTTTAATTAAATATTCCACGTGTTGGGTCTCATTTATTGAGAATGGAAGTTTGAGCCCACCCATAAAGGAGATGTTAGAATGTTAATTAAATGATTAAATTCAGCATTTCCCATAAGCTTAAGGGCATGTTTGGGTAGCATTTTGTTTTTGATTATTTTCTATTATTTTTTAAAAAACATGTTTGGGTAGGTTTATTAAATTCAAATTTTTTTTTTTTTTTATAAGTAAGAGTAATACCATTAAAAAACGCAAAATGCAATCAAGTACACAGAGAGTATACAAGAAAGGCATCTAAGAAGAAGAAAACAAGACAAGGACATCATAAAAACTAATCACTAAAAATGCGAGGAACACAGCCATCTAAGAGTACAAAGAATGAAAGAAAAATGAAATAAGCTCCTCAATGATTATTTCTTTGTCCTCGAACTGTCTATCGTTGCGTTTCCTCAACAAACACTACAAAAGACAAAAGGAACCATCTTCCACAACCGCACTCCGAGAGCGACCACCCATCTACCAGCAAGCGAATAAATTTACCACCCAAAAAGGCATAACCCAAGACAGACTGAAGCAGCTAAAGATGGCATTCCATAGAGCGCGTGCGACCTCGCAATAGAGAAGAAGGTGATCCACATAATCCTCATTCATTTTGCACATGCAACATCTATTAATCACAATGACACGCTTCTTTCTGAGATTGTCCAAGGTAAGGATCTTCCCTAGCGCTACTGACCAAGCGAAGAAAGTCACTTTCAAGGGAACCTTGATCCGCCAAATACTTTTCCAGGGAAAATGAACAGCCTCTTTGCAAGCAAGAATCTTATAGAACGATCTAACATCAAATTTTCCTTTGTGAGAAGGAGGCTACCCTTCATGATCCACTCTGGAGGAGTACAGTAAAGAGAAGAAGGAAGCCAAGAAGTCCGCCTCCCAATCATGGCCGCTCGAAAGAAGCTAACATCCCACTGATAGGACCCGCTCACCACAACCAAGTGGTCTGCAACGTGTACATCCTTGTCGCGAGCTATGTCATACAAAACTGGGAAAGCTTCCTTGAGGGGAATCTCACCACACCATACCACACATCATCCCAAAATCGGATCCTGGACCCAATTCCCAAAATAAGTCTGGTATGGCTACGAAACAAACTCCACCCCTTCATAATGTTCTTCCAAAGCCCCACTCTGTGAGACCTAGGGGGGTCTAAGGAGCACCAACCAACCCAAGTAGAATCGTACTTTGCATCCACAACAGATTTCCACCAAGCCTCTCTTTCATGGGCATAACGCCACAACCACTTTCTTTCTTTTCTTTTTTTGATAAGTAAGAAGAACTTTATTAAAGAAAGCGTAAGGCGCCCCTAAGTACACAGGAAGTATACACAGGGAAAACCAAAGTTAACCCAAAAAAACCCACAACATCAAGGCCCCAGAACACAAAAGAACCAAAACAAGCTACAAAAGAACCCAACTAAGAACAATACTACCCACTACCCGTCAAGGCACAACAAACCTACAACATGTGTGCCTTGCCTTTCCTACGCCTAGAGGGGTAGTTCGTGTCACCATAGTTTATGAAACTATGCAAATTTAGAAGCTCCATTTTCCCTTTAGACTTCTGGCGCGCAAAAAATTAGAACTCCTCTTCCATGGCATCCCGAATAGCCAAAGCCTCCTCCCCAAAATCCCCATCCATCGCCCAATCTAAGGGCAAACCATCCCAATAATCATCTTCATCCTCCTCCCACACCACAATCTCCCTATTATGATCAAAACCAACTGGCCAATTCCGAGATTGGGAGACACCATTAAAGCAACCACTCGAAGGGGACGAAGGACCTACCACCCGGCCATTGTTGACCTCCTGAAGCGCCACGGGAGGGACTGAAATCGGGCGAAGGTTGAGAAACCCCTTCCTAAAAAGGCCCTGATGCACTGGCGTCACTGACTTCTTCATTGCAGGAGGCTTTGCCGCCTTCTCAGCTGGCAGCTCTGCACCTGTAACCCTCTCATCAACGTAGCCAATTGACATCTTCACGGCTTCCAAAGAATCAGAAAATAGCCCATCATTCCACTTCACAGAATGCCCTTCCCTCAATTTTTTCGCCCTCCTGTAGTAACATTGAAAAGGCTTAGAAACCACCACAGGGAAGGGAGAACGCAGCTTCTCTCCTAAATTAGCTGCTCTGGTGAGAGACAGAGGGGCAGCAAGGGGTTTAGGAATCAAAAGCTTCCCCAAAGGAGTGAACTTAAAAGAGACAGAAGCAGAATCCGCCGGAAAACCCAGATCCGGTGCCGGAGAAGGGGGGGAAACCGAACAGATTAGAGGCTGGAGTCCAGCTAGAAACCGCCGGAAACACCTGGGACCTGCTCGACTCACCCCCGGAAGAAACCTCCGTACCTGAAACTGTCCCTGTATCTGCCACCGACGAGGGCTCCGGCCTAGAGGAAACCCCAACAAAAGCCGATGAAGCTGGACTCGCGCCCTCTTTAGCTCCCAACGCTGTAACCTCCAAACCCCCAGGAGGAAGCCGATTCAGAACCAACCAGAGGACACCTCCGTTGACGTCTCCGGCGAGGATGGCAGCGGACAGGAAACTATAGGTTTCCGCTTGTGTCGGGCAACACAAAAACCTAAACGTTTTCGAAACAGCCCCGACCCAGCAAACCGGGTCAGAACTCTCCTCACAGCCCGGCCCAAAGCCAAATAAAAACCGGGACCCAACTTACGCCACGTCCGCAATCTCGAATTTTCAAAATTCAAACGAGAGTACTTACCCTGCGGACGTACAGACTGGTCTTTGTCCAACAGATCAAGCGAGTGAGCCTCCAAAGAAGAGCAATCCACCGCCGATCTCGGAACAGCCTCTGCATGCCGCACCGCAGGAAGAAGATCAAGCACGCATGGTGTCACCAACGAAGCCCTTAACCAGGACCGACCATCACCCACTATGGGCATCGTCTTCGCAATAGTGGTCGAATCCGACCTCAAAACCTCCTCAAAATAACGCCCCGTCCACTTTGGAGCCAAGCCTAGAGTCGGCCGAACATCCTCCACCGCCTTCTTCTCCGATGAAGAAGAGGAGCCGAGCCCGCCACCCACCGAGACTGAGAAAAAGTCTACAACCTTTCTCAGCTCGTCGGAGAATATAAGCCATCCCCACCCTCCACGGCCCTCGGGGATAACAATGGACCCTTTCCGACCGCCCAACCAGAATGTTGTCGCCTCTAAATAGCGCCCAGCTTTATTCCCACCTCTCCGAGCAATTAGAACCTTCGAACCTTCTCTGAACGACTTAACAAAATCTTGCTCTGCCGGGAGACCCAACAACAATTCCAACGTCGACGCAAGCCACTCGGAGCTCTGAGCATTCAAAAAGACCACACCCAGGAAATTTTTCCTCTTCTCCTCCACCCTCAACGTCGACGCCCCACCCAAAACCGAGAAGGTGAAAGACTTCGACTCCACTAAGAAAATCTTATCCATCTACGACACCCCCGAGACTATGACGACCAACCCAAATAGCTACATCGCCAAACAAAGAACCACCCAACGAAACAGATGACCGAAAAAAAAAATCCACTTTCTTAATAGAGCCTTATTGAAGATCCTCAAATTCTGGATACCCAAACCACCTTCTGAAATTAGGGAACAAACCTTGGACCAACTAACCAGGTGATATTTGAATTCTTCACCTATGCCTCCCCACAAGAAATCTCGATGCAGCTTCTCTATACGACTAGCAACACTAGAGGGAATAGGGAAAAGAGAAAGAAAGTACATAGGACTATTCAAGTTTTATCCAACTTTTTTCAACTTTGTCTCAAGTTCTCTAAACAATCCAAACATAATTTCAAAAAATAAATTTTCTCGGTATTCGCAATTTTGAATATAGTAAAGAATGGTAAAATATAGTAAAAAATAGTATAATATAATACCAAAAAAATACGCACCCAAACGAGCCCTAAGCTTTTCAAATGAAGATTTAACATGATATCAGAGCCAAAGCCTAGAATTCGGTGATTTAACATACAACACAAAAGTTAATTTCACTAAATAGCTTGGAATACCCATATGACTCGTTATACATATAGTTGGTATTCCATGCTAGAAGAATTATTGTTGTCCATACATTATCCTCTCTAAAAAAAGCATTAAAATCTCTATAGGTTGTGTTTTCCATCCATCTCTGGATCATTTGGAACAAGGGCGATTTTAACATCATCTGCTTTCCTAGCAAGCAATCTAGTGGTATCTGGTCGTCCTCAGCTATGTCAGAATTCTCCGAGCTCATTTTTGAACAAGGGCTTATGGATATTCCTCTTGTTGGTAGTATCTACACATGGTCTAATAATTGTGATCATCCGACGTGGTCTAGACTTGACAGGTTTCTTCTCTCTCTAGACTGGGAAGCCCACTTTCTTGATGTTTCTCAAAAAAGGCTTCCTAGAGTTTTATCGGATAATTTTCCTTTTTTGCTTGATTGTAATGATGTCACTAGCAGCATAGGGTATTTTAAGATTAAAAATATCGAGCTAAAATCTGAGGGTTTTGTGGAGAGAGTGAAACAATTGTGGTCATCTTACAGTTTTCAAAGATCCCATAGTTTTGTTTTGGAGAGCAAATTTGAAGCTTTTGAAACTTGACTTGAAAAAATGGAACGAAGAGGTTTCTGGCAATATCAAGAAGTGGAAGAAGGCTCTTTTGGTTGAACTCCATGATTTTGACATTATTGCAAAAGAAAGATCCCTATCAGTTGAAGAAAATGCAAGAAAGGTTGAGATTATTCGTGAATTGGAAAGGACTAGGTGAGCAAATTTGAAGCTTTTGGAATTTGACTTGAAAAAATGGAACGAAGAGGTTTTTGGCAATATCAAGAAGTGGAAGAAGGCTCTTTTGGTTGAACTCCATGATGTTGACATTATTGCAAAAGAAAGATCTCTATCAGTTGAAGAAAATGCAAGAAAGGTTGAGATTACTCGTGAATTGGAAAGGACTACTTTTTTGGAAAAAGTGAGTTGGAGACAGAAATTGAGGGACCTTTGGCTGAAGGAGGGAGATAGGAATACAAAGTTTTTCAACTGAGTTGCAAACTCGAATAGAAGGAACAACATTATGAATTCCCTAGTGGTTAGCAAATGCATCTCTTCAAACTCTACAGAAATACACAAGCATATAGTGTAGTTCTACACTCGTCTTTTCTCAGAACAATTCTATTGGCGACCAAAACTAGATGGACTTAATTTTAACTTTGTTGGTGTTCAGGAGGCTTCATGGTTGAAAAGAGACTTTGAGGAGGTCTTTGAGGTGGTGAAAACTTAAACAATGATAAGGCTCCGGGCCTTGATGGTTTTTCTCTAGCTTTCTTTCAGTCTTGCTCTTGCTGGGAAGTTCTGAAAGATGTCATGAATGTCTTTCATGAGCTCCATACTCGTGGTAAGTTTGAAATGAGCCTCAACGCCTCTTTTATTGCCCTTATTCCCAAGAAAGTTGAGGCAGTGAATATTAAGAACTTTCGCCCTATTAGTCTAGTGAGCAGCATTTATAAAATCATCACGAAAGTCCTAGCTAACAAGTTGAAAGCAATTTTGGAGAAGTTTATATCCAAATCACATAATGCTTTTATCAAGGGGAGGCAAATTTTAGATTCAATCATCATTGCAAATAATGTCTCAACGTTATAATTAGATCAGGAGTTCAAGATGTACTCTGCAAACAGGAAATAGAGAAGGCTTACAATCCTGTTAATTGAGAATTCCTATTGTATCCGTTGAGTAGATGTGGTTTTGAGAAGAAATGGCGTGGATGGATAGCTCATTACATCACGGTTCTGGCTTGATCAATGGAACTCAATCAGACTTCTTTCTTGCGGCTTAAGACAACGTCCTTTAACCCTGCTGCTGTTTTTGTTGTTGTCATGGAGGCATTGAGTCAAATATTGTTTGCCACTATGGATAGGAGGTTGTTATCAGGCTTTCCAATGGGTTCCAAGAATAATAACTTGCTTCTTTTGCCTCATCTCTTATTCGCGGATGACACATTGATTTTATGTGAAGCTAATCCTGATCATCTTCGTAATTTATGGTATATTTTCTTATGTTTTGAAGTTGTATCAAGGTGGAAGATTAACCTGGTTCAGTCAAAAAGTGTCCCTGGTTTAGTTTTGGCATGTTATATGGTGCGGAGATCAGGCCTTGAAGGAAGCTTTCCCCATTTTGTTTGGTATTGCCCATTTTAAGGAGGTCTCAGTTGCATACCATTTTCTATTTTCAAACGCCACTGGTCAGTGGAATATTACTTTCACCATATCCGTGCATGATTGGGATGGAGATGGTCACCTATTTCTTCAATCTCGTGTACTCTATCATGTTGAATCGAGTAGGCAAGGATAGTATCCATTGGTTCCCTTCAAAAAGGCGGACCTTCGAGATTATATTTTTTTATAATCCACTTAGCCCCCAGCTGGCCTTTCTTTTCCTTGGAAGAGCATTTGGAGAAATAAGGCGCCTAGAAGAGTGGCTTTCTTTGTTTGGACAACAGCGCTAGAGAGGATCTTGACCTTGGATAATCTACGAAAAAGGAAAGTCATAATAATGGACTGGTGTTGCATGTCCAGGAAGAATGGAAAATCCATCGATCATCTCCATTGTGACGTTGCTAGAGACTTGTGGGTATCGGTTTTCTGTCTTTTTGGTATAGAGTGGGTAATGCCTTTATGGGTGGTGGAGTTATTGGGTAGTTGGAGAGGCCAGATTGGTAATCACCATAATTTAGAAGCATGGAGTATGGAGAATGGCTCCTTGTTGCGTGATGTGGTGTATCTTAAGAGAACGCAATTCCCAAAACTATGAAGATTGTGAGAGAACAATAGTAGACTACAAAAAATATGATGTTCAAAATGCTTTATGGGTGGATGGTTGCTACCAATAGTGCTCACTTTTCTAATTTCCTACAATTTCTAGATTCTGTTCTTCCTCATCTCCCTAAGTGGGTGTTTCTCTTGTACACTCCTTATTTACTTGGGTTACGCCCCTTTGCACTTTAAATAAGATTGATTTCCTTACTTCAAAAAAAATAAATAAATAAATAAAAAATTATTAGGAACAAATCAAGGTGGCGTAATCTCTCTAACTCTATTTTCAACAACCTCATTAGCAACACTTAGCATTAGTAATCACCATATCCCCAGTCTCGATCCTAAGATGTTATCTTTCTGGCCTTTCAGCTCTCTAGGCTATAACTAAAATCAATCTTTTCCATAATCCATTGTTGTAGTCACTCTTCGAATACCATTTCTGACTTCACTATGGTTTTAGATGCCAATTTCTTGCACTCTAAGAGAAAAACAGCTATTTCTGCCAAAATTAAAATTATGTCACAAATGATGTCTTTATTGTTCAATAGCTTCTGCACGTAGTCGATAAGTTCTACATTTTATGGTTTCTAGATTGAGATATACTTTTCTTCTCCAAGCGATCATGTCATATAAGCATATACGCACAAATGTGATCTTCGTAGCAAGAGTTTAAGGCCAGACCATTGCTGCGCTTATGTAGGAAATGGATTCGCTAATTAGGGAAACACTCTTCAAGTCTGAACCAATACACTAATATTTATATCCAAATAAATCATTGGTGTGGAATAACGGCGAGAATTTATAGTCACTTTTCCAGAAAAAGAAATGCATTAAATAGCCACAAAAATAGGAAATGAGCATTACATACCCAATGACAATACCTATTATCAAAATTTACGTACAATCTACCAAAAAAAAAAAAACAAACAAACAAACAAACAAAAACTAAAACAAAAAGGGCAAAAAGACCAAGAATTCAAGTGTAATTGAAAAAGATTTGTACCTCTGTAATTTTACTCTTCAGATCCTCCCCAAGAACATCAACCTGAACCCCTTGACTTCTCAGTGCACGTACCGCATTGCCTCGGAGATGTTGCAAAGGGTGCCTCATCCCCACCACAACTCTCGAAATCCCTGCCTAATCAACATAGTTTGTCAATTATCCCAAAAAAAAAAAAACAAAACAAAACAAAAAACAGTAAAGAAACGAAAGTAAAATGTCACCCGAGGAAGCATTGTGATAAAAAAGAAGAACAAAAAAGGACCAAAGTGTCGAATGAAACCAATTAAAATGCTAACCAACAGTGGTCAAAAACTGATCAGGTATTTGGCTGCTGACATTAGAAGAAACTAAAAACAAAACACCAAAACAGAATCAAAAATTCCATTAGGAACGGCCAAACCTCGACCAGTGCGGAGACAGCGGTGTGGTCGCCGTGGCAGTCCCCGGGCTCCATGTTGATATAGGCGGTGGCGCGTCTACTCCACTCGCCGGCGGACTCCAGGGCTTGGAGTTCGGCGGACTTGGCGCCCTGCGCGTAGAGGTATCCCTCGCCGGCGACCTTCCCTTGCGGGGTGGCGATCAAGCACCCGAAGTTGGGGTGCGGAGAGGTGAAGCCAGCGGACTTGTCGGCCAGCTCCACCGCGCGCTGGATGTAAGCGGCCTCGAGCGCGTGGTTAGTGTTGCTGCTGTTGATAGTGGCCTTGCAGAGTATTGGTGGCCTGTAACTGTAAGTTCCTAAAGAGAACGCCATAACACACTCTGTCTCTCTGTCTCTCTCTCTTATCTTTTGGGTACTGTTAGATTTGGTTCCGCCAGAAGTCGAAGGAAACGTAGTCAATAATATGTATATTTTATATTCAGCTCTAGGCGTCTAAGATCATTCACAACAGTTTCCAATCATTTTTCTTAAATATAGAAAATAAAACTATTTTTTAATTCCTTATAAAAAAAACTCCACAGCAGCTTCCCTTTATTTTTTCCTATATCGTTAAAATATTATTTTTTTTTTCTTTTACTTTAATTAAAAGTAAGAAAGAGAAGATAAAGTAGGAGAGAGATAATATATTTTATGAATAAACAATTGAATGGGAAGTAAATAGTGCTTTCCTATTCACTTCCCAAGGAAACAAAAATTTTAAGGAAGCTGCTGTGGAGGGTTTTTTGTAATTTTCTTAAAATTTTTCCTAAAATGTAGGGAATAGACACCCTTTAGGAAAGCTGCTGTAAATGCTCTATGTTATAAGACTCAGTTAAGTTTGGTACAGAATGGTTTTTTTTTTTTATCCCTAAATCCTGTTCTTAGAGCTGAAAACAACTTCTTAAGCTAAGAGATATTGCTAAGGAGTTTTTAAGCTTCAAGGTAGGAGATGGTACTCGAATTTTCTTGTGGTTGGACTGTTGGCATCCGAATGGCTACTTAATGGATAGGTATGGTTTTCGTCCTGTTTATGATGCCGGTAGTTGTATCGATGCTAAACTTTCATCCATCATCAAGAGGGGGGGTGGTAGCATTGGCCTTATGCTAAGTCTAATTTGCTGGTCTACATTCATAGTCAGCTTTCACTAGTGACAATCGGGTTAGAAGGCCAAGCTATTTGGAAAGCTAAAAATCAGGTTTATGATTGTGTTGAAACATGGGATGCCATAAGGAGGAAGGAAAACGTTGTTGAGTGGTGGAGGCTAGTGTGGTTTCCTATGGCCATTCCTAGGCATTCTTTCTTGCTTTGGTTGGTGTTTAGAGATGCCTTGATTACAAAAGGAAAAAAAGTGCATTTGGGGTTACGAGGGTGACATCTTATGTCCATTATGCAAAGCATGTATTGAGTTTCGTGATCACTTGTTCTTCAAGTGTAGTTTCAGCCACCGGATTTGGAGGAATGCAATGCAAAGTTGTTTGGAACCTTTTCCAGTTATGGATTGGGATGATGTAGCTATGTGGTGTATGAATCGGTTGAGAGGAAAAAGCCTTAAAACTAAGCTATGCAAAATTGAGTCTAGGGGCTATTGTGTATCATGTTTGGATTCAACGAAATAACTTGATTCATGGTAATGTGCTGTGTTCAGAGGAAGGTCTTATTGCAAGGATCAAATGGGAAATCAGGTCAAGGCTTATGGGGGAGGGGAAGTATCGGAGATCAATGGTCAATACCTGACTTCTACAGAATTGGAATCTGCATAACTTGTTGCTGGATTGATTTTCTTTCTAATGTTGATTTCTGTGTTGTTTGTTGAGAAAAGTTTGTGTAAGGGCTGTTGATTGTATTTTCTTTTGGGTGGATAGTTCTCCAGCTTTCTGGTGTGTTGGTGTTTTGTTTGGTCTATAAAGCTCTTATTCATCCAAAAATAAATAATAAATAATTTTTTTTTATAAATGAATAAATATGAAATGGAATAATTGATCTTAAAGTGTACGAGAAGTATTATAGTAATCTTAGCAGCCTCATCAAAATAGTTTTTTGGTTATTTTAGTGGAGTAATTCTAATAGTACATTAAATGTCCATCAAGTGTCTATTAAAAAATGAGGTGGCTTTTAAAATCACAATTTGATCAATTACATGCTCAATGTTGATTTTAAAAGCCACCTCATATTTTCAAAATGACGCCTCTACCCCAAAAAAAACCCTAATAGGATTGTCAGCAGTCGTCATAACATTGAAATTCGAGCATGCCACGTCAACCCTGATTGTCGCTCGATTGACTATTTTGGTCGCTCGATCGACAATGCGCTTGTTCGAATATCTTGGTCGATCGATCGACAATGCGCTCAATTGACTATCTTGGTCGATCGATCGACATAGTGCTCGAGCCCTTATACGCCTTCCATGTACTTGATTCTCCAAAGATGTTGCCACGTCAGCCCTAACACCCGTGCTTTGAATGGCTCTAACAACTTCTTCTCCAGTTTCTTTGCAAGTCCCACAGAAAATACAGAATTTTATGTCAAAGTCTTGCAAAACATTGAAACACCAAAACTAACCAAGAAATCAAAAAATAACAAAGCTAAAGGTTTAACAAATGCAAATTAAGGGGTCCAAATATACAATATTTGGCATTCATTAGCCTAGTCACCCTCATTTGATACTCTCCCCCTAAGAAGCAGCACTATTTTTCTTTTTACTTGCACCATGAAGGACAAAATATAAAGCTAAGTCAGCACAGAAGCAGTGAATTTATTCATATAACAATGAGCTCAGCAGTATAACTGCTTGTTTCTTTTTGGTACTACAACTTAGATAGGAAGCCAGAATTTTCTGGGGCTAGGTTCAACTAGTGAGTTAATCAATTTGACCATCTTAGCACATAAAAAATCTCTTTGAAAAGAATTTTCAGAAGCAGAAAATCAGAGATTAAAAAAAAAAAAAAAAAAAAAAAAAAAAAAAAAAGTACCTTAAGGGAGCCTTGGATAATACAAATTTTCATCGCATGAGGAAAGCAACTATTTAGTAAAGATGCGGCAGGAAAACTCAGAACAAATCAGATTTAGAAACTTAATTATATGAATGCATATTCTATCAAAGCACAGAGAACTGTCAAAACAAATAAACATACATGAGATAGCTGAAAACTTTAGAAGAAATCTTGCATCAAATCCCATTTTTTTTTATATATATATAAATAAAAAATAAAAAATAAAAAAAAAACATGCGTAGAAAATAAAAGACAATCGGTCCAAGCATGTAGGGTAAGGACAAACCTGACATCAGGGAGAGAGGTTTACCTATACCAAGACAAAAAAGCGTTCGCCCGACGTGCTTTTTCTGTTATCCCTATGAAATACCTGCAGGATTTTCTCAAGACAACAAAAGAAACTATATAGAGATAGAAAAAATTGTTCAATAGCATGCACAAGATATGACAATATAAAAGATGCAATGCAAGTGTATTTGACATGCACTAGGATTTAGGAACCATAGTCCTAGGCATGTGTGACCTCGGGAGGTGAGTGGTCTCATCCTTTCTGACCCATGTTTGACATACCCGTGTTGGATGTGAACGAGCCTTCATCTGGTGGTCCATCCATCTCAATATGTTTCGCATTATAATAGGCAATTCTTCATAGAACTGTTGATTGGCAGGCTTTAAAGGCTTCTTCTTGTAGTATCTTGATTTTTTCTTGTTTGGCTTGCCACTCTGATTGACAAGAACAAATTTCTGCGCTCCATGCTAATGCCGTGGAGCCTAATGCCTCTTGGGAGGTCTAATGCTGGAGGGAGCTTGTCTCAACGGCTCTTTCTTGACAAGCGCAAAAGGAGGACCATGTGCTGAGGACATCTAGGTTGAATGTGACCGCTTATGCCATAATGATGGCAGGTGGGGACAAACCTGTGAGTGGGTAGTCTCTTATGTGGAGGGACATACTTTGACTTGTAATCTTTTTCAACCCTTTTATTCTTCTTAGGAGCATCTTTCCAAGTCCTAGGGAAATTTAACTAACCACAATTTGGTCTCATGTGTCCCACCATCCCACAATGATGACAAGTAGTTAAGCTTTTTGGTACAATTGTCTTACCTCTGTCTCCACAGGCATTTTGAGAGTCTGGAATTGAGGGCTTCACAAACATAGTTTTTGAAGTAGAAGCAATGTTAGAGGTATCAGTAGTAACTACATACCCGAGACCAGTCTTATCAAATGAGCACTTTTGTCTGGTCAGCTGCTTCTTGTCTGACAACATCTCCAACTGTAACTGCACTTTCATCAGTTTATCTTCCAAGTCCGTGATCTTCTGAAGTAATGTGCCTTTTTCCATCTTCAGATTATTCAGCTCTTTCACATTCTTCTGATTGGTCTCTTGCAAGAGTCCATATGCCTCTTTCAATTCTTCCCTCTCTTTATCACTACTCTCTGAGTAGTAGGATTGTGACCCCTCAAATTCTTCATGAGGTGCTACGAAGGCCAGATACTTCTGATCCTTATCTGAGGTCTCCTCCTCTTCAAATTTTCTGTGAGTAGCGTTGTAAGCCTTCCCCTTGGCCTGTCTGAGATTCCTACAATCCTCCCTCATGTGCCCAAACCCAGAGCATTCAAAGCGTCTAGGACCTCTAGGATCCTTCTTCTCATCTTCTTCCGACTCGGCTTCGCTAGGAGTTTCCCTCAGTCTTTTGATAAATTTATCAGTCTTCATTACTTTACTGATATTTTTGGCGAGCATGGCTACTTCGGCTTCTTCTTCTGAGTCCTCATCAGGGGAGACTCTGCTTTTAGTTTCTTTGAAGGCCATTCCCTTTACTTTCTTGACTAGGGGTAGGGAATACTCATAAGTTTGAAGAGATCCCACCAACTCTTCAATCTTCATATAATCTAAGTCCTTGCTTTCTTCAATGGTAGTCACCTTAATCCTGAAACGCTCAGGCAAAGAACTTAGAATCTTTTTGATGAGTTTTACATCAGTGACCCTCTTCCCGAGACTCACCATCGAGTTTCTCAAGTCGTTGATCCAGGTGTAAAATTCATCGAATGTCTCATTATCCAACATCTTAATTTCTTCAAATCTATAAATCAACATCTGGAGCTTGGCAGATTTAACAAGTTTGGTGCCCTCACATGTTGTTTCTAAGATTTGCCAAGAATCTTTAGCATATTCACAATTTGAAATTCTTGTAAATTCAGATGGAGAAAGTGCTTGACATAGAGCATGGAGGGCTTTATCATTGAAAAGTTGTGCTTTATTTTGAACAATAGATAGTTCGGCAGTTGTATCCTCTAGACTAGTCCAACCAATTTTCACAATTTGCCAAACATCAATAGATTTTAAAAAGAACCACATACGAGCTTTCCAATACCCATAATTCGAGCCATCAAAGGCAGGAATAGAATTAAGAGATTGAGACATTATGAAAAAAATAGAAGTCAAAAAGATCACACTTAAGAAATAAATCTTAACAGAGTGTACAAGCTCTGATACCAATTGAAAAATAAATATTTGACTTCTAAATACTAAGTGTGTGTTTGTGTGCAACAAAATATCTTAAATGCAGAAAATAAAATAGACAAGATATTTGTTGACGAAGTGGAAACTCTACGAAGAGAAAACCACTCTGGGGCAGCCAAACCTAGGAAATCAACTATCCAAAGACAAAGCAAGTTACAAAGCACTCGTACTCACAAAACCTATTGCAGTAGTCATACCTTTAACTATAACACGAAGCCCATCGTGAACGCTTCCCAACCAAGTCTCCTACTTGAAGGGATCTTTGATGGAATCCTTTACCTTAGGGTCGTCCCCTAGGATAGATTTCACACGAACAAGGAGCACACACCGGCAACGGTTAGAGAGCTAGCGGATCTTCAATTCTCCTTAAACACCATCTCTAAGTACTATGGAATTTTATATTGAATTCTTACAAATAACAAGCCTAGAGCCATCTATTTATAGGCTTACAGAAAACCTAATTTTGCTCAAAATCATACTCTGGCGAGTTAGCATCCAGATGGAAGTTAGCCTCGTCAGGACGGTCTTTTGCTACCACATTTCCAGAATAGCGCGATTCTTTCCATAATAGGACCACGTCCAGACAGGTTGGCCGAGCATCCGGACGGTCGTCACTATCACTCCTTTTCGCGTCCATAAAGGAAACTCGAAATATTCTGGAACGCTGGGTAGCGTCCGAACGTGTTGCCACGTCGTTCGGACGTCTTGCAGAAACTTGCCAAACAGTGTCGACTGAAATCTAACTCTGTGTAGAACTTGGAGTAGCTTGACCTAGCGTCCGGACGGTGTTGGTCGGTCGTCCGGACATCTTCAACACTGAAGCTTCTAGGCACTACGGGGCATCTGGATGCCTTCAGTGGCCCATTTGGACGGTTGCACAGGAACCGGTTAATCTGACTTGGAAATTGCATGAAATCTTCATGGACATCTTCTAGAAACTTGTGACCAGTCACATGGCTTGAAGCGAACACTGTCCATATAACTTGAAGACTCTGAATAAAACCGATAAAACCTGTTTAAAATGCAACCATTACATAAAGTGTTTTTGTCAACCAGAATGTTGCCAACATAAAATACTAACAAACTCTCCCTTTGGCCATTCTGGGACAAACAAAAAACACTTAACCGGTTTGGAAATACATTCCCAGTCCAAAATGCTCCCACTTTTTGTCTTAAAAGGACAGAGGGTAAACAGAGTATTAGAGAAAAACCATAACCAAAAACCAAAAGGACAAACACAAGAGAATAAAACAAGGTTAGGTCTTCAACAAGAATTCAACACACACATGTATCTAAACCTGTGGAAATAGTCAGATAGCTGGTCAAAGATACACAAACATATAGAACAGAGTCAAGTAATCAATGAGCAGAATTTCCCGTAGGTATAGATATTTCAATAGTTAACTTAACTCATGCAATGCGTGTGTGTGTGTGAAGACTTCTCAATAAGGTATGATCTTCGCTGATATGATTTAAAGCAACTGAATTTTCTAAAAAGAGAGAAATTCACAATTAGATTAGTCAACAGTCAAACCTTATCTTACTAGGGCCTATGATGTGCAAATTTTACTCGCAAGTGCACGAGTCGTATGTAGCATAGTTAATAATAATAATAATAATAATAATAATAATAATAATAATAATAATAATAATAATAATAAAAGAATAACACAAAGAAGAAAAACACTAAGGTATCAGAATTCACCAAATCAAATCAAACACCCTACTCTTGCATTTTATTCATAAATTCGATGCAAGGAGCTCAATATTCAAGTTCTTAAATAACAAAGTGTGAAAACATTTAATGAATCCAACTCAAATAAATCAGAATCATTATCCCTTAGAGTAGAAATCATCCATTGTATCCGGAAATCACAATAGATATCTCAATCTCAAAGAAATCAATCGATGTATCCATCGGTTGAATTACAACAAACATCCAATAAAAAATTATCAATCTAAAGAAATAATTCAATAAATTGAAATGGAACTTGAATATAATGTAAGAACATTGAATCTATGAATATCATGACAAGAGTATAGGTGTTATCATTGAAGATGTTTCACCCTCAACCATAGTTGAGGATTTTAGCCTCTTATGACTAAAAACATCAAACACTCTTGAAGTGAAAACATGAAGCGATAAAAATGAAGAAGAGAAAGAAGAACATAAATTTAATAACTTTAAATGAAAAGAAAGCGATAAATTAAAATAATGAGAAAGGAAGGAAGAACGGAAACTTAAATAACGATAAATAAATTAAAGCAATAAATTAAATTGATGAAAAGAAAAAAAGAAGAACGGAAAATTAAATAACTTTAAATTAAAATAAATATGAACGAAATATCAACTTACAACAGAAAAGAACAAGGCAAGAGCTAAAACAAATGCTCTGAAGAAAGAAAAATTGATATGTACAATGTACAGGATGACCTAAGTGGTGCCTAGCATGGGGTATTTATAGCAGAAAATTAGGTTAAACCAAATTTTTACAAAATGACACCTCTACCCCTCAAAACCCTAATAGGAGAAATGAAAGCTAGGCTTTAGGGTCATATTTTCAAAATGGCACCTCTACCCCTAGAAAAACCCTAATAGGATTGTCAGCAGTCGTTAGAGCATTGAAATTCGAGCATGCCACGTCAACCCTGATTGTCGCTCGATCGACTATCTTGGTCGATCGATCAACAATGCGCTCGATCAACTATCTTGGTCGATCGATTGACATCGTACTTCCTTGTGCGCCTTCCATGTGCTTGATTCTCCAAAGATGCTGCCATGTCAGCCCTAACACTCGTGCTATGAATGGCTGTAACGACTTCTTCTCCTGTTTCTTTGCAAGTCCCACAGAAAATACTGCATTTTATCTCAAAGTCCTGTAAAACACTAAAACACCAAAACTAACCAAGAAATCAGAAAATAACAAATGCAAATTAAGGGGTCCAAATATACAATATTTTGTTTTGTTAAGAGACTAGCAAAATGTAAGTTTGGGGGTATTTGATGAGTACCAAATATTGTATATTTGGACCCCTTACTTTGCATTTGTTAAACCCTTAGTTTTGTTATTTTCTGATGTTTTGTGTAGTTTTGGAATCTTGCGGCGGAGAAATTTGTCTTGTTTTTGAACGTGTTCTTACGGCATCAAAGAGGAGACACAAGTATTTCTAGAGGGTTAAAGAAGACACATGTGGAAGCTTAATTTAAAACAAGTTGAATCTAAAACGAGGACAACCGAGATACACGGGTTTTACATTAAGAAGGAGCAGTTGTACAACAGAGAAACACACATGAGAGTCTCTCCATAACTGGCAGAACCAAGACATTATTTTTTTCTATAGGATTTCCGGCATCAAAAGCTAGCACACATGTCTCTCTCCAGCTAGACATGCACGAGTTGATGTTCTTTAATTTCCTTAAGAGGGAAAGTGCAGTACCAAATCCATGGATTAAAAATGGACAGCAGAGAGAGCACCAACTTTCCATAATAAGCAGCACACGCGGTCTTCATCCATGCACCAAATCAACACGTGAATCTTTCCAAAAGAATGAGCATGAATCTTTCCAAAAGAACAGCATCGAACAACAGATACGTTTTCTTTGCAAAGGAGGTGCCGAAACTTTGAAGGACCTGCTCCTGCATATATATTTTTTCCTTTCTTTTTTCTTTTTTTTCCTGCAGCTGTAACACATATTCTTTCCAGACTTGAATGAATTAACACCCACGTCTTCTTAAAGAAAGCTAGGCAGCAAGTCTTATTAAGGAAAGTCAGCACCAAGACTTTGAGATCGACCCATTTTTCCATCACGGTTGGCAGCAAATATATACACGGGTTAATTTCCAAATTTAGCATGAAGAAGAACGTCTATTTTCTTGAAGACTTTGGAGGCGCCGAGAATTAGTTGAGACACACGTTGAATCCAAAATTGAAGGAGCAGTATATGGGTGTTAAATTCAAGACTTGGAAGCACCAAATTTCTTTCCAAAAAGAGGCAGCCGACTCAAGCTCTCACCATATTTGGCAACACCAAAAACAAAGACACATTACTCGATCTGGAGAAATAGGCTGAATGTGTACATGCGTAGATGTGCTTCTCCAGAATTGGCAAGTCAAGATTCTTTCTGTTAGTTTTTTAATTGGCTACATTCTGGATAAAACAAAAACACTTTATGTAATGGTTGCGTTTTAACAAGATGGTCGGTTTTCAAATCAGAATCTTCATGTATTCAGACAATGATCAAATCAAAGACAATAACTAATCACAAGCTTCTTAAAGATGTCCATGAAGAGTTCTTGCAAAATCCAAGACAAAAATAACCGATTCCTGTGCAACTGTCCGGATGGGCCTTTGAAGGCATCCGGACGCTCCTCAGTGTCCAGCAGATAACGATGAAGACGTCCGGACGTTAGAGCAGCACCATCCGGACGCTAGGTCAATCAGTATTCAACAATGAGTTGGATTTCAAAAGTCGACACTGTTTGGCAAGTCTCTGCAAGCCGTCCGGACGGCATGGCAACATGTCCGGACGATGTCCAGTATTTCAGAATATTCCATAGTTCCGTTTGAACGCGGAAAGGATTTTTGCGAAGACCGTCCTGATGCTTGGTCAAGCCGTCCGAACGTAAACCTGATAAAGATAGAATTGCGCTATTTCTGAAAGGATATCGCAGAAACCCGTCCCGACGAGGCTAACTTCCATCCGGATGCTCGCCAACCAGAGCCCGAATCTCAACAGTTTTTGGTTTCCTATAAGCCTATAAATAGAGGGCCCTAGGCTTGTGTTTTGTACAGAATTTGACAATGAATTCTATAGTGCTTAGAGAGAGTGTTTAGGGAGAATTGAAGATCTACTAGCTCTCAAGCTGTTGCCGGTATGTGCTCAACAGTTCGTGTGAAGTCTATCTTAGGGATTGGCCCTAAGGTAAAGGAATCCATTAAAAACCCCTTCAGATGGAAGATCTGGTTGGGAAGCGTTCACGATGGGCTTCGTGTCAGAGTTAAAGGTATGACTACTACATAGGGTTATGTGAGTACGAGTGTCTTGTAACTAGCTTTGTTTTTGGATAGTGGATTTCCTGGGTTTGGCTGCCCCATAGTGGTTTTTCTCTTCATAGAGTTTCCACTTCGTAACAAATATCTTGTCTTATTTAAATTCCGCATTTAAGATATTTGTTTGCACACAAACACACACACTTGGTTTAAATTAGAAGTCAATAATTATTTTCAATTGGTATCAGAGCTTGGTACACTCTGTTTTTAGATTTATTTCTTGAGTGTATCCTTTTGGCTTCTGTTTTTTTTATTATGTCTCAAAATCTTAATTTTGTTCCGCCCTTTGATGGGACGAACTATGGCTATTGGAAAGACCGAATGTGCTTCTTTTTAAAATCTATTGATGTCTGGAAAATTGTTAAAACTGGTTGGATTAAACCAAAAGAAACAGACGAAATTACTGTTATTCAAACAAGCGCAATGCTTTCCAATGATAAAGCCCTCCATGCACTATGTCAAGCACTTTCGCCATCTGAATTCGCAAGAATTTCAAATTGTGAAATTGCTAAAGATGCATGGCAAATTCTAGAAACAATATATGAAGACACTAAACTGGTAAAATCTACCAAACATATGAATACACCTTACCTCCAGTTAGAAAGGTAAAGACAATTGCCCTCAAGGCATCTAAGGCATCCAAGAAGAAATCAAGAGTCTCATCTGACGAAGACTCCGATATTGATGAAGATGTAGTGGCAATGTTAGCCAAGAACTTCGAGCATTTTATGAAGAATAATAAATTCAAGAAGAAGTTCTCTGACAGACTAAGGAAGGCTCCCCAGACAACTGATACAGAAGAAGCAGAGAAGAAAGATCCGAGGGGTCCCCAGTGCTTCGAATGTTCAGGCTTTGGGCACATCAGGATTGAATGTGCAAATCTGAAGAAACAAATAGGGAAAGCCTTTAATGCAACTCTCAACGATGAGTCTGAGAAGGAAGAAGAAACCCCTGAGGAAGAAAAATTCCTGGCCTTCGTAGCCCCACATGAAGATAAGGACGATCTCAGTCCTACTACTCTGAGAATAGTGAATAAGAAGATATGCAGTCTGCCTATCAACTTCAATATGTTGAATTTCTAAAGCTGAGGGAGAAATACAAACAACAGGTACTCAAGCTTAACAGCCATAGGACAGAGAAGACCTCTATGCTTATAAAGATCAATGATTTAGAAGATAGGCTACTGGAGACACAGTTGCAACTAGAGAGAGTTTCAGACGAGAAGCTCACTCACATGCTCTCCATTCAGAAGTGCCCAACTGACAAGACCAGACTCAGGTATGTTCCTCCTTCTATTTATGATACTCCTACCTCCAAGACCATTTTCGTGAAGCTAGTTATTCCCGAATCTCCACCCCCGAGAGTGGATAAGGGAAAAGCTGTTATGGAAGGGGAAGTTCCTATCACCCCTCAGCCTTTGGCCAAGCTTCCTATCAAAAGAAAACCTCTCACATGCCATCAATATGGTGAGCCAGGGCACATCAGACCTAACTGCCCACATCGGTAAATTCAAAGGAAGAAAAAGTGGCAGGCTCCTAAAACTCTCATGTGTCACCAATGTGGAGTTAGCAGTCATGTCAGACCTAAGTGTTTTCCACCTTAGTCACCCAGGCAACATAGATCTCCACCCAGAAATCATACTCCAAGGCATAAGCAGCTGCAGAAACCTATTAAAGCAAAAAAGACTTGGGTTCCCAAAAAGCTGTATTTGGAAAAACAGAAGACTACAGAAAGCAAAATCTGTTATGAAGGAAATTCTCCTGCCAGTTCTTTCATGTAAGATCTGGTAAGATTTCTAACACTACAGCTAAAGAAGGAAGGATAGAAAGATGAGGACACCCACTCCCCGAGGGGAGCAGATCTACCTAGTAGGTAAGGTCACACATGCTAGGATTTTGGTTCCTAAATCCTAAAGCATGACAGGTACACTTGAATAGTTTATTTTATTATAAAAACTTTGCATGTTGTTTTGGAACCATCATTTCTATCCCTATATTCCCTCTTGGGTTGTCTTGAGGAAATTCTGCAGGTATTAAATAGGGATGATAGTTAAAGGCACGTTGAGCGGCTACTTTTCTATCTTGTTACTCTCAAACATCTCTCACTGAGGTCAAGTTTGTTTCTACCTTACATGCTTGGTCAATACTATGCTTTTTATTATGAAGCATGTTTGTTGTTTATCTTTTTTTTTAAAAAGGGGGATGGTATGAAGGATACAGAGAGCTTTGTTGTTCCATTATATGAGTTTCCAGATATCTTATGTATGTTTAATTGATGTCTCAGTTTCTGATGCATTTATTCATTTGCCTTTATATAATTGAGAGTTTTTCCTTGATATCTGCAAAGTTTCCTAGTGGCATCCATACTAGATAGATGTTTTTCTCTTGCGATGAAAAATGTGCACTATCCAAGGCTCCCCTAAGGTATTTTTGTCTCTCCTGACTTTTAACTTCTGGATTATTATTTTTTTTAGAGATTTTTTTTGTGCTAAGATGGTCAAATTGACCAACTCGCTAGTTGAACCTAAAACCCATAAATTCTGGCATTCTTTCTAGGTTACATCACCAAGTGATAAAAGACATTCAAAACTTAATAAAAATGGATAAAAAGATCCACTATTTATGCTATAAATCTGTTCTTGATCTTGTCTCTAAAGAAACAGTTAGTGACCACATCATTGCGGAAATAGACGGTCACTAAAGGACATCGTAAAAAAAAAGTGCTGCAGCTTAGGGGGAGTTTATCAGATGAAGGTAACTAGGCCCTAACATAATAAGGTTTGACTTTTGACTGATCTAACATTGATTTTCTCTCTTCTTTGAAAAATTTGGGTGATTTAAGTCATATCAGTGAACTTCATACCTTATTGAGAAAGCCTTCACACACACACACACACACATTGCTTGAGTTAAGTTTTCTATTGAAAAATGTCTTTCTGCAGGGAAATTCTTGTGGTTATTAAAACTTAACTCTCAATTATATCTTGGCATATTTTTGAAATGCTAATTGAACTGAGATATCAATGTTATATACATGCGTTCTTTGGAAATTACATGGGAAATATTTTTCTGCTCTTTTTCCTCTCTTTTTTGGTGAAGAGTCCGGACGGTGTGTTTTGGGACGTCCGAACGGTGCTCCTGTATGTCCGAACGATGATTCTGGTTGTTCGGACGATACAGTTGATTCGTCCGAACGTCAACTTCTAGTCCGGACGAGGGTGTTTTTGCGATCACTACGTGGCACTTCATCTGGACGTCACTTAAGTTCCATCCGGATGGTGAATCCTGTAGGGTTAAATCGCATTCTCCCCGCCCCGTAGCCCTTTTATTCGCCTTTTTTTTTTGTTCGTTTTTGTCGTCTTGTGCATTTTCTATGTGTTTTTTTATGCGCAACTCTCTAGTGCACGTGTCATATTTGCAGTTTATCTCCACCCCAGGTACATTTTTATACTCTTTTACTAATTTATTTTAAGTTTCTATGCTTAAAATAGGTTGTTTTTGGGTCTCTATTATTTTGAGTTTAATATGTATTATTCCTCAAAATATGTTATTAATTGGGTTGAGATTATGCATATTTAGTTCTCAATATTGGTTGGGTTGTGTTTTCTTCATGTTGTAATTTTTGGATAGTCCATTTTATAGCCGTTATAATGCCCAAATTTTTTTTGGACTAATAGGAATTAATGCTATCATGAATTTATGTCTGTGATTTCTTTCAGTCCAGGAATTATGTCTTCCGACGACTCTCCTCCCTGTGTCAGTCAAAGAACTGAAGAGTCAGTTGCTGACAGACTACATCGCATGTGATCACAACAGGTCATATCCGAGCGCAATCTTCTCCGTGCAGATCTGAGAGATCCAGTTCTGCTCCCCATCCCTCAGATGCTAATGGAGAACCACTGGGAGTACTTGTACAATTGTGCCTGCCCGGCCTTTCCCAGACTGGTACGGGAGTTCTATGGCAGCATGATCATCATCCAAGAGGATGATAAAGGACTCATTATGCAGACTATGGTTAGAGGACAGCAGATACAGATTGATCCACAGCTTATCAGTGCTGTGATCGGTGTGCCTATGTTACCAGTATTCGGAGTTCCTTTTCCTGATGAGGCTCCCAGCATTGATTTCTTGCATGACTTCTTTGGGACGAGACCACAGAGAGAAGACAAGTCCCACTCCCAGATCAACATTAGTGCTTTTGCTCCTATGCACCGATTTTTAGCAAAGATTGTGGTGACTAACCTTTGGCCTCAAGCTCGTCGGAGTGAGCTTACCCTCAAGAAGGCCACCCTTCTCTATGCCATTGTGATGCAGACTCTTTTTTGCCTATGCAAGAACATCTTGCACACTATGCTCGAGGTTCGAGATGAGAAGAACACGAGTCTGTCTTTTGGGTGTTTGATCACTCAAATCTGCCTTCAGGTCGTGACAAATATTTCAGACTCGGAGCCCCACTCACAGATTCCAGATCCCCTTGGCATACAGACTCTCATGAAGTCTAATGCCCAGTTGTCGCATGAGGCTCAAGGCGCTGTTCTTCAACCTCCACCAGATCTCCCATAGCAGATGCATCATCATCTCAGGCTGTGCCTCCTTCTTTTGACATTGAAGCTACTTTTGCACAGCTTATGACTTCTATGTCAGCTCTCCAGCGGGAAGTCAATCTAATAGGAGAGCGTGTCGAGCAGAGCCAGATCGACATAAGGGAGTGCCTGAAATATCATCATCCAAAGCTGCATGATGATGATGATGATTGATTTTTTTTTTTTTTTATGTTATGGTTATCGAACAATTTTAAATTTGTGCTGACATTTTGTGGAATTATTAAACACTTATGGTTTAATTAATACTCTGTTTACCCTTTGTCATTGTGTGACAAAAAGGGGGAGTATTTTTTGGTTTGGTTTATTTGGTATTTAGACCGGAAATGTGTTTAAAACTGATCAAGTGTTTTTGTCCCAGAATAGCCAAAGGGGGAGTTTGTTAGTTTTTTAATTGGCTACATTCTAGATAAAACAAAAACACTTTATGTAATGGTTGTGTTTTAACAGGATGATTGGTTTTCAATTCAGAATCTTCATGTATTTAGACAATGATCAAATCAAAGATAATAACTGATCACAAGCTTCTAAAAGATGTCCATGAAGAGTTCTTGCAAAATCCAAGACAAAAATAGCTAGTTCCTGTGCAACTGTCCAGACTGGCCTTTGAAGGCGTCGGGACACCCCTCAATGTCCAGCAGATAACGATGAAGACGTCCAGACGTCAGAGCAACACAGTCCGGTCGCTAGGTCAATCAGTATTCAACAAGGAGTTGGATTTCAGAAATCGACACTGTTTGGGAAGTCTCTGCAAGCCGCCCGGACGACATGGCAACACGTCCGGACGATGTCCAGTATTTCAGAATATTCCAGAGTTTCGTTTGAATGTGGAAAGGATTTTAGCAAAGACCGTCCAGACGTTCTGTCAAGCCGTCCGGACGTAAACGTGATAAAGATAGAATTGCGCTGTTTTTTAAAGGATATCGCTAAAAACCATCCGGACGAGGCTAACTTCTGTCCAGACGCTCGCCAGCCAGAGCCCGAATCTCAACAGTTTTAGGTTTCCTGTAAGCCTATAAATAGAGGGCCCTAGGCTTATGTTTTGTACAGAATTCGACAGTGAATTCCATAGTGCTTAGAGAGGGTGTTTATGGTGCTCAACAGTTTGTGTGAAGTCTATCTTAGGGGTCGGCCCTAAGGTAAAGGAATCCATCAAAAATCCCTTGAGGTGGAAGATCTAGTTGGGAAGCGTTCACGATGGGCTTCGTGTTAGAGTTAAAGGTATGACTACTTAATAGGGCTATGTGAGTACGAGTGTCTTGTAACTAGCTTTATTTTTGGATAGTGGATTTCCTGGGTTTGGCTGCCCCGGAGTGGTTTTTCTCTTCACAGAGTTTCCACTTCGTAACAAATATCTGTCTTATTTAAATTCCGCATTTAAGATATTTGTTTACACACAAACACACACACTTGGTTTAAATTAGAAGTCAATAATTATTTTAACTTTCCATGCAAAAGAGAGACTTGTAAAGACCTGAAGGGATTTGTGCACTGAAATTTTGTACAGACACGCCTTTCCTTAGCTAGACCTCCGAGAGATATACGACTTGCATGAGTTAATTTACTTCCAAAACAAAGCAGCCCTTTATGTATACAAATAGATTCTTTCCTTAAAGAAGGTGCAGCACTGAAGAAGGCATGAGACTTGGAGCACCAGGACGCTCGTTTTTCTCTCCAAAAGGTGGCCAAGGCAACACGTGATTTCCTCCAAAGCCTGGAAACACCAACTAGTTTGCTCCTTCCAATGCTGGCAGAAAGGGACCGACGTTGCAATTCTTTCCAAGATAGATAAGTTGACGTTTTCTTTCCAGGATAGGGACTAAGAGACACGGTTTTCTCCAAGGAAAAGGCAGCAACGAATGCATGGGTTATTTCCAAGGCAAGCTCTTTCCATACTCAGTAAAGCGTCGAATCACAAATTATTTTGATAACTTTGCTACTGAACTGAGCAAGACACAACACCAAGTCATAATTTCTTTCCAGATTAGAAGCACCGAATAAGACCTAGGACTTGGCCTATATATTCTCTCTTTTTTTCTCTTGCAAACGTGTGGGGTGGAGGCGAAAAACCCCTCTTTTGTACATAGACGACAATTGGCTTCATTTGTAGTATTTTCCTGCAATTTTCTCCTTTGTAAGTCTCTCAATTTTCTTTATTTTTTTTTTAATAAAATTTAGTATTTTCATTTTAGTATTGAGTAGTTAATTTTTTATTTAAGGTTGAGGATGAAACCTCACATTTGAAGAGTGACAATATTTTCATGAGAGTTTATACTATCCGATTTTATTAGGTTTAATATTTCCAATGTTTTACTTATTTTCAATTATTGAGATGATTTCTTGAATATCTATTGTGATTTCCGGATACATGTGATGATTTGAGGTAGTCTCATTTAATTGATTGCTTGGATTTTTCATTTATCAAAACATTGGATATTCATTGTGTTTTGTTCTATGGATACATTTGATGATTTGGTTTAAACCGGATATTTTTTGTGATTTGTGCAAAGAACGAATTCATTGAATGATTTAATTAATTTTTGAAGCATAGTAGAACATACATAAGATTTGTATTGCGAGAACTTCGGATATGTATTGACGAGCATGAAAATATGTTGTTGTGATTTGGTGGGTGTGGATTCTAAAACCTTAGTACATTTTCTTTTGTTTTATTTTATTTTATTTTATTTTTCTTTTATTCACAAAACCCCAAAATTCAGAACTAGGTTAAAATAGAATTAGTTTAAATAGAAATTAATTTTTGCAACACAAGTCCCTGTGGATTTGACCTCGCACTTGCACAAACACTATATTGCAAACGATTCATACGCTTGCGAGTATTAAAATTTGCACATTAACAAGCATGATCATGGCAAAAAGAGATGACATTAGATTGGTCATGCTCAAGGATACATCTCCTAATGATCTGATCAGGACAATACTTAAAAAGGTAAGGATCGCCCTAGAAAAAATATTTCATCATGGCCATAAACTTGGACTTATCTTGTTGTCCCCAATGTAAAGGCATGTGGCCAGTGACAAGATAGTTTACTATATTAGCTATTAGTTTTTGTGTTGGCTGCATTCTGTTGGACAAAATCACTATCATGTACTGTTGCTGATTTCACAAGGATGCCGTATCAGTTCAGAGTCTTCAAATATTCAGAGTTTATTTATTTGATATGGAAAATGGCCTTATTATGACAAGATTAGTGTCACAAGCATCAAGAAGGAATTTTTGGACTCCAAGAAGACTCTGCAAAGTCTACAACTCAGCAAAAGTTGGATCCTGAGTTTATCGTCCGAATGGCCTAGTGAAACGCCTGGACACTCATCAGTCAGTAACATAAACAATGATGCTTTTAATCAGGGGTTCAGTCAGTTTTCAGAAGTCTTCTTCAAAGATATGTTTCTAGAAGATTCTGCATAGATTCCAAGTCAAAGAAATCGGATCCCTTGCATCCGTCCGAATGCTCAACTGTCCAAGCATCATCTGTTCGAACGACGAGAACTTTCCATCTGGACCTTCCTCTGTGTCGAGAAGCTTCAAACTGTTCTAGCTTGCATCAGTCCAGGCGTTTCAGCAGCACGTCTGGACGCCACTCAGTGTTCGATCATCTATGGGATTTCTTTCCAAAAATACAGATATGGAAAGACAGTTGTAACCGTCCGGATGATGTGGATTCCTGTCCGGACACGCTCATTCATAAGGCAAGTCGTGCATTCAAAATGAAGATGTTTGGACGCTAGTCTTCATGGTCAGGACGCACGAGCTACATATATGAAAATTGCGTGCATCAGAGCATCCATCCGGACGACATGTTCTATAGTTCGGACGTCGAAGCCTTGATATGGAAATTGCATTCAGCTAAGGTGCGACTGTCCGGAAGACAGGGCAACAACGTCCAGACGCGGCTCAATTCAGGAAAGAATTTATGCAAAATTTGAAAAGCCGATCGCACAATTGTTCGTCTGGATACCTTATGTCTACCGTCTGGACAGCGCCTAGGTATTTCAAGCCAGATGCTCAATTGAACCTGCAACCTATAAATAGAGGCCCCTAGGCTTGAGAATTGTAGGAATTCGGTTGTGAATTCTGTAATGCTTACATAGTTATATTTTAGAGTTACTGTGCTGATATACTCACTCTCAAGCCATTGACAAGTGTTGTTGTTGTGATGAAACTGAAGTCTATCTTAGGGGTTGTCCCTAAGGTAAATGATTCCATTGAAGACCCATTCAAGTAGGAGACTTGGTTGGGAGGCGTTCGTGTCGGGTTACACGTTAGAGTTCAAGGTTCAACCACTGCATAAGGGTATGTGAGTGCTACTGCTTTGTAACTAGCTTTGTCTTTTGAATAGTGGATATCCTGGGTTTGGCTGCCCCGGAGTGGTTTTTTTCTTAATTGAGTTTCCACTTCGTCAACAAAATATTTGCCTCATTATTTTTTGCATTGTGATATTTTGTTGCACACTATTGCACACACTTGATAAATTAGAAGTCCAATAATTTTCATTGGCAAACCATGGTGAAGGAGTATGAACAATGTGAATCGATTGCTCATTAGGGAAGGTTTCAAAGATGGGGGTGGCCTCCTTAGTAAAATCCACAATCAATCTAGACAGATGATCGATTACCACATTTTTAGAACCCTTCTTATCCCGAATTTCGATGTCGAACTCTTGCAGTAGTAATATCCACCGGATGAGACGAGATTTGTCATCTTTTTTGGAGAAAAGATACCTCAAGGCTATATGATCTGAGTAGACAATGACTTTAGAACCTAGTAGGTAAAATCGAAACTTATCCAAAGCAAACACAACTGCCAGCAACTCCTTCTCAGTGGTAGAATAGTTGAGTTCTGCGTTGTTAAGAGTACGACTTGCATAATAGATGACATGGGGGAGTTTGTCTATATGCTGCCCCAAAACAGCTCCAACTGCATAGTTTGAAGCGTCACACATGATCTCAACTGGTGCACCCTAGCTGGGTGGCTTGATGATCGGTGTGAACGTTATAATCTTTTTTAGAGCCCCAAATGCTTTCTTGCAGTCCTCATCAAATATAAACAGGGTCTCATTTACCAACAATTTGCATAGGGGCCTGGTGATTTTGCTGAAATCCTTGATAAATCACCTATAGAATCCTGTATGGCCCAGGAAAGAACGAACCTCCTTGACCATACGTGGAGGTGGAAGGTTGGAGATCAGATCTATATTTGCTTTGTCAACCTCGATCCCACAATGAGAAATGATGTGGCTGAGTACAATCCCTTGCTTTACCATAAAATGGCATTTCTCCAAATTTAGCACCAAGTTTTTCTCTTTGCACCGTACTAAGACCAATGTGAGGCGGTGCAAACATTCCTCTAAAGAAGAATCGTAGATGAAGAAGTCATCCATGAAGATCTCTAGAAAACGTTCTACCATATCAGAAAAGATGTTGACCATGCATCGCTAAAAAGTAGCGGGTGCATTGCATAACCCAAAGGGCACGAGACGATAGGCGAACGTGCTAAAAGGGCAGGTGAAAGTCGTTTTCTCTTGATCTTTGGGGTCGATAGGGACCTGGTTGAATCCAGAATATCCGTCCAAGAAATAGTAATAAGCATGACCCGCTAAGCGTTCCATCATTTGATCAATAAAAGGAATGGGAAAATGATCCTTTCTGGTGGCGGCATTTAACTTGCAGTAGTCGATACAAACTCTCCATCCTGATTGAATACGAGTTGGCACCAACTCGCCATCCTTGTTCTCCACTACCGTCAATCTAGCCCGTTTTGGCACAACATGAATTGGGCTCACCCATTTGCTATCAGAAATTGGATATATGATACCTGCATCCAATAACTTGATCACTTCAGCCCTCACAACTTCTTGCATAGCTGGGTTGAGCCTTCTTTGTGGCTCCCTCGATGGTTTGGCATCCTCCTCCAAGTGTATCTTGTGCATAACCACCGAAGGGCTGATTCCTTGGATATCTTCAATGGTCCAGCCAATAGCCTCCTTGTGCTCTCTTAAAACATCCAGTAATTTCTCTTCTTGAGTATCAACTAAGTCTAAGGCTATAATCACTGGCAAAGATTCAGCTGGACCTAGGAACTTATACAAAAGACTGTCAGGCAATGGCTTAAGTTCCTTCTTTAGGGGCTCGAAAACTTCTACCTCCTCTTCCTTGCTGTTCTCTAGAGAAGCAAGTTCTAACATGGCATCTGCTTGCTCGAGTAGCTTGTCCAAATCCAGATCTTCTCCGAATTGAGCAAAGCATGCCTCCAGGGGGTTGATGTGTCACAAATATTGTATATTTGGACCCCTTAATTTACATTAGTTAAACCTTTAGCTTTGTTATTTTCTAATGCTTTTGTTAGTTTTGGTACTTTAGCATTTTTTAGGTAATAGAGAGAAAAGAGTCCCAATTGTTGCACAATTCTTTCCAAAGGCAGCACGTGGACAGCAGCTCTACACTCCTCTCCAGCAGCAAATCACGTCCAACAGCACTCCCCTAGCACCGAATCCCAACCTGCTGGATAGCATGGACAGCACTTGGACAGCAACAACACTCTACAGCACCTGCAAGGGACAGCAGCTGTTGGACAGCAACCAGCACGACCTGCAACACCTTCTGCACTTGGACAGCACGCCTGGCAGCACCTGCAAAGGACAGCAGCTGCTGGACAGTAACCTGCAGCACCTTCTGCACCTTGACAGCATGCCCAGCAGCTCCTCCAGACAGCACCTTGGACACCACACTCCAGCTTGGACAGCATGGGCATCACGTGAAGGCAGCAACTCCTCTCCAAGACAGCATGAACAGCTCCTAGGACAGCACACTCCACCAAGACAGCAACCTGCAGCATGCTATTTCTTTATAAAAGGCAGCACCATGCCATGGAAGAAGGGAGGAGAGAAAAAACGGAAAGAAGAGAAGAGGCATAGAGAAAAGAAAGAGAAGTGAGAGAGCAGAGGCTATGCCTCTGCTTCTCTCCTTCTTGGGCTAGATTTTCTGCACCATATGTCTTTTGTAAATGTTTGATTTTTATGTTTTTAATTTAATGTCTTCGGTTTTATTTATTTTATTATGTGTAGTTAAACCTTCTACTAAGGTTGAGGATGAAACCTCACCAATAAAGAGCGAAAATGTTTTCATGAGAGTTTATACTATCCGATTTTATTGGGGTTAATATTTTCAATGTTTTACTTATCAATTTTTGAGATGATTTTTGGATATCTCTTGTGATTTCCGGATACAAGTGATGATTTGAAATAGTCTCATTTAATTGATTGCTTGGTTTATATATATAAATGTTGGATATTCATTGTGTTTCGCTCTACGGATACATTTGATGATTTGGTTTAAACCGGATATCTTTGGTGATTTGTACAAAGAATGGATTCATTGAATGATTTAAACAATTTTTTGAAGCATAGTAGAACATACATAAGATTTTTATAGTGACAACTTCGGATAAGTATTGATGAACATGAGAATATTTTGCTATGATTTGGAGGGCGTGGATTCCAAAACCCTAGACCCCTTTATTTTCATTAATTTTGTTTATGTTTTCTTTCATAAAAAAACCCCTAAATTTGGAACTAGGTTAAAATAGGATTAGTTTGAATAGGGATTAATTTTCACAACACAATTCCTCGTGGGATCGACCTCGCACTTGCAAAATGCTATATTGCAAACGATTCGTGCACTTGCGAGTGTTAAAATTTGCACAACAAGGGTCCTCAATGCTTGCTTCATCAATAGTATCTTCAATGATCTGCTCAATCAAGCATGCACTTCCAATCTCAGTCGTCTCTAATGGCTGTTTGCTGACGTCGAAGATGTTCAGCTCCACTGTCATGTTGCCAAAAGAGATCTTCATCGCCCTTGTTCTACAACTGATGAGGACATTAGTCGTAGCTAAGAATGGTCGCCCTAGAATCACCGGTATTTGAATCTTTACATTCTGGACCGGCTCTGTGTCTAGCACTATAAAATCCATGAGGAAATAGAATTTATCAACCTTAATCAAGACATCCTCGATGATTCCCCGTGGTACCTTTACTGACCTATTAGCCAATTGAAGCGTCATAGAGGTAGGCTTCAATTCTCCCAACCCCAATTGTAGGTAAACTGAATAAGGTAGGAGGTTGACACTTGCTCCTAGATCTAGCAGAGCCTTCTCTATGTGGCTAGCTCCTATCATGCAAGAGATGGTCGGACATCCAGGGTCCTTGTGCTTGATGGGCAGCTTGCATTGAAGGATCGAACTGACGTGCTACATACCTTATTCAGGACATTAGTTTTCCTCTTGATAGTAATCAAGTCCTTCAAGAACTTGGCATAAGACTGCACTTGCTGGATGGCATCCAAAAACGGGATGTTGATCTGCACTTGCTTGAATACCTCTAGAATGTCCTCGAACTTCCCTCATTTCTTGGGCACAAGCAATTTGTCAGCGTAGGGCGCCTTTGGTATAAACGACCTAGGAGGAATCTCAACAGTGGCTGTAGATGGCTCTGCATCTCTCTCCTTTGTGCTGCCACTTTCTTGCTCTTTTTGTGCAACAAGGTTCTCTTCAGGAAGAACCACTTGTCTCCCAAAGCTAAGTGAGACAATGTCTTGTACGTGCTCCTACCCTTGCATAGCATTTGATGAACTTTCCCCATGGAACTGCAACCTCGGGTTTGGCACGGGTTGGCTGGGAAGCTTTCCTTTTTCTCTCTCACCCAAGTGACTAGCAATTTGCCCAAGCTGGGTTTCTATCTTGGCAATTGCATGGGTGTTCACCATGGTAGCATTCTTCACTTCACCAATAGATTGGGTGTTCACCACAGTGGAATTCACTTCATTAATGGTTTGGCTTGTAAGTTGCATGAACACCTTGAGACTATCCTTTAATGTGGATTGTGAAGAAGAGAATGGGGCTTAAGTAGAGGCTTGGTATGCTGGTACTGGCAGCGCTTGACGACCCTGATGAACCGGTTTATGAAATATGAGGGGGTATTGATTAAGGGCTGATGAGGGCTCCCCCCCTTGATTCATTGGTTGGTTTTGCTTCCACGAAAAATTAGGATGGTTTCTCCACGCAGGATTGTAAGTCTCAGAGAAGGGTCCATTGGATTGTTTCCTAAAGTCAATGAAAACATTGACTTGTTCCATTGATAACTTGACAAAGGTTGGCAAAAAAGGCCAAGTTTGTGCTGAGTGCATGAGACTAGCACAGATGGAACAGCAATCCACGTTGAATGGGTTGCAGCATTGATGGATTTTCCTATGACGAGAACATCAACCTTCTTAGTGAGGGCATCTATCCTTATCTTTAGCTCAATATCTTCTTTCACCTCATAGATGTCTCCCTTCTTTTGGATGCGAGCAGATTGATCCTGACAGCTTGAAAAATCCCACTACTGGGAATTGTTGGACAATTGATCTAAGGTCCGATATGCTTCTTCTCCCGTCAAACTCATAAATGTGCCTCCATTCATTGACTCGATCATGCTATGGTTGGATTGAGTCAATCCTTGGTAAAAGAACTGCACGAGTCTCCACTTCTCGTATCCATGTGGAGGGCACTTAATCAACATATCTTTAAACTTTTCCCAACTCTTAGAAAATTTCTCATCCACCTCATGAGTAAAAGAACTTATTTCCTTCCCACATTCGTTCACTTTGGACATTGCGAAAAAATTTATTGTAAAACTTGTTCAGCAAGTTTTCCCAAGATGTGATAGACCCAGGCATGTTTGAATCCAGCCAAGCCTTGGCTCTATCGTGAAGTGACAAGGGAAAAAGTCTAAAGTGCATAGACTCCTTAGAAATGTTTTGAAATTTGAAAGTAGCACAGATATCTTTGAACTTTTTCTCATGGCTGTAAGGATTTTCAAGGTCTAAGCCATGGAATGAAGGTAAGATTTGGATGACATGAGGTTTTAGATCGAAGTGGGAGGCATTGGTGGGTGGCAATACTATACATGAAGCCGAGTTTGTCGTAACGGGTGCGAATAAATCTCTGAGTGATCTAGTATAGTCCACGTTTTCTACTCTTGGCTGCTCATTCTCTCCCCTAGGCTGCTCCACATTCACGTTGGGGTTTCCTACCATGTTGTCTCCCATCTCAGAAGTCGTTCTCCACTCAACAGGTGCTTTACGCTTTCTCATAAACACCCTTTCTAGATCGGGATCTAAGGGTAACAAATCTAAATTCAAGGACCTCCGACCAAGCATACACTAAATTCTAACAAATATATAACCACAAGACAAGCAAGATAGAGAAAAGAAAAAAAAAATAAAATAAAAAACAAACAAGATAGAGAAAAGAAATTGCAAGTAGGGTAAACAAAATTCTCTAATGTGCAATCTAGGTTAGTTCCCAGGAAAGTGAGGGGGGCCACCAGGACTACTTAAATCCCAAGACCTTCCTAACCAGAATTTGCCTTGATATTGCCTCTTAGATAGCTCCGTAGACCCACACTAGGAAAGTCTTCTATTTTCTTTTTTTTTTTTTTTTTGAAGATTAAAAGAAAAATAGCACGAACAAAATAAATAAATAAAAAAAATGCAGACTAGCAAGAATGCATACAACGAAACAAAGATACCAAAAAGGTAAAAATTAAAACTTACAAGACTGGACCAAAAATAATTTTTGGCAAAAACGTTTTTGCTATTGAACTTCTCCAGGTAATGCCTCCTGTGTTGGTGCGCTCAAGCGACTTTGAAGGTCGCTCGATTGACTTCGCAAAATTCTGCATAACCTGAAACAACAATAAAACAGAAACCTTTCCCTTTTTTTTTTTTTTTAAAAAAAAAAGAAAAAAAAATCTAGTAGAAAAACAAAATTAAAGCAAACAAAACTTGATTTTTTTCTTATAAATCAACACCTCGGGGCAACGGTACCAAAAACTTGATGTGCAAATTTTACTTGCAAGCGCACGAGTTGTATGTAGCATGGTACATGCAAGTGTAAAATCGTATCCACAGGGAAGTGCGTGTAAAGAAAAGAAAATCAATTTCTATTTAAATTAATTTTGTTTTAACCTAGAGCCGCGATTTTTTGGATTTCTTTTAAGAACAAATAAATAAATAAAAGAGTAAATAACGCAAAGAAGAAAAACACTAAGGTATCAGAATTCACCAAATCAAATCAAACACACTACTCTAGCATTTTATTCGTAAATTCGATTCAAGGAGCTCAATATTTAAGTTCTTAAATAACAAAGTGTGAAAACATGCGATGAATCCGACTCAAATAAATCACAATGATTATTCCTTGGAGTAGAAATCATCCATTGTATCTGGAAATCACAATAGATATCACAATCTCAAAGAAATCAATCGATTCATCCATCGGTTGAATTACAACAAACATCCAATAAAAATTATCAATCTAAAGAAATCATTCAATAAATTGAAATGGAACTTGAATATAACGTAAGAATATCAAATCTATGAATATCATGACAAGAGTATAGGTGTTATCATTGATGAACTTTCATCATCAACCTTAGTTGAGGATTTTAGCCTCTCATAACTAAAAACACCAAACACTCTTGAAATGAAAACATGAAGTGATAAAAACGAAGAAGAGAAAGAAGAATAGAAATTTAATACCTTTAAATGAAATGAAAGCGATAAATTAAAATAATGAGAAATGAAGGAAGAACGGAAACTTAAATAACGATAAATAAATTAAAGCAATAAATTAAATTGATGAAAAGAAAAAGAAGAACAGAAAATTAAATAACTTTAAATTAAAAGAAATATGAACGAAATATTAAATTACAACAGAAAAGAAGAAGGCAAAAACTAAAACAAATGCATAGGATGACCTAAGTGGTGCCTAGCATGGGGTATTTATAGCAGAAAATTTGGTTAAACCCAATGTTTGCAAAATGACACCTCTACCCCTCTAAACCCTAATAGGAGAAAAGAAAGCTAGGGTTTAGGGCCATATTTTTAAAATGGCGCATCTACCCCTAAGAAAACCCTAATAGGATTGTTAGCAGTCATCAGAGCATTGAAATTCGAGCATGTCACGTCAGCCCTAATTGTCACTTGATCAACTATTTTGGTCCCTCGATCGAGCGCATTGTCAATCGAATATCTTGGTCGATCGATCGACATCGTGCTTGAGCCCTTGTGCGCCTTTCATGTGCTTGATTCTCCAAAGATACTGCCACGTCAGCCGTAACACCCATGCTTTGAATGGCTTTAACGACTTCTTCTCCTGTTTCTTTGCAAGTCCCATAGAAAATACTGCATTTTATCTCAAAGTCTTGCAAAACACTGAAACACCAAAACTAACCAAGAAATCAGAAAATAATAATAAAAAAAAAAAGCTAAAGGTTTAACAAATGTAAATTAAGGGGTCCAAATATACAGTATTTGGCACTCATCAGCCTAGTCACCCTCATCTAATACTCTCCCCCTAAGAAGCAGCACTATTTTTCTTTTTACTTGCACCATGAAGGACAAGATATAAAGCTGAATCAACACAAAAGCAGTGAATTTATTCATATAACAATGGCTTAGAAGTATAACTGTTTGTTTCTTTTTGGTGCTGCAACATAGAGAGGAAGCCAGAATGTGACGACCCATTTTTTTTTTTTTTTATACAAAACATTTCATAAACATTAATCTCTTAAAATACAAATGGATCTTCATAGTGGCACGACAATATGTTGCAAAGCCAACATATGGTACATACCCCATAATATGTACCTGGTAAATCAGACTGCGACATCTATCTAACTATGCAGCTGAAAACATAAATCTAATAGAGGAAATCACATCTTAAACATCTAACACAAATTAATTACAACAAAAGCCATTTAACATCTACCTGTTTAAGTCTTTTCTCAATATAATAAATACATAACAGAAATGGCTTGACAAAGATTAGGTGACACTAGCGTCACAAGCCATAAACAAATTACCCAAAATAATGAACATCCCGCGGTCTATCACGCTACAACCGTTGCGTCGCGCTTCGGTCATAATATCCTAAAACACATCTACGAGACCATCAACTACGACTGGAGTACCTGCAGCCAACATCAGAATTTGCACGGTTGCGAGGGTTGCCGCATCCGCACAGGTGGAATTATGAGCCCACCGTCTCCGTATAAAACATACCGAGACCTCAGTGATATTAAACTAACTGAGTTTTCGCAAAGAACCAACTTTTTGTTTTTAGTCTCGCATACACAATAACTATCAATTTTATAAACTTTTGTTTGAAAACCCCCATAGCTGATATAGCAAACACCAACTATCAGAAAACATTTAAATATACTATGTAGTTGGACTCATACGTAGAAGTTTCAATGGCTTGGAAGCAACTACGTATACACCCACCTACAATAATACTTTATGTTGGTAGCTCAAATGTACAGAGATCTAACATTATTAACTGTGATATCACCATGCCTCAGAGCATTACAACTTCATGTCTATGACACATAATTGTCCATGCGGTTACTAGAGTAAAACTCTGATATCCAAGCACTTCTTACTAATGTACCACGACAATCCATCTACCTACTCCCAAGTCATACTGATATCTCAACCAATAGCATCACATCCAAGTACACCAAGCTTAAAACATGCCATCTCGCTCTTTAGTACGAGCTTACTATCATTTTTCAAATATGGTTAACATCGAATCCTAGGGCATTACAACTTCATGTTGAAGGCACATAGTTATCCATACGGTTACTAGAGTAAAACTCTGCTATCCAAGCACTTCTTACTAATGTACCACGACAATTCATCTACCTACTCCCAGGACACTGTATTACTCATACCGAACAATGAAAATACTGTTGTACGTCTAAGCTCAATGTTCTTAAATCTTGCAACTAGACGATAGCAATATACATAAGCTCTTTGCCATTAAAACTCTTAGGCATACTAATACGTCTAGCATAAAAACTACAATATTTTATATCATGAAAACATCACACAATTTAAATCATGCTATATATGCTACTGTGCTGCTGTTAAACTGCTGAACTAAGCTGTTACTGAGCTGCTGCTGGGTTACTGCATGCTTTATGCTCTATACTACATGCTCTATGCTCTTTGCTTGACTAGTAAATATTGCCTTACTGTATCATGCTGATAAATCATACTTTTCTAAACATTTTAATATTTCATTCAAAACATGCAACACACTGTACTATATTCTGAAACTATCCTTGATATATTTGAACATACTCTAAAGTACTCAAATCAAGCAAAACAGATATATTTAACATACAGTTGGTTCGGATTTACAAGACAATATATATATATATATTTTGCAATTCTATAATACATGAAAATAATAGTTTTTCAGTGAGTAAAATATCACCTTGGCTGCATTGGACTCTCGACTCAAACTCTTCGTTGGAGAACCCATTGAAGTCTCCAATTATGACACGATCCTGCAAATACTTATAACGTTAGAGTATGCTATGGAACTCATCCTATGACACTTCAACTATCCGTGTCAGGGGCGCCCCTAATCCGCGTGCTCACCCGTTGCGTTACCCGTCTAAGTCTAGTTAAGTATCTTAAACTATTATTAGGTTATTATTTAGGTTTAGGTTCATTTTATACCATGTTTATTAACACAAGGTATGTTTACTATTTTCATTAACTTATATATTATTGTTGTATCACATTATTATTGTTAACCCATTTTATAGCCTATTGCTTAATTTACTAACTTAGCATTCTATATTGGAATCATATACATGTTTTTGTGAATATACATACAATGATAGTCAAGCTTAACTCCAATCCGATGATATACTTAAGTACTTTGGTATACATGAATAAATGCATTGTTTATTTATTTGTTTGTTTACTTTATTTTATTCCTTATTCTTCACTTAAAACCTCCATTACCATTCAAGGATCCTATTAGACCTATATCATGAGGCTTGTCTAACATCCCAATTCTTTAAAGAATATAATCTAAAACTTCATCTCGTAACCAAAACACCCAAATAGGCCATAACAAAAAATCCAATCATTTATGACAACCAACTTCTACGGCCTTCCAATACAACATAACCTCAATTTCTCTTTGAACTCTTCTCTAATAAACCAACGATTAAAAATTCATAATCATAAGGCTATTAACACTAGCATACTACAAATCCCACACTCCAAGTACGGTTAACATCAAGTGCTCAATCCATGATTTCAACGAACATCATCAATCTCTCCAAGACTTCATCTTATCCAACCATAACTCAAAATCATATTCTAGAAATACTATATAAATTTAGCTCATACCTCTCAAAAGCATTTCAAAACCTAGTCTAACATTCACCAATCAAAGCCCCCAACAATAGCAACCTCAACACCACATCAAAAATCCACACCTCAGCTCACAACCAAATTCCATCAACGAAACTCACAAAGGCATCATCAAAGAATCATCAAGAAGGTACTTAACAAGCGACAAAATCTCAAAACTTTTATGACAGTATCAAACCACAATCACCAAATGCCAAGCAAAACACCTCTTCAAAATCAAACCCAACTGGTTTCCAACGAAATCTACCATTACCCAAAAATCCATCCATCAACAACACTTCTAAAATCCACCGCAAACCACAACACAAGAACACTTCCAATACAAGAATCAATGGAAATCATCCAAATCAAGAGTCCAACTATTTACAAGCAATATCAACTCGAAATCATCAAAACTAATCAATGAAACAACTAAACAAATACCCATGGATAAAATCACAAATTAGCACTTTAGGGAACATCCGAAAACCAACTCCAATCCATCAACAATCTATAATAAAACATTAACCACAAACTAACATAACCAAAATCACAACTCAAAAGCATAGACCAAATCACACTCTAAGAAACCCATTCGGTATAACCCAAAAGAGGAGCCCAAATCCAAACATCAAACTCAAGAAAAGTAACCATTGAAGCTCCATCAATAATCTCAATTGAATAGCCCAATCATCCAAAAACTACTATCAAAACAGAGTCCTCCCTTTCACCACATCAAACCACCGAGAATCAAGACCCCAAGAAACAATACCATTCGGCCATAAATCAAACATCACCAAATCAAAGTTCTCTAAAACAGAATACCCAAAGAAAGATCACCAAAACTCATTCCCCAAAATTAAAGCCCCCCAAAAATCAATCTAATCAACCTAAAACCATTCGGCCATCCTCAACCAAAAACCCATTGATTCAACTACCATATAGCAAAATAACCCTTGAAAATCATACCCATATGATGTTCTACTGAAAATCAAGAAATATTCAAGCAAAAATCAAAGAAGAGGAAGAGATTTGTCTCACCGAAACAGGGCCGAAGTTCACAGCCTAGTTGCTGCCATCACGTCCTGACGGTGGCCTGACCACCGAGCTCCAAAATCGCACCACCACCGGCCGGGCCATTCTCTCTCTCTCTCTCTCTCTCTCTCTCTCTCTCGGCAGCTCTCACTCTCAACTCCAAATTCTCTCTTCTCGTGGACAGGTCGGGTGCAACGAACAACAGGGAAATGAAGGAAGAAAGAAATGAGAAGAAAGGAAGAGGAAGGGGCTGCTGCTGCTGCGTGACAGAACCGGGAGAGGAAGAAGAGAGAAGAAGATGCGCTTCGGGTGGGGAAGGAAAAAGAAAGAAAAAAAGAAAGGAAAAATGAGAGGCGTGAGAGAGAGGGAAATCCGGATAAGGGGGAAAAAAGAGAAAACGGAGAAAAGAGATAAAGTGCCATGTGTCATCTTGTGATTGGTTGAGAGATGATAATGTAATCTTCTTTTAACCAATCAGGTGGTGACATGTGGCAAGCTAGGATTTTTCTTTTATTTTAAACCCCCATCTATAATTAATTATAGTTGGGCCCCATCTTCTTTTATTTCTATCATTCATTAATTAATACTTAACCCAATATTTAATTTAACTACAATCTACCCATATAATTAAATTTTTATTCAACTAGGACCCGTTATTATTATTTTATTCCTATTGTTTTATCTTAGACTTATTTTACTTTAATAATATAAATACCACTTAGAATCTAATGTTAATCTGTCTTATTAAATAAATATAATTTATTTACGTTAAACTCTCTCAATTTATTTTCTTGGTCTTTACACAGAATTTCTAGGGCTAGGTTCAACTAGCGAGTTGGTCAATTTGACAATCCTAGCACATTAAAAATCTCTTTGAAAAGAATGTTCAAAAGCAGAAAATCAAAGATAAAAAAAAATGTTCCTTAAGGGAGCCTTGAATAGTACACATTTTCATCGCATGAGGAAAGCAACTATCTAGTAAAGATGCGGCAGGAAAACTCAGCACAGATCAGATTTAGAAACTTAATTATATGAATGCATATTCTATCAAAGCACAGAGAGCAGTTAAAACAGATAAACATACATGAGATAGCTGAAAACTTTAGAAGAAGAAACCTTGCATCAAATCCCTTTCTTTTTTTTCTAAAAAAAAAACAACATGCGTAGAAAATAAAATACAATTAATCCAAGCGTGTAGGGTAAGGGCAAACCTGACCTCAGGGAGAGAGGTTTTCCTATACCAAGACAAAAAAGCAGCCACCCGACGTGCTTTTTCTGTTATCCCTATGAAATACCTGCAGAATTTTCTCAAGACAACAAGAGAAACTATATAGGGATAGAAAAAATGGTTCCATAGCATGCACAAGATATGACAATATAAAAGATGCAATGCAAGTGTACCTGACATGGACTAGGATTTAGGAACCACAATCCTAGGCATGTGTGACCTCACTTACTAGGTAGGTCCACTCTCCTTCGGAAGGTGAGTGGTCTCATCCTTTTTTACCCATGTTTCATGAAAAAAATAAAATTGACTTCTAAAAATAAAAGGCAAGTGTGTGTGAATAGTGTGCAACAAAATATTAAATGCGAAAATTAAAGGAGACAAATATTTTGTTGACGAAGTAGAAATTAAATTAAGAGAAAAACCACTCCGGGGCATTCAAACCCAGGATTTCCACTATTCAGAAGACAAAGCTAGATACAAAGCAGTAACACTCACATACCCTTGATGTAGTGGTAGTACCTTGCTCTCTAAGTGTAACCCAACACGAACGCTTCCCAAACAGGTCTCCTACCTGAAGGGGTCTTCAATGGAATCATTTATCTTAGGGTCGTCCCCTAAGATAGACTTCAGTTGTAGCGCAGCAACAGCACACTTGCAATGGCTTGAGAGACATATCAGCTCTAATAATCTTACAAAATAACTCTCTAAGCTCTGAAGGAATTCAATACCGAATTCTTGTAGTTCTCAATGCCCAGGGGCCTCTATTTATAGGCTGAGGGTTCAAATGGGTGACTGCAGTAATATGTACGGACGTCGTCCAGACGGACAACTGTGCGACCAGAATTTTAGAGATTTTCGCTGAAAATCTTTCCTGTTTGAGAGCCGCATCCAGACGGTGAGACACTGTCGTCCGGACGGTCGCATGTCCGCTGCAAGTAATTTCCATATAAGGCTTTCGCGCGTCCGGACCAAGGGGGATGGCCGTCCGGACGATTGATCTTCAACACGCAATTTCCATATTTGTGGTGTGCACGTCCCGACCATGATAGGCAGACGTCCGGACGGTTAAAGTTAAATCCGCAATTTCCATATCAGATGCACACGCTTCCGGACGATGGCAGACTGGAGTCCGGACGGTTGAATTTGAATTGCGATTCTTGCCTTAAGGAGAAGCGTGTCCGGACGGGAATCCACGTCGTCCGGACGGTTGCATCAATCTTTCCATAAATGAACTTGGAAAGAATCTGAAGCTTGATCGAATACTGAGAGGCGTTCGGACGGGCTGCTAAGACATCCGGACGGATGCAACTTGGAACAGAAGCTTCTCGATACAGTGGAGGGTCCGGACGGAAGTCTATTTCGTCCGGACGAATGATACTAGGTCTGTCTGGCGTCCGGACGGGATGGCACGATCGTCCGGATGGCTGACAGGGAACCGACTTTTCTGACTGCAGAATCTTCTAAAACTCTTCTAAATGGCGGAATCCCTTGTAAAACAGCATCTTTACATACAAGTGATTTTGTCCAAACAGAATGAGGCCAATCACAAACTAACAAACTCCCCCTTTGGCCATTCTGGGACAAAAATCACTTGATAGGTTTGGAAATACATTCTCGGTCAACAAATTACTCCCCCTTTTTGTCACAAAGGGACAAAGGGTAAACAGAGTGATAAAAGAAACAACACACCCTAATAAAAATTACTCCCCCTAACAGTCTCAGAAGGACCAGGGTAAACAGAGTAATATAAGTCCAAAAGTTTAAGTCATAGTAACAAAATATGAGCCAAATGTTTCAAAATAAAAACAACAAAAATAAATAAATACAGCTCAAACATCCTCGGCCATAGGAGCAGTCCTTGGCGCATCATACTCATCATCACTACTGCCAGGATGATGATACTTGAGGCACTCCCTGAGATCCAGTTGGTTCTGCTCCACCCGCTTGTTGATGGAGTGCACCTCCTGCTGCATAAAGGTGATGGACTGCTGCATGTTGCTCATGCCTCCCTGAATAGCAGCCAAGGCCTCCATGATCTATGAAAAATTGATCTCCGGCTCTTAAGGCGGGACTGTCTGAGAGGATGAAGCCATGTCTAGAAAGCCGACTGGCATGGCAGGAGGGATGGGCACCTCATCATTGGAGTCATCTCTCCGCAGCTGTGCATTAGACTTCATCAAAGTCTGCTTGCTGATGGGCTGCTGAATCTTCATCTTCGGTTCTCCAGTAATGTTGATGCCTGACTGAAGAATGATCTGAGTGAGCAGGCAGCCAAAAGGGAGACCGGTATTACCCTCATCACGGGCCTCCAGCATCACGCTCATAATATGCTTACACAGGCAGAAAGGCAAGCAGAGGTGGATGGCATAAACGAACTGGGCCTTCTTCAGAATCAGGTCACTGCGCCTGACAACTGGCCATAGGTTGTGCTGTACTATCTTGGCCAGCAAGCGATGAGCAGGAGACAGTGAGCCGATTCAGATGGTGGGAGCACGCTCTTCTCCCTGTGGAACAGCATGGAAGAACTCTTGGAGATCGTCCATAGAGGGAGGAAGCACCACCTCATTATAAGGACTACCAGGCAGATCAAGGACTGGAATGCCTATGAAGTGACTGATGATCTGGGGATCAACAGTGATGATGTTCTTGTCAATAGTGGACTGCAGTACCATCCCACGATCATCATCCTGCGCCACCTCCAGGTTGGCATAGAAGAGTCTGACCAGCCTAGTGAGAACAATACAGGCACAGGTGTAGAAGTATCCCCAGTGGTAAGTTTGGATAGTCTCATAAATACTATCCAGTGGAGGCACCATAATGTCAGATCGGACCACATTGCGCTCAGCAATGACTGTGCGATCCATGATTTTGGTTTGGAGTATGCTCCTCTCTTCCTCAGTCCTCTGGCGGACCCTGCGCTGGAAACTGATTGCATACATGATTCTGCACAACGAAACCAACAAGATTTTGCCAAAAATAGTCCAAAAAGATTCTTGTTAGATCATAAAAATTTGGGCAGAGTAATGGCAGTACAAAGGACTATTAAAAAATAGACAAAAATTATCACAGTTATAGTCCCAAAAAGTATCACCATAAATAATCCCAACATGGTAAATATATGCATCTCATAATCTCAAAAACATTCCTAAAGAAATCAACATTCTAACAGTTAAAACGAACTGAAGAGAAAACGACTAGAGGAATACCTGGATTGTGAGAATAATGCACAAAAAGACAAAAAAAGATGAGATAAAGCCAAAAACACTCAAGAAATAACTCACTAAAAGCCAAAAAGTGAGATTGTGGTGGGGTAGGGAGGAGAAATGGCGACCAGGGGTATATATAGCCTCTATGGGTCCCCGTTCGGACGGTGTATTAATAACGTCCGGACGCGCGCTGCCTCAGAAATGAGCAGACTGGTCGCGAGCATCCGGACGATATATCCTTACCGTTCGGCCATTGGTTGCCGAGCGCATCCGGACGTAACCTGATCCCTGTCCGGATGACTAAGCTCTGCTCGTCCAGACAACGAAAATCCACCCATCCAGACGCCAAGAGATACCATTCGGACGCTTCACACTGAAAATAGAAAAACTGAGGAAAATTTACAAAAATCAATTTTTCTCAAGTTAGTTTCAGAAAACGCATGTATAATCCATTGATAACACAATCAGAAAGCATCTCAAAACTAAGCAGAGATATAAAAGAGAGTTGAGATTTTAATCAACACAAATATTTTTCCTGAACATAGAATATTTCAAATAGACAACTCAACTCATGCAATGCGTGTGTGTGTGAAGACTTAACCCGCATGGTATGACTATCATAGATATGAAAAAGAGCAACTAGATTTTCTAGACAAGAGAGAAAATCAATGCAAGATTAGTCAAAAGTCAAACCTTATAACTTACTAGGGCCTAGCCACCCTCATCTGATACACTCCTCCTAAGATGTAGCACCTAATTGTTTTACTTGTACCATAAAGGACAAAGTAAATGTTTTACTTTCACGTAGAGGGCAAGGCATAAATCAAATTCAGCACATAAACAGTGAATAATTAAAGCACATAATTCATATGAGTTACTGCTTGATTCTTATGATGCTGCAATCTAGAGAGAATGCTAGAGTTTTTAGGTTCTAGGTTTAACTAGCATATGGTCAATTTGGCCATCTTATCAAAGACCTCTTCTCTTATCCAAAATTTCTAGAAACACAAAGTCAGAGAACAAAAGATGTACCTTTTAGGGGAGTCGTGGATAATGCACATTTTTCATTGCATGAGAAAAGAAGCTATCCTACTTTTGCATATACAGGAAAACACTTGGCAAATTATAGTCAAAGACTCTCAATTATATCTAAGCAAAGTAAAATTAATACCCAAAGAATTGAGATATCAGGAGAAAATACATGCAATTATCTGTTATGCCAAGAGAAAAGAAAAAAAATCCTGCAAATTCTCCCCAATTTTTTTTTATTATTAAAAAAAATGCAATATGGAAAAACATCATATGCAAGGCAAGATCAAACCTGATGATGCCAATACAGAAAGGTAGTCGCTCGACCTGCTTTTTCTGTCTTCCCCACAAAGTACCTGCAAAATTCTCTTAAGAGAAATTGGGGGCAAAACACAATTGGTTCCTAGATTGCATACAAGATATACCAAGTAAGATAAGCAGTCAAACCTGATGCCGTAGGATTAGGAACCAAATCCTAGGCATGAACACCCGATCTTGCTACGTGCGTCTGTTCCCCGTCATGGGGTGACTGTCCTTCTTAACCTAAGCATGCCTTCCTGTAGGTGGTTGCTGGCAGGACTGCATCATCCATTCCATCATACTCTACATCCAGATAGGTGGCTCACTGAGGTACTGCTCTTCTTTCACCTTCTGAGGCCTCCTAAATTGCTTGGATTTGTTCTTAGAGTTGCCACTCTGATTGGCAGGTACAAATCATTGCTGAGGCCGCTGAAGCTGGGATGCCTGGTATCGTGGTCCATGAGACCAAGGAGCTTGATATCATGGTGCTTGATGGTATGGGGCCTGATACCATGGAGTCTGGAACTGGGCCGCAGGTCTAGTGCCATGATCAGCCTGTTGGGACATTTCTTTCTTGGCCTTGGCTTTCTGAGCTTTCAGGAGAGAGCACTGAGGACGAACATGCCCACTTAGGCCGCAGTGATGGCATATGGGAGGTCTTCTGATGGAATGAGACTTCTAAGTGCCTGGAACATCATCGTTGACCTTGTCCTTCCCTCTATCTTCAACAGTGGGAGGAGGATCTGGGACTGTAGGTTTCACAAATACAGTCTTTGAAGTAGAGGGAGCATCAGAAGAGGGAGCTACATACCTGAGACCAGTCTTGTTAGTTGGGCTCTTCTGGATAGACAGCATACGAGTCAGCTTCTCATCAGTGACTCTTTCTAGCTAGAGCTGCATCTCTAGTAGCTTTTCCTCGAGCTCTTGTATTCTGAGCAGCAATGAGCTCTTCTTATTTTGCAGACTGTTCAGATCATAGAGGTACTGCTTAAGACCTTCCCTTAACTTCTCATACTCTATATAGAGTGTCTTGTAGGCCTCCTTGAGCTCTTCCCCATTATCACTGTGCTCCGAATAGTAAAAGTCTTCTTCTTCAGCATGTGGGGCAACAAAGGCCAGAAATTTTTCAGACTCTGGAGCTTCTTCTTCTGACTCATCACTGAGAGTCACATTGTATGCCTTCCCCTTGCCCTTCTTAAGATTCCCGCAATCGGCTTGGATATGCCCAAAACCTGAGCATTCAAACCATCTGGGCCCTCTAGGATCCTTCTTTTCTTCTTCCTCTGGTTCAGCTTCTCTGGGAGCTTTCTTCACATTTTCAGAAAACTTCTTTTTGAATTGGTCATCTCTCATAAGTCTTCTGAAATTCTTGGCTAACATAGCCACAACTTTTTCTTCCTCCTCAGAGTCATCTTCAGATGAAGCTTTTACCTTCTTCTTGGAAGCTTTCAGGGCAATGGTCTTCAACTTCTTGACCGGGGGCAGAGATAGCTCATACGTTTGAAGAGATCCCACCACTCTTCAATCTTCATTTCTTTTAGATCCTTGCTTTCTTCAATGGTGGTCACCTTGATCCTAAACGCTCAGGCAAAGATCTCAGAATTTTTCAGATGAGTTTTACATCCGAGATAGGCTTCCCAAGACTCACCATGGAGTTTCTCAGATCACTCATCTTGGAGTAAAACTCTCCAAATGTCTCATCCTCCAACATCTTAATCTCTTCAAATTTTGAAATCAACATTTGAAGTTTGGCCGATTTTACAAGTTTTGTGCCTTCATATGTGAAAAATTAAATGGACTTCTAATTTTAACAAGTGTGTGTGAACAGTGTGCAACAAAATATTAAATGCGGAAATTAAAGGAGACAAATATTTTGTTGACGAAGTGGAAATTCAATTAAGAGAAAAACCACTCCAGGGCAGCCAAACCTAGGATATCCGCTATTCAGAAGACAAAGCTAGATACAAGATAGTAACACTCACATATACCTGATGTAGTGGTCTTACCTTGCTCTCTAACGTGTAACCCAACACAAACGCCTCCCAACCAGGTCTCCTACCTGAAGGGGTCTTCAATGTAATCCTTTACCTTAGGGCCAACCCCTAAGATAGACTTCACAGCTGATCAAATCACACACTGGCAAAGCTAAAGAGCTAGCAGATCTTCAATATCTTCCTAAACACCCTCTCTAAGCTATGGAGAATTCACCACCGAATTCTATGTTGAAAGCATGCCTCAAGCCTCTTATTTATAGGCTTAGGAAACCCAAAAACGCGTCCAAAACGGAAATTGAAACACGCGCGTCTGAAACACGCGCCATCAAGAACCAAGATATCAAGCTCCTTGGTCTCATGGACCACGATACCAGGCATCCCAGCATTAGCGGCCTCAGCAATGATTTGTACCTGCCAATCACAGTGGCAACTTTAAGAACAAATCTAAGCAATTTAGGAGGCCTCAGAAAGTGAAAGAAGAGCAGTACCTTAGTGAGCCACCTATCTGGATGCAGAGTATGATGGAGTGGATGATGCAGTCCTGCCAGCAACCACCTACAGGAAGGCATGCTTGGGTTAAGAAGGACAGTCACCCCATGAGGGGGAACAGACGCACCTAGCAGGTTCCAGTGTTCATGCCTAGGATTTGGTTCCTAACCCTATGGCATCAGGTTTGATTGCTTATCTTGCTTGTTATATTTTGTATGCAATCTAGGAACCAGTTATGTTTTGCCCCCTATTTCTCTTGAGAGAATTTTGCAGGTACTTTTTGGGGAAGACAGAAAAAGCAGGTTGATAAGTCTTGAATTATTTGATTCAAGACCCCTTAATTTGCATTTGTTATACCTAGTTTGTGTTGTAAATATAATATTTTGTTGTAGTTTTGTGTTTTGTCTTATTTTCAGGTCTTAGTTGAAATCTAGTTCAAAACACTTGAATTAGACCTGAAAATACATCAAGGGTATTTTAGTCATTTCTAGAGTTCGAGATTGTTCCTGCGAGTTGAAGAATTAGCTAAGGCAATTAGATCGATCGACTTTAAATGAGATCGATCGAAATTTAGATCGATTGAAATAAAATTAGATTGATCGAAATAAAATTCGATCTATCAAAGTTCATCAGTCGAAGAAAAATTGATCCTGCGAAATGCGATCGATCGAACCAGGACAAGCCCGACTGCAATTGAGCGAAATGCGATCGATCGACTTTATAATCGATCGATCGAATTTTTCGTCTTCCAGAAGATCAGATATTTCAAGATCTTTTGAATTCTTTATGCAATTCAAATCCTAAGTTGGATTTTGTGGACAGAAATGGACACCGACTAGCTCTGAATACTTGGCTAGAATTAATTCTTGATGGTCTTTTGTAAATCCAATTCTCTATATATATGAGATTAGGGATTTAGGTTTAGACATGCACCTTTTTGGGAATTTCGGATTTGCTCAAGTGTATCAACTTAATTTTCTTGCTTTTAAGTTTCTTTGATGCAACTCTCTGGACCTAAATCCAGAGAGCTTGTTCCCTTTGTATTTTCTTCCTTGTTCTTCAATTTTCTAGCTTAGTTTGCTTTTCTTTTTCTTTATTTTCTTGTAATCCGAATTGTAGAAGTTAAATATAGTTGTTGTTCTTCATTTCTTTCTTATTTCTTTACTGTTTTCCTTTAATTTCATGCTTAGATTAGCTTAATTCATGTCTAGCTAAATTCTATCTTAGGGTTTGATCAAAATCCTCTCCAAAAACCATGTAGTGTTCTTGAAGTTCTTAGGATTTTTTAGATATGTTTGATGATTGTTAAAGGCTAGAGGATCTCAAAACCCATGCTAAAAAGTTTTGTTTTCAAGATTCCAATCTAATTATTCATGAAAAAGAGTTAAACTTGTCTATGAGTTTTCTTAGATTTCTTGAGTAAAACCAACGTTCTTGGAAACAAGAACGATGTCTTTTGCAATGGTTCTATTTGACATGATGTGTGTTTACCTATTAGAGTCACCTTATAGGGTGTGCTAGGGAACACCAGTCATTTCATACCTTTAGTAGTGTAAAATGTCTTTCCATTGTAGTTTAATCTTTACATGGAATAGACCGGTGCAAAACTAGATACCTTATCATTGTGGCCTAATTAGGGTTTTCATGTATTGTGTATGCTTATTATGATGTTTTATAGAGTAGTAAGCTAGGGAGAATTAATCACTCCACACCTTTGGTAGAGTAAACGTTTTTCAATTGTAGTTTAAATCTTTATGTGGAGTTGTTTAATATAAAACTAGGTGCTTTATGATTACGTCTTAACGAAAGTGTTTTCGTGTCGAGGTCGTCGTAATGTTTGACGCCCATTACGCGCTCATATCATGCATGTTAGGAAGATCCATATAGACTTTAAGCATTTCATTGGTTGAGGATTGGACAAGATCGATACCCTAAGTTTCTTTTAAGTTTGTTTTCATTTTCCGCTTTCATTTCTTCACCTTATTGTTGTAGCTTCAATTCTACAACCTTTACTTTTATTTTTACTCTTAAGTTAAGTTAGATACGTTCCTTTAGATATCCTATTACGCAAAACAACCAATAATCTCTATGGTTCGATCACCCTTACTATAGTACAATTGATTCGTACTATTGCAAGTGGTAAACTTATAAATGTAAAATCCACGTAGTCGGTTAGTCGATTACCACAGGTTGAGCGACTACTTTTCTATATTGGCATCATCAGGTTTGATCTTGCCCGGCTTATGATATTTGTCTATATTGCATTTGTTTTAATTAAAAAAAAAATTGGTGAGAATTTACATAATTTTTCTTTTCTCTTGGCATAGCAGATAATTGCATGTATTTTCTTCTGATATCTCAATTCTTTGGGTATTAATTTATTTTGCTTAGATATAATTGAGAGTATCTAACCATAATTTGCCAAGTGTTTTTCCTGTATATGCAAAAGTAGGATAGCTTCTTTTCTCTTGCGATGAAAAATGTGCACTTTCCACGACTCCCCTAAAAGGTACATCTTTCGTTCTCTGACTTTGTGTTTCTAGAAATTTTGGATAAGAGAAGAGGTCTTTTATAAGATGGCCAAATTGACCACATGTTAGTTGAACCTAGAACCTAAAAACTCTGGCATTCTCTCTAGATTGCAGCATCATAAGAATCAAGCAGTAAATCATATGAATTCTGTGCTTTAATTATTCATTGCTTATGTGCTGAATTTGATTTATGCTTTGCCCTCTACGTGTAAGTAAAACATTTACTTTGTTCTTCATGGTACAAGTAAAACAATTAGGTGCTGCATCTCAGGGGGAATGTATCAGATAAGGGTGGCTAGGCCCTAGTAAGTTATAAGGTTTGACTTTTGACTAATCTTGCATTGATTTTCTATCTTGTCTAGAAAATATAGTTGCTCTTTGTCATATCTGTGATAGTCATACCATGCGGGTTAAGTCTTCACACACACGCGCATTGCATGAGTTGAGTTGTCTATTTGAAATATTCTATGTTCAGGAAAATTATTTGTGCTGATTAAAATCTCAACTCTCTTTTACATCTTTGCTTAGTTTTGAGATGCTCTCTAAGTGTGTTATCAGTGGATTATACATGCGTGTTCTGAAACTGACTTGAGAAAAATTGATTTCTGTACATTTTCCTCAGTTTTCTGTTTTTCAGTGTGAAACGTCCGGACGGTCTCTCTTGGCGTCTAGACGGGTGGATTTTCGTTGTCCGGACGATTTTCTTTTTGGAGTCCAGACGGGTAGAGCTTAGTCGTCCAGATGGGATCTGGTTATGTCCGGACGCGCACTGCAACCAACGGCCGGACGGTAAGGACAAATCGTCCGGACGCGCGCGACCTGTCCGTATGGTTCCAAGGCAGCGCGTGTCCAGACGAGGACCCCACAGAGGCTATATATACCCTGGTCGTCGCCTCTCCTCCCTACCCCACCAAAATCTCACTTTTTGGCTTTTAGTGAGTTATTTCTTGATTGCTTTTGGCTTTATGTCATCCCTCTTGTCTTTTTGCACATTATTCTCAAATTCCAGGTATTTTCCAATCTTTTTCTTTTTCTCTTCAGTTTATTTTAAACTGTTAGAATGTTGATTTCTTTCGGAATGTTTTTGAGATTATGAGATGAATATATTTGCCATGTTGGGATTATTTTTGGGACTATAATGAGATAATTTATGTCTATATTTTTGAAATAGTCCTTTTACTGCTATTATTCTGCCCAATTTTTGTTGTACTCTATCAAGAATATTTTCTGGATTATCTTTGGCAAAATCTTGTTGGTTTCTTTTTGCAGAATCATGTCTGCAATCAGTTCCCAGTGCAGGGTCCGCCAGAGGACTGAGGAAGAGAGGAGCGCACTCCAAACCAAAATCATGGATCGCACAATCATTGCTGAGCGCAATGTGGTCCGATCTGACATCATGGTGCCTCCGCTGGATAGTATTTATGAGACTGTCCAGACTTACCACTGGGGATACCTCTACACCTGTGCATGCATTGTTCTCACCAGGCTGGTCAGACTCTTCTATGCCAACTTGGAGGTGGTACAGGATGATGATCGTGGGATGGTACTGCAGTCCACTATTGACGGGCACATCATCACTGTTGATCCCCAGATCATCAGTCACTTCATAGGCGTTCTAGTGCTTGATCTGCTCGGCAGTCCTTATAATGAGGTAGTGCTTCCTCCCTTTATGGACGATCTCCGAGAGTTCTTTCATTCAATTCCACAGGGAGAAGAGCGTGCTACCACCATCCGGATCGGTGCCTTGTCTCCCTCTCATCACAACCTCTGGCCAGTTGTCAGGCACAGTGACCTGATTCTGAAGAAGGCCCAGTTTGTTTATGCCATCCACCTCCGCTTGCCTTTTTGCCTGTGCAAGTATATTATGAGCGTTATGCTGGAAACCCGTGATGAGAGTAATACTGGTCTCCCCTTTGGCTGCCTGCTCACTCAGATCATTCTTCAGTCAAGCATCAACATTACTGGAGAACCAAAGATGAAGATTCAGTAACCCATCAGCAAGCAAACTTTGATGAAGTCTAATGCACAGCTGCGGAGAGATGACTCCAATGATGAGGTGCCCATCCCTCCTGCCATGCCAGTCGGCTTTCCAGACATGGCTTCATCCTCCCAGATAGTCCCACCTTCAGAGCCGGAGATCAACTTTTCACAGATAATGGAGGCTTTAGCTGCCATTCAGGGTGGCATGAGCACCATGCAGCAGTCCATCACCTCTATGCAGCAGGAGGTGCACTCCATCAACAAGCGGGTGGAGCAGAATCAGCTGGATCTCATGGAGTGCCTCAAGTATCATCATCCTGGCAGTAGTGATGATGAGGAGGATGGCCTAGGACTGCACCTATGGTAGAGGATGATTGAGTTCCTTTTGTTGTACTTTGTGTTGTTGTCGTTTTGTTTGAGACATTTGACTTATATTTTAATATGTTTTGTTAAGACATTTTGACTTATATTACTCTGTTTACCCTGGTCCTTCTGAGATCGTTAGGGGGAGTAATTTTTATTGCAGAATGTTGTAATTTTTATTACTCTGTTTTACCCTTTGTCCCATAGTAACAAAAAGGGGGAGTGATTTTTATTTTTGGACCGGGAATGTATTTCCAAACCGGTCAAGTGATTTTTGTCCCAGAATGGCCAAAGGGGGAGTCCGTTAGTTTGTGATTGGCCTCATTTTGTTTGGACAAAATCACTTGTATGTAAAGATGCTGTTTTACAAGGGATTTCGCTAAGTGTTTCGAAAGATTCTGCACTGCTTCCAAGTCAGAAGATTTTCGGTTCCCTGTCAGCCGTTCGGACGATCATGCCATCCCGTCCGAACGCTCATCTGTCCACTGTTCCATCCGTCTGGACGACGTGCCATACCGTCCGGACGCCCAGACAGACCTAGCATCATTCGTCCGGACCCTCTTCTGTATCGAGAAGCTTCTGTTCCAGCTTGCATCCGTCCGGACGTCTCAACAGCCCGTCCGGACGTCTCTCAGTATTCGACCAAGCTTCATATTCTTTCCAAGTTCATTTATGGGAAGATTGATGCAACCGTCTGGACGACGTGGATTCCTGTTCGGACACGCTTCTCCTTAAGGCAAGAATCGCAATTCAAATTCAACCTTCCGGACTCCAGTCTGCCATCGTCCGGACGCGTGTGCATCTGATATGGAAATTGCGGATTTAACTTCAACCGTCCGGACATTTACCTATCATGGTCCGAACGCGCGCACCACAGATATGGAAATTGCGTGTTGAAGATCAACTGTCCGGACGGCCATCCCCCTTGATCCGGACGCGCGAAAGCCTTATATGGAAATTACTTGCAACGGACATGCGACCGTCCGGACGATAGTGTCTCACCGTCCGGACGCGGCTCTCAAACAGGAAAGATTTTTAGCGAAAAATCTCAAAAATTCTGGTCTCACAGTTGTCCGTTCGAACGGCTCAGGTTCACTGTCCGGACGACATCCGTACATATTACTGCAGTCGCCCATTTGAACCCTCAGCCTATAAATAGAGGCCCCTGGGCATTGAAAACTGCAAGAATTCGGTATTGAATTCCTTCAGAGCTTAGAGAGTTATTTTGTGAAGTTATCGGAGCTGACTTGTTCTCTTTCAAGCCATTGCAAGTGTGTTGTTGCTGCGCTACAACTGAAGTCTATCTTAGGGGAAGGCCCTAAGGTAAAGGATTCCATTGAAGACCCCTTCAGGTAGGTGACCTGGTTGGGAAGCATTCGTGTTGGGTTACACGTTAGAGAGCAAGGTACAACCACTGCATCGGGTGTATGTGAGTGCTACTATCTTGTATCATGCTTTGTCTTCTGAATAGTAGATATCCTTGGTTTGACTGCCCTGGAGTGGTTTTTCTCTTAATTGAGTTTTCACTTCGATAAAAAAAATTCTTGTGTCATTTATTTTCAGCATTGTTATTTTTGTTGACACTTTGTGCACACACTTGCTATTTATTTTAGAAGTCAATTTCTGTTTTTCAATGCACAAAAAGACAAAGAGGGATGAGATAAAGCCAAAAGCACTCAAGAAATAACTCACTAAAAGCCAAAACGTGAGATTGTGGTGGGGTAGGGAGGAGAAATAGCGACCAGGGGTATATATAGCCTCTGTGGGGTCCCCGTCCGGATGGTGAATTAATATCGTCCGGACGTGCGCTGCCTCAGAACCATGCGGACAGGTCGCTCGCGTCTGGACGATTTATCCTTACCGTCTGGCCGTTGGTTTCCGCGCGCGTCCGGACTTAACCTGATCCCGTCCGGAGGACCAAGCTCCGCCCGTCCGGACTCCAAAAAAAATATCATCCGGACAACGAAAATCCACCCGTTCGGACGCTTCACACTGAAAAACAGAAAACTGAGGAAAATTTACAAAAAATCAATTTTTCTCAAGTCAGTTTCAGAACACGCATGTATAATCTACTGATAACACAATCAGAGAGCATCTCAAAACTAAGTAGTGATAAAAAAGAGAGTTTAGATTTTAATCAGCACAAATATTTTTCCTGGACATAGAAAATTTCAAATAGACAACTCAACTCATGTGTGTGTGAAGACTTAACCCGCAAGGTATGACTATCATAGATATGACAAAGAGCAACCAGATTTTCTAGACAAGGGAGAAAATCAGAGACAGAGAAGTCAAAAGTCAAACCTTATAACTTACTAGGGCCTAAGCACCCTCATCTGATACACTCCCCCTAAGATGCAGCACCTAAATGTTTTACTTGTACCATGAAGGACAAAGTAAATGTTTTACTTGCACATAGAGGGCAAGGCATAAAGCAAATTCATCACATAAGCAGTGAATAATTAAGGCATGGAATTCATATGATTTACTACTTGATTCTTATGATGCTGCAATCTAGAGGGAATGCCAGAGTTTTTAGGTTCTAGGTTCAACTAGCATGTGGTCAATTTGGCCATCTTATCAGTGACTTCTTCCATTATCCACAAATTCTAGAAACACAAAGTCAGAGAAGGAAAGATGTACCTTTAGGGGAGTCGTGGATATGGTACATTTTTCATCGCATGAGAAAAGAAGCTATCCTACTTTTGCATATACAGGAAAACACTTGGCACATTATAGTCAGAAACTCTAAAATATATCTAAGCAAAGTAAATTAATACCTAAAGAATTGAGATATCAGGAGAAAACACATGCAATTATTTGATATGCCAAGAGAAAAAATATCTTGCAAATTCTCCCCAAATTTTTTTTATTTTTTTTTTTAAAAAAATGCAACATGGAAAAACATCATATGCAAGGCAAGATCAAACCTGATGATGCCAATACAGAAAAGCAGTCGCTCAACCTGCTTTTTCTGTCTTCCCAAAAAGTACCCAGAAAATTCTCTCAAGAGAAATAGGGTGCAAAACACAACTGATTCCTAGATTGCATACAAAATATAACAAGCAAGATAAGCAATCAAACCTGATGCCAAAGGATTAGGAACCAAATCCTAGGCATGAATACCCAAACCTGCTAGGTGCGTTTGTTCCCCCTCATGGGGTGACTGTCCTTCTTAACCCAAGTCTGCCTTCTAGTAGGTGGTTGCTGGCAGGACTGCATCATCCACTCCATCATACTCTGCATCCAGATAGGTGGCTCATTGAGGTACTGCCCTTCTTTCACCTTCTGAGGCCTCCTAAATTGCTTGGATTTGTTCTTGGAGTTGCCACTGTGATTGGCAGGTACAAATCTTTGCTGAGGCTGCTGATGCTGGGATGCTTGGTATCGTGGTCCATGAGATCAAGGAGCTTGATATCTTGGTGCTTGATGGTTTGGGGCCTGATACCATGGTGTCTGGAATTGGGCCGCAGGTCTAGTGCCATGATCAGTCTGTCGGGGCACTTCTTTCTTGGCCTTGGCTTTCTAAGCTTTTAGGAGGGAGCACTGAGGACGAACATGCCTATTAAGACTGCAGTGATGGCATATGGGAGGTCTTCTGATGGAATAAGGCTTCTGAGTGTCTGGGACATCATCATTGACCTTGTCCTTCCCTTTATCTTCAACAGTGGGAGGAGGCTCTGGGACTGTAGGTTTCACAAATACAGTCTTTGAAGTAGAAGGAGCATCAGAAGAGGGAGCTACATACCCGAGACCTGTCTTGTCAGTTGGGATCTTCTGTATAGACAGCATACGAGTCAGCTTCTCATCAGTGACTCTTTCTAGCTGGAGCTGCGTCTCTAGTAGCTTTTCCTCGAGCTCTTGTATTCTGAGCAGCAATGAGCTCTTCTCAGTTTACAGACTGTTCAGATCATAGAGGTGCTGCTTACGACCTTCCCTCAGCTTCTGATACTCTATATAGAGTGTCTTGTAGGCCTCCTTGAGCATTCAAAACATCTGGGCCCTCTGGGATCCTTATTTTCTTCTTCCTCAGGTTCAGATTCTCTGGGAGCTTTCTTCACTTTTTCAAAAAACTTCTTTTTGAATTGATCATCTCTCATAAGTCTTCTGAAATTCTTGGCGTTAAGCCACAACTTTTTCTTCCTCCTCAGAGTCATCTTCAGATGAAGCTTCTACCTTCTTCTTGGAAGCTTTTAGGGCAATAGTCTTCAACTTCTTGACCGGGGGCAGAGACAGCTCATACGTTTCAAGAGATCCCACCAACTCTTCAATCTTCATCTCTTCTAGATCTTTGCTTTTTCCAATGGTTGTTAACTTGATCCTGAAACGCTCAGGCAAAGATCTTAGAATCTTTCGGACGAGTTTTACATCCAAGATAGGCTTCCCAAGACTCACCATGGAGTTTCTTAGGTCACTCATCTTGGAGTAAAACTCTCCAAATGTCTCATCTTCCAACATCTTAATTTCTTCAAATTTTGAAATCAACATTTGAAGTTTGGCAGATTTTATAACTTTCATGCCTTTATATGTTGTTTCCAAAATTTGCCATGCTTCTGTGGCTGATTCGCAATTTGAAATTTTTGCGAATTCTGATGGAGAAAGTGCTTGGTACAGAGCATGGAGGGTTTTATCATTTGAAAGACGTGCATTTTTCTGAGGGACTAGTTCGAGGGTTCCATCCTCTGGTTTGGTCCAACCAGTTTCAACAATACTCCAACAGTGAATAGATTTCAGAAAGAAACGCATACGTTCATTCCAATAGCCATAGTTCGTACCATCAAAGGCAGGAACAGAATTAAGAGTTTGAGACATGATAAAAAATAGAAGTCAAAAAAAATATAACACTCAAGAAATTAATCTTCTCAGAGTGTACCAAGCTCTAATACCAATTGAAAAACAGAAATTGACTTCTAAAAAAAATAGCAAGTGTGTGCACAAAGTGTCAACAAAAATAACATTGCAGAAAATAAATGACACAAGGATTTTTGTTAACGAAGTGGAAACTCAAGATGAGAAAAACCACTCCGGGACAGCCAAACCCAGGATATCCACTATTCAGAAGACAAAGCTAGATACAAAGTAGTAACACTCACATACCCCTGATGCAGTGGTTGTACCTTGCTCTCTAACGTGTAACCTAACACGAACGCTTCCCAACTAGGTCTCCTACCTGAAAGGGTCTTCAATAGAATCCTTTACCTTAGGGCCGACCCCTAAGATAGAATTCAGTTGTAGCACAGCAACATCACACTTGCAATGGCTTGAGAGACAAATCAGCTCAAATAATCTTACAAATAACTCTCCAAGCTTTGATGGAATTCAATACCGAATTCTTGCAGTTCTCAATGCCCAGGGGCCTATTTATAGGCAAAGGTTCAAATGGGTGACTGCTGTAATATGTACTAACGTCGTCCGGACGGTGAACCTGAGCAGTCCGGACGGACAACTGTGCGACCAGAATTTTCGCTGAAAATCTTTCCTGTTTGAGAGCCGCGTCCAGACGGTGAGGTACTGTCGTCTGGACGGTCGCATGTCCGCTGCAAGTAATTTCCATATAAGGCTTTCGCGCGTCCAGACCAAGGGGATGGCCGTCCGGACGGTTGATCTTCAACATGCAATTTCCATATCTGTGGTGCGCGCATCTGGACCATGAAAGGCAGGCGTTCGGACGGTTGAAGCTAAATCTGCAATTTCCATATCAGATGCACGCCCGTCCGGACGATGGCAGACTGGCGTCTAGACGGTTGTATTTGAATTGTGATTCTTGCCTTATGTATGAGCGCGTCCGGACGGGAATCCACGTCGTCCGGACGGTTGCATCAATCTTTCCATAACTGAACATTGAAAGAATCTGAAGCTTGGTCAAATACTGAGAGGCGTCCGGAAGGGCTGCTGAGACGTCCGGATGGATGCAAGCTGGAATAGAAGCTTCTTGATGCAATGAAGGGTCCGAACGGAAATACATGTCGTCTGGACAGATGATGCTAGGTCTGTGGGGCGTCCGGATGGTATGGTACGTCGTCCAGACGGATGGAACAGTGGACAGATGAGCGTCTGGACGGATGGCACAATCGGGATGGACGGGATGGCAGGGAACCGATTCTTCTGACTTGTAGAATCTTCTGAAACACTTCTGAATAGTGGAATCCCTTGTAAAAACAGCATCTTTACATACAAGTGATTTTGTCCAAACAGAATGAGGCCAATCACAAACTAACACTTACAAAAAACCTAATTCTGCTCAAAATCAGACTCTGGTGAGTTGGCGTCTGGATGAAAGTTAGCCTTGTCTGGACGGTCTTCTGCAACCGCCTTTCCAGAATAGCATGATTCTTCCCATAATAGGACCATGTTCGAATGGCTTGGTTGAGCGTCCGGACGGTCTTCACTGTCACTCCTTTCTGCGTTCGTAAAGGAAACTCGAAATATTCTGGAATGATGGGTAGCATTCGGACGTGTTGCCACGTTGTTCGAACGTCTTGCAGAAACTTCCCAAACAGTATCCACTGAATTCCAACTCCGTGTAGAACTTGGAGTAGCTTGACCTAGTGTTAGGACGGTGTTGCTCGGTCGTCTGGACGTCTTTAATGCTGAAGCTTCTAGACACTGTGGGGCGTCTGAACCTCTTCAAAGGACTGTTTCGATGGTTGCACAGAAACCGGTTAATCTGACTTGAAAATTGCATGGAATCTTCATGGACATCTTCTAGAAACTTGTGACCAGACACATGGCTTGAAACGAACACTGTCCATTTAACTTGAAGACTCTGAATAAAACAAATAAAACCTTTTTAAAATGTAACCGTTACGTAAAGTATTTTTGTCAACCAGAATGTTGCCAACATAAAATACTAATAAATAAAGCATAAAGCATACCATACCCCCAAACTTAAATAGCACATGGTGTTCAATGTGTGGAAAGAAAAACATACCTGGGGGATAGAGGATGCAACACAGAATCATGGGGATGGAGGCAGTGGTGCACGGGGAAATATGCTCGAGACATGTACAAATCTCTCCAGAAGAGACTGCAGTAGCTGCTGAGTGTATTTGTGAGCCTACTAAGTCCCCATCACAAAGATGTATATACTTTGCTCGTGTGATATGCTCATGGAATAGGGCTTCATCATTGTCCTTATATTGAGCTTCATCCTCCTTAGAAGAAGTTGCATCTTCCCTAAATTGATCCTCATCCATGGCCTTGGGAGAATCCATCTCCTCAACGGTTTCCGCCTCAACTACGATGGGGGTTTGTTAACACATATGGGAAGTGCTCTGGTTCCATTACTTTAGGCCGAACTTTGGAAAGTCTGTTATGATGAAGTCTTCATCTAGGAAAGCCACCCCCTTTACATGCAGGAGCTGAGTAATAAGGAAGGGGAATGGTAGGGACTAAGTCTCTGTAGCCTTTGTTCTTTTGGCGAACAACCCTTTCCCAACACATGTGCATTTGATCCCAAATAAGAACTGGTGCGGAGAACCAATAACCGCTATGGATGGCATACAACAGCACTAAGAAGGAGCCGCATCTCTGACTTTTGTGCCCCAAAGGACACACATTTTTCTGTAAGACCGTATCCACAAACCAGAGGTGTGGTAGCAACATGAATTTGCTTGTGCACTTGCTGTGCTCATTCGTGTAGCGGCCACCACACATATCATCAACCATGGCTTGCACTGTGAGGCCAATAGGGGCGACCTAGAGTAAGAACGATATCGCTTGGAGTAACCTCGAGATCAACCCCATCAAGGGAAGTGGAGATAATGCCTGACCGTTCACAATTATAGGACAGATTTTGGTAGAACAAATTGACATGGTGTTGGTAAGCCATGTTGGTGGCTAGGTGGAAAAATGATGCCAAGCCCTGCCACTTGAATTCCCAGATAGCCCACCTTCTAGCTTGAAAGTTTTTGAATTCATCCTTGATCATAAATTGAGTCTCAAGATTGAGTCTCCAGTGTCGCCACTCACCACTAGTGAAGGCGCTGCGAGCATTGGAGCGAGATGTAGAGGCCCGAGTAGCATGCATGCTGAAATTTGGTTGGGGAATCTATCAAGCCTGTAAAAACATAAATCAAAGTGAGAGAGAGAGAGAGAGAGAGAGAGAGAGAGAGAGCAGATCGGTTTAGGGATGACCAGATGGAGTGAGTTGCTGCTGGGAGGGAGAGAGAGCTCGAACGTTTGTGAGTGAAATGAACAAATGGGCCTGATTTCTCTTATAAAAAGAGTCACATGCCCTTTCTTTGCGACTGTAGTCAAGCACTTTTTGAAAGTGTGCTCGAGCCTCATGGATGCCTGATGCGCTCGAGCCCTCATGATGTGCACTCGAGTGGAATGGTCCTATACTCAAGTGTAGCTGAGCTGAGCTGAGCTTGAGCTCACTTGTCTTGGTGAATGCTGGATTTTGCCTTTAATCCGAAAGATTACTTGTGTTTTTCCCTTGGTTCTTAAGAGTGTTGTTAACATAAAAACAATGCAAAACAATCATATCACAATGAAACTATGCAAGCTAAAGGGGTTGAATGTGCAACATTCAATGCTCATCACAACTCGCAATAGCCCCGGCAACGGTGCCTAAAATTGATGTGGTGTGGAGTGTACCAATAATAAAAACCACTCTCAATAGAACGAATCCTTGGATAAGGTCTATTTGAGGGTGTCGAACCTCAAGGATTGTTGGTATTTTATAGTTAAGTTTATCAAGATTAATTTTAATATAATCCAGAAAACAAAATTTGATTGATTTTGTAGCAATTATTACTAAAGTAAAACATAATTAAAAGTGTAACGTAATCAAGAGAAATATAGGGTATTGATGTAGCCCATTCCAAGTCGTAATGGTGTAATTGTTTTTTCTCTTGGAAATTTTATGAATATGAGTATTGGTTGTTTAATCTTGAGATTATTTCTAATGTTTATATTCTATTTTGATAAATCTTTTATCTTATCTTAGAAAAATATTTATCTTGATTGAACTCAATGTTCATATTTTCTGTGATTATGTGAATGATGATTTTACAACGGTTTTAATCGGAAAAAAAAAATCAAGAGGGTTTGATAGGCCATGCCTAGGAAAAATAAATTGCTTTACACCCTAGTTTGTTTAATTTAGGTAAATCGATTTACACATTGCCAAAAGATGAGTTATGTTTATCGCTTGAATATGTGTAAGCTAATTAGAATATTTGATAGCCCATGCCTTGGAATAATGAATTGTTCTACACCCTAGTTTAGGTAGAGTATTCATACATTGCCAAAGATGAACTATGCTTATTTCTTAATAAAAGAATTTTCTTGACGACATCATTAGGTGCTTGACACACACACGGGTCATAATATTCATGTACGTGAAATTCCTATGTTAAATGCAATTTACCATTATGATGAGGTTAGAGGTGAGATCAATCCCCTATATTTCTCCTAATTATATTACACTATTAATTACCTTTTACTTTAGTAATAATTGCTACAAAATCAATCAACTCTTTTTCTAGATTATATTAAAATTAATCTCGTTTAACTTAACGATACAAAACCAACAATCCTTGAGGTTTAATACCCTCTCATAGAACCTATTGATAAACGTTGAATATTGCACATTTAAGCCATTTAATTTGAATATGTTAGGCCTTTAGTTTAGTTGTAATATTATGCTTTGCATTTTTTATTTTTTATTTTTATGTTAATAGCATTCTCAGAACTTAAAGGAAAAACACAAGTACTTCTTTGGTTTTTAAGCTTCAAAAGCAGCAAAAATGAAATCCAGCATTCTGCAAGGCAAAGGGCTCAAGAGCAACTTACCTAGGCTCAAGTGCAGCACCCAGCTTAATGAGCTCGAGCGCATTACCCAGAACATCAAGCTCGAGCGCACATCAGGAAGCTCAAGCACAAACCTCAATCCACGTTCCAACGCTCGAGCACAATTCAGGATAGGCTCGAGCGTAGTCGCGCGGTAGAAACTGGCAGTAAGGCAAAATCAGAAAAATGAAAGAAGTTTTACTTCTCCTACTTGGATTAGAAGTCCTAGAAGATCACGAATTGGACTAGGGTTTCTCTTGTACTCTATAAATAGACCTCTAATTCGTGCTTTAAGGGTATGCTACAATAGAGAATAGAAATCAATAAGATTTGTGGCTAGTTTTAGGGAGAAAAATAGTTCAAAGTTCCAGGAGCTTCTTAGGATGGATTTCTCTCTGACAAAGACGATTTCCAACAACTCCATGAGCGGCTAACTCATCCGTAAGGTATTGAGTAGCCATTTCCAAGTAATGATGGTGTAATTGTGTTTTTCTTTGGAAATTCTATAAATATGAATAATTGTTGTTTAATTCCTTGAGATTATTCCTTAATGTTTATATTCAATTTTGATAAACCTTTTATCTTGTCTTAGAAAAATGTTTGTCTTGATTGAACTCAACGTTCATATTTTCTATGATTATGTGAATGATGGTTTTATAATAGTATGAATGGACACAATTTAAGAGGGCTTGATAAGCCATGCCTAGGAAGAATAAATTATTTTATACAGTAGTTAGTTTAATTTAGGTAAATCAATTTACGCTTGCCGAAAGATGAGTTATGCTTATTCTTTGATTGCGTGTAGCTAATTAGGAGATTTGATAACCCATGCCTAGGAAGGATGAATTGTTTTATACCCTAGTTTTGGTAGAGCATTTATTCCTTGCCGAAATATAAACTATGCTTATTTCTTAATAAAAGAAATTTCTTGACGACATTGTTGGATGTTTGACAAACACGCATGAATCATATCATTCATGTAAGTAAAATTCTCATGTTAATTTATCATTATTATGAGATTAGTGCTGAAGTCAATCCCCTATAACTTCTCCATACTATCTTATCTTTACTTTTATATTTTTATTTAGTTTCAATTATAAAACCAAAAATCAAACTTCTTTTCTGAATTAGATTAGAGTTAATCTTAGTAACTTAACAACCAAACCAGCAGTCATTGAGGTTCGACACCCTCACATAGACCCTATCCTGCAAAGATTCGTTCTATTGCAAGTGGTTTATTTTATTATTGATACGCTCACGACCACATCACCTATCTTACAAGGGTTTTCTTGAGATGGTGCTAAATTTTCAATACGTTGATCTCACCAAGAGAAATTTGGATGATTCCTCCAGCCCGTGTTATAAGAATTGGAGTATGGATCATGACCCGGTCTAGCGAAAGCTGCGGTCACCTACTCATGAGAAGTGTCAGAAAACTGGTTACCTGTAGGGCAATCATTTGCATGGTGCAAAGGATGAGAGCATAATGCACAATCCTCATGCTAAATATGAGTGGGAGATGCAAAGGTAGCAGAAAAGCCAGCTGCCATCGATTGGTCTAGCTTTCATGATAGTGCATCCACCTTAATAGTTACCTCCAAGGGGTTGCTCACTACACAAATATCTTCAGCCGTTGGAACTTTTGTGGCATGTGTCTAACGACTGGATGAGGCATGCTGTATGGAGTTCTTGCCGAGGTTCTCAAAGAGGGTCCATGCTTCATTTTCACTTTTCAACATGAATGTACTGCTGCAAAAAGAATTTACCATCTGTCGATGAGGTTCGGTCAACCCGTCATAGAAACACTGAACAAGTTGCAATTTAGGGACAACATGGTGTGGGCACTTCCAGAGTTGGTCTTTCATCATCTCCCATATCTCATAGAACAACTCTCCTTCAGCTTAGGAGAAACTAATAATAGCTCTCTGTATTTGATTGGTCTTTCCGATGGGAAAGTACTTCTTGAGGAATGATTGTTTTTCGCTTCCAAGGAATGGGGAACCAATGCTTAGCCTTCTCCTTTAGAGAGAAGGGGAAGAGACGCATCTGTAAGGCAGCATCCTCTAAAAAACTCTGCAGCTTGATGGTAGAACAAATTTTTAGGAACTCATAGAGATGCTTGTATGCACTACAAAAAAAACCGACATTTTATGACGTTTTTTAAACGACACTTTCACTAAAAAAAGGTCACGAATCAGTTGGTGTCATTTATTCCGCAACGCTTGCTTTTGGTCGTGATACCACAAGTTTCTATTTTTATTTTTATTTTTTTTTTAACAACGCTTCTTTTGTAAGCGTCATAGATTTATTTTGTAAAGGATGCATTTTTTGTGTGATGCTGACATAGTAAATATCATTATTTTTGTGACGGCTACTGTATAAAAGACGTTAAAATTTTATGATGCTTATGTATCAAACGTCATTATTTTGTCACACTTACGGTATAAAAGATGTAAAAATTTTATATGACGCTTATGTATTAAACGTCATTATTTTGTGATGCCTAATGTATAAAGGACGTTGAAGTTTTATGACATTTTCTATGTAAACACAAGTAATATTTCGATCAACCAAGTTATTTTCTTCAAACTTGTCAGTAAACTAGTTTAGTAACCATCACGACATAAGAAATTGCAAGTGTCCCAACACTTAAACTATCCCTTTTTCAAGGACATTATGAATTTCAAGAAATAATCACATTGTTGTGTCCTCTTATACCCAACAAACCAAGCAGGATGGAACTTTCTATTATATTATCTATTTAATATAAATAGATAATTTCCTCCAAAGCAGAACCCAATGAAAAAAAAAAAAAATTTCTCACTTAAACATTTCATCAAAATATGATAGGCAAATTTTTCTAAAGGGTTTTCACAAGACAATTTGACAAATTTATCTAATTTTTCGTACATATCCACGCTCTAAGAATACAATGGAGCAACACGTTCACATGGGCATTATACAAATTCAAATAAAAAACAATGAAATTTATGGACAAAGAAGTTTCCACCCAAACCCACACATTCAAAGAAACCCACAACTAAAAATCTTACCTGTAAAATATATCCACTAGAGTGACGACATGAGTGGCTGGAGATCAACAAGCACCACCACCACGATGCCTCACACCGGGAAGAGTCAGAGATTCGAGCAGGGACGAGTCTGTCGCCGAGAAGAGCTACGAAGATGACGGGATAGGAGCAAGGTTGCAATTGAATTGGGGAATATTGTGGCTAATGGAAACGACGGCAGTGAGAAGATTGCGAACAGATTTCACAGCAGTGAGGCTCACGTATTGGCCATCAAGATTAGGATACAAATTTCAAAAATAAAGAGAGACCCTTGTGCGCCGTACGTGAGAAAGAAAGAGAGAGTTTCAAAAATTTCATAATAAAGACCCTAAAAACAAATTTCAAAATGGTGCGTTTGGGTATTGAATATTTCGAATATGAATAATATTCTGAATCTGATCATGGATTTCAAGGCAATGAAAATGTGTTTGGATGTTGAATATAATTTTAGATTCTTTTGAATATGTGTTTGGGTGTTGAATTTGAAAGATTGAAAAAAAGTGTTTTATAATAGTATAAAGTGATTGGAAATGATTGGATTGTATGGGTTTTTGAATAAAAACCCGGTTCGAATATTGAATAATATTACGAACCCCTGCGAGTTACGAAATTTTTGGTTTCTGTCATTTTTTAAAAAAAAGACGGTAGGTATGTCAATAATTCATGTCTCTTTTAACTGTTTAAATGATGTGAATACAATCACTGCTTTATTCAGGTTGCTTAGAGCACTCCAGTGGTTTATGTAAGTTTTTATCTAGAATAGCTAACGAAAACTCACTTTTGTTAGTTTAGATAACCACTTTTTAACACCTTCTTCCATCAGCTTATCTAAATTTCTTCTCTATTTTATTAAAATAATCAATTTTTAATTTTATTCATTTTAATTAAAATCACATCTTCACCAAAAACACTAAATAAAACACCAGAAAATTATACACACACCGCACCACACCCAACCCAGCCCACATAAACTTCTACACAACCATCACCCCCTGGTTTCCAAGCACAGCAGGAAAAAAAAGGGAGTTGGATCCTCATCTTCCATGGCCAAGATCACACCTCACTCTGCCGTTAATTTCCTCATACACAAATACAGACCAAGCCCATGGTCCTCAAAACACAATGAATATTTCGGTGCTTTTCTGTGGGTACCAGCAGAGGGTCGACAGTTTCGGTGGGTGCCGGGTTTCCGGTGGGTTTCTGGGTGACTGCCGGCAATCTCTGTTGAGGTGATCTCCGGCGATTTGTGGGTGACGACAGTCTGGTGGTCTTCGGCAATTCGGGGTTCGCTCTCAAGGAAGCGCAGGTGGGGCATTCAGTGGCGTACGAGTTCAACATGGAGAAGGGAAAAGTAAAAAAAGAGAAGGAGAAGAAGATGAGAGAGAGACGCGGAGAACAAGAAGAAGTGAAGAGCTGAAAGAAAAGACGAGGAAAGTGTGTGTGTGTGTGTGTGTGTGAGAGAGAGAGAGAGAGAGAGAGAGAGAGAGAGAGAGAGAAAAGGAGAGAAAATGAAATAAAAAAGAGAAATCCTTCCTTTTCGGAAGGTGTAGCATTTGTGTTCACAACGCTTCATGTAGCGGCACAAATTACGGAATTAGGAAAAATGTATTCTAGCTTTTTGTTTAGATAATCCAATGGAGTGTGTTTTTAACATTTTGTTTAGCTACTTTAGCTTAAAGTTGTAAATAGATAATCCATTGGGAATGCTCTTACATAGGAATAAGTGACGTTAATTATTTACATCCTTTAGAGAAATCGTGAATTCACGTCATTTAGAAAAAAGTTGTGAAATCACATCCTTGACAAGAAACGTCAATAATTGACGTCGTTTATTCTAAAAAAACGACTTAATAAAGTCGGTTCACATATTTTATTTCTAAATGACGTTATATTTTACACTTTTGTCCTTTATAAATAAAGGATGACAAATTTACATCGTTTATAAATAAACGACATCAACTTACAAATTATTGATGCTTGTTTGAAACAACACAAAAAAGACATAAAATGTCTTCTTTTTTTCTTCTTCTTCTTCTTTTTTTTTTTTTTTTTTTTTTTTTTTTTTTTGTATTGATGGATCCTTATTGTTAAGTCCATGAAAGGATGATAACATTTGAATGATGCTAGATTTAATCTGATAGTGAGCTGCTGCAACTTGCAACAACTTAAGGCATGATGGTTAAGTGTAGGTGGACGGGATATAGTGATCCCTCAGCAACTTAGGTTGTTCTTATTCCTCAGCCATGATTTCAATGTTATATTCTCCAATCAGATCGGAGTCCTTTTCGGCCCGACATTTCCTCAACGTTTGCTCAATGTTTGGATCGCAAGATATGGTTGGTAATGATAACGATTGGCGACCAAGCATTCATTGCACAACAACAGAAAACAAAATTAAAAAATAATAACTTAAAAAGGAGAAGAAATTTCAAGTACTCTGCTAGTTGCAGTAAGTGCAATAACTACAGTAATACTGGTATAGGAAGGTGCGCTCAAGCTCACTATGTAGCAATGTTGTGCTGGAGCCCAATATGCTGCACTAGAGCTATTTTGGACAGTCAGTGCAAAATCTGAAACAGAAACCTAAAAAAGGAAATAAAAATTAAATAGTACAATTATCCTAAGCTATGAATCAATATTAAAATTAATCCCAACACTTTAATGACATAACTGTAAACAATCCCCGGCAACAGCACCAAAAATTGATGTGGTGTGGAGTGTACTAATAATAAAAACCACTCACAATAGAATGAATCCTTGTAAGATAGGGTCTATGTGAGGGTGTCAAACCTCAAGAATTGCTGGTTTTGTATCATTAAGTTACCATGATTAATTGTAATATAATCCAGAAAAAGAGTTGATTGATTTTGTAGTAATTATTACTAAAGTAAAACGTAATTAAAAGTATAACGTAATCAGTGTGTGTCAAGCACCCAATGATGTTGTCAAGAAAATTCTTTTATTAAAAAATAAGCATAGTTCATCTTTCGGAAAGGTATGGATGCTCTATCTAAACTACAGTGTAGAACAATTCATTCTTCCTAGGCATGGCCTATCAAATCCTCTTGATTTTGTGTCCATTAAAATCGTTATAAAACCATCATTTACATAATCATAGAAAATATGAAGATTGAGTTCAATTAAGATAAATAATTTTCTAAGGCAAGATAAAAGATTTATCAAAATAGAATATAAACATTAGAAACAATCTCAAGATTAAACAACCAATACTCATGTTCATAAAATTTCCAAAAGAAAATACAATTACACCATTACGACTTGGAAATGACTACATCAATACCCTATGGAAGGTTTTAACCGCTCATTGAGATGCTGAAAATCAGCTTTGTCGGAGAGAAATTCATCCCAAATCGCTGCTGGAAATTTTTCACTTTTTCCAAAACCCTAGCCTCTAATCCTATTGATTTTTATTCTTTAATGTAAACTTATCTGATCCTTTTAATCTGGACGAGTCTAGGGTATTTATAGAGAGGAAAAATGAAATCCTTCACGAATTTGTACATATAAGAACATCTAATCTAACTAGAAATTGTAAAACAACTCCTAAGTAAATTTGGTGTCTTGCTGTCAGCTTTGTCGCACAACTACGCTTGATCCCAGTTGATTATTGCGCTCGAGCGGAATGCTGGATTTTGCCTTTAAGTACGGAAGATTACTCGTGTTTTTCTCTTAGTTCTTGGGCTGGGGTGTGGAGAATTGGGAGTGAGGCAAATGTTAACATTTGGGGTGATAAATGGCTACCAACTCCTATGACTTATGTTTCAATCTCCGTGGCAATCCTTTTCAGAACATGCAAAAGTTGTCGAATTCATAGATCCAGATACTAAGGGTTGGAATGTGCCGATGTTAAAATGTATCTTCTGGACGGAGGAGGCCGAGATGATCTCCTAGATTTCGTTAAGTACATATCATCAACTAGATGTATTTTATTGGTGGGGCACCACCACGAGCGATTTCACTGTCAAGAGTACTTATCGCATGGAGAAAGAACACATTAAACGGCATAAAGGGGGGATTTTTACATGCCATGAACTGAGCAACTTCTAGAAGCTATTATGGGGTATGAAGGTACCAAACACTATAAAAATGTTTTTATGGAGGGCCTATAAAGATATCCTTCCTATAAAAGCAAATCTGCAAAAGTGAGGTATTAATCTAGATCCCTTCTGTATTTTCTGTAAGATGGCGAGTGAAACGACCAATCACATTGGCGCCGTTGCCGGGGAAATCGGTTCAAAAAATTGGTTTTTGTTTGATTGATTTTTTTTTTCTACTAGTTAGATAGATTTTTGTTTCATTTTTCTGTTGTTTAGCTTTTGTTCTGTATTCTAAGTTCTTTCTTTGTTTCTCCTGGATCTGTTCTGCAGCTTCTGCAACTTACTGGGTGCCCTGAAGAATCGATCGATCGAAAATAAATTCGATCGATCGAGTTTCAATTGATCAAGTTAGCATCTGCCTAATATAAAGTCGATCGATCGAAAAGATATTCGATCGATTGAGTTTTGATCGATCGAAATAGACTTCGATCGAACGAATTTCCTGCACAGCAGCAGCTCGGAACAAGGTGAGTATCTCTGGTCCAGTACTTCTTTTAGTCCATTTTGTTCATTTTTGTTCATAATTTGTTTCTGCTTGATAATATTTTGCTGTTTGTTTTATCTTTCTTTTAGTTCATTATAATTTAGTTCAAATTCTGTGTAGTTTGTGTTTCATATTACCCTCAATTTGTTTTGTTTTGTTCTAACAAAAAAAAAAAAAAAAAAAGAGTTTCTGTTCTGTTTCTGTTCCTGCAACATTTCAAAGATTCGATCGATCGATTTTCGATCGATCAACTTTATATTCGATCAATCGACCTCAACTCAGAAGGCAACTCCTGGATAAGATCAGTAGCAGAAATTTTTACCAAAAATTCTTTTTGGTCCCAATTTATAAGTATTCTTATTTTTACTTTTGCTGATATCTTTGTGTAAATTGTATGCATTTTTGTTAGTCTTTACCTTTTATCTTAGTAGTGTTATTTTTCTTTTAATTCAAAAAAAAAAAAAAAAACATTTTTTTTTGCTAGTGTGGGTCTACTTAGCTATCTAAGGGCAATGACAATGTGAATTCTGGCAAGGAAAGGTCTTGGGATTTAAGTGTGTCCAGTGTGACCCCCTTCACCTACCTGGGAACTAGCCTAGATTGTACTTTGGAGAACTTTGCTCCCCATTAGCAAATTCTTTTCTTTATTTTTGTTTGTCTTTTGGTTAAACATTTGTGTATGTTTGGTGTATGCTTGGTAGAAGATCATTGAACCTAGACTTGACATCTTTAGATCCAGAAATTGAAAGAACTCTTAGGAGAAGGCTTAGAAATTCTGTTGAGATGAGAGATAACATGCATGTGGATGAGAATGAGAGGAATCGGGGAGAAAACGTTGATCATACTAGGACACTTAGGGATTTGTTTGCACCCGTTGCAACAAATTCTCCTTCATGTATAGTGTTACCCCCAACCAATGCCACTCACTTTGACCTCAAGCCTCATGTCATCCAACTCCTACCCGCATTCCATGGCTTGGACCTCGAAAATCCTTATAGCCATGTGAAGAAATTCAAAGACATCTATGCCACCTTCAAATTTCAAAATTTTTCTGAAGAGTCTGTGCATCTTAGACTATTTCCTTTCTCACTCCATGATAGAGCCAAGGCATGGTTGGATTCAAACATGCCTGGCTCCATCACTTCTTGGGAGAACTTGCTAAACAAGTTCTACAACAAATTCTTCCCCATGTCCAAAGTCAATGAGTGTAGGAAGGAGATAAGCTCATTTACTCAAGAAGAAGATGAGAAATTTTCTGAGAGTTGGGAGAGATTTCAAGATATGCTGATTAAGTGCCCTCCACATGGATACGAGAAGTGGAGACTCGTGCAATTTTTCTATCAAGGATTAACTCAATCCAACCGTAGCATGATCGAGTCGATGAACAGAGGCGCATTTCTGAGTTTGACGGGAGAGGAGGCGTATAGGACCTTAGATCAATTATCCGACAATTCCCAACAGTGGGATTTTTCAAGCTGTCGAGATAAAGTTGCTCACATTTAGAAGAAGGGAGGCATCTACGAGGTTAAGGAGGATGTAGAATTAAAAATGAAGATAGATGCCCTTACCAAAAAGGTCGAAGCCCTAGTTGTTAGCAAGTCCATAAATGATGCCCATCCATTCCATGTTGACTGCTGTTCCATCTGTGCTAGTCCCATGCACTTAGCACAGACTTGCCCATCATTGCCGACTTTTGTCGAGTCACCAATGGAGCAAGTGAACGCTTTCAACGATTATCGAAAACAATCCAGTGGACCTTTCTCCGAATCATACAATCCAGGGTGGCGGAATCACCCTAATTTCTCATGGAAGCAGAATCAGCCGATGACCCAAGGGGGAGCTCCACACCAAAGCCATACTCAATACCCCCCGGGATTTCATCAGCCGGTTCACCATCAAAGCCGTCCCTCCCAGCCAGCACCGACATACCAAGCCCCTGCTAAATCCTCTGCCTCTTCTTCACAGTCTTCTTTGGAAGACACTCTTAAGGCATTCATTTAGCTTACAGGGCAATCCATCAATGATGTGAAGAATGCTACCATGGTGAACACTCAAGTTATTGCCAAGATGGAGACCCAGATCGGGCAAATCGCTAGTCACCTGGGGGAGAGAGAGAAGGGAAAGCTCCCTAGTCAACCTGTGCCAAATCCAAAGTTGCAGTTCCATGAGGGAAGTTCATCAAATGCAGTGCATGGGTTGGAGCATGTGCAAGCCGTTGTCACACTTAGGTCAGGGAAACAAGTAGACAACCAAGTGGTTCACCCTGAGGAGAACCCTGCTGCACAAGAAGGACAAGGAAGCAGGAGCGTAGAGAAGAGAGATGCCGAGCCATCTACATTAGCTCCAACCATAGAGACTCCTCCTAGGTCGTTCATACCTAAGGCGCCATTCCCTGATAGACTTCTCGCGCCAAAGAAGGGAGGAAATTTTGAGGACATTCTGGAGGTGTTCAAGCAAGTACAGATTAACATCCCGTTTCTTGATGCCATCCAGCAGGTTCCGTCTTATGCCAAATTCTTGAAGGATTTGGTAACTGTAAAGCGGAAAACCAATGTCCCGAAAAAAAGTTTGCTTGACCGAGCAAGTCAGCTCAATCCTCTAGTGTAGGCTGCCTATCAAGTATAAGGACCCCGGATGTCCTACTATTTCCTACACAATAGGCATCAGCCACATTGAGAAGGCACTGCTAGACCTTGGAGCCAGTGTCAATCTCCTACCCTATTCAGTTTACCTGCAATTGGGGTTAGGAGAATTGAAGCCCACCTCCATGACACTGCAGTTGGCTGACCGGTCAGTTAAGATACCACGGGGAATAGTGGAGGATGTTTTGATTAAGGTGGACAAGTTTTATTTCCCCGTGGATTTTATAGTGCTAGATATTGAGCCTGTACAGAACGTTGGAGTTCAAATACTGGTGATCCTCGGGTGACCATTCTTAGCTACGGCTAACGCCCTGATCAACTGTAGGATGGGGGTAATGAAGATCTCTTTCGGCAATATGACAGTGGAGCTGAACATCTTTGACATCAGCAAGAGGCCAAGGGAATGCTATGAGATCGGAAGTGCTTGCTTGATTGAGTAGATCATAGAGGAAGAATCAAGCACTAAAGACCCCCTGGAGGCATGCTTTGCTCAGTTCGGAGAGGATCTGGACTTGGATGCGTTACTTGAGCAAGCAAATGCTGTTTTAGAGTTTGCTCCTCTGGAGAGCAAGGAAGAAGAGGAGGCAACAGTACCTGAGCCTCCTAAGAAGGAACTTAAGCCCCTGCCGGACAATCTTAAGTATAAGTTCCTAGGTCCAGCCGAGACTTTGCCTGTAATCATAGCTTCAGATATACATGCTGCTCAGGAGGAGAAATTGTTAGACGTTTTGAGAGAGCATAAGGAAGCTATAGGCTGGACCATAGAAGATATTAAAGGAATCAGCCCCTCGGTGGTTATGCACAAGATACATCTGGAGGAAGACACCAAACCATCGAGGGAGCCACAGAGAAGGCTCAACCCGACCATGCAGGAAGTCATCAGAGGAGAAGTAATCAAGTTATTGGATGCAGGAATCATCTACCCAATCTCTGACAGCAAATGGGTGAGCCCTATTCATGTCGTGCCCAAGCGAGCTGGAGTAACGGTCGTGCAGAACAAGGAGGGCGAGTTGGTACCAACTCGAGTACAGTCTGGATGGAGAGTCTGCATCGACTACCGCAAGCTGAACACCGCCACCAGGAAAGATCACTTTCCTCTTCCGTTCATTGATCAAATGGTGGAGCGGTTGGCCAGGCACGAGTATTACTGCTTTTTGGATGGTTATTCTGGATATAACCAGGTCCCTGTGGACCCTGAAGACCAAGAGAAGACGACCTTCACTTGTCCGTTCGAGACATTCGCCTACCGACGCATGCCCTTTGGGCTATGCAATGCACCCGCTACTTTTCAGCGGTGCATGATCAGCATTTTTTCTGACATGGTGGAGCGGTTCCTGGAGGCATTTATGGACGACTTCTCAGTCTTCGGTTCATCTTTTGAGGAGTGTTTGCATCACCTCACGTTAGTCTTAGTGAGGTGCAAAGAGAAGAACCTGGTGCTCAATTGGGAGAAGTGTCATTTTATGGTACAACAAGGAATTGTGCTCGAGCACATCATCTCTCATCGGGAGATTGAGGTAGACAAGGCGAAGGTAGATCTGATATCCAACCTTCCGCCCCCACGAACGGTGAAAGAGGTTCGCTCTTTTCTGGGCCATGCAGGATTTTATCGGCGATTCATCCAGGACTTCAGCAAGATAGCTCGGCCCTTGTGCAAATTGTTGGTGAAGGAAGCCCCTTTCATTTTTGACAAGGACTGCAAGAAGGCATTTGGGGCCTTGAAGGCAATTCTCACGTCCACACCCATCATTCGGCCCCCGAGCTGGGGTACACCTTTCAAGATCATGTGTGACGCATCCGATTACGCCGTTGGAGCTGTGTTGGGGCAGGGCATTGACAAACTCCCCCACGTCATTTATTATGCAAGTCGAACTCTGAACGACGCCCAGCTGAATTCTTCGACCACTGAGAAGGAGCTGCTGGCAGTCGTATTTGCTCTGGATAAGTTTCGATCCTACCTACTAGGATCGAAAGTCATCATCTACTCGGATCACGCGGCATTGAAGTATCTTTTCTCCAAAAAGGATGCTAAATCTCGCCTCATTCGGTGGTTTTTGCTCTTACAAGAGTTCGACATTGAGATTCGGGATAAGAAGGGTTCCGAAAATGTGGTGGCCGATCATCTTTCGAGGATTACCGTGGATTTCACGGAAGAAGCCGTCCCCATCTCTGAGACCTTCCCCGATGAGCAATTGATGCATATTGCTCATGCTCACTCACCATGGTTTGCTAACATAGTGAACTATCTTGTTACCGGTCAAGTGCCTTTGCATTGGGAGCGGCAAGATAAGTCCAAATTCATGTATGTGGTGAAGAATTTTTTCTGGGACGATCCTTACTTGTTCAAGTATTGTCCCGATCAGATCATTAGGAGATGCATTCCCGATCCTAACCAATCCAGTGTCATTTCCTTCTATCATGATCATGCCTGTGGAGGCCACTTCAGTGCAAAGAAGACCGCTGCAAAGATTTTGCAGTGCGGTTTTTACTGGCCCACCATCTTTCAAGACGCTCACACTTATTGTGTTTCATGCGAGCGCTGTCAGAAGCTAGGGAGTATTTCACGCCGAAATATGATGCCCCTCAACCCCATTCTTATTGTTGAAATCTTTGATGTATGGGGCATCGATTTCATGGGACCTTTCCCGACCTCCTTCAGCTATCTGTACATACTAGTTGCGGTGGACTACGTGTCCAAATGGGTAGAGGTTGCTACCTGCAAGACCAACGACCACAAAGTTGTGGTCCAGTTTTTAAAGGACACTATATTTGCTTGTTTTGGTACGCCTTGTGTGACGACCCATTTTTTTTTTTTTTTTTTGGATAAAATATTTATTAAACACAAAAAGGGTCATCACAGTGGCACGACTACGTGTCGCTCAGCCAACATACATACATGCTCCATATCATGTACCTGATATTCAGAGTAATATCTAACAGCGGAATAATCATAACGTTACATCTCATAACGGAAAGCACATCTAAATATACATGTGGTCCTTACAAAAGAGCCATATATCTGTCTAACTGTTTAAGGCTACAATTCCACTAATACAAAAGAATGGCTACACAAAAGAATATGTGACACCTACGTTACTAGCCATATACAAAATACCCCAAAAGAGTGAACTCCATAGTCCAACTCAATACGACTGTCGCGGTGTGCTTCAATCGTAATATCCCAAATACGCAGCTACGGGGTCCTCCTCTAAGTCAGGTGTACCTGCAGTCAAATGGACATCATCTATACGGTTGTGGGGGTTTGCCACATCCGTATAGGTGAAATGATGAGTTCACCGCCTTAGTGATATTAAACTTACTGAGTTTTCGCAAAGAACCAACTTTTCCTTTTAGTCTCGCGTACACTATAACAGCTACCAATTTATAAAATTTTGTTTGAAAACTCCCGTAGCTAATTTAGCGAACACCGACTATCAGAAAACATTTAAAACATACTATGTAGTTGGACCCATACGTAGGAGTTCCATTGGCATGGAAGCAACCACGTATAAACCCACCTACAATAATACTTTTATGTTGGTAGCTCAAATGCACATAAGTCTAACGTTATTAACTGTGATAACACTGTGCCTCAGGGCATTACAACTTCATGTCAAAGCACATAGTTGTCCATGCGGTTATTAGAGTAGGACTCTGATATCCAGGCACTTCTTACTGATGTACAACGACAATCCATCTACCTACTCCCAAGCCACACCGATATCGCAACCAATAACATCAAAACCAAGCACACTAAGCTTAAAACATGCCATCTCGCTCATTAGTACAAGCTTACTATCATTTTCCGAACATGGTTAACACAGAATCCTAGGGCATTACAACTTCATGTCGAGCACGTAGTTGTCCATGCGGTTACTAGAGTAAAACTCGAGTATCCAAGCACTTCTTACTGACGTGCCACGACAATTCATCTACCTACTCCTAGGACGCTGTATTACTCATACCGAACCATGACAATATTCTTGTTCGTCCAAGCTCAATGTTCTGAAATTATGCAACTAGACGATAGCAGTATACATAAGCTCTTTTGCCATTAAAACTCTTAGGCATACTAATACGTCTAGTACAAAAAACTACAATATTCTATATCATGAAAACATTATACAATTTAACAATGATATGCATGCTCATGATTGTCCTTCCATTCCTTATGTCAATCCTTTCCTTCCTTGTGCTTTGTCCTTTCATTCCTTTCATTCTTTGTACTTTGTCCTTTCATTCCTTTTATGCTCATGCTTTATGCTTTACAATTCAAACTCTATTCCCTATTCTTTACAAATCATGCTTTCTTCAAATACAATAAACCAATTAACATGAAACTTTATCATTCTACTATGCATAATTTAAATCCCAACCGCAGCTCACATTCAAACACTTTAAAAATAATTCTACACATTTCATCCATTCATCATTTCATAACATCATTGATATTATTTGAACATAGTTGAAACTACTCAAATCAACCAAACAGATATATTCAACATACAGTTGGTTCGGATTCATAAAACACATATTTTTTGCAATTCTAATAATCATAAAATAATAGTTTCTCAGTGAGTAAAATATCACCTGACTGCTTGCACACCAACACTAATAAGTCCTAGGCTCAATCCACAAAGTGCCGCTGTACATAACATATTGCATCAATTTAGTTTTCATCCAATAATTACATTAATTTTCACTTTGAATCGCTCAATGACTATTCTACCCATCAATTGCCTAAGCTCATACCTAATAATAGTTCTAGGCTTATCAATAAAATCCTCAATTTATACAAATTACTAACATTAAAACCTAACCCTACAAATATTTATTTATTTATTTATTTTATAAAACTCATGGTTAATTTAGGGTTAATCATCACTATCACCACAATTAGCCCATAAATTAATAACCTAATTTGTAAATAATTAAAAACCTCAAATTAATTTCATCCATTAAATTAGGGTTTACCCAAACTCAACCCCAATAACAATATTTATGGACACAATGGCATTTACTAAATGTTAATCCCCTAAAATTCCACAAATATCAAATACTCAAAAATTAGGGCTTGAGGAAAAACTTACCCAAATTCTCCAAACTTCAACCCAAAGTTTGGGTAGCCTCAAGTAAACTCCAATAAGTTCAAATACCTAAAGAATATAGAGGATTAAACTCATATTTTAGGATTTTACCCAAAATCACAAAATCATGAGTTTAGTGTTTTACCTTAAAACAATCGGTAAGAACGTAGATCCGAGTGCAAGGATCACGTTTCCGAAAACGGATTGAAGATCCGACCGTTGGATCTTCGTAGATCGTAATTTTCTTGTTTAGAACTTCCACTTCTTTCCCTCCCTTTTCTTCTTTTTTTTTCTTCCCTTTTCTCCCTTTTTCTTCCTCTACCGAGACACTACTTGCCTCTCTTATTTCTCCCTTAAGTGAGGCGCATGCGCCTCACGTTCTACCTTTTCTTTTTTTTTCTTTTTTTCTTTTTTTTTATAACTGAAGGGCATCAGCCCTTCAGTCCTAAAATGGCCGAATGGCCATTTCAGATTCGGCCGTAGCCCAGTTTTAGTTTTTTTTATATATATATATATATATATATATATATATATATATATATATATATATATATATATATATATATATATATATATATATATATATATATATATATATATATATATATATATATATATATATATTTATATATATCTATATATATATATCTTTATTCATTTATTTTATTTTATTCCTTTTATTTTTCTTTTTATTTCTTATTTCTTTTGAAATTCTTAATTTTCTTTAGACCTTTAAAAATGTTTTCTGCATTTTATTTTCTTGGCTATAATTACTAGTCTATAGGATCAAAATGAAACATTTTGTTTTGTTTTACCACACCAAGTAGACCTATTTTTATTTTTATCCAATAAACCCATTAAATATTTTCTAGGACATCACACCTCGAGCAATTATTAGTGATGGTGGTAAGCATTTCTGCAATCGGGTCTTCGAGCAGCTGATGAAGAAATATTGCATCACGCACAAGGTTGCCACTCCCTATCACCCTCAAACGAGTGGACAAGTGGAGGTTTCAAACAGAGAGATCAAGAGGATTTTAGAGAAGACGGTGAACCCGTCAAGGAAAGATTGGTCTCTCCGGTTGAACGATGCATTATGGGCGTACCAGACAGCTTTCAAGACACCGATTGGCATGTCACCTTATCGTATAGTGTACGGGAAAGCATGCCATCTGCCTGTGGAGTTGGAGCACAGAGCCTTCTGGGCCATTAAGCAGTTGAATTTCGATCTCACAAAGGCTGGCTCACAGAGGAAGCTCCAACTCAATCAATTGGAAGAGCTGAGGAACGATGCTTATGATTGTGCTAGGATGTACAAAGCACGGATGAAGAAGGTTCACGACCAGAACATATTGAGGCGATTTTTTGAGCCCGGTCAGAAAGTCCTTCTTTACAATTCACGTCTGCATCTGTTTCCAAGGAAGCTCCGATCTCGATGGACAAGCCCTTTCATAGTTCGATCAGTGTCTTCTTATGGGGCCATTGAGATTGAGGATCCAAAAAATGGCAGCACGTTCAAGGTGAATGGGCAACGACTGAAGCCATTTTGGAGTCACAGAGCTCGGAGGTTGAGACGACCCTTTTAGAGGATCCGAGTTACTCGGAGTGATTGTCGTCAGGATGGAAAGTCTGGCTGAAGACTGAAAACTTAGCGCTTGTGGGAGGCAACCCTCATCATTTTTCCTTATCATTTGATTTTATTTCTTGTGTTTTAGTTGTGATTTTCAGGACAGTGTCTGCCATTCAAGTTTGGGGGAGCGCTTCTCTTGCCGTGTGCCCAACTTGCATCACCATTTCGGTTTTGTATCTCTAGCCACATTGAGGACAATGTGTCATTCTAGTTTGGGGGTGGGATGTAGACATTTCTGCCTGTTTTCATTTAATGTTTGCTTTGTTAATACTTGCTTTCATTTTTAAAAAATAATATATATATATATATATATATATATATATATATATATATATATATATATATATATATATACCTTATTGTTAGTAAAGCATGTTTGCATCTCATTGGTTTGTTTAACATGTTGAATTTTGCATATCATTAAAATCTGAGATCTTTTGACTCATCTTTGGATTAGAGAGACTTGACATGTTTAAATTGTTTATCACAAGCACATTAGCATTGTTTCTATGGGGTATGAGATTTGAATTAAAAATTATGTGTCTTGAGATTTGTAGGATGACTTGTTGATGAAACCTTGGCTTATTGTTATATATATATTAAAAAAAAAAAAAAAAAAAAAAATCTGCTTGGAATAATATCACCAATTTGACTTCTCATTAAGTAACTGGGCCCCTTGCCTCATTAAGCATTGGGTATTCGCGTAAAAAGATGAGAATTTCAGCTTGGATGTTTGTTTGGCTAGTTTGACTTCGTAGCCTTTTTGACTTGAGTAATTAAGCCCTTAAGGACGTTTTTACATCTAGTGCCCTAAAACCATCTGGTTTGGGAGTTACTGGCCCAAAACTCGTTACATGGGTCAATTAGAAAACTTAATGGAGTCAAGCATTGCACAGCCGACACAAAAATAATAAATAAATAATAAATGTAAGTTAAGCCTTGGTTATTTTTATGGAAGTCCTGCAAATTTTTAGATATATGTGCTTTGAGGAAAATCGAAACCCCATGACTCTATGTTATTCACACCTTACACTTTTGAACATATGTTGTCTCAATTTTCCATCTATGAGTTGATCGATTTTTTATAACATGATAATATGATATTCATTTTGTTAAATATACTCATGATGTGTGAACCATGTGTTTGAATGATGATTTTTGCTCAATTGATAATTCAGTACTTCAATGTTTGTGGGTATCATTTCTGGCAAACCCTCACGAGACTTCACTCGTCCACTAGGGAGTCGTAGGGGTTTAAAAGGCTTGTTGCATATGCTAAATGCAATCATTTCTCCCACGAAAGAGGATTTATGTTTCATGCTGTAATTTAATTTTTCATTTTGTTTTGCTAAGGGACTAGCAAAATGTAAGTTTGGGGGTATTTGATGAGTGCCAAATATTGTGTATTTGGACCCCTTGATTTACATTAATTAGACCTTTAGCCTTGTTATTTTCTTATGCTTTGGTTAGTTTTTGTGTTTTTATGTTTTGTAGGTCAATAAGTGAGGAATGGCAAAATTCATGTGGAATTGCTTGGAAAATTCGGATGTGTTGTGCTCTTCATCGACGGATGTGTGGGGTGCTTGTGGTACTACAATACAAAAGAGCGTAGTGAACGATAATACTTTTGAAGAGGTATTTACGTATATGATAGGCAGATGCACGAAAGAAGAGTTGGATATTTTTGCAGTGATAACCCGCAAAATCTAGTTTCGTTGAAACACAGTAGTGCATGGGGTCATCCAAACCAGCTAATCATTGAAGCGGTGCTCTCCCTAAACGAGTTTACAGATGTGGCTTAGGAGAGGCCGCCTCCGATCATCACTGGGGTTCTTGCCACTGAAATTTGGAAAGCTCCCCCCTCCTTGTATGTACAAAATTAATTGGGATGTGTCCATTGATTCCAAGAATAGACATATGGGTATTGACATAATTGCATGGGACTTTAAAGGTACAAGTTGTTCTTTCTAGTCAGCGAAGTTAGCAAATTAGGCATATCCGAAGAGTGGCAAATTCTGCGGCTTATTGCCTTGCTAAGGTAGCGATAAAACAAAGCATAGATAGAGTTTGAATTGAGGAAATTCTTTAGGGTATCCGTGATATTGTTATTTTAGAGCAATCTGCTCTTGTTTTTTAGAGATTTAGGCTCTTGTTTGTTCCTAGAGGTTTCTCTCTAGGTTATTTCCCTATTAGGTTGAATAAATATCAAATATTATGTCAAAATATGCTCATTGTTCATTAAATAAATCATTGAATAAACTTTGTTCATTAAAACTAAAATTGTCATACAAGATAATTGTATTTTAGGGCACTATCCCTAACACAATATATCAGAGTATTGTTGGTTTGCAGTATTTGTCCTTCACCCGTCCTAATATTGCTTTCTCTATAAATAAAGTTCGTCAATTTATGCATCAGCCATTACTCCCTCATTGGCAAGTTGTCAAAAGAATCCTTCATTATTTGAAGAATACTATTTCTCATGGACTTTTATTCGCTCGGTACTTTTCCATGAATCTTTCTGCTTATTCCAACTCTGACTGGGTGGGTGATCAAGATGATCGTCGATCAACTAATGCCTATTATATCTTTCTTGCCACCAATCTTGTTTCACGGAGTTCACATAAACACCTTATTGTTGCCCGTTTTAGTACATAAGCCGAACATAAATCCTTTGGCAAATGCAACAGCTGAAGTTCAATATTTTTAGTCCCTCCTTGGAGAGCTCGTGTATTCTCTCACGTCCTATTCTTTGGTGTGATAATATATCGAAATAAATTTTCATTTCGTACGTAATCGGGTGGCTGATTCAATTTCTCTCAAGTAAAGACCGAAAGGCAGATGTCATAACCAAACCACTGTTCACAGTTGATTTTTAGCCCTTCGCGACACTCTCAAGAGTCCCAGTTGTCGGAATCTCCCTCAAGTAACCGAATATCATGCTCCAACAGAAGATAAACATATTTGAAAGTTCGTAATTTAAGCCAAAGTTACAACTGTACAGAGATAATCTTATCTGGTAATTCCTACATATGCTGTGTGCACAGAACGAATTCAAGCACTCAAAAACTCATTTCAAATTTTCCGCATGATTACGATCAGAGAGAATTAACCTAAAGCTAGCATTGCAGATTCTTTTCTCCCCTCTCAAAATAATCTAAAGGACTAGTAATCTTAAAGATTACCCACCAAGTCCAGCATAGAATTTTAAGGAAAAGCTAATCTAGAAAACACCAAGCCCAAATCAGAAACGACAAATACATACAAAGCCCAAAAAATAAGGCCACAGCAACATCCAAGGACGATCTCACTACAAAACTCAAGAGACTGTCTGTAATCCTTTAAGAAGCATAAGCATCATAGGTGGCGTGCTTTTACCTGTTCATCTGAGATGACCCGATCAGTCTAGTCGGAGAAAGCAATACTTTTTGGTTCCCCAACTTCACTTGCTAACTCAACTAAATCACACCCATCAAGGTTGGGCTTCTGAAGAACCCTAGCAGCCAAATGACCCAGTTCTACAACTGTCTTACAACCACACATCTGCGGCCAACTCCCACAAAACACACATTCTGATCATTCAAAAATTTCTTAATAGATTCAGGAAATGAATCTATGTAGTACAACAACTGAACTATCAGGCACAGAGAGTAGAAAGTGGACTTCATTATTACAAGTATTAACCATCAATGGTTTTATCAAATCATCAACCAGCACACCAAATTAAAATAGAATCCAAAAAAAAAAAAAACAAGGAACACGATTTTGGAAATTTATTGAATCCATATCTCAGAGAATAGATAGAAATTTGATACTAGGATAAAAGCTGCTGACGTTTGCAACTTAGTCCTCTTCCTCAGCCTCCAGCCAATTCACAGCACCTAGTCCTCTTCTTCGGCCTCCTCCAGCCAATTCACAAAGGGCTCCAAGGCTTTAACAAAGGTTTGCCTGTTGCATTTTACAACACATAAATTTGAGTTACAACTTAAAAATGGTACAGAATTCAAACTAAACTATTGAGTGCAGAAAGTGTCAAAAAACACATCAGGGATCCAGCGAATTACATACCTGCCCTTGGGGTTTGCTCCTTTGCGGAACCAGTGAAGAATGGTGTCTTCTGCAAGCACATCCTGGTCATAGAGAGACCTCACAATCTCAGGGAACAGCTTCATCAGCTTGGCATCCTCGTAACATTGCATCTGAACTTTGTACATGAGTTCAAGCTCAAGTTTCCCACTGGTGCAGAAAGCACTCAACAGTTTTGCCCACGCTTTCACCTGTATCATGAAAGGCACACTTCTACCATGAATTTATAGCCATCATTTTCCTTAAATCAGATGAGGAACTGCCCAATCTGTAGTTTTCATGCATATACGAGAATTCTTGAAGTTTTCTTTAAAAAATACATTCACCCAGCTTATGCAATATCCATACAAACCAATTTTACTGCAGATGCAACTAGTGGAATATGACATAAGCACAGAGTACCAAAAATTCCCAACAACAATGCATTTAAATGATATGGCAGACGACAGCTAAATTTAGAGGATGTAGATCACATGGTTGTGATATGATATGAATTGAAGAATCGACTTCAGTAAAGAGGTTTGGCCTGATCCTTTTGGTAGGTCAGGTCTAGCATGATCCATAAGCCAAAAGTTTCCAAACTCACCATGCGCATGAGCATAACAGTGTTGTGACAGGATTTACAATCTAGGATTCAAATGGTACAAAGTAATGAAGGCAAGATAAAGAATACAGAATACAAACAATGACCATGTGGATCGGCCTGAAGCCCACATCTGTGGGGTGAGCAATTTCAGTAAAGATGAAGATTACAATGGTTTCTCATACTTGCCCCAAAAACCAATACAACCAAGAACTCTCAATCTCTTAGTGGCAAGATTATCTCGTGTACCAGGTGTATGTCACAGCATATACAACATACGTGCGGACCCATGCTTATTGAACCCCTGCCTACATGTTACACAAGATAACTTTTCCTCTTTAGACACTCACACACTCTCTGTCAGGAAAGAAAACCTTAAGTGACCCCATTCACTGCAAAGGGCAACCTAAAAATACAAACCTGAAACAAATTGTCAAAAAGTTATCCACCGGATAGGAAACACTTCTAAACCCGTTCACAGAACAACAGAATTGAGACTTTCAGTCCTTGGCCAAACTCAAAAAGCCTTAAGGTTACTTTAGTTTTGGCGTAGAACGTTTTCACTATTTTCTAAGTGTCTGGTGCGGACGGAAAATAATGGTCAATGGAAAATGATTTCCATCCAGACAACAAATTTGCCACTGCAAGAGGAACACAATGGCGACTCCCACCCCCACATAGGAACCCCACCACCCCCCTCGCTTGGCACCACCCTGCCCCATTGTGGGTTTTTGTGGGGTTTTTTTTTTAATTGTTAGTAGTGGTATTTATTGTTGTCCAGCAATTTTCGTACAAAACAAACTCCATAAATGATATTATTTCTAGAGTCTCAACCAAATAATGCGCAATTAGTGATTATCTCTAGAAATATCTTTTACCAACAGTATTTTCCTTTAGAAAACACTTTAAGTCAAAACAAACGGAAACATAAACCATACTTAGTCAGCTACATAGATCCGTTTTTACTATTTACTAAGCCTATATGATTGCAATAGAGGATCTGACACATTTTCTTCTCACTATCTTCACTCATCGGCCTACAGCATAAACGAAAATCCTCATCCTTCATATTCTTATAGATTTTTTTATCCTCTGTTATCAAAGTTGTGCATTGCTATATCAGAACAAGAAAGTGGGATACTCCCATGGCAGTAATAATCACAATCATACAACACTCAAGTGGGATACTCCCACAGCCCTAATAATTACAATCACACGCCTCTACTCCCATTTCTTTAATTCATTTATCACATTTTAACCATCTTACAAAGGATCTATTCAACTAACCAGCTCCTAAGTGATCAATTGCTTGGTATTCAATACTCAATGGAGGTATAGACAAGACATCCAGCTTTCAAAAATAGTCCAAAAATCATATTAAGATGGCATGCTAAAACATTAGAATGGAAGCATCTGTCCAACCACTTCCATAAAGCAAGGCTTTTTCTTGTCTCCACTAGTAACATGCAGTGAGTAGAGCAGTCAGATTGTCAGACCAGATGCGTAAAGCAAGTCACACACAAGCCATATTATGGGATCATACAAGGCTCACAGTTAACCCTCAGAACCATCTTTTGGTCACTGCAATCTAAAGCAAATAACTCAATGTTGCCAGACCTAATGGGGCAGAGAAAAATTTGAAAATTTTCAAACAGGATTTTGAGCCCCTGCGACTTAAATTTACAAGTGAAAAACTTATCTGCCCCACAATTAGAAGACAACCCACAACATTTCATAAATCTGTTCCTTGGGGAACTTTGCGAGCACTTTTTTTATTTTTTTTGGCTTTAGACGAGACATTTTCTACAAAGGGGCCCCTAATACCCATCATCTTTTTATTAGCCAAAGAAGCAAATATGTGCAAAAGTAAGCTTTTCATCAGATGAGCTATAGCCATATGAATCAAACACGGTTTTTTTTTTTTTTTAGTTACATTCTACACTGGTCAGTGATTAAGAGAACTGAGGCTCAAAAATCCATTGAACATTGGCTTGCATGCCACACTTGAGGTATTCTACTAGCTTCTCTTGCAGCTGTGATCCCCTCTTTCTCAATTATTCCGGTACATAAAGTTCAGTGAATAAAGGACTTACATTCCCTCCTCCCCCACCAAATAAAAAAAATCATGAGTCCATTACCTTGAGGCTTCGATTGGAAAGGAAAAAACTGAGAAAAAATAAAAGGTATGAAGAACGCAAAAAAGAAAGGAGAAGATTGTCATTTTCACTATGAGTAAAAAGGATGGAAAAGGTATCGTGTTAAATTCCTTCACTAATTCTTTGTCAAAGTGGTTCTCCACCGGTTTTTGTTGGCGACACTTTGGGGAGCGGTCATGTGAGCGATGTGTGGTGGCACGTTTGTTTTGATCCCTTTAGGGGGTCGACACCTATGGTTGGGTATGTAGAGCTGGTTCTATGTGGAGTAAATCTTTTATGTTCTTGGTAGGGCAAGGATCTCCAGAGCTCATGGTAGCGGAGAAGCGAAAAGCTTTCACAGGGGTAGGTCTTTTGGGTTCACGCTGTATTGTGTGGCTGCTGTCGATGGTGGAAGAGGTTTTGCAAAATCCTGGGGTTGAAGATTTCGTCTAGTCTTTTAGGGAGGGATCTAAGGTGACCATCGTGAAGAGAGGTGAAAATAGGTCTGGCCGTTTCTTGGAGGTGGCAGTCGACGCCATGGGTGGCCGGAGAGGTCTGTTTCTATTTTTCGAAGGACGTGATGGGCATGGCTGGAGCCGTGTTTCAGGCAAGCTATCTGAAGTCTTGGCATTTCTTGAAGATGATGGGAAGATGGGTAAGGCAGCTGGGTCTATGTCGTTCACGGAGGTTGTGCATGTAGCGGCTCCCGTCTCTGTCAAGGGCTGCGGGAAGAAGCGCGTTGGTGCATACAATGTGCCTGAGATGGAAACCCGGGAGGTGGTGGCTTGGGGCATTTTGGAGGAGAATTTTTCGATTGTCTGAATTGCTCCACGGTGGTTCGACAGCCGGTGGATTGTTTTGCTCTGGAGAAGCAATCGTTTTGTCTCCTAGGTAATAATACCCTTCGTGTTTCTGATGGCTCAAAGTGCAGTTCGACGAGTTGCAAGGTCACAGAGGGTGATGTTGACCCCTCAGCGCAGGAAAAGGATAGACTTATCAGGAAGGTTCTCGATCTATTTGGGGAGTGGATCGATTGGGCTCATAGGCTTACACCGATATTGGGCCTCAAGGCAGGCCGCTTAGCGACGGGCCAGCTGCTCAAAAGGGCTAAGGTGGTTTTAAGGGGGGCCCGATTTTGAGTACGGTCAAGTAGCTTGGGTTCCAAGTCCATTACCAAGAAGGCTGTTTTGGTGGGTTCTGATGCTGTTGTGGATTCCAGCTTGGTGTCTTTGTCGAGTTTTGGAGCGGCTAATGGGCAAGTCTTGGTTACTCGTACGATACCTAGTCTGTTATCGCTGGCGACTATCAATAGTCCGGTTCCGAGTTCCCTTGGTCGTGTTTCAGCATATTCTAGGCAAGGATATTTTTGCAAGCCTTCGAATCTGATGCTTGTGGTTACGGGTTCTACGACTTCAGGTTCAGCATCGTCAATGGCTGCATTTGGTCCTATCCCGACTTCCTCTGGTCTTGTTCTAGAGTCTTTTGGATCGAAATCTTCTGTGCAAGCCTCTCCCTTTTGATCAAGCTTCCTCTAGACAACCCATTACGCAAGCCTTCTTTTTGGGGGGGTTGACTCAACTGTTAAGGTAGACTTGGCTAATGAGGGTTCTCTTCCAGGAGTCTCCTTTGGCGCCACTTCTTCGAGGGCGGCTGCTTTGGGTGAAAGGCTCCGCTTTTCTCTTCCGATGATGTCGTAGTGTGGGGCTTCTAACCACCCATCAAAGTCCAAATCGGTGCTGAGATACTACCGAAGATCGAAGGTAGGCAAAGGAGCTCTGTTGGACGCTTCTCTGATTGACGAGGCTTTGACGGCAATCAGTGCTCCGATGGAGCCGCCTTTTGGTGCCCAGCCCTCATCAAAGCCTGGTGGGGGAACGGTCAATAAGTCTCCCTCGACTAGCCTTCTTCAACGTGGCTTCCTTCTCCCGAGCGGAGTGGGTGGGTCTCCTCTCTCTTCGGCTCAGTCTATGGGTGTGGAGATGAGGGGCGTTGGTTTCCCACCAAGGCTTGGGGGCCCTCCTCTGTTGTCGTCTTCCTTAAAGATGGGTGGATCTTCTAGAGGAGAAGCTTTTTAAGGGGTTGGTGGCTCTCTCGGGGTCGCGATAGATGTTGGTTTCTGTTTCCATACTCTGGGGGTCTCCCAAGAGGGGAATGTGAAGGGCTTTTTGGATTTACTAGCTCAAATTCATGTGGCCCAGCATCAAGCGGTTTCAGTCTCCACTCCTAAGTTTAAATGGACTAGAGGTGAAAAACTTAGAGTCCTTGATTAATTATGATGCTAGGGGTTTTTGTTCTAGCCAAGGCAAAGGCAAGAGTGCCTTGCTGTGATGTAACGGTCTCTAAGTTTTGTAGGCTGATTTCTGTTGGGGTGTTTGGGTCTCCTGTTTTTGGTTTTGCGGGAGTTTTTTTTTTTTTTTCTTTTTCATGTTTTGGTGTCCTTTTGTATACTTCATATATGCTTAAGGGTGCCTTTACGCTGTTTATAAATTAATCTACTTACCTATCAAAAAAAAAAATGCTTTTATCTCCTTGTTTAAAAAGTGTTTTTAATAAACTAGAGGGGTAAAATTATCAAACCTATGCATATTTTTCTATTCGTTTCCCTTTTCAGAGAATTGTAATGGTTGGGCCAGGATGGAGGATGTCCATCTCTCTTCTCCTTTTTCCAACTTCTCTATCCTACCTAACAAAGGAAAAAGACCATTCTTCCATTTTCCTTCCACCCTCTTGCATCATCCCACTTTCCCTCCCTACCAAACGCACTCAATTTATTTATACCATACACTAGAGCCAGGTTCCATGGAACTGTGATATTGCTACCTACTGGGGCACTTAGACAACTAATGCATGTTCCAATCTTATCCCAGATCTGAGATTAGATGTGTCCAACACCTCTGCGCACACACGACTAATATCAACACCACTTAAAATTATCAAGCCAAATGAAAGCAAAAAGAAACAATATGCTGGCTAAAAAATGCAGTACATATCAAAATTGTAAGCAACAGGTGAAACATTAACAAACAGTGAGCAGTATAGCTTACCCATGTTTTGATGGTATTATTTTATATAATGACTAGGTGTAAGATGCTAAGTGCATGTTGGCCAGATTTATCTACTATTTATAGGACATGGGGAAGGCCCCATTTCATGATCCATATGCTAGTATCAAGATGTAATGTTATATAGCAGTGGTACATAAAACATTCAGCATGCGTGTTTTACTCATGCAGTGAAATGGGCGAAGTCTAAATATACCTGGCGTAGAGCTGCATTAGCATTTTGTTGCTGGTTCTTTCCAGACCACTGAACAGCATCCATTATAACATCCCACAAAATCCTAACAACCTCAACGTCTGGCAATTTAGCATCTTTAACACGCTGCTTCACAGTCTCTATGACATCAGCTATCGCAGCCTCCTCCGTTAACTGGGCTGTTAAAGCAGATTTCATTTCCCTAAGTTTCACCTCAAATATTTTTTTATCATTGTATTCAACCAAGGCTACCAGCCCTTCCTTGCTGAAAAATTGGAAATAACATGGGCACCCCCAATTAGTTTCAAATTATGTGTTAAGGAGACAATTAAGTGTAAAAATTTAAAAGGGAAAAACAAAGAAAAAGAACTCAAAAAAAAATAAAATTATTCCTTCTAGCAACTAAAATATTTTTCCGATATCACATAAGCATTAAGAAAATACAGCTACTCATGCTGACAAGGCTCACACAAGCAACAATAAAATGGACATTTCTGAAATTAGGAGAAAGAGGTGTCTTAAAAAAATATATATCCACAACAACATTCCCTTAACCTAACAGTAAAAACTCACGTGAAATGCTCTGAGAAACTCTCAGGAGATCGCCTTGCAGATGGGAAAAAGTCCAGAAGATTGTCCTCCACTTTACCCCGCTTTAGGATAGAAATCAAATCATCAAGGCTATTATCAATCAGATACTCCTTAAAGAAGTCGGTTATGAATGAAAGAACTAGCCCTTTGGCCACAAGATTATCCTTGAGCAGTGGCTGGAACACAGTCTCTGGTGGAAGACCTGATAACTTCTGAGAGAAAGCAAGTGCTGTGAAAATTCCCAGCTTCTTCCTCTCATTTTCCTCGAAAAGCTCCAAGGACTGCAAGAATCTTCGCATGACATTTTCAAGATTTTTTATGAGAAACGGCCTCCGCCGTAAAATTTTCTGTATGTAGATTACAGATGGTAAGATGGCTTCACGTTTAGGCTCACAGTCTATTATAGAGTAAGAGTGGCGCTCCCCCTCATCAGGTTTGGTAGTTCCAGGTTGTGTACGACCCCCTGTGAAAACAACCTGCAGTTATGTGACAAATTAGATTATTCTGCTACTTAATTGTTCAAAATGGAGAAGTAATCAAGACAAGTTACAAAAAAACTAAAAATAACTTGAAAGTCACAACGAATATATATGCAAGGGAAGAACACCAAATGCAATATACTTTGGCCTCGATCACAGAAACAAGTACTCTGTAATGGATATACGGACCAAGATTAAGAGTTAAAGAGTGAATTTTAAACATACAATCAACAAAGGCAAAGTAATTTTATTCTATCCTGAATGAAATTGGTAGAATCAGGAGTGAATGAGGAATTCTGTTGGACAAAGTAACAAACACCAAACAAGATTTCAGCATCCTGACCAGAAAAGCAAATATAATACAATAAAATGAGTCCTGAAATTTTAACAAATAAGCACCTGATGCCCTCTACACTTGCAAAGATTACATTGCTTAAGATTGATATCACAAAAAAGAACTAGGTTCCAAATTTTTTTGTCAAGACTGCCTCCAAATCCAAATGTAAATTTTATCATTAGATTAATCATTCACCATCATTCAATCATCATGCCATAAACCACCTATCCATGGATGCTATGGATGTCATTTCCTAAATCTAGTTTTGCCTAGGATCACCCATCCTTTATAAATCATACTAAATATCCAGAAAAACTGATAAAGGATTGATTTTTTCCTATAACAGAAGCTAGCAAAAATTTGTAGAGGGTCAAGAAGCTTGCCTCGAAAAAGGTGTCACCGTATCTTGAGAAGTTAAGGTCTGAAGATTCAATACTCTTAGCGATAAGTTCCTGTACGTAGCAGTTATGGTTAGGTACAGCAAGAATAGAAAGTAACACAATACACATACATAGATGATAAGATTATAATTGCAAAGGTGACAATTACCAAATCACCAGCATTATCCAGATAAATCTGGACCACTGCATCCGAAAACGCTGCAGGGTCCAGAGGCGCTGCAATATTCCGTTTGCGGGTCTTAATCCGCGTACCACTGGACATATGAATCAACAAAAACATATAAGAACAAGTTTGGGACTGAAAACTCTATAGTAATAGTAGTAGTAATAATAACTGTAATAATCATAATTATAATTAATGTTATAGAAGGCAGGAATAGCCAAAAAAATATATATAATATGTCCACCATACATATTGCATGCATATAATTCCTAAGCTATGTAACAAACAATGAATCATCCAACAAATGCTCTCTTGGATCATTAAGGAAATCTACTAAAAACCGGAACAAAATTGTAAAAAATGTAAAACAAATTCTTCATGTAGGACCAAATAAACCAAAATCTTTTTTATTTTCGCAAACCAATACAGCATACAATTAGGGTTTGGAATATCATTTTCCTTTCTTGTCATTAATTTCATCACCAATTACCAAAAGGAAAACAGAAACTTACTATATTTCATTAATTAGATTGACACAAGTTCCAAAATTACAAAGATAATCAGATATTGCGAAATATAAAACAAATGACTTAGTCTTACCCAAGAGTGGGCTTCTCCTTCGAGCTGCAGAAATGAAATTAAAAGAGTCCATCAGTGATTGTCAGCTATAATCTTGAGATAAAAAAAAATAAAAAATAAAAAAAATAAAAAAAAATAAAAAAAAAGAATCGCTTTTTGTAGCAAATAATGGGCCATAACGGATATAGCAAAGAGAGGAATTTTCAGCTAAAGCAAACAAATCCAGTTCAAAAGAATTAAGATAATGAAAAATATTCCCCAGGAAACCAAAAATCGAAAGGATAAAAAACCCACGCCTGCAAATTCTGAAAAGCAATATTCCCGTTAATAAAAACCTCCTTTCAACTGTAATTCACATCCAAAGTTGTTTTCTTTATTAGAAGATGGATCAGAAGTGGAAAAATCAAGAAAACCCCAAAAAAAATTAAAAATAAAAAATAGAAAGAAATTTTTGAAAAATTAAAAATATTTAAATATATATTCCACAAAAAGACTAAAAACCTATAAGATCGAACAATTCAAGAAGGACCCAAAGCAACCAAACCCACCAAGAATATCATCATAAACCAAAATATGAAGAACTTTCTACAAAAAGAAAGCGCGCGATCTTTTAGATCAACAAGAAAAGAAGAAAACTTTGGGCCAGAACACAGCCCCTAGAGTTCGAATTCTATACATAGAGAAACAGATCTGTGAAAAAACCAAGAAACATTAAAACAAATCAGATAGCAAAGTTAGACAGCGAGAGAGAGAGAGAGAGATCAACAATCAGAGTGAGTGAGTGAGAGGGAGAGAGAAAAAACCTCATAAACCAAGACGAAGAGGGATCGGAGGAGAAAGATGTGCGTCTGAGTCTCTCTGCGCTTGGGGTTCTTGCGATTAGAGAGAGAGAGGAGAGAGTATCGCTATTGCGTTTGGAAAGATATTTATTTCTATACCGAGAGAGAGAGAGAGAGAGAGAGAGAGAGAGTTAAAAGATTAAAAAATATATATATTTACACGTGGGATCGTCAAGTTAATTGGAGCATATTTCTACAAAATTATTCTTATCCTCTTATAAATACGCCAAATGACCATTTAATATTTTACCTTCTTCTACTTTTAATAAAAATCATTCATTTTTTCTAATCAATAATAATGCATACCAAACATAATTTTAGATTATTAATGTTTTGGAGCATTTTTAAAATACTCATCAAAATAACTTTTTGACTATTTTGATGAGCTAATTTGATAAAATCATCTAAAATGTGTCTTCCCTTTACCAATTTGATTAGTGAATAATACACATCAACAATAATGAGTATTATTTACTCACTAAAACGATAAAAAAACTACTAAAGTTTGTCCTCTTTTTTTTTTCTCTCTAATGCCACTCAACTTCCATTTTGAAAGATATTATTTAACTGGAATAGAGATTATGGATAGTTAAAATGGTAAGACTGTTAGATGTGCTTTAAAAAAGTAAATGGCTAAAATCGAGAAAAATAGCTTTTAGTTATTTTGTCCAGTAAAATTTGGTGAGGCTATTATGAACGATCTAAGTAACGTTATTTACCAAACTGTTATAGAACTGGCATACAACTTGATAATGTGAAAGTAAAAGCCGATAATTAGGTCTGCATTAAAAAAAATCAAAATAGTAAATGGCTAAAATCGAAAAAAAAAATGATTTTTAGCTATTTTGGCTAATAAAATTTAGTGAAGCTATTAAGAATGCTCTAAGTAATGTTATTTACTAAACTATTATAGAACTAATATACAACTTGATAATGTAACAGTAAAAAACGATAATTAGATCCGCACTAAAAAAAAAAAAAAAAATCAAAAAATTAATCTCACTTTCATGTTATCTCTATTTTATTGTATGAGAATCGTAATACATAAGCCTTAGATGAATGTTACGCATAAACAAAATTTCCTTCACATAATGAATGTTGTACATGAGTTACGTGTACATAAAATGCAAACTTTGTAACAAAGCCTAGAGTGTACTTAAAGGAGGTTTAAATCATTAGTCTTGCATAAAATAACTATATGTTAGGGAATTTACTTAGTTATTATTATATGGTTATTAAAAAAATGTAAGATTTAGGTGAATTTTATACGTCAATCTCGCATATGATTGATTCATTTTTACATAGAAAAATAAAATTAGAATATAAGTTGCCCATTCACAAGTTTGTTAGAGTTGAGAGCTTGAAAAGGCAGCAAAATGCCTACACGCTTTCTGCTTTGTTGTGATTGCCGACAGCTTAAAGGTTGCCCGCTCGTGAGAAGAGCCACGCCTGTTTTTTTCCTTTTTGTTTCTCCAAGCATAGGAGCCATGGTGGTCAAGACTCAACAGACTGCTTTCTTTATATATATAAATTTAAAAATTAAAAAAAAAAAAAAAAAAAAAAAAAAAAAAAAAACAGACTGCTTTTTCAATCGGCCTTTCCAATGATCTTAATTGGGATCAAATTTAGACTGCTTTTATCTTAAAGAATGATTGAAAGAGTTAAGAGCAAGTGAAACAATTTTTTTTTTTTTTTGGATCAACAGAGGTATACCAAAACTCATAATTTGTCTGCTATGAATATATTTCTAACATTGGTATCAGAGTTAAATTCGTTGTTTTCGTGTACATGTGGTGGTGTATATGAATTGCTCTTAGAGTAATGTTTTTTTTCACAATTCTTGCATAACTCTAATACAAATCTAAAAACTTTTTTTTAAGATCAACAATTGAATATTTAGGATCCATAAAAACAAATTCAATAGTTGATGATAAAAATTAAAAAATTAAAAAAAAAAATATTTAGAATTGTACTAAAATTGTATAAGAATTGTGCAAAAAACATTACTCTTACTCTTACGATGAAAAATGTGCTTGTATGCTGAATTTTTTGAAAAAACTAAAGGATATGTTTGCTAACCCACTTTCTTTTTGTTTTCTGTTTTCAATTTGAATTTTTCATTTTTGTTAAATATATTAACAAATAACTCAAATACATTTTATAAAACTTTTCAAAATTTCTTTTAAAAATATTTTTACAAAGCATGCGCTTACCTTTTCCAGGGTGTTGAGAGCTAGTTTTTTCACTATAAGCCAACATAGTACAAGTATAGAGAAGCTCATTCTCCGTGTTTCTAGAAAGAGAAGCTCCTGGTGTTTCTAGAGAGAGAAAGAGTCGTTTGGCTTTGTTTTTTGGGAGAGGGATCCCTCCTCCTAGGTTTTTTTTATTGTTTGGGTGTTGGTTAGTCTCCCAACCCTTTGGGTTGTGGTAGTTTTGTCTCCTCGGTGGATCCAGTGGAGTTTGTTGTTGTTTTTTTAGTTGTTTAGTTTGTGGTGGCAGGTGAGTTCTCTGGTGGAGATGTCGGAGGGGTTTGGTCGTCCATGGCGTGTTGCCGGCGGAATTTGTGGCCGAGTTTCTTTCTGTCAGTTTTATGAGGTTAGATCTACGAGTTTCTGCCGTCTTCTGTAAGACACGCGCCCTCTAGCCTCATTCTCCGTCAGCTTCTGGTGCTTCAGCCACTCCTCTCGGCCTTGTGGTCTGTCGGTGGTCGGAGCGTGGTCATCACGCGCCTGTGCGTTATTTCTACTTTGGGCTGCGCGTGAAGGCTACAATCTGGTTGTTTCTGCCGTGTTTGGTGGGGCTGATGGTATTCAGAGGTCTTACGGTGTTTAGTGGTGTAGGGTTTTTTTGGTGGCGGCGCGTGTGCTACACGCGCCGTCACTGATGGCGGCCCTCCCGGAAGACAGTCTCCATTTCAAAGTGCTTATCCTGTGTTGTTTTGATTGGGATTTAATCTGACAGTGTGCTATGTGCGTGTATTAATTCAGTCATTGGCTTTTGCCCAGTATGTGTGACCGACTCCCTGATCAAGTAAAGGTGTATGTCAACGCAGAGGCACCATGTTGTTGGCTGGATTTTATTAGTTGCTACTGTCTGTATTTATTTGAATCTTTGACTCAAGTTGTATGTTCACCTTCAAGGTGGCTGATTGCTGTAATGGTCGAATGTTGTAATGTTGTTTGTATTAATGAAAGTTCAACTTTCCTTCAAAAAAAAAAAAAAAAAAAAAGAACAAAATAAAAGATAGATAAATCCATGTTGAGTTGAGTCTCACGGGACAATAATTAAATTTGGTAGAGTCTCACCGCTCCGAAAAAGAGGAATCACACCTTAAAATAAAAAATCTCATCTCAAAATAATTAGCATAAAGCTTGAATACTTGTATACTTTTTATTTATAACTCCAACGTACATCACCTTATATAGCCAACTTATCGTACAAAATAGACTAGACGTAGGACAATAACAAAGTAATCGTAAACACAACAAAAACTAAAAGATAAAAATAAAACTAAAATACAAGATTCCTATCCCCAATATGGCACCATACTAATTCAAATTTTAATTGACACATGCCTTCTTGTTAAATTTGAATTCTTGCTGAGACAAAACTCCTTGTTGGGTGTTGAACTAAAATACTACTGGTGATGTGCGATACGATCTTGTCTGCATCATTTTCCTCTTCTTCGAAAAAAGCTCTACTTCTAGTTTTGGAAGCTGAGATTTTTTTTTTTTTTTTTCAAACTAAAGAAAACTCACGAACACAACAGATAGATTAAGGCCCCGTTTGAAATCTTATTTCCCCTCCCCTCCCCTTCTTTTCACTTCTTCCATAAACATCAATTTCAAAACATTCTTAATTTTTTTCACTTTTTATATCACATCAACACTTTTTATTACTTTTTAAATAAAAAACTCACTACAATACAAATTTTTCTCACTTTTTCATATAAATTATTTCAACTTTATATCACATCAATCTTATTTTCCAATCATTAAAAAAAAATTCCAAAGGGAAGGGAAGGGGAAAGGGGATTTCAATTCAAACTAAGTCTCACAATCTCGAAATCTCCCTACTATAAACCACAACAGAGTCTTACAGATGGGTTGTTCTGTGGATGAAAAAGTGGATCACGTAATTGTTGTAAAAAAACAATTGCAGTAGCTCTGATACCAAATTGACACAAGACAAAAGAAGAATAAAATAAAAGATGTATAAATCCATGTTGAACAGAATCTTGTTGTAATGTTACAATCAAACTTGAATTGCTTTAAAAGTTTTTATTGTTTGATATTGACTTGATCAAGAGTTTTTATGAAAAAAATTCAGTTACAACACTTATGACCGTTAGTCGTTAAAGACAATTGTGTTTTCTATACGTTTTTTTTACCATGAGTCATTAAACCCATTGATTTTTTTTTTTTTTAATTTTTTTTTACCGTTTATGACAGTTTCTTTAAGACAATTTTGTTTCATATGTTTTTGTCACTTTGTCTTTAACACATGATCATGGGCTTTAAAAATCATGATACTTTTATAACCGTTTATATTTATTACATGCATGTTCATCAGTTCATGTGCTTACCACATATATAAAAGAAATTCTTTTCCAATTCCTACGTAGTTATATATGTCTCAAAAAGACAAAAAGCATCTTTTTGTTTTTAGAAATCAAAACTACCTTTTTATGAAGGCTTTATCCCATACTTTCTCTTGAGCAACAAAAAGAAGAAATTAATCTTCTTTTAAATTGATGTCTCTCAATTCTGCATTTCGTTGGGAAACCATACAAAGAGTTATTTTATTAGCCTTCGTTCTTGGAAGTGTGTCATTAACGAAAGTAGACACTATAGTTTAATCCTGGAAGGTTGCGTGTCAAGGGATCCGATCACACTGAGTTATAAACTCCAAGAGGCACGAATCAACCTTTAAGGACAGCGCTCTTGCATGATTCTAAAGCATTGTGAGATATTTCCATACTCAACTTTTCATCTCTTGTATTTTATTTATTTAATTGTTAATTTTCTTATTAATATTATTTTATTTCAACAAAAAATGTTTGCACCATCAAATTATTTCCAATAAATCTCACAGGCCAACAATAAAGTTTGGTAGAGTTACTGTTGCCCAAATAATCAACCCTAGAGGGGGGTGAATAGGGTTGATGGCAAACTTTTCTTTTAAAAAAAAAGTTATACTAAATTAAGAATTTAGAACAATATAAGATGCAGTATAATACAAAGAATATAAATATGAGAACAATAATAAAGAGATAGGGAGAGAGAGAGAGAGAGAGAGAGATTCAAACTCGGTGATTTATCGTGGTTTGGTCTACCTGACCTACGTACACTCCCCAAGCACACCACTTGAGATTTCAATCCACTAAACCAAACTGATGTGAACCCGCAGGATGAAATCCCCTTTTGAACTCACAAACAAATTGAAATCTACCCAAGAAAGCCAAGAATCAAGTCCAAAGAATCTAGACCCGTTGAAATCTTGTTTCAAGAACCTAAATTTGGTGAGAACGCCACAAAGGGTTTGCCTTTGATAAGTTCTTAGTTCAATCAAGAACAAGTAGAGAAAACTAAAAAGTTTTCTATGAAGAACAAAACTTCATTCACAATCAACTTGTCTAGCATATGCGGCTACAAGTCTTTTTAAAACCTCTCCATGAAACCCTAATCCTACTAAGGCCTACATCAATTAAAAGACATGGGCTGAACATCTTCAAGCCCAAAATATCCTAAACTACACTTCTATAGTTAATAAAAGAAGTCCACTTAATAAAACAAATAGGCCTAAAGTCCTACAACCATAGAAACATAAAAATAGGCTCACATGCCTATACTTAGTGAAATAAAGAGTTTGCAAGAAACCACTAGGCTATGCCGCCCCTATCTGTTGCTTGTATCACATGAATTAAAGTTGGTTCTTCTTCTTTCAAGCCCATCTTGAATGTTGGAGTCTTGCTCGATAAATTTGCAAACTCGGGCCAAGTGGATTGCACCAATCCTTGCATTGCCTCCTTGATCTTCTTCGCCCTTGACTTTGTGATTGGCCCATCTGGAACTTGTAAGGGATCTTTAAGATTCGGCCTACCATGGGGCCCATCACAAACTCCTTGCAGGTGGAGTTCAAACCTTTATACACCAAGAGTACACTACTCTTCTTCACAAAGTGGAAAATCTCCTTCACACTTCACAAGTGTCACACAAACCCTCTTGACACAATTGATTGTGGATATGATTTGAGATTTCTCTCACAATGACAATTCTTCATTTTGAAAATGATATAAAAATAAAGTTTTTACAATAATATCTCTTACTAGAACTCTTGTATGAATTGAACTTGAATATATGAAAAGAAAGAATGCTTTGAGTTCTAAGCTTGTTTGCTTCTCACTTGATTGATATGTAAAAAATGAGAACTAAGGTCATGTATTTATAGCTCTAGCAAAAATATAACCGTTGGAGGGAATTTGAATTTTGCTAGCTAATTTTTCAAATTTGCAATCACATTTTCAAAGTCAGAAATTGTTGCTAGCTAATTTTTCAAATTTGTAATCACATTTTCAAAGTCAAAAATTGTTGTTAGCTAATTTTTCAAATTTGCAACCAGATTTTCAAAGTCAGAAATTGTTGCTAGCTAATTTTTCAAATTTGAAATTAGATTTTCAAAGACAAGAATTATTGCTAGCTAATTTTTCAAAGTTGAAATCAGATTTTCAAATATAAGAATTATTGTTAGCCAATTTTTCAAAGAAACCTAAGTCCAATGCATTTTCGTATTTTAAAAACTCATGTATGCAATGTATGAAGGGTCCTAAGGTCATTCTAGAATAAGGAGCCTCAGGAGTTCAATCATATAGGAGCTTTACAAAAATACCCTAATAAAATAAAGATTCATCAATCTTGAGTTCTTCGGTGCTTAAGAGCTTCTTGCTTTGAATTCCAAATGCCTTCGATTCTTTTTAGTCCTTTGAGAATGTGTGCTCAAATATTTCTTACAACTATCATACTTGAAGTAAATACATTAGAGCAACAAGATATAATTTGTTATCATCAAAATATTTGCAACATAATTGGATTGACGCCATAGGGCTGACAGTTACCATCGAAGGGAAGAGAAATCTCAAGATAATTAGCATAAAACTTGAATACTTTTTATTCATAACTACAATGTACATCACCTTATTAGGCCAACTTATTATACAAAACATACTAGACATAGGACAATAACAAAGTACTCGTAAACACAGGACCTGTTTGGTAAGTTGTGGAAAATGGGATGTTTTATTTGAATAGTAGTAATAAATGATTGATGTGATATAGAATTTGAGAATGTTTTATAGAAAAGTGAAAAAGTTTTGTTTTGTAGTGAGTTTTTTTATTTGAATAGTAATAAAAAATTATTGATGTGATGTAAAAAGTGTAAAAAAGTTGGAATGTTTTTGATTTGATTTTTTTGGGAGAAGTGAAATGGAAATTGAAATGGGATGGATTGGTTACCAAACAGACCCACAACAAAGCTAAAAATTAATCGTAAAATTAAAACACAAGAATCCTATACCCAACAGTCTTCGTACGACATCATACTAATTCGAATTTTAACTAACACGTGTCTTCTTATTGAATTCGGATTCTTGCTTAAACAAGACTCCTTGTTGACTGTTGAACTGAAATACTACTGGTGATGTAGGACACGACTCTGTCTGCATCAAAAAGCCTATCAAGTCAAGAGGGCCAACATGAATGGTGTTACAATTCTGGCCCGAATTGTCAACAAGAAGAAGCCAAAATATTTTTGTCAACAAGTTGGCCAAAGGAGAGCCAACATTCTACTGCTGAAGGCTCACAGCCAAACTTATGCTTTACTTGGGAGGGTTGAGAACTCAGCCTCTTTGGGCTCTAGTCATTCACTCATCCTATACTATTTGAAGGGTTGATGACCCAACCTATTTGGGCCTCGGTCGATCAACTATCCTATACTTTACCTAGGATGGTCGATGACCCAACCTATTTTGGGCCCTCGTAGATCACCCATCCCACACTATACTTGGAGGGTCAGCAACCCTACCTATTTGTGTAACATCCAAGATTTTTAATTAATTGTTTAAAACAAAATTTAGACTAATTAAGTGAGTAGTTAGGTAAAGAATGCAAAAAACACTTAGAAAATTGCTTGAGTCTAAAATTCTGGGTTTGGTGTTCAGACAAGGCAATTTCACGTCCGAAAGGGTCATGCAGTAGGGTCTTATTTGCTTCCGTGTCCAAATGGCTTGCAGACAGACTGGGCAGAGAGTCTCAGGTTCAACGTGTGTCCTGACAGTTTAGATAGAAAGTTTGCTTCTTCATGCGCATCCAGATGGGACTTCAACGTGTCTGGACGATGCAACTCGAGAGCCATAATGCTCGTTTCAATCTGGCGTGTCCGGACGACTCATTAACCTGTCAGATTAGGTCGGGATTTAAATTGCTTGAACACGTTTTCAGCTCACTTTTCTCCCCTTTCAAACTGTTTTTCTTTCTTCTCTCTCCTAAGGTTTGAACACAAACCTGAGAATCTAGTATTTTGAATCTGCCAAACTCAAATTCGACACCAGAAACATGTTTCTTGTCACAGCATCATTGTTTCCATCGATTGATTTAAAGTAAATCCACAAACCCTAACTTTTCTTGCATGTTGGTAAAACCCTTAAAGTTTGAGCTTAATCTCTCAAATTTCTTTAGGTATTTGGTGTATACAAGAGTTCTAAACAACATTCAAGCAAAGGGTTCACTTTGGTTGGAAATCAAGGTAAGACCCAAAACCTAGATTTTTTGTTTAAATGTGGTAAATTGGTGATTTTGGTACCTAACCTTAAGATTTTCTTGTGGGTTGGTATTAGTAGTTATTGGGATGTCAAATGGAACCATATAAATTTTATGGATTTCCATGGGTTGTGGCTCTTGAGGCAAATCAAGAACCTAAGTGGGATTTCATGATTAGAAATGTTGTGGGTTAGTTTTAGTGTGTCATTGCAATTAATATGCAGTGGTACATTGCATGGCTTAGGTTGGAGATTCCTTCATAAGCCAACAATCAAGTAGCCTAGTTAGTATTTAACTCACTGAGAAAATATAAGAAATTTTGATGGTTTTATGTTGATATGCTATAGTGGTTTAATTCGAGCCGATGATATTTTGTGATAATATACTTTATGAATTCTTTCGATACTTTAAATTATGCTGATATATAATTTGATGATGGTTTTATTAAATTAAGAAATTGATACATGTGTTGTGAAGTTTTATGAAGTGAAAAGGATTGCCTGAATGAGCTATGAAGGAGAGATGTTGAATGATGCATGATCATGAACAAGTATAACGAAAAGTATAAGAAGCCGAAGTTGTCATAATGAAAGTATAGGAGCCGAAGTTGCCTCTATAGTAAATAATAGGAGCCGAAGTTGCCTCCTAGTATGACGCCATGCATGACATAAGTTTATGAGGAAATGATGATAATGATTTATGTGGTATTTCATGTTAGACGTATCAAAATGCATATGAGTTTGAATAAGACAAAACATATGTATGTCGATACGGTTGGATTGCATATGATGATTTATATGTGTTTATTGCATAGATGTACTCATATGCTTGTGTTCCCCGAAGTTGTATACTTGTATGTGTATGGCTGAGTGTTGTGATATTTATATGGTGATGTATGGTTTTATGCATAGATATGCTAGTGTGCTTGTATTCCCCGAAGTTGTGGAATATTTGTGTACGAGTATATCCAAGTTTTGAAGTCATTTGTTTGCATGCTTAGACATATCAGTATGCTTGTATTTCCCCGAAGTTGTAGAATGTATGTATATGCGCATAGCTGTGACAACCCCTTTTTTTCATACAAAATGGAATCACCACAGTGGCATGACAATTAGTCATTAAGAGAACTTAACGTACATATCCCATAATATGTACTTGACACATCAAAGATAATTGACTATGCAATGAAAACTCAATTCATTAACTAAAAAGAGTAATTATAACATCAGAGCCACACATTTGTCTATCTGTTTAAAGCTTAGTTAAAATATTAAATACATCAAAGAATAGCTATACAAAATAGGTGTCACATGCGACACAAGCCATATACAAAATATGGACTATCCTCAAGTCCGACACATATAACCGTCGCGAAAAGCTTCAGTCGTAATATTCCAAATACAACGTCACATGGTTCTCATTGACGTATGTGGTACCTGTAGCCAAAGCATCAACATCTACACGATCATGGTGATAACTGAAAAATAAATAGACTTCTAATTTAACCATATGTGTGTGTGTCACGTGTAACAAAATATCAAAAGTGCAGAATTTAAATGAGACAGATATTTTGTTAACGAAGTGGAAACTCAATTAAAAGAAAAACTACTCTGGGCCAGCTAAACCCAAGAAATCCACTATTCAGAAGACAAAGCTAGTACAAAGACAGTAATACTCACATACCCATATGCAGTAATCGTATCTTCCACTCCGACACGTAACCCAACGTGAACGCCTCCCAACCAAGTCACATACTTGAAGGGGTCTTCAATGGATTCCTTTACCTTAGGGCTCCTCCCTAAGATAGACTTCACACGAGCACATCAATAGCACATTGGCAACAGCTTGAGAGCTAGCAGATCTTCACAATATCTCCCTAAACACCCTCTCGAAGCTATAAAGAATTCAATACCGAATTCTGTGTAGAAATACATGCCTAGAGGCCTTTATTGATAGGTTAACAAGACCTAAATTCTCTAGGCGGCGTCTGGACCGAAGCATTGAGTGTCCGGACGGTCTTCTATGCAACTAGCTTTCCATAATGTGCTTCACATGTTTCCATATTAAGGCCACGTCCGGACGGTGTTGCCCTAGAGTCTGGACGGTTGCACTCTGTATGCACGTAATTATCATAACAAGGACCATGTCCAGATGGTGTTGCCCTGTCATCTGGACGGATGCATAATGTATGCACGCAATTTCCTTATGAAGGATCTCAATGTCCGGACGGTGTTGCCTTGGCGTCTGGACGGGTGCAAGCTGTCTTCCCAATCCGTGTCTGGAAAGGAGAGTTGGAATCTTCTCGAACTCTGAAGAGAGTCCAAACGTGTTGCCATGACGTCCGGACGGATGCAACCTTGAACTGTTCAAAGCTTCTCGACACTGATGGGCACCTGGACGCATGATTGGGCCGTCCAAACGGAAACATGGGATCCTACTTTTTCTGAGTTGGAATCTGCACAAAATCTTCCTTGAACACTTGAAATAGCTTTTCTGAACTACTTTGAAGATTCTGAAATATACGGCATCCCTATTAAAATAGCAACTTTACATAATAATGATTTTGTCAACAGGATGCAGCTAACAAAACTAACAAACTCCCCATTTGGTCATTCTGGGACAAAAATCACTTGACTAGTTTGAAATACATTCCCGGTCCAAAAGAAAAAATACTCCCCGTTTTTGTCTCAAAAGGACAAAGGGTAAAGAGAGTAGAAAAACCACATTTAAAGAAATATTCCCCCTGAATGTTTCAACAGGACAAAGGTAAATAGAGTATATAAAATCCCATAGTAGGAAAATTACTAACATTTTACAAACCAAAAATAAAAGTAAATTGTCTCAAAATAAGAACCAACCAAAAAAAAAAAAAAAAAAAAGTGAGCAAATCACTCAGTCATCCTTATCATCATCCTCAGGATCCAATTTCTTGAGGCAGCGTCTGATGTTGATATGATTCTGCTCAACACGAATACTCATAGTAGTGACCTCCCGCTGAATGGAAAGCATAGTATCAAGAATACGAGAGAGTATAGCATTAGTGGCTGGAGGTGGTGGAGCAGTTTGGGAAGATGAAGCTACAACAGGATCATCCTGAGCTAGAGGAGAAGCTACTTCCTATTGATCCTCAATGGGCAGCTGAGCATTAGATTTTATCACTGTATGCTTCCCAAGAGTATCCTTGGTCTTCTCCTTTGGCTCCGTAGCTGAAATGTCAGGTACAACCTACATGCAAATCCTCGTGACAAGGCATGCAAAGGGGAGACCTGTTTGATGCTCATCACACATCTCAAGCATAGTAAGCACAATGTGCTTGCAGAGACAAAAGGGAATCCGCTGGATCAAAGCATATAGAAATCTTGCTCTTTTGTAGACTAGCTCACTCCATCGAGCCATGGGCCATAAATTGTGCTGCACAATTTTTGCAAGAAGACGATGCAATGAGGAAAATAAGCCAATCTTGATGGAGTGAAAGACTCTGTCTTGAGCTCGATGTTGAGGATCAAAAAACATAAGCAGCTCCTCCATTGTAGGGGAAACCACGGAATTTGGGAAAGGACTGCCCTCAAATGGAATTGGATCAGTCCTGATAATAGTCCCAATAAGTGCAGCATCAACTCTGAAAGTCACTCCCCTGACTGTGGTTTGCAAAGTGAGGCAACTCTGCTCATCCTGAATGACCTCTAAATATCCATAGAAATCCCGGACCAGTCTGGGATAGACAATACTGGAGCAGTGGAACAAATAATCCCAATGGTTCTCCCAGATCAACTGATCAATGAAGTCAAAAGGAGGAACCATAACGTCGGCTCTGAGGACGTTTCTCTCAATGATCACGGGTCTGGTTTCCACCCTAGCCCTGGTGGCTGCTATGCCCTCATTTGTCCTTTGCATGACCCTGCGCTGAGAGCTGCCTGAAGACATATTTCTAAAAAGAAATACAAAGAAATATATGCCCAAAAATGCAACAAAAGTTAAAACTTTATTAGTTTTAAAAAAAAGTCGGCATTATAACGGCAGAAAAATGGTCTTTCCAAAAATTACACAAGAACATCAAATAGCCCAAAACAGTTTAAATAACTGATAGAACATATAACCCAATCTCAGCAGCATAAAATAAAGACAATTTCATGCATTATTTATCTCAACAAAAATATTCCAAAATAATCCTAATATTCTAACAGTTAAAATAAACTGAAAAGAATACAAAAGATAGAGCAAAATGCCTGGAATGGAGAGAAAATGACAAAAGAGGACGAGAACTCATGAGAAAGCACGAGAAAAAAGCACAAAAACTCAAAAAAAAAAAAAAAAAAAGAGAAAAAAGTGAAAACAAGAGGATGTGCAGCGGCTAGGAGAAAAGAATGCGAGTCTTAACCTGTAGGGTACCGTCCAGTCAAATAGCATTTCAAAAATATGCAAAGATATAATTGAGAGTTAAGTATTCAATACTCACAAATTTCCCTGCAGATAGAAATTTTAAATAGATTACTCAACTCATGCAATGCGTGTGTGTGTGAAAGCTTTCTTAATACGGTATGATGTTCCCTGATATGACTTAAAGCAACTGAATTTTCTAAGCAAGAGAGAAAATCAAAGATAAATCAGTTAAAAGTCAAACCTTATTTTACTAGGACCTAGCCACTCTCATCTGATACACTCCCCCTAAGATGCATCACTTTTCTTTTACTTAGTCCTTTAGTGACCGTCTATTTCTGCAATGATTTGATCATTAACTGTTTCAATAGGGACAAGTTTAAGAACAGATTTATAACACAATAAGTAGTGGATCTTTTTAATTATCCATATGTATTGAGAATGAATGTTTTTTATCACTTGGTGCTGCAACCTAGAGAGAATGCAAGAATTTATGGGTTCTAGGTTCAACTAGCGAATTAGTCAATTTGACCATCTTAGCAAAAAAAAAAATCACTCTCATCAGAATTTCTAGAAACTAAAAATCAGAGAAAAAAAAAAAGTACTTCAAGGGAGCTTTGGATAGTGTACAATTTTTCATCGCATGAGAAAAGTAACTATCTAGCATTAAGATGCACAGGAAAACTTAGTAGATATCAGTCATAAACTCTCAATCATAAATAAGCATAGTCACTCAATGAATAATGAACTGAGATATTAGGCAAAAATACATACAATATCTGTAAAGCTATCAAAAGAAAAAAAAAAAAAAAAATTCTGCATCTTCTCCCCTAATTTTTTTTTTTTGTTTGTAAAAACAATAAAAACATGCTTTGACAGTAAAGAAACAGAAACTAAACCTAGCATGTGTGGTAAGATCAAACATGTCCTCAAGGAGAGAGGTTCAGAATTACCAAGACAGAAAAGCAGCCACCGATATGCTTTTTCTGTCATCCCCAAATAGTACCTGCAGAAGTTTCTTAAGACAACATGAGAAAACAATGGGAATAAAACAATAATGGTTCCTAGATTGCAAGGCAAACAAAAAAATGTCAAGGAGAAAACAATGCAATGCAATCTGTTAGTATTTTATATTGGCTACATTTTGGATAAAACAAAAACACTTTATGTAATGATTGCGTTTTAACAGGATGGTCGGTTTTCAATTCAGAATCTTCATGTATTCAGACAATGATCAAATCAAAGATAATAACTGATCACAAGCTTCTTAAAGATATCCATGAAGAGTCCTTGCAAAATCCAAGACAAAAACATTCGGTTCCTGTGCAACCGTCCGAACGGGCCTTTGAAGGCGTCCGGACGCTCCTCAGTGTCCAGCAGATGACGATGAAGCCTTCCGGAAGTCAGAGCAACACTGTCCAGACGCTAGGTCAATCAGTATTCAACAAGGAGTTGGATTTCAGAAGTCGACATTGTTGTGAACTCTCTGCAAGCCGTTCGGACGACGTGGCAACATGTCTGGACGATGTCAAGTATTTCAAAATATTCCAAAGTTTCGTTCGAACGTGGAAAGGATTTTAGCGAAGACAGTCCGGACGCTCGGTCAAGCCGTCCGGACGTAAACCTGATAAACATAGAATTACGCTGTTTCTGAAAGGATATCGTAAAAAACCGTTCGGACATGGCTAACTTCCGTTCGGACGCTCGCCAACCAGAGTCCGAATCTCAGCAGTTTTTGAGGTCTCTTTAAGCCTATAAATAGGGGGCTCTCGGCTAGTGTTTTGTACAGAATTCGACAATGAATTCCATAGTGCTTTGAGAGGGTGTTTAGGGAGAATCGAAGATCTGCTAGCTCTCAAACCGTTGCCGGTGTGTGCTTAGTTGTTCGTGTGAAGTCTATCTTGGGGGTCAGCCCTAAAGTAAAGGAATTCATCAAAAACCCTTTCAGGTGGAAGATCTGGTTGGGAAACGTTCATGTTGGGTTATATGTCAGAGTTAGAGGTATGACTACTGCATAAGGGTATGTAAGTACGAGTGTCTTGTAACTAGCTTTGTTTTTGGATAGTGGATTTCCTGGGTTTGGCTGCCTCGGAGTGGTTTTTCTCTTCACAGAGTTTCCACTTCGTAACAAATATCTTGTCTTATTTAAATTCCGCATTTAAGATATTTGTTTGCACACAAACACACACACTTGGTTAAATTAGAAGTCAATAATTATTTTCAATTGGTATCAGAGCTTGGTACACTCTGTTTTAGATTTATTTCTTGAGTGTATCCTTTTGACTTCTGTTTTTTTATTATGTCTCAAAATCTTAACTCTGTTCCACCCTTTGATGGGACGAACTATGGCTATTGGAAAGCACGAATGCGCTTCTTTTTAAAATCTATTGACGTCTGGAAAATTGTTGAAACTGGTTGGATTAAACCAGAAGAAACAGACGAAATTACTGTTATTCAAACAAGTGCAAGGCTTTCCAATGATAAAGCCCTCCATGCACTATGTCAAGCACTTTCACCATCTGAATTCGCAAGAATTTCAAATTGTAAAATCCCTAAACATGCATGACAAATTCTAGAAACAACATATGAAGGCACAAAACTAGTAAAATCTGCCAAACTTTAAATGTTGATTTCTAAATTTAAAGAAATTAAGATGCTAGAAGAAGAGACATTCGGAGAGTTCTACACTAAGATTAGCGACCTAAGAAACTCGATGGTGAGTCTTGGGAAGCAAATCTCGGATGTAAAACTCATCCGAAAGATACTAAGATCTTTGCCTGAACGTTTCAGGATTAAGGTGACAACAATAGAAGAAAGCAAAGATTTGGAGGAGATGAAGATTGAAGAGCTGGTAGGATCTTTTCAGACATATGAATACTCCTTACCTCCAATCAGAAAGGTAAAGACAATTGCCCTCAAGGCATCTAAGGCATCTAAAAAGAAATCAAGAGTCTCATCTGACGAAGACTCCGATATTGATGAAGATGCAGTGGCAATGTTAGCTAAGAACTTCGAGCATTTTATGAAGAATAATAAACTCAAGAAGAAGTTCTATGACAGACTAAGAAAGGCTCCCCACACAACAGATATAAAAGAAGCAGAGAAGAAAGATCCGAGGGGTCCCCAGTGCTTCGAATGTTCAGGCTTTGGGCACATCAGGACTGAATGTGCAAATCTGAAAACACAAAAAGGGAAAGCCTTTAATGCAATCCTCAGCAATGATTCTGAGAAGGAAGAAGAAACTCCTAAGGAAGAAAAATTCCTGGCTTTCGTAGCCCCACTTGAAGATAAGGAGGATTCTCAGTCCTACTACTCTGAGAATAGTGAAGAAGAAGATATGCAGTCAGCCTATAAACTTCAATATGTTGAATTTCTAAAGCTGAGGGAGAAATACAAACAACAAGTACTAGAGCTTAATAGCCTCAGGACAAAGAAGACCTCTATGCTCATAAAGATCAATGATTTAGAAGATAGGCCACTGGAGACACAGTTACAGCTAGAGAGAGTTTTAGACGATAAGCTCACTCACATGCTCTCCATTCAGAAGTGCCCAACTGACAAAGACCAGACTCGGGTATGTTCCTACTTCTATTTCTAATACTCCGTCCACCTCCAAGACCATTTTCGTGAGGCCAGTTATTCCCGAATCTCCACCTCCAAGAATGGATAAGGGAAAAACGGTTATGGAAGGAGAAGTTCCTTTCAACCCTCAGCCTTTGGTTAAGCTCCCTATCAGGAGAAAGCCTCCCACATGCCATCACTGTGGCGAGCTAGGGCACATCAGACCAAATTGCCCACATTGGCAAGTTCAGCAGAAGAAAAAATGGCTGGCTCCTAAAACTCCCATGTGTCACTAATGTGGAGTTAGCAGTCATATCAGACCAAGGTGTCCTCCACCTAAGCCTCCCAAGCATCATAGATCTCTGCCTAGAAATCATGTTCCAAAGCTTCAGTAGCTGCAGAAGCCTACTCAAGCGAAAAAGAGTTGGGTCCCCAAGAAGACTGCAGGAAGAGAAATCTCCTGTGAAAGAACATCTTCCGCCAGTTCTTTCATGCAAGATCTGGTCAGATTTCTGACACTACAGCTTAAGAAAGAAGGACAGGACAACGACAAGGACACCCACTCCCAGAGGGGGAGCAAATCTACTCAGTAGGTAAGGTCACACATGCCTAGGATTTTGGTTCCTAAATCCTAGAGCATGACAGGTACACTTGAATAATTTATTTTTATCATCTTACAAAAACTTTGCATGTTAGTTTGGAACCATCTTTTCTATCCCTATATTCTCTCTTGAGGTGTCTTGAGGAAATTCTGCAGGTATGAAATAAGGATGATAGTAAAAGCAAGTCAAGCGGCTGCTTTTCTATCTCAGTACTATCAAACCTCTCTCCCAGAGGTCAGGCTTGTTTCTACCTTACATAATTGATCATTTCTATCCTTTTTAATTGTGAATCATGTTTTTTTAAAAAAAAGAAAAAGAAAAAAGGGGATGGAATAAAGGATGCAGAGCTTTGTTGTCCATTATATAAGTTTCCAGATATTTTATGTGTGTTTAATTGATGTCTCAGTGTCAGATGCATTTATTCATTTGCCTTTATATAACTGAGAGTTTTTTTCCTTGATATTTGCGAAGTTTCCCAGTGGCATCCATACTAGATAGTTACTTTTCTCTTGCGATGAAAAATGTGCACTATCCAAGGCTCCCCTAAGGTATGGTTGTCTCTCCTTTGACTTTTTAGCTTCTGGATTTTTTTTATAAGAGAGATTTTTTTTTTTGCCAAGATGGTCAAATTGACCAACTCGCTAGTTGAACCTAGAACCCATAAATTCTGGCATTCTCTCTAGGTTGCAGCACCAAGTGATAAAAGGCATTCAAAACTAAATAAAAATGGATAGATAAAAAGATACACTGCGTATGCTAAATCTGTTCTTGATCTTGTCCCTAAAGAAACAGTCAGTGACCACATAATTGTGGAAATAGACGGTCACTAAAGGACATAGTAAAAGAAAAGTATTGCAGCTTAGGGGAGTGTATCAGATGAAGGTAACTAGGCCTTAGCATTATAAGGTTTGACTTTTGACTGATCTATCATTGATTTTCTCTCTTCTTTGAAAAATTCGGGTGATTTAAGTCAGATCAGTATACTTCATACCTTATTGAGAAAGCCTTCACACACACGCATTGCATGAGTTAAGTTTTCTATTGAAAAATGTCCTTCTGTAGGGAAATTCTTGTGGTGATTAAAACATAACTCTCAATTATATCTTGGGATTTTTTTAAATGCTAATTGAACTAAGATATCAGTGTTATATACATGTGTGCTCTGGAAATTATTTAGGAAATATTTTTCTGCTCTTTTTCCTCTCTTTTTCAGATTCTTTTGTGTGAAGCGTCCGAACAGTGTTCTTGTATGTCCGGACAGTTATTCTGGTTGTCTGGACGATACGCTTGATTCGTCAGGATGTTAATTCTTCTTGTCCGGACGAGCGTGTTTTTGAGATCTCTACGTGGTACTATGTCCTGACGTCACTTAAGTTACGTTCGGACGGTGAATCCTGTAGGGTTAAATCACTTTCTTCCCGCGCCGCAACCCACTTTTTCGCCTCTTTTGGTTCGTTTTTGTCGTCTTGTGCTTTTTATGTGAAATTCTCAAGTGCACGTGTCATCCTTTCAATTTATCTCCACCCCAGTCTAGAAATTATGTCTTCAGACGACTCACCTCCCCGAGTTAGACAAAGAATTGAAGAATCAGTTGCTGACCGGTTGCATCGTATGCAATCACGACAGGTCCTATCTGAGTGGAATCTTCTCCGCGCAGATCTGAGAGACCCAGTTCTGCTTCCCATCTCTCAGATGTTACTGGAGAACAACTGGGAGTACCTATATAATTGTGCCTGCCAAGCCTTTCCCAGACTGGTGCGGGAATTTTATGGCCATATGATCATTATTTAGGATGATGACAAAGGACTAATCCTGTAGACTATGGTCAGAGGCTAGACAATTCTGATTGACCCCCAGCTTATCAGTTCTGTGATTGGGGTCCTTGTTCTACCAGTCTCTGGAGTTCCTTTTCCTGATGAGGCTCCCAGTATTGAGTTTTTACATGACTTCTTTGGGATGAGACCACAGCGAGAGGACAAGTCACACTCCCAGATCAACATCGGTGCCTTTGCTCCTATGCACTGATTCTTAGCAGAGGTTGTTGTCACAAACCTTTGGCCTTGAGCTCGACGGAGTGAGCTTACTCTCAGGAAGGCCACCCTTCTATATGCCATCGTGATGCAGACTCCTTTTTGCCTATGCAAGCACATCTTGCACACTATGCTCGAGGTTCGAGATGAGAAGAACACGAGTCTGTCTTTTAGGTGTCTGATCACTCAAATCTACCTTCAGGTCATGCCAGATATTTCATACTCGGAGCCCCGCTCACGGATTCCAGGTCCCCTCTCACGGATTCCAGTTGTGGCATGAGGCTCAAGGCGGTGTTCTTTAGCCTCCACCAATTCCACCACCAGCAGCTGCATCATCATCATCCCAGGCTGTGCCCCCTTCTTTCGATATAGAGGCTGCATTTTCTCAGCTGATGTCATCCATGGGAGCTCTCCAGCATGAAGTTAATCTTATTGGAGAGCGTGTGGAACAATGTCAGATTGACATCCGAGAGTGCCTGCAGTACCATCACCCCCAGGCTGATGATGAGGACTGATTTTTTTTCTTTTTATTGTTCTTTTTGTTGTTTGCTTGTATGTAAACAATTTTTAAAATTGTGTTGACAATTTGTTTAAACACTTATGGTTTTAATTAATACTCTATTTACCCTTTGTCATTGTGTGACAAAAAGGGGGAGTATTTTTTGGTTTTTAGATCGGGAATGTGTTTCCAAACCGGTCAAGTGTTTTTGTCCGAGAATGGCTAAATGGGGAGTTTGTTAGTATTTTATATTGGCTACATTCTGGATAAAACAAAAACACTTTATGTAATGGTTGCGTGTTAACAGGATGGTCGGTTTTCAATTCAGAATGTTCATGTATTCAGAAAATGATTAAATCAAAGACAATAACTGATCACAAGCTTCTTAAAGATGTCCATGAAGAGTCCTTGCAAAATCCAAGACAAAAACAACCGGTTCCTGTGTAACCGTCCGGACGGGCCTTTGAAGGCGGTGGGACGCTCCTCAGTGTTCAGCAGATAACAATGAAGATGTCCGGACGTCAGAGCAACACCATCCAAACGCTAGGTCAATCAGTATTCAACAAGGAGTTGGATTTCAGAAGTCGACATTATTGGGAAGTCTCTGCAAGCCGTCCGGACGATATCCAGTATTTCAGAATATTCTAGAGTTCTGTTCGAAAGCGGAAAGGATTTTAGCGAAGACCGTCTGGACACTCGGTCAAGCCGTTCGAACGTAAACCTGATGGTAGCTCACTCGACTACGTGAATTTTAAATTTATAAGTTTGAACCACTTCGCAATAGTACGAATCAATTATACTATAGTAAGGGTTATCGAACCATAGAGATTGGGGATTGTTTTGTGTAACGGGATATCTAAAGAGTGTATTTAACTTAACTTTGAAAAAGAAAACAAAAGTAAAGGTTGTAGAATTGAAGCTACAACAAGTAAAGTAAAGAAAAGCGGAAATTGAAAACAAACTTAAAGGAAACTTAGGGTGTTGATCTTATCCAATCCTCAACCATTAAAATGCTTAAAGTCTATATGGATCTTCCTAACATGCATGATATGAATGCATAATGGGCATCAACCATTACGATGACCTTGACATGAAAATACTTTAGTTAAGACGTAATCATAAAGCACCTAGTTTTACATTAAACAACTCCACGTAAAGATTTAAACTACAATTGAAAAACGTTTACTCTACCAAAGGTGTGGAGTGATTAATGCTCTCTAGCTTACTACTCTACAACACATCCTAATAAGCATACACAATATATGAAAACCCTAATTAGGCCACAATGATAAGGTATCTAGTTTCACACCGATCGCATCACGTAAAAGTTACACTATAATTGAAAAACGGTTTAAACTACCAAAGGTGTGAAACGACCGGTATTCCCTAGTATACCCTATAAGGTGACTCTAATAGGTAAACATAAATCATGTCAAATGAGAACCATTGCAAAAGACATCGTTCTTGTTTCCAAGAACGTTGGTTTTACTCAAGAAATCTAAGAAAACTCATAGACAAGTTTAACTATTTTTCATGAATAATTAGATTGGAATCTTGAAAACAAAACCTTTTAGCATGGGTTTTGAGATCCTCTAGCCCTTAACAATCATCAAACATCTCAAGAAAATCCTAAGAACCTCAAGAACACTTCATGGTTTTTGGAAAGGATTTTGATCAAACCCTAAGAACTAATTTAGCTATGCATAATGGAATCTAATCTAAGCATGAAATCTATGAAAAACAGTAAAGAAACAAGAAGAAAATGAACTAAAACAGTAGATTAAAACTTAAGAAATTTGGATTACAAGGAAAGAAAATAAACCTAAGCTAGAACATGAAATTTAAAGGAAAAACAAAAAAGGAAACAAGCTCTCTGGATTTCGGTCCAGAGAGTAGCATCAAAGTAAACTAGAAATACAAGAAATTAAGTTGATACACCTGAGAAAATCCGAAAACCCCTAAAGATGCATGTCTAAACCTAAATCCCTAATCTCATATATATAGAGAATTGGATTTACAAAAGACCATCAAGAGTTAATTCTAGCCGCACAAACAGAGCTGGTCAGCGAACATTTCTGTCCACAAAATCCAACTTATGATTTGAATTACATAAAGATTTCAAAAGATCTGGAAATATCTGAATTTCTGGAAGACGGAATATTCGATCGATCGATTATAAAGTCGATCGATCACATTTCGCTCGATCGCAGTCGGGCTTGTCCTGGTTCGATCGATCGCATCTGGCACGATCGATTTTTATTCGACTGATGAACTTAGATCGATTGATTATAAAGTCGATCGATCGAATTGCCTTAGCCAATTCTTCAACTAATAGGAACAATCTCGCATTCTCGAAATGACTAAAATACCCTTGATGTATTTTCAGGTCTAATTCAAGAGTTTTGAATTAGATTTCAACTAAGACCTGCAAATAAGACATAAAACAAAACTACAACAAAACGTTATATATACAATACGAACTAGGTCTAACAAATGCAAATTAAGGGGTTTTGAATCGAATAATTCAAGACTTATCACCTGATAAAGATAGAATTACGTTGTTTCTGAAAGGATATCACAGAAAACCGTCCGGACGCTCGCCAGCCAGAGTCTGAATCTCAACAGTTTTTGAGGTCTCTTTAAGCCTATAAATAGGGGGCTCTAGGCTAGTGTTTTGTACAGAATTAGATAGTGAATTCCATAATGCTTTGAAAGGGTGTTTAGGGAGAATCGAAGATCGGCTAGCTCTCAAGCCGTTGCCAGTGTGTGCTCAGTTGTTCGTGTGAAGTCTATCTTAGGGGTCGGCCTTAAGGTAAAGGAATCCATCAAATACCCCTTCAGGTGGAAGATCTGGTTGTGAAGCGTTCGTGTTGGGTTACACGTCAGAGTTAGAGGTATGACTACTGCATAAGGGTACGTGAGTACGAGTGTCTTGTAACTAGCTTTATTTTTGGATAGTAGATTTCCTGGGTTTGGCTACCCCGGAGTGGTTTTTCTTTTCACAGAGTTTCCACTTCGTAACAAATATCTTGTCTTATTTAAATTCCGCATTTAAGATATTTGTTTGTACACAAACACACACGCTTGGTTAAATTAGAAGTCAATAATTATTTTCACAATCAAACTTGATGCTCTAGGATTAGGAACCAAATCCTAGGCATGTGTACCCTCACCATCTAGGTGAGTCCACTCCCCATCAAGGAGTGAATGGCTTCATCCTTTCTAACCCATACCCGCATTCCCGATGGTGGTTGTTGACAGGCCTTCATTTGGTGGTCCATCCACCTTATCATGCTCCGCATCAACATAGGCAACTCTTTATAGAATTGTTCACTCTCAAGCTTTTGTGGCTTCTTCATGTAGTGTCTTGATTTGTTTGTCTTGGGTTTGCTATTCCGATTGGCAGGAACAATCGTTGCTATGGCTGCTGAGCATGATGCCATGCATCCTGATGCCGTGGATCCTGATGCTGGGCCAGAGGTCTAGTGCCGGATGTGGCTTGTCTTGGTAGCTCCTTCTTGACCTTTGATCTTTGAGCTTTGAGCAGTGAACATTGAGGTCGGATGTGACCATTTAAACCATAGTGGTGGCATATAGGAGGCCTTCTAATGGTAGAAGGCTTTTGAGTGGCCTTTGCAACAGTTGGAACATCTCCACCAATTACTTCATTTCCTTTATCCACACAGGTGGTCGGAGGCTCGGGGATAGTGGGCTTGACAAATACAGTCTTAGAAGTTGAGGGGATATCAGAGGTAGAAGCTACATACCTGAGTCCGATCTTGTCTGTTGGGCTCTTCTGGATCGATAGCATATGTGTAAGTTTTTCATCTGTGACCTTCTCCAACTGTAGCTGTGTCTCCAACAGCTCTCCCTCTAGATCCTGAATCTCGATCAGTAAGGAACTCTTCTCAGTCTGCAGACTGTTCAACTCCTGCACGTGCTGTTGGCGTGTCTCCCTCAACTTCAAGTACTCTACATAGAGGACTTTATAGGCCTCTTTGAGTTCTTCCCCGTTTTCATCGCTGTGCTCAGAGTAGTAGGATTGAGAATCATCTTGGTCTTCATGTGGAGCCACAAAGGCTAGAAATTTCTATTCTTGAGCAGGAGTTTCTTGTTCTTCTTCTGAATCATCTCTGAGAGTCGCATTGTATGCCTTCCCTTTTCCGTGCTCAAGATTCCCACAGTCAGGACGAATATGCCCAAAGCCTGAGCATTCAAAACATCTGGGACCTCTTGCGTCCTTCTTCTCAGCTTCTTTTGGGTCAGATTTTCTAGGGGCCTTCTTCTTGAATTTGTCATTCTTCATTAGTCTCTCGAAGTTCTTGGCTAGCATTGCCACTGCATCTTCTTCATTATCAGAGTCTTCCTCAGATGAGACTCTGGCCTTCTTCTTAGATGCCTTGAGGGCAATTGTCTTTGCCTTCTTGGCTGGAGGCAGGGAGTACTCATAAGTTCTAAGGGATCCCAACTCTTCAATCTTCATCTCATCTTCAATGATAGTTACTTTTATTCTGAAACACTTAGGCAAAGATCTTAGAATTTTTCGGATGAGCTTTACATCCAAAACTGTCTTCCCGAGACTCACCATCGAGTTTCTTAGGTCGCTAATCTTAGTGTAAAACTCCCCGAATGTCTCTTCTTCAAGCATCTTAATTTCTTCAAATCTAGAAATCAACATTTGGAGCTTGGCAGATTTAACAAATTTTGTGCCCTCATATATTGTTTCTAAGATTTGCCATGCTTCTTGAGCGGATTCACAGTTTGAAATTCTTGCAAATTCGGAAGGTGAAAGAGCTTGACATAGAGCATGGAGGGCTTTATCATTTGCAAGCCATGCATTTTTTTGAGGAATTAATTCGACTGTTGTCTCCTCTGGCTTAGTCCAACTAGATTCTACAATCTTCCAAACATCAATTGATTTTAAAAAGAAACACATACGAGCTTTCAAATAGCCACAGTTTGTGCCATCAAAGGCAGGAACAGAATTAAGAGTTTAAGAAAGTAAAAAAATAGATGTCAAAAAGGTCACACTCAAAAAATTAATCTAAACATAGTGTACTAAGCTCTAGTACCAATTGAAAAATAAATAGACTTCTAAATCAACCGTGTGTGTGTGTGTGTAACGTGTAACAAAATATCAAAAGTGCAGAATTTAAATGAGACAAATATTTTGTTAACGAGGTGGAAACTCAATTAAGAAAAAAATCACTCTGGGGCAGCCAAACCCAAGAATCTACTATTCAAAAGACAGCTAGTACAAAGACAGTATTACTCATATACCCATATGCTGCGATCGTATCTTGCAATCTGACACATAACCCAATGTGAACGCCTCCCAACCAAGTCACATACTTGAATGGGTCTTCAATGGATTCCTTTACCCTAAGGCTCCTCCCTAAGATAGACTTCACAAGAACACAGCAACAACACACCTGCAACAGCTTGAGAGCTAGTAGATCTTCACAATATCTCCCTAAACACCCTCTCTAAGCTATAGAGAATTCAATACCGAATTCTATGTAGAAATACATGCCTAGAAGCCTCTATTTATAGGCTAAGAAGGCCAAAATCGAGTTTGTCTCTAATTTCTCTAGGCGGTGTCCAGACCAAAGCATTGAGCGTCTGGACGGTCTTCTGTGCAACTGGCTTTCCATAACGCGCTTCACATGTTTCCATATTAAGGCCACGTCCGGACGGTGTTGCCCTAGAGTCTGGACTGTTACACACTGTATGCATGCAATTGCCATAACAAGGGCCGCGTCCAGAAGGTGTTGCCCTGTCGTCCGGATGGATGCAGAATGTATGCATGCAATTTCCTTATCAAGGATCTCGACATCTAGACGGTGTTGCCCTGGAGTCTGGACGGGTGCAAGATATCTTCCCAATCCATGTCTAGAAAAGAGAGGTGGAATCTTCTCGAACTCTGAAGAGAGTCCAGACGTGTTGCCATGACGTCAAGACGGATGCAACCTTGAATTGTTTAAAGCTTCTCGACACTGATGGGCGTCCGGACGCATGATTGGGCCGTCCAGACGAAAACATGGGATTTGACTTATCTGAGTTGGAATCTGCACAGAATCTTCCTTGAACACTTGAAATAGCTTTTTTGAAATACTTTGAAGATTCTGAAATATACGGCATCCCTGTTAAAACAACAACTTTACATAATAGTGATTTTGTCAACAGGATTGATGAGAATGCAAAATGTCATATTTTTCTCCCTTAATGGTTAGTCTTTTATCCTTGTTTGGTACCTAAATGTACTCATTATTCTTTTATTTTGATTTAGGATGCAAATGAAGGCATTAAATGCAAAACAAAGCTAATTGGGCGATTTTTGACAGTTTCGACATTGCTTCGTAATCTGAGCATAACTCTCTCATCCAAGCTCAGATTAAGATGATTCAAGATGGTATGGAACAACAAGAAAAATATATACAACTTTCATGTTTTGAGTTTTGAGAGATAATGAATGAATCAAGGTCGAAATCGGGATTGAAGTTGACATTCTAATACGCAGTCTATTTGCAGAAGTTTTCAGATCTCGTGCACGAAAGTCCAGCTGAAAATACCACCTTCCTAGTTATATTAGGAATTTATTTTATTTTTAATATTTTCCTTTATTTGTCAGATTTGAAAATTGTTATTTTAGGATAAGGTTTAGAATATCTTTAGAAGATAAGATTTAGAATATTTTTAGGAGATTTTGTAGGCTTCTAATATGGGGGATGAACGTGTATAAAGTGGGAGAATCATCAGACTAGAAAAGATCATCATCTTCCCTCTTCTCTAACTTTTTCTTTTAGTTTTAATCATGGCCCTGCGTGGTTAAACTTTCATAATTGGTCGAAGGAAATGGAAGCCTTGGAATCAATAAAACTGTGAGATCTAATTTGTTTTATTGTTCAATTTATTCTTTGAGTATCGGTTGTTCTTTTGTTTCTATTTTCATGATTGTTTCGTTTAATTACTAGGAGGCCTACTAGTTTATTATTCGTTGCAATCTACTGCTAGGTTAGATATCAAATCCGTAATTGTTTGATCTCTTTAATTTGTGAAGCAACTAAGATTTAATGATTTGCTGTGTCAGAAATTATTAGTTCTTAGGAAGAACACTCGACGAAATTAAATGCAACCGCTTGTGCTTGTGTTGTTTTGCTTCATCGATCTCTCTAATTCTTAAGGCTGCTACTAAATTAAACATTTAATGCTTTTCTTGGGTTGTTTAGTAGTTAGGGTTAATTAGATCACTTGTTTTCTAATTAACTACGACTAAGGAGAGATAGGAAAATAGTTATAACGATGAATATTCAAAGTATGAATTGATATATACTTGTATCGATGATCAGTTGTAAAATTCTGATGGTGGATGTTGACTTAGACCAATGTTTGTTCTTTTGATTTATACTTTAATTTGAATTGTTCATTAGTTGTTCTTCTTAAAATTGTTTTTGTTATACTCAAACCCCCCATCCTTGTTCACGTAGCATAAAACTAGGCTAAATACTCTCCGTGGGATCGACCCTTAGTTGCACTACTACATGTTTTTTTAGAAGTAAAGGTTTTATTTTTGGTTGCCTGCGACAACACACTAAGAATGCAGTCAACAAACCTAATTGTAACCATGTTCGCATAGGTGAAAGTATGAGTTCACCAACTCAGTAGTATAAAACACACTGGATTTTCACACTGAGCCAATCTCTTTACTTCTACCATATGTTTACAATAATAGCTACGGACATGATGCTTCTATTTTTAAAACGTTTCGTAGCTGATAAGGGTAAACACATGCACTTATAAACAGGAAAAATCTTACAACATTGTATATATATATATCAAGTGACTTAGCTATACTCATATACAAGCATTCCACAACTTCGAGGAACAAAAGCAAACATGCATCTCTAAGTATAAAAATCAGTGACCTCATAGCTTGGTTATACAAGCATACAAATATTCCACTACTTCAGAGAATATAGGTATATTGGCACATCCATACATGAAAATCAATGACATCTTAACCTGGTTATACAAGCATACAAATATTCCATTATTTCGGAGAATACAAGTATACAAGCACGTCCAACCATGACACCGCTTAAATCATCATATGCAATTTAGTTGAATAGAAATATACATATGTTCTTTCCCATTAAGACTCATAACCATATTAATAGGTCTAGCATGAAATACCTCGTAAAACATCATCAAAACTTTGCATAAACTTATGTAATGCATGTCATCATAATATGAGGCAACTTCGACTCATATTATTTACTATAGAGGCAACTTCGGCACCTATACTTTTCTTATGGAGACAACTTCGGCTCCTTTTACTTACTATGGAGGCAAATTAGGCTCCTTAATCTCTTTACACATAACCATGCTCATGCTTCATGCTTCATGCTTTCATACTCAAATAACATCATGTACTTCACATACTCTTTACAAATGTACAATGAAAACTTAACTTCTCGTAAAACTCATAAAAACATATCTCACTACAACATTTTATAACCATATCTCAAACCACATAAATCATCCTCAAACCATTTCTCAACACAATTGAAAGTATTGAAAACATTCACAAGCATATATCCTTCTAAAATATCATTGGCTCAAATTTAGAACACTATATCGTTTTGTGCCAATAGAATCATTGAAAGTTTAATATCTTTTATCAGTGAATAGAATATTCATTTTGACTGCTCAGTAATTGGCTTAAAAAATGATTTCCAATGAAAGCCTTGCAATGTACCACTGCATTATTACATTGCATGACACATTAATACTAACACATAACATTTCTAACTCTAAATTCTTATTTAGCTCTTGAATCGCTCGAGAACTAAACCCATGGAAACCCATAGAATTTCTAGGGTTCTATTTGATAACCCATTAACTAAAAACAATAACCCGTAAGATTATCTTATGGTTTGACACAAAAACTACAAATTTACAATACTTAAACAAAAACTAGAGTTTTGGGTCTTACCTTGATTTCTCACCAAAATGCAACCCAATGCTTGGAGGTTGTTTAGTATACTCCAAAATACACAAAACCTAGAGAAAATTAAGAGATTAGACTCAAACTCTCGAAAGCCTTGCAATGAACCACTACATTATTACATCAAACGACACATTAATACTAACACATAACATTTCTAACTCTAAATTCTCATTTAGCTCTTGAATCGTTCAAGAACTAAACTCATGGAAACCCATAGAATTTCTAAGATTCCATTTGACAACCCGTTAACTAAAAATAATAACTCGTAAGATTATCTTAGGGTTTGAACAAAAACTATAAATTTACAATACTTAAACAAAAACTAGGGTTTTGGGTCTTACCTTGATTTCTCACCAAAATGTAGCCCAATTCTTGGAGGTTTGTTTAGAATACTCCAAAATACATAACATTTGGAGAAAGTTGAGATATCAGACTCAAACTCTTAAAAATCAACACAAAATCTAGAGGAACTAGGATTTTTGGATTTACCACAAACCAATCGGTGAAAACGTAGATTCTACCTCGAGGATCACGTTTCTGGTGTCGGATTTGAGTTTGGAAGCTTCAATATACTAGGATCTAGGGTTTTGTCTCAAAAATATAGGAGGGAGAAGAGAACTTTTGTGTTTGTGTGTGTGTGAGAGAGAGAGAAGCGGAGAAATGAGCTCTTTGGTGTTTTAAAATGCAACTTGTCCGGACACGCGTGTGTGAAATCGCAGACATAAACTCTCTAGAAAGCCCACCCAGACACGTAAATGGTTCGTCCGAACACCTGTAGAAACCAAAATTTTATGGAAGTCCCGTCCGCAAGCCTGTCCGGACATGACTGCGGACACAGAGTTTCTGCCATGTCCGTCCAGACACACGTTTTGATCCGTCTGGACGTAGTGCATAGAAACTATGCTCTGAACGTTTCTTGGTGTTTTTCCTCTATTTTTCCTAATTTCTCACTTAATTAGTCTAATTGAGGTTTTTAACACCTAATTAATTTCTTGGACATTACAATAGCTGAGCTATACGATACATTTATATGTATAATGTAGATGGGTTTGTATATGTGTGCTTCCAAGCAAAAGATTGGACATGTATAATATACTCATAGCTACAAAGTTTGAATTCACATTTTTTTATGGAACGTTAGTGTTTACCTTATCAGCTACGAAACATTTTAAAAAGTGAAGTATTTTACTAAGGGTATGTGTTATTGTGAAAACTTAGTGAGTTTTATACTACTGAGATGGTAGACTCATAATTCCACCTATGCGGACGTGGCAAACACCACGATCGTATAGATGTAGATGTTGTGGCTGCAGGTACGGCATACGTCGATGAGGAACCTATGGCATTATATTTGGGATACTACGACTGATACTCTTTGCATCAATTGCTTGTGTCGAACTTGTGGATAGTCTCATTTTTGTGTAGTTTTTGTAAATGGCATGTGTTGTGTCTGACACCTTTTATGTAGTCATATTTTTTATGTGTAAATAATATTTGATTAAACCTTAAACAGATAGACAACTAAATGGCTATAATGTTGTAATTATTCCTTTTGTATTATGTTATTAGTTTCCACTGCTATAGGTGTTATCTCTGGTAAGTTATGCACATGTTATGAGATGTGTTAGAGTTGGTTTTGGTTCATGTCTACTTGTCATGCAACTGTGATGATCCCTTTTCTTTCTTTTTTTCTTTTTTTTTTCTTTTTTTTTTTTAAAAAAAAAAGTCGTCATAATTTGAGACATCGTCGATCATCCATACTATAGTTTACCCAGAAAGGTCAACAACCTAGCCTATTCGGAGCCTGGTCGATTACCCATCCCACACTATACTCAGAGGGTCAATGACCTTGTCTATTCAAGTCTTAGTTGATCACTCATCCTATACGTTATCCAAGAGGGTTGATGACCCAGGCTATTTGGGGCCTAGTTGATCACCTATCCTATACTATGACATTAAGGGCAAGTGACTCAACTAGTATACCAAAAAAAATGTGGTGCATGAAGAGGATGGACCCCAAACAAGATCCAGGCCCGTGGTCTTCCTTCAGCATTAATTAGCCCATCAGACCCACCCCTTGGCCATTTAATGAGGAACCAATGTCAATATACAAGTGGTTTGGCGAAAGCCCAACGACGAAAGACGTTCACGTGGTCGGGCATTCAATGAGCCCACATCAGCCCACATCTCAAGTACTCCTCTCACTAAAGACAAATAAGACCAACCAAGACATGAATTTCACAGGGAAAAAAGCAAGGTCCCCTCAAGTTTAGGGGACATGTGACCTTCTTCTTCATGAGTCAAGACTACTCCAACACATCTATGAATATGACAGTGCACAAGTTCACATGGGTAATGCATAAAACAGAAATCCTCTGCAAGAGCTCAATCACCCATAGCCTACTTCACCTCTCAATTGATCTATTTGCAACCAAAAACTAAGCCCATGAGTTGTCTTTTAGGGAAAGTAAGGACAACGCGGTTTGGTAGGTAAGGGTGTGATCAAATCAATTTGTTATCAAACCCACAGTGACATGCATTCTATGGCATGGCACAATTGACGGGTCTTTAGGAAACCTGACGACAAAGGTGGTGTGTTGTAAGACAACCGACTAAACCTTTCTTAACTTTGACTGATCTCCCTTTTTCCAGGTTTTTTCTGCTATTAATGCTTTATATAGGGTCTAAATCACCCTCTCTATGATATTTCACGTTTAGGAAAATAAGGCCAAACAGGAGTAGTCACCAAGTCTTGTCATTTGAGCAAACGCTCCATTTCTCACCTACTCATCGTGTTGCGCAATGCCCAAGAGAAATGGTGATGTTACACGAATAATTTTTCTACTGTTGGAAGGGTGGTTTGCTCTCCTATATAATGAAGAACTACCTAAACCCAAGGCAAAGGAAGCTCAAGTTTTGGCCACGATTTAACACGACCAAATAAAGTGAGTATAACCTCTCATTCAACTAAGAAAAGCACAACCTACAAGAGAAAAAGTAATGGAGAATACCCATTTTTAAACCAAAAAGGTACTCAGGAAGCAATAGGCTTATTAGAGTTACTGTTGGAAGCTTGTCGAGACACTGTTAGTTCGGGGTAACACCATCCACTATTGCAAATACCACCCAGTCACATTCTATCTCCCGTACTCACTCCATCCTTTCCACATTTCGTATGTATGCAACGTAACTTTTTTTTCCTGCTATTGATATTGTAATCTTCGCTATTAGTCACCTTTGCCATTTTATAACTGTTGTTATTACTAGAGTTGTAATTGGCATTCCACCTGAAGCTTGGTATCATAATTAATAATTGGATTCATATAGGCGTTCTTGTTGTAACACTCCGCTTAAATACATGACAATTATTTCAAAATAATGACCGATTTAAAACCATGAGACTTTTCAAATAATTTAAACCATTTTACTATAAAAATACTTCTCTAAAATATACACATGTGTGTGTGTGTGTACATGTGCAAGTGTTTAATGGCTTATGTCTAAAACTAATTTTTTTAAAAATTATTATAATTAGGGTCCTTCGATCACCAATCGATTGATCCCCCATCGATCAATCAATGCCCACCTACATGCTTTTGGATATTCTTCAACACTTGGTAAATAGGAAGGGTCTTATTGAAGGAGCTAGGATAAACCCCAAGTCTCATTTTCGCCCATTTTTAGAAACCCAACCCTAGAGAGGGAGAGAGGAGAGAGAGAGAGAGGCCCACCTTGGAGGTTCTTCTCTTAAAAGCTTGGAGAAACTCTCACCTTGAGGTAATAAGGCATCACTCAACTCCAATCTCTAGTTTTATGCATGTTTACTGTAACGTGGGAAATTAAAATCAATTAACCACGAAACGCTACTTCTAAATCTTTAAACAATCATCATAGCAAAAAACCTAAATAATTTTTTGTCTTTAAATTGACCACATAAACCTTTCCAATACACTAACCAGAGCTTCTAAAATCATTACTCAATATCATTACATCTCAAATTACAACCATATTGTATGAATCGCTATAGTATAAAGAGAGACTGACTTAGGTCAAGTCAGTGCCTCACAAACAACATCACGAAGGAATCCCTTCAATGAATTCTAAGCTCACACATTGATAAGAGTCGAATATTGCACATTCAAGCCCCTTAACTTGCATATGTTAATTTCTTAGCATTGTTATTTGTTTTGTTAGTGTTTGTGTTGCTGCATTCTGTTGGACAAAATCACTTCTATGTAATGTTGCTACTTTCACAGGGATGTTACTTTATCCAGAGTCTACTCTTCAGTTATGTTCTTTGAGAAGATTCTGTGAAGTTTTCAAGGATTTATTTTGGTTCCCTGTCAGCCGTCCGGACGACGTGGTATTCCGCCCGGACGCTCATCACTCAACAACATCTGTCCGGACGACGAGATCTTTCTGTCCGGACGCCCATCAGTGTCTAGATGTTTCGAACAGTTCAACGTTTCATCCGTCTGGACGTAATGGCAAATCGTCCGGACGCTCTTCAGAGTTTGAGAAGACCCCAGTGTTCCAGCGCATCCGTCCGGATGACGTGGTTATACCGTTCGGACGCCATTCAATGTTTAACAAGTATTAGGGTTTCTGTCTCAAGACACAGTTATGGGAAGACGGCTGCTACCGTCCGGACGATGTGTGATCCCATCCGGACGATGTTCTCTATAAGGCAAGAACGTGCATACCAAGTTCAACCGTCCGGACGTCAGCCTTCATGGTCCGGACAATCAAGCTTCATATATGGAAATTGCGTGCACCAGTTCAACCATCCGAACGTCAGCCTTTCGGGTTCGGACACTCAAAGCCTTTATATGGTAATGACGTGCAGCAAAAGGCGGTTGCAGGTGACCGTCCGGACGCTCGGCCAAGCCGTCCGGACACCCTCGGGTATTTTGGTCATAAATTTTTACTGAAATATCGGATTGGGACGAAATCGGCTTCATTGGAAAGCTAAGAAAAAGTTCTGTAACTTGAGCATTAGGACGGACTCCGTCCGGACGAAAATATTTGCCCGTCTGGACGGCCTTACAGAAAATTCCATAATAGTTTTCGGACAAGTAAAACTTGGCCCGTCCGGACGGCCCAAGGCTCCCGTCCGGACGCGCGTGCCTCAGACTCCGTTTTTGACTCAAAATAGGGTTTTCTAAGCCTATAAATAAGAGGCTCTAGGCATGCTTTCAACATAGAATTCGGTGGTGAATTCTCTACAGCTTAGAGAGGGTGTTTAGGGAGATATTGAAGATCTGCTAGCTCTCTAGCTTTGCTAGTGTGTGATTTGATCAGCTGTGAAGTCTATCTTAGGGGTTGGCCATAAGGTAAAGGATTCCATTGAATACCCCTTCAGGTAGGAGACCTGGTTGGGAGGCGCTCGTGTTGGGTTACACGTTAGAGAGCAAGGTACGACCACTGCATCAGGGGTATGTGAGTGTTACTGCTTTGTATCTAGCTTTGTCTTCTAAATAGTGGATATCCTGGGTTTGGCTTCCCCGAAGTGGTTTTTCTCTTAATTGAGTTTCCACTTCGTCAACAAAATATTTGTCTCCTTTAATTCCGCATTTAATATTTTGTTGCACACTGTTCACACACACTGTTAAATTAGAAGTCCATTTAATTTTTCAATTGGTATCAGAGCAGGCACACTCCGTTGTAAGGATTTATTTCCTAAGTGTGATTTTTATCTCTTTGTGACTTCTATTTTTTTGTTACACCTTTTATCATGGATTTCTCTCAGTTATCTGAAGAAAATCATGACATTGAGCTCTTGTAACGCCCCAAATTTGAGCCTGCAAATCCGTAAGCAGAAACCTCCGGTTTCCACGTGACATTACTACATCAGAGATAAACTCTCGTAGCGGAATATATTTTTTTCTTCTAAAGCCTTAGGAATTGATAGCATAACACATTTAGAGCTGACTAAAATACCTCGGTACATTTATTAAAAGTTACTTATGTTATCTTTACATGTCATATGCACACTAGGTGCATCAAAATTAGTGCCACAAACAGCACATAATCTTATAACATAAAACATGCTAAACATGACACCGTTATACATATTTACATGCCATAAAACAAAACATAAGCACAACTAGTAATTTCTAAACTAGCACATAACCGCTCGTTGAATGGTTTCAAAAACCATCAAAACTGGCATATGGTCCATGCCTTCATTCTCCAGATCTGCATCTGTAACGCCCCGAATTTGAGCCTGCAAATTCGTAAGCAGAAACCTCCGGTTTCCACGTGACATTACTACATCAGAGATAAACTCTCGCAACGGAATATATTTTTTTCTTCTAAAGCCTTAGGAATTGATAGCATAACACATTTAGAGCTGACTGAAATACCTCGGTACATTTATTAAAAGTTACTTATGTTTATCTTTACATGTCGTATGCACACTAGGTGCATCAAAATTAGTGCCACAGGCGGCACATAAGCATATAACATAAAACATGACGAACATGACATTGTTATAAATATTTACATGCCATAAAACAAAACACATATAAGCGCAACTAGTAATTTCTAAGCTAGCACATGATAGTTCGTTGATGGTTTCAAAAACCATCAAAACTGGCATATGGGTCCATGCCTTCATTCTCCAGATCTGCATCAGTAACTATGCAAATATGGCGTTATCATATTTGCATAGACAAACAAGTGAGTCATCTATTTTCATATCTACGTTACCATCAATCTAATAACAGTTCATATAGAATGCAAATGTAAGGGTTGTATGAATATGCATCGTAGTAACTATTTAGTTTGTGTTTTAGGATCATCTTACTTCAGACCTCTCATTCTAGGTTATCTGAACCCGTTCACGTCCTTTGCCTCACACTTAAAGTCTTACCTGTTTGTACTGGAATCCTACTGGTCCCAGCATTAGTTATATATTAGGCCTTCGGATACCCCTGGGTCACTATGAACCCCCTGGATCCACTGACTAGCCTTCCTTCCCCTTGCTACTACATCAGCTTGTTGATGGCTATCTCATCAGCCGTTATATTAATTGGACACAACATGCAATGCATGAACAACCACATGCAATAAACACACACCACACAGTCCTAATGAAACATAGAATCATTCCTCAGTAAGTACATCCATACTTACTCTCCTTGGTGTAGTTTCTTAGCTCCTTTTCTGTAACAAAATATATACAAAGAAGATGATATATACATCAGTCCTTTTTCCAATATTAAAAATGTGTATATTTTTACATCACTTTACTCATCGTTTTTAGTTATCAATTAAAAGGTAATTACTTCAACATGAATCCTAACAGGATAATATTTTTATGTAAAGGGATAGGGAAATTAGCGGCATAGCCACTTTGTGGGAATACAATAAATGATAAAATAAATATACAAAGGAATAGGAAAATTAGCGGCATAGCCACTTTGTGGGAATACAATAAATTATAAAATAAATATGCAAAGGGATAGAGAAATTAGCGGCATAGCCACTTTGTAGGAATACAATAAATTATAAAATAAATACGCAAAGGGATAGAAAATTAGCGGCATAGCCACTTTGTAGGAATACAATAAATTATAAAATAAATACGCAAAGGGATAGAAAATTAGCGGCATAGCCACTTTGTAGTAAGACAATAAATGATAAAATAAATACGGGGGATTAAACCAACTCCGTAGTAACGCAATAAATAAACAAGTAAATAAATACCATCAACTCATGAAAGTCATAAGATCAGTCATGAGGATAATGAAATGTAAAACCAGTTTATATAAATACGATCAACTCATGAAAGTCATAAGATCAGTCACGAGGACAATGAAATTTAAATACGAAATATAAATACGATCAACTCATGAAAGTCATAAAATCAGTCACGAGGACAATGAAATTTAAATACGAAATATAAATACGATCAACTCATGAAAGTCATAAGATCAGTCATGAGGACAATGAAATGTAAAAGCAGTTTATATTACCCCTTTACTTTAATTCTTTTATCTCTTAAGCTTATTGGGTCTTTTAAACAATTCATAAAAAAGTAATGAAATCAAATAGTAAGGAAGAAGTGTCAAGATTTACTTACCAATTTGATTTGGAGAGAAAAATAACTTCAAGAACACCGAAGTGGTTGTGTGGTAGAAGGAGAGAAAAAGGGAGAGAAAACCAAAGCACAAAGCTTTCAAGGAAGTTGTCTAGGATTTGTGTGGAAAACAAGGAGCCTTTCATGCTTATTTATAGGAGGAAGGTAGGGGTATTTAGGTCCAAAATGTAATAAAAGAATTAGCTTATTGGATAATGTCTTGTAAATTTGGAATTTAGAATTTTCGTCCCACTAGAGGGCAGCCTACTCCGAGAATTATTTCGATGGTCAAACCTATTCCGATTGACGTGAAATTTTGAGGGTAGATAGAGGACTTCATGACAAACATTTTCTCTTTTTGGTTCGTCTCATTTTGAGTTCGTTTTGACGTAGTTTCGGTCAAGTCAAAGTTTCTATCTATAAAGCCAAAATATCTTTTATCCACTTTCTGCGTTCATACTTGCTTTATTGATTTTTCCTCCTTTTCATGATTACTCTTGAGATATCCTATCCTTTCATCATTACTCTTGTTTTTTATACATAAATGTTTCTAGAAGCATGGAGATATTATTCTTGACAGTTTTTCGTTTAATAACGACAGTTGGGTTATTTAGGCTCGGGTCAAAAAGTCAACTGGTGGACTTTTTTACTAACTTTTGCCATATGGTAGATCTTTCTTTTGTAAGCACAACGGTTTTTGAATTATCTAAATCTGAGTTCGTTTGACCTATTTTCGGTTCAATCAAAGTTTAAAGCTTAAATGTAACTTTTAAGTTTTTAAGGGTTTATAGGTTTTGATCTTTTAATTTTTCGAAACAACTTTAGGTTTGCTTATAAAAATATGTGGATATTGTCTCCTCAACAATATCAATGATTTCTTAAGAGCTTGAATTTACTAGGCGTTACATCCTACCCACCTTATCGGAATTTCGTCCCCGAAATTTGTAAACTAAGTTATGCTAAAAGAAAAATTTACACTAAGAAAGAAAAATTCAAGCAGAGATGTTACTTACCTTAATCATCTTCAAAGTCACTAAGACATGGCTTAGTGGAGGACTGAGGTAACTCTCTCTCTGGTTGATCTTGAGGTATGGTTTGATGTACAGAGTTTTTCAACTTTATGTTAACTCCATGATATTTGACAATTATCAAAAAGGGTGTAAGAAAATAATGTTTTTCAAATCATACTATCTTTACCTGGGTATTTCGTTTTATATAGTACCATGATCTATTTATGGGCTCGACATACTGTCTATAGTATGTATTCACAGCTACTACTCGCAAAAACACAATTACTACCGTAAAAGTTATTTAATTAAAAATACTACGTCATAAATCACGAAAGTATTAAACATACCTACTTCAAAGTGGCTCATGGGAATAGGTACGGGTATTTGCTCCTTATCTCTTGTTCTAACTCCCAAGAAGCTTCTTCTACTTCATGGTTCTGCCATAGAACTTTTACTAATGGTATTGTCTTTGTCCTCAGTTGTTGTACTTTTCGATCCAAGATCTGCACCGGCTTCTCTTCATATTTCAAATCCGCTTGAACTTGTAAGGGTTCAAAGTCTATCACGTGTAACGGGTCATGCACGTATTTTCGTAGCGTGGAAACGTGGAATACGTCATGTACACCAGCTAGGTTAGATGGTAATTCAACTCTATAAGCGACCGGACCTACGACCTCTGTCACTAAGAAGGGACCGACATACCTTGTACTTAGCTTTCCCTTTTTACCAAACCGCATGACTCCTTTCATTGGTGATACCTTTAGGAATACCTATAAGCAGTTGATGGACGGATAAAAAGGTTGCTAGGACGGCATCCTTCACGCTTGGCACCACATCCAGCTGGATCATTCCCAATTGCTTGGCGAGTTGATTAAGGGTAGGCGTTGAGTTCGTTAATACACCCAGCGATTTCCTACTCAAAGCGTCTGCGACTACATTTTCTTTCCCTGGATGGTATAGAATATAGCAGTCGTAGTCTTTTAACAATTCTAACCACCTACGCTGCCTCATATTCAATTCTTTTTGTGAGAAGATATATTTTAGACTTTGATGATCAGTATAAATCTCTACCTTCTCATGAAAAAGATAATGTCTCCAAATTTTTAAAGCAAAAACTACAGCAGCTAGTTCAAGGTCATGAGTAGGATAGTTTCTCTCGTGGTCTTTCAACTGTCTAGAGGCGTAAGCTATAACTTTATCTTGCTGCATGAGTACGCACCCTAGTCCTTTAAAAGAGGCATCACTAAAAACTACGAATTTCTCAGACTCTCTTGGCAGAACAAGGACAGGTGCAGTTACTAACCTCTTTTTCAGGTCTTGAAAGCTTGCTTTGCACTTATCATTCCATTGAAAATAAGCGTTCTTCTTAGTGAGGGCGGTCAAAGGGCCGGAAAGATTAGAAAAACCTTCTACAAATCTTCGGTAGTAACCTGCCAATCCAAGAAAGTTGCGGATTTCATGGACGTTGGTTGGCCGCTCCCAGTTGACAACAGCCTCAATTTTGCTAGGATCAACCGCTATTCCATCTTTTGAGATAACGTGCCCTAAGAATGAAACTTTCTCCATCCAAAATTCGCACTTCTTGAGTTTGGCAAATAACTGCTTTTCCCTTAGAACATTTAGTACTGTTTTCAAATGCTCCCCGTGTTCTTGATGATTAGTTGAGTAAATTAAAATATCATCAATAAACACAACTACGAACAAATTGAGGTACATATGGAAAACACGATTCATTAGATCCATAAATACCGACGGTGCGTTAGTCACCCCAAAAGGCATGACTCGGAATTCGTAATGACCATACCTCGTTCGAATCGCCGTCTTTTGCACATCTTCTTCCTTTACCTTAAGTTAATGGTATCCCGATCGAAGGTCGATTTTCGAGAATACCTTGTCTTCCTTCAATTGGTCGAACAAGTCGTCAATCCTTGGCAAAGGATATTTATTCTTTATGGTAACGCGGTTTAGCTCCCGGTAGTCTATGCATAGTCGCATAGTCCCATCTTTCTTCTTGACAAACAATACTGGTGCTCCCCACGGTGATACGCTTAGGCGTATGAATCCTCTGTCCAAAAGTTCTTGGAGTTGTTTCTTTAGCTCTTTCAACTCGGCGGGCGCCATGCGATAAGGTGCTTTGTGAATGGGTTGAGTTCCCGGGATCAAATCGATGGTAAACTCAATCTCACGATCAGGTGGCAATCCTGTCACAACCTCGGCAAACACGTCTGAGTAATCGCACACCACTGGAATATCTTCCAACGTACGCTCCGCTTCTGGTTTTGCCGTCACATAAGCTAAGAACGCTGATGCTCCTTGTCGTATATTCCTTGTAGCTTGTATTGCAGAAAGTAGCGGTGGAGTAGCTCGCGTAGAAGATCCGTTGAATTTAAATCTTTCAACACCTAGCAATTGGAAAACGACTACCTTCTCTCTACAGCTTATGCTCGCATAATACTTTGATAACCAGTCCATGCCTAAGATTACATCATATCCTAGAGATTTAAACACTAATAGATTGATGGGTAGGTTCCTTCCTTTTATAATGATTGGACAATTCTCTACCATTTTATCGCATACGACTTTCTTTCCTCCAGGGGTTTCAACCGTAAGACTTTGTACTAAAGGTCGTGTGCTAACATGACGTAATTTAATGTATGCTTCAGAAATGAATGAATGTGTAGCTCCTGAATTAAAAAGAGTACACGCAAGGATACCAAACAAAAAGATGGTACCTGTCACAACATCGTTAACACCTCGTTCTTCTTCTTCGTCTACCTCAACCGGAGTTAAGGTATACACCCTTGCTTAGGCGGGTCGTTTGGATGGGTATGTCACCTGCAACGCTGGTCGCCTCTTTAGTTCGTAAGCGGCGGATGATTCGCGCATTCCTCTTTCAGCAACTGATGCTATATCAACCAATTTGACAAAGTTTCTAATCTTGTGGCACATAACTCTTTCCTTAATACGAGGATTAAGGCCAGTTTTGAAACGTTCCGCCTTTGTTTCCTCATCCGGGATTAGGTTGAGGCCAAACCTTGATAATTCAATAAACCTCGAGGAATATTGCTCTACCGTCATTGTGCCTTGCAACAGATTCTGAAATTCAATGGCCCGTATCTACCTTTGTGCCCTTGGAAAGAAACGCCCATTAAATTCTTTTACAAACCTATCCCAAGGGATAACAACTCCACATCCCAACTCTATTCCTAAGAGTCCTTTCTTAGACTTCCACCATCTTGCAGCTTCATCGATTAACCTTAGTATTGTATAATTAACCTTTTGCTCATCAGTACAGCCAAGGGTCTCATGCAATAGCGTGATATCCGTAATCCAAGCTTCAGCAACTAACGGTCCCTGCATTCCATCAAATAGGCGAAATTGCTGGCTAGCAAAATCGCGCATAGAACAACCTACCTGCACCACTCGACCGGCAGGTTGTGGAATTCTTGCCACTACTTCAGCAAACTGCCTAGTTGTTTCAGCCATAAATTGAGCTAAGGCCGGATTCACTCCATCATTAAATGGTGGAGGTGGGGGTGGGAATTCGTTATCATGGTTGCCATGACGATGGTTTCCGTAGTTTTCGTTACGAACAGGGTAACGTCGAGGTGCCATAATTCTGTACCATCGCATCAAGTTTAATCACCAAAATAATAATTAATTTAAATACTACACAATATATTTAATCACATAGATACATATTGATTAGCTTCAAAAGCTTATCATTCTCTAATTCTTACAAAGAGGTTACACACAAAAGTTTTTATTTTACTTAGGGTACATAGCATATTTAAACAAAACTGATGCTTCTACAGTTCTATAATTTATTCATTTACTATTATTCCCGACTCAACACTAGATTCTTCAAACGAAATCTTTTACGTGGTTTATAAAATCATTTATTAAAAGTAGCTCTTGGTTATGCTCTAGTTTCTAGGTAGGTCAATTTCGATGGTCACCTGAGCGAACTGCTCTGATACCAAACTGTAACGCCCCGAATTTGAGCTTGCAAATTCGTAAGCAGAAACCTCCGGTTTCCACGTGACATTACTACATCAGAGATAAACTCTCGCAACGGAATATATTTTTTTCTTCTAAAGCCTTAGGAATTGATAGCATAACACATTTAGAGCTGACTGAAATACCTCGGTACATTTATTAAAAGTTACTTATGTTTATCTTTACATGTCGTATGCACACTAGGTGCATCAAAATTAGTGCCACAGGCGGCACATAAGCATATAACATAAAACATGACGAACATGACATTGTTATAAATATTTACATGCCATAAAACAAAACACATATAAGCGCAACTAGTAATTTCTAAGCTAGCACATGATAGTTCGTTGATGGTTTCAAAAACCATCAAAACTGGCATATGGGTCCATGCCTTCATTCTCCAGATCTGCATCAGTAACTATGCAAATATGGCGTTATCATATTTGCATAGACAAACAAGTGAGTCATCTATTTTCATATCTACGTTACCATCAATCTAATAACAGTTCATATAGAATGCAAATGTAAGGGTTGTATGAATATGCATCGTAGTAACTATTTAGTTTGTGTTTTAGGATCATCTTACTTCAGACCTCTCGTTCTAGGTTATCTGAACCCGTTCACGTCCTTTGCCTCACACTTAAAGTCTTACCTGTTTGTACTGGAATCCTACTGGTCCCAGCATTAGTTATATATTAGGCCTTCGGATACCCCTGGGTCACTATGAACCCCCTGGATCCACTGACTAGCCTTCCTTCCCCTTGCTACTACATCAGCTTGTTGATGGCTATCTCATCAGCCGTTATATTAATTGGACACAACATGCAATGCATGAACAACCACATGCAATAAACACACACCACACAGTCCTAATGAAACATAGAATCATTCCTCAGTAAGTACATCCATACTTACCCTCTTCCCCGTGTAGTCCTTAGACTTCTTTTCTGTATAAAAATCCATCCATACAATAATATACAAATCAATTATCTATCAAACAAATCATTGTTTATAGACCCTCATCTCTTTATATTTATTATTATCCATCACTTCATTATATTTGAGACGATCACTTACGATAATCGTAAAACCTTGGTTCATAATTTGATGACGAGGCTATATGACCAATACCACCAAATATGAACTTGAAGGATTAAAATATATCATAAGGACAATAAGAGTAAATACGATCAACTCATGAAGGTCGTAAGATCAGTCATGAGGACAGTGAAATTTAAATACGAAATATAAACACGATCAACTCATGAAAGTCATAAGATCAGTCATGAGGACAATGAAATATAAGTACGAAATATAAATACGATCAACTCATGAAAGTCATAAGATCAGTCATGAGGACAATGAAATATAAGTACGAAATATAAATACGATCAACTCATGAAAGTTATAAGATCAGTCATGAGGACAATGAAATTTAAATAAGAAATATAAATACGATCAACTCATGAAAGTCATAAGATCAGTCATGAGGACAGTTAAATTTAAATACGAAATATAAATACAATCAACTCATGAAATTTAAATACGAAATATAAATACAATCAACTCATGAAAGTCATAAGATCAGCCATGAGGACAATTAAATGTAAAAGCAGTTTATATTACCCTTTACTTTAATTCTTTTATCTCTTAAGCTTATTGGGTCTTTTAAACAATTCATAAAAAGTAATGAATTCAAATAGTAAGGAAGAAGTGTCAAGATTTACTTACCAGTTTGATTTGGAGAGAAAAATAACTTCAAGAACACCGAAGTGGTTGTGTGGTAGAAGGAGAGAAAAAGGGAGAGAAAACCAAAGCACAAAGCTTTCAAGGAAGTTGTCTAGGATTTGTGTGGAAAACAAGGAGCCTTGCATGCTTATTTATAGGAGGAAGGTAGGGGTATTTAGGTCCAAAATGTAATAAAAGAATTAGCTTATTGGATAATGTCTTGTAAATTTGGAATTTAGAATTTTCGTCCAACTAGAGGGCAGCTTACTCCGAGAATTATTTCGATGGTCAAACCTACTCCGATTGACGTGAAATTTTGAGGGTAGATAGAGGACTTCATGACAAACATTTTCTCTTTTTGGTTCGTCTCATTTTGAGTTCGTTTTGACTTAGTTTCGGTCAAGTCAAAGTTTCTGTCTATAAAGCCAAAATATCTTTTATCCACTTTTTGCGTTCACACTTGCTTTATTGATTTTTCCTCCTTTTCATGATTACTTTTGAGATATCCTATCCTTTCATCATTACTCTTGTTTTTTATACATAAATGTTTCTAGAAGTATGGAGATATTATTCTTGACAGTTTTTCGTTTAATATCAACAGTTGGGTTATTTAGGCTCGGATCAAAAAGTCAATTGGTGGACTTTTTGCTAACTTTTGCCATATGGTAGATCTTTCTTTTGTAAGCACAACGGTTTTTGAATTATCTAAATCTGAGTTCGTTTGACCTATTTTCGGTTCAATCAAAGTTTAAAGCTTAAATGTAACTTTTAAGTTTTTAAGGGTTTTTAGGTTTTGATCTTTTAATTTTTCGAAACAACTTTAGGTTTGCTTGTAAAAACATGTGGATATTGTTTCCTCAACAATATCAATGATTTCTTAAGTACTTGAAATTACTGGGCGTTACAGCTCTCTAAAGTTTTTGCAAAATTTGATAAACTTATTTCTCCAAAAAAGCTCAAAAAGGTGAAGCAAGAAAAAGAGTCATTGATTGTTCAGAAAATTCTTGCTTAACTAATCATGTGATGCCAAAATCCAAAGATACAGGTACATAAGCTCATGGTAAGTTTGTCCCTACTTGTCATAATTGTGGGAAGATTGGTCATATAAGGCCAAATTGTTATTTGTTGAAATCCCACAGGCCTTGGATTAAGCAGGATGCTCTGAGGAAAAGTGAAGTTGAAGATTCTTCCTCAGCAAAATATGTCCCTCCGCATAGGAGACATATAAAAGGTAAAGACAATGTTATTTGTAAGAATGATAATCATAATTTTGCAGAGAATACAAAGAAGCATTCAAACAAAAGAAGCTTGCCTACCTGTCATCACTGCGGCATCACTGGTCACATTCGATCCAAATGCCCACAACTCCAGAAGTTGAAGGTTCAGAGAAAGCTGCCAACCAGAGCTACATCAAGCACTCTACCTCCTACAGCACTTCAGGCTCCACGGCATCAGCAGCAATTTGTTCCTGCCTATCATAGTGGCAAATCAAAGAAGAACAAATCAAGGCGCTACAAGAGAAAGCCGCAGAAGCCTATTAGCTACCATGACTATGAAGGGTTTCTGAGCCTAATGCAAGCTATGCTAAGTTGAATGGACAACATAGGCAAGACCTGCAAGCTACCGCCACGAGTCAAGCAGGTATGGGTCAAGAAGGATGAGACCATTCACCCCTTGAGGGGGAATGGACTCACCTAGTAAAGGTGAAGTCTTCCCATGCCTAGGATTTTGGTTCCTAAATCCTAGTGCATGTTAGGTATGTTTGCATTGCATCGTTTATCATGTCATATCTTATTCATGCCTTGCATTCTATTTGAGGAACCTTTTTATTCTATCCCCATATTTTCTCTGGTTTTCTTGAGAAACATCTGCAGATATGTTTTTTGGGGATGACAGTTAAAGCACGTCGAGCAACTGCTTTTCTGTCTTGGTATTTCTAAACCTCTCTCCATGAGGACAGGTTTGGTTTTACCTTACATGCTGGGATTAGATGTCATTTCCTTTTCCATAAGCATGTCTTTGTTGTTTTTTTCTGTTTCATTTTTCAACAAAAAAAAAAAAAAAAAAAATTTGGGGAAAAGATGCAGAACTTTATTTCTTTCTTTTGATAGCTTTTCAGATATTGCATGTGTTTTTGCATGATATCTCAGTTCATTGTGCATTGATTAAATATGCTTATATATTATTGAGAGTTTATGCATGATATCTGCTAAGTTTTCCTGTTGCATCTTAATGATAGATAGTTACTTTCCTCATGCGATGAAAATGTGCACTATCTAAGACTCCCCTAAGGTACTTCTTTTCCTTCTCTGACTTTTTGCTTCTAGAAATTCTAGATAAGAGAAGAGGTCTTTGATTAAGATGGTCAAATTAACTACATGCTAGTTGAACCTAGAGCCTAAAAATTATGGCACTCTCTAGATTGCAACATCATAAGAATCAAGCAGTAAATCATATGAATTATGTGCTTTAATTATTCACTGCTTATGTGCTGAATTTGATTTATGCCTTGCCCTCTACGTGCAAGTAAAACATTTACTTTGTCTTTCATGGTACAAGTAAAACAATTAGGTGCTGCATCTTAGGGGGAGTGTATCAGATGAGGGTGGCTAGGCTCTAGTAAGATAAGGTTTGACTTTTGGCTGATCTTTCATTGATTTTCTCTCTTGTTTGGAAAATCTGGTTGCTTTTTGTAATATCAGTGAATTTCATACCTTATTGAGAAAGTCTTCACACACACACGCATTGCATGAGTTGAGTAATCTATTTAAAATTTCTATCTGCAGGGAAATTTGTGCTTATTGAATACTTAACTCTCATTTATATCTTTGTATATTTTTGCAATGCTATTTGACTACTTTATCAGTTGATTATACATGCATGTTCTGAAGCTAACTTTTGGGAAAAATATTTTTCTGCATATTTTCCTCAAGTTTCAGATTTTCAAGTGTGAAGCATTCGGACGGACCTATTCTTCGTCCGGACAAGCGCAGTCTTACCATAAGCTGACCTAGCAGTTGCACATCCTAATAGGATCTCTATAGGTTTAAGACTTGCTTCTCTTTCTCTGCCATACACACATCTTTGCATTTTTATTGATTTATCATGTTGTGTGTTTTTCTCATGGACTTCTCCCGAGATTTTGGCATTCTTTACACATCTCTTCTCATCCCATGATCTTCATTGTGTCTTCCGTTATTCTTTTAAGTTTTTGTGCTTTTAGAATATTAGAATATTTGTTGATTGGGATATTTTCTTGAGATATTGTGCATGAAAATCCTTCTCTGTCTGTGTGTTGGGCTGATCATGATATATTTATGCCTTATGAGTAGCTACATTGCTTATATTTCTCTTTGGCATCCATTTGACAGCCGTGTTAAATACCACATTATTTTTGGAACTAACATGATCTAATGGTATTTCTGGTTGGTTTTGATTCAAGAATATGATATCCAGCGGCTCCCAGCACAATGTTTGATAGATGGATCCTTTGGAAAACTGACTGTTGTTGAAGTTGGATGTTCAAATTCCAAAGGTCTCAGGATTAAGATGAGTTTTTTCCCCCTAGCTCATGCAGAGCCTTCCGTAGCATTCCCTTATATCTGCATCAGTTTGAGGTTCAGTGGTTACTCTCCTCAGTTATCTTGCAGACCAGTTGCTTAAAGGATGTCAATCTGCAGATAACCAATTTCAAGCTTTGCAAAATCAATAGATTGAAGGATTTTCAGTTCGTGGTTCCCGGCTTCCTGAGCTAGAAGCCGAAGTAGTACAAATCTAGCTTTTACGGATTTCTCTCTGTTACTTGATTTGAGTGGATCAACAGGATTTGGTAGTTGGAGGATTTCTATTCCTCCCTTTTGAGCCACTTGCAGACTTTTCTCTATTTTCCTATTGTTTTGGATTTTAGAAAGTTTTTTGTCTGTGGATATTATTACTTTGTTTACCCTTTTACTTTTGAGACTTTGAGGGGAAGTAATTATTGTGTGGTTTTTCTCATTACTCTGTTTTACCCTTTGTCCCTTTGTGACAAAAAGGGAGAGTAATTTTTGATTTGGACCAGGATTGTATTTTTAACCGGTCAAGTATTTTTGTCCCAGAATGGCCAGAGGGGGAGTTTGTTAGTTTTTGCGTTCGATGCATTCTGTTGGACAAAATCACTTCTATGTAATGTTGCTGCTTTCACAAGGATACTGCTTTATCCAAAGTCTACTCTTCAGCTATGTTCTTCGAGAAGATTCTGTGAAGTTTTCAAGGATTTATTTCGGTTCCCTGTCAGCCGTCCGGACGACGTGGTATTCCGTCCGAACGCTTATCAGTCAGCAACATCCGTCCGGACAACGAGATCTTTCCGTCCGGACGCTCATCAGTGTCTAGATGCTTCGAACAGTTCAAGGTTTCATCCATCTAGACGTAATGGCAAATCGTCCGGACGACGTGGTTATACCGTCTGGACGCCATTCAGTGTTTGACAAGTATTAGGGTTTCTGCCTCAAGACACAGTTATGGGAAGACGGCTGCTACCGTCCGGACGATGTGTGATCCCATCCGGACGATGTTCTCTGTAAGGCAAGAACGTGCATACCAAGTTCAACCGTCCGGACGTCAGCCTTCATGGTCCGGACGATCAAGCTTCATATATGGAAATTGCGTGCACCAGTTCAACCGTCTGGACGTCGGCCTTTCGGGTCTGGACGCTCAAAGCCTTTATATGGTAATGACGTGCAGCCGAAGTGCAACTGTCCGGACGATAGGGCATCACCGTCCGGATGCGGCCTTGTATGGAAGCTTTTAGTGCTACTTTGGAAAGGCGGTTGTAGTTGACCGTCCGGACGCTTGGTCAAGCTGTCCGGACACCCTCGGGTATTTTGGTCATAAATTTTTACTCAAATATCGGATTGGGACAAAATTGGCTTCATTGGAAAGCTAAGAAAAAGTTCTATAATTTGAGCACCTGGACCGCCATTAATAGAATTCGGACGGCCTCCGTACGGATGGAAAGATTTTCCCATCCGGATGGCCCAAGGCTCCTGTCCGGACGCGCGTGCCTCAGACTCCGTTTTTGACTCAAAATAGGGTTTCCTAAGCCTATAAATAAGAGGCCCTAAGCATGCTTTCAACATATAATTCGGTGGTGAATTCTCTACAGTTTAGAGAGGGTGTTTAGGGAGATATTGAAGATCTGCTAGCTCTCTAGCTTTGCTAGTGTGTGATTTGATCAGCTATGAAGTCTATCTTAGGGGTTGGCCCTAAGGTAAAGGATTCCATTGAAGACCCCTTCAGGTAGGAGACCTGGTTGGGAGGCGCTCGTGTTGGGTTACACGTTAGAGAGCAAGGTACGACCACTGCATCAGGGGTATGTGAGTGTTACTGCTTTGTATCTAGCTTTGTCTTCTGAATAGTGGATATCCTGGGTTTGGCTTCCCTAGAGTGGTTTTTCTCTTAACTAAGTTTTCACTTTGTCAACAAAATATTTGTCTCCTTTAATTCCACATTTAATATTTTGTTGCACACTGTTTACACACACTGTTAAATTAGAAGTTCATTTAATTTTTCATGTTTGATTTTGTGTTGTTTTAATGTTTTCGGGTTTTAGATAAAGATGCAATTAATTCCATTAATTTTGGGCTTAAAGCACACTTTGAGAAGACCTAGAAGATATGTTTAAGCTTAACCAATCATAATAGAAGACCTATATGATGTGGTTAAGTTTAATCAAATCAAGTGAATGATTAAATCGGAATTTATCCAATAAGAGTCAAAATTGGATTGGATTCAAATTTGGATTCTGCACATAGTTTTGATCATAACTTTCGGTTCATATATTGGATTGTGTTAAAATTGATGGAGTTGGAAAGCTAATAAAAAATGAAACAAATATGTCAGAAATAGCTTTTCCTTAATTCAGACGTTTACTATACCAAAATCGCTCCGTAATAAAAGACTGCAATTCTTGACAAATTTGGAATCCTTTTCCTACTTGGATTGAAGTTTCAATCTCATACTTGGACAAGAAGACTCAGGATAGGATTTTTCTGGAATTCCAAGAGCTTCTAGGCCTCTCCTAGTCTCTATAAATAGACCCCTAAGCTTCAAAAGAATGTGTGCTTGTACTTAGTTTTAGAAAGTAAATTCTTATTGGGGGCTTGACAAGTTGAAGAGGAGAAGAACATGGCAGGAAGCCATCCCAGCGCCACGATGAGCGGCTAAATTTCTAATAGGGTGTTGATGTAGCCCTTTCCAAGTAACAATGGTTTAGCATGACAGATTGTACTACACCCTAGTTTAGTGTAATTTAGGTAGACAGTTCGTACCAACCGAAGATTGGTTATACTATTTCATTGATTGTGCGTATCCTATTAAAGACGTAGCTAATCCACACTTAGAGAAAACGGATCGTACCTCATCTTAGTGGTTAGGTGGACGGTCCGTGCCAACCGAAGATGGATTATACTTATTCTTTAGAGGTAATTTCTTGACTACTTGAGTGAGACAAGCCCTATGTCATGCATAGTATGAATTTTCCTTATTAATTTATGATTAACCATTGTTATGCGGTGAGTGGTGAAATCAATCCCCTATTCTTTCTCTCATCCCAACTTTATTTATTGTTATGTCTTTTACTTTCATGTATTTATTTTTAGAAAACAAAATCAAATCAAATATATTTTAAATTAAGTTATATTTAATCTCGAAAAACTTGATAGTAATACCCCTGCAGTCCTTGAGGTTCAACACCCTCAATATAGCCCTATCTTATAAGGATTCGTACTATTGCGAGTGGTAATTTTATTATTGATATATTTTGATAAACAAAAGACCACATCAATTTTTGGTGCCGTTGCCGGGGACTGTAAGCAGTTATGTTATTAAGTTTTAAAGATTGAATTTAACTTGATTCTTTTCTGTTTTTATTTTTTTTATTTAATTTAATTTTTTTTTCAATTTTTGCTTTTATTTTATTTTGTTTTTGTTAATTTAGTTCATGTGGGGAGGCATTCCAACACCCCATGGACCATGTTCATATTACTATAGTCATTATCACCATGTTAAAGATTGTCCTACTGCAGGACAATTTTCTAACTATTCTTATGAGCATATTAACACACAGTTCTCTAGACCGAGGAATGAGCCGTACTGTGATTCCTATAACCCAGGATGGAGCAACCAGTCTAATATCTCATGGCAAGCTCAAGCTCCTGAAAATTATGCTCCACAATTTCATGAACTATACCATCAGGCATATCCGCAGTTCAATGATCAAGCGGTCTATCCACCATCTAACTTCCATCCTCCCCACCAACAATGGCAATCATCTCCATATTGTGCTGACTTTGAGGATAACTGGCAGCCTTCTTCTCAAGCTACACCATCTCCTAAGTCAGATTCTGACGTTCAAGCTCAGATATTGAAACTTATGGGTGAGATCAATCAAAAACTCACTCAGACAGTGACCTCTCTCAGTCAGACATTGAACTCTCACTTTGAATCCATTGCCATGATAGAAGCTCACGAAGAGGAGCCATCTCCCATCTACTGGCCTGCACAACAACAGTCTCAACAGGAACAATATACTCCTCAATTCTTCGCAGAGATGGACACCAGGATGGATGCTCACTTTGAACAAATCATGAACCACATCAATAGAGAAGAAGAAGAGCTTCAAAGACAGTCGGTGGCCAATCTTGATGGACACTATGTGGTGGATAAGTGTACTTCTTATCAGGAGCAAGCCATCACCACGATGAAGAATGGAGAAGTGGTCGAAACTCACATGGAAAAGAGGAAGGAGAAGCAAATTGAGGCCCCACAAGCTCTACATCGGGCAAAAGGCGAGGAAGTGAGCACTGAGGCTCCTTCATCATCCACTCTTATTCTCGAGACGCCAATGAACCCCAAGCCCTTATTGCTTATGACTTACCAAGAGGTCAGGAGAGTAGTTTGTTAGGGCTGTTAGAAGAGCAAAAAGAGACCATCGAGGTAGAAAACTTCCTTGTGTATTCTCCTCACTTTACTCCAGTTCATGATTCCCTTCCGAATGAAAAACTGTTTGAGAATACTCAGAAGAATCTATCTCGATATGTGGACATTTGGAATTACCTTTCTGTAGGTAAAATTTATTCTCTTTGGTCCAAGAGAAGAAAAGATTGGTGCTTCAAATTTAAATTTAAGGGTCAGAGAGCATTGAGCGCATCAAGGATGTGGATTCCGTTGGCTTGGCGGATCCCACATATTTTGACTAAATGAGTCAACTTCATTGGTTCGAGCACAGGCCCTGTACACTCGAATCCTCTATCAGGCCAGGGACATGTGTTTTTACAATCAAGTTTGGGGGTATGATATGCCCTTCATCTGCTCATTCAGGTATTCCTATCCTTTTATTGTTATGTTCAGTTCTATACAGACATTGGGGACAACGTGTGATTCAAGTATGGGAGAGTATGGAAGAACGAAACAATAAAAGTGTTCATATCAGTGAATTTCATACATTATTGAGAAAGCCTTCACACACACACACGCATTGCATGAGTTGAGTAATCTATTTAAAATTTCTATCTGCAGGGAAATTTGTGCTTATTGAATACTTAACTCTCATTTATATCTTTGCATATTTTTGCAATGCTATTTGATTGCTTTATTAGTTGATTATACATGCGCGTTCTGAAGCTAACTTTTGGGAAAAATATTTTTCTGCATATTTTCCTCAAGTTTCAGATTTTCAAGTGTGAAGCATTCGGACGGACCTATTCTTCGTCCAGACGAGAGCAGTCTTGCCATATGCTGACCTAGCAGTTGCACATCCTGACAGGATCTCTATAGGATCTAATGGTATTTCTGGAGATATTTTTGGTTGGTTTTGATTCAAGAATATGATATCCAGCGGCTCCTAGCACAATGTTTGACAAATGGATACTTTGGAAAATTAACTGTTGTTGAAGTTGGATGTTCAAATTCCAAAGGTCTCAGGATTAAGATGAGTTTTTTCCCCTATCTCATACAGAGCCTTCCATAGCATTCCCTTAGATCTGCATCAGTTTGAGGTTCAGTGGTGACTCTCCTCAGTTATCTTGCAGACCAGTTGCTTAGAGGATGTCAATCTGCGGAAAACCAATTTCAGGCTTTGCAAAATCAATATATTGAAGGATTTTCAGTTCGTGGTTCCCGGCTTCCTGAGCTAGAAGCCAAAGTAGTACAAATCCAACTTTTTATACGGTTTGCTCTCCGTTACTTGATTTCAGTGGATCAGCAGGATTTGGTACTTGGAGGATTTTTATTCCTCTTTTTGGGCCATTTGCAGACGGTTTCTCTACTTTCCTATTGTTTTGGATTTTAGAACGTTTTTGTTTGTGGATATTATTACTCTGTTTACCCTTGTCCTTTTGAGACATTAAGGGGGAGTAATTGTTGTGTGGTTTTTCTCATTACTTTGTTTTACCCTTTGTCCATTTGTGACAAAAAGGGGGAGTAATTGTTGATTTGGATCGGGATTGTATTTTTAACAGGTCAAGTGATTTTTGTCCCAGAATGGCCAAAGGGGGAGTTTGTTAGTTTTTGTGTTGGCTACATTCTGTTGGACAAAATCACTTCTATGTAATGTTGCTGCTTTCACAGGGATGCTGCTTTATCCAGAGTCTACTATTCAGCTATGTTCTTCGAGAAGATTCTGTGAAGTTTTCAAGGATTTATTTCGGTTCCCTGTCAGCCGTCCGGACGACGTGGTATTCCGTCCGGACGCTCATCAGTCAGCAACATCAGTCCGGACGACGAGATCATTCCGTCCGGACACCCATCAGTGTCTAGAAGCTTCGAACAGTTCAAGGTTACATCCGTCCGGACGTAATGGCAAATCGTCCGGATGCTCTTCAAAGTTTGAGAAGATCTCAGTGTTCCAACGCATCCGTCCGGACGACTTGGTTATACCGTCCGGACGCCATTCAGTGTTTGATAAGAATTTGGGTTTCTGCCTCAAGACACAGTTATGGGAAGTCAGCCGCTACCATCCCGACGATGTGTGATCCCGTCCGGATGATGTCCTCTATAAGGCAAGAACGTGCATACCAAGTTCAACCATCCTGACGTCAGCCTTCATGGTCCGGACGATCAAGCTTCAAATATGGAAATTACGTGCACCAGTTCAACCTCAGGTATTTTGGTAATAACTTTTTACTCAAATATCGGATTGGGACGAAATCGGCGTCGTTGGAAAGCTAAGAAAAAGTTCTGTAATTTGAGCATCCGGACGGCCATTAGAAATGTCCGTCTGGATGGAAAGATTTGCCCGTCCGGACGGCTTTGCAGAAAATTCCAGAATACTTTTTGGACAAGAAAAACTTGACCCGTCCGGACGGCCCAAGGCTCCCGTCCGGACGCGCATGCCTCAGACTCCATTTTTTACTCAAAATAGGGTTTCCTAAGCCTATAAATAAAAGGCTCTAGGCATGCTTTCAATACAGAATTCAGTGGTGAATTCTCTACAGCTTAGAGAGGGTGTTTAGGGAGATATTGAAGATCTGCTAGCTCTCTAGCTTTGCCAGTGTGTAATTTGATCAGCTGTGAAGTCTATCTTAGGGGTTGGCCCTAAGGTAAAGGATTCCATTGAAGACCCCTTCAGGTAGGAGACCTGGTTGTGAGGCGTTCGTGTTGAGTTACACGTTAGAGAGCAAGGTACGACCACTGCATCAGGGGTACGTGAGTGTTACTGCTTTGTATCTAGCTTTGTCTTCTGAATAGTGGATATCATTGGTTTGGCTTCCCCGGAGTGGTTTTTCTCTTAATTGAGTTTCCACTTCGTCAACAAAATATTTGTCTCCTTTAATTCTGCATTTAATATTTTGTTGCACACTGTTCACACACACTTGTTAAAATTAGAAGTCCATTTATTTTTCAAAAAGGAGTCCGGACGTGTTACTGAGACGTCCGAACAGATGCAACCTGGAACAGTTCGAAGCTTCTGGACACAGAGGAAGGTCCAGACGGAAAGTTTCGTCGTCTGGACGAATGATACTTTGACAGTTGAGCGTCCAAACGAAATATCACATTGTCCGGACAGATGCAAGGGATCCGATTCTTCTGACTTGGAATCTGTGCATAATCTTCTAGAAACATAACTCTGAAAATAACTGAATCCCTAATAAAAAGCATCATTACAAAGATATGATTTTGTCCAACAGAATGCAGCCAATCACAAACTAACAAACTCTCCCTTTGGCCATTCTAGGACAAAAATCACTTGACCGGTAAAAAATACAATCCCAGTCCAAATAAAAAATACTCCCCCTTTTTGTCTCAAAATGACAAAGGGTAAAACAAAGTATTAGAAAAATCACAAAATATTTACTCCCCCTCAATGTCTCAATAGGACAAGGGTAAATAGAGTAAAAATAATCCAAGAGTTATAAAGTGTTTACAAAATATCAAAAACATAAAGATAAAATGTCTCAAAATAAATAAAGCACCAAAAACTCAATCATCCTTAGCCATCGGTGCATCATCCTCGTCATCACTGCTAGACGGATGATGGTGCTTAAGACACTGTTGGATGTCCAGCTGGCTGTCCTCCACATGGAGGTTAATAGAGTGAACCTCCTGATGCATAGATGAAATTGCCAACTGCATAGAGCTCATGCCCCCTTGTAGCAATGCCAAGGCGGCCAAAATCTCAGCATAACCTGCATCCTGCTATGGAGGAGGCGGAACTGTCTGAGAAGAGGATGCTATATCAGGCACCATAACATGAATAGGAAGGGGCTATGGACTTCCTATTCATTTTGATCTTTACGCCTCAGCTGGGCATTGGACTTCATCAGAGTCTGTTTTCTGAGGGGATCCTGGATCTTAATCTTAGGCTCTCCAGCCACATCAATACCTGACTTTAAAATAATCTGAGTGAGCAAGCAGCCCTAAAGGGAGACTGGTACTACTCTCATCTCGGGCCTCCAGCATAATACCAAGAATATGCTTGCATAAGCAAAATGGTAAGCGTAGACAGATAACATATAAAAACTGTGCCATCTTTAGAATTAGATCACTATGCCTAACAATAGGCCAGAGATTGTGCTGGACGATCTTCGCAAGCATGCGGTGTGGGGGAGACAAGGCACCAATCCTGATAGTAGAAGCTCGCTCCTCACCCTGTGGGACAGCATTAAAGAACTCCCTAAGCTCATCCAAGGAAGGAGCCAAATAACGTCATTGAAGGGACTGGCCGAAATCTGAAGCACGGGCACCCCGATGATCTGGCTGATGACCTGAGGATCAACCATGATAACATGCCCTGCAATGGAAGACTGTAGGACAATGCTATTGTCATCATTTTACACTACCTTTAGATGTGCATAGAACTCTCGGACCAGTCTGGTGAGCACAATTCAAGCGCAGTTGTGGAGGTATCCTCAGTGATAGGTTTGGATAATCTCATGGATACCATCCAGGGGAGCAACCATAATATCTGCTCGAATAACATTCCTCTCTAGAATGACAAACATGTTCATTATCTTGGCTTTGGAAGCTGCAACATCTTCCTCTGTCCTCTGTCGAACTCTGCGCTGTGGACTGCCAGCAGACATGATTCTGCAAGTAATAACCAACAATATATGCCAAAAAAAAAAATTCTCAAAGATATTAGTGTTTTGTTAGTTTCCAAAAAAAATTTGGCATTATAACGGCAGTAAAATGGACTTTTCCAAAAATTACAAACGGCAATATAATCCAATACAACCCAAATAGATGCTAGAACAAATATTCTAATCCGAACAGCAACAGATAAATAAAACTAAGCACATTTCATCTCAACTATATTCCATAAAAGAGCAAATATTCTAACAACTAAAAACACTGGAAAGAATATAAAATAACTAATAAAATACCTGGAATGGAGAGGAAAAGCACAAAAGGACAAAAATCACCGAGAAATCATGAGAGAACACGACAAAATTGCACTAGAAATGACAAAAAGTGAGAGGAAAATCAAAAGGGTGTGTGGTAGCTAGGAGAAAACGCCATATAAAACCTTGTGGGGTCCCCGTCCGAACGTATCACTAACCCATTTGGACGCACGGTGCCACATAAGCATGCGACAAGGCAGCGCTCGTCCAGACGTGTCACCGACCATCTAGCCGTCTAAGCCGCTTCCGTCTGGACGCAAGAAGAGACCATCCAGAAGCTTCACACTGAAAAATAGAAACTAAAGGAAAATTTATAGAAAAATATTTTTCCAAAAATCAGCTTTAGAACACGCATGTATAATCCACTGATAAAGTAGTCAGATAGCATCTCAAAAATATGCAGAGATATAAAAGAGAGTTAAGAGTTCAATCAGCACAAAAATTCCTTGTATGTAGAAATTTTAAAAAGATTACTCAACTCATGCAATGCGTGTGTGTGTGAAGACTTTCTCAATAAGGTATGAAGTACACTGATATGACTTAAAGCAACTGAATTTTCTAAACAAGAGAGAAAATTAATGAAGATCAGTCAAAAGTCAAACCTTATTTTATTAGGGCCTAGCAACTCTCATCTGATACACTCCCCCTAAGATGCAGCACCTAATTTTTTACTTGCACCATGAAGGACAAGATATAAAGCTGGTTCAGCACAGAAGTAGTGGATTTATGCATAGAACAATGGACATAGAATTATAATTGCTTGTTTCTTTTTGGTGCTGCAACATAGAAAGAAAGCTAGAATTTTTAGGCTCTAGGTTCTACTAGCATGTTGGTCGATTTGACCATCTTACAAAAAATTCTCTCTCATAAGAATCTTCAAAAGCAAAAAGTCAGAGAGAAAAAATGTACCTTAAGGGAGCCTGGATAGTACACATTTTCATCGCATGAGAAAAGTAACTATCTAGCATTTACATGCACAGGAAAAACTTGGCAGATATTTAGGCATAAACTCTCAATCATATAAAAGCATAGTCAATTAATGCGCAATGACTGAGATATCAGGCAAAAATACATGCAAAATCTGACATGCCAAGAAAAGAAAAAAAAAATAAAAAATTCCCTGCATTTTCTCCCCCAATTTTTTTTTTTATTAAAAACATATAAAAACATGCTATAAAGATAAATCATCATAAGACTAGCATGTAAGGCAAGATCAAACCTATGAAGGATCAAAATTACCAATACAGAAAAACAGTTGCCCTACATGCTTTTTCTGTCTTCCCCAAATAGTACCTGCAAAGTTCTCTTAAGAGAAATAAGGGGCAAATAACAGTGGTTCCTAAATTGCAAAGCAAACAAAAGATACAACAAATGGAAGATCATGCAATGCAATTAAACCAGATGCTCTAGGATTAGGAACCAAATCCTAAGCATGTGTATCCTCACCAACTAGGTGAGTCTATTCCCCCTCTGGGGGTTAATATCTTCCTTCTTCCTGACCCATGCCTGCCTTCCTTTTGGTGGTTCTTGGTAGGATTTCATCTGATGATCCATCCATTGTATCATGTTCTGCATCCAAATAGGTAGCTCCCTGCAGAGTTGATCATCCTTCACCTTCTATGGCTTCTTCATGAAGTGCCTTGATTTGTTAGCCTTAAATTTGCCACTCTGATAGGCAGGAACAAATCTCTGCTGAGGCCGCTGATACTAGGGAGCCTGGGGCCGTGGGGCATGATGCCTTGGAACTGGATTCCATGGGGCCTGATATTGGGGAGCCTGATGCCACGGATCTTTATGTTGGGCCAGAAGTCTTGTACCGAAATTTGCTTGTCTGGGCACCTCTTTCTTGACCTTTGATCTCTAAGCCTTGAGAATGGAGCACTAGGGTCGGACATGCCCGCTTAATACACAGTGATGGCATATGGGAGATCCTCTAATGGTAGGGAGCTTCTGAGTGACCGATATATCTCCATTGATTTGTCCTTCCCTTTGTCCAAGACTGTGGGTGGAGGCTCGGGGACTGTGGCCTTAACAAAGACATCGTAGAAGTAGAAGGAATGTTAGCAGGAGGAGCTACATACTCGAGTCTGGTCTTGTTTGTTGGGATCTTCTGAATTGATAGCATATGGGTCAACTTTTCATTAGTGACCCTCCCCAGCTGTAGTTGTGTCTCTAGTAGATTCTCCTCTAGGTCTTGTATCTTGAGCAGCAATGAACTCTTCTCAGTCCGTAAGCCATTTAGCTCATGGATATGCTGCTTGCGAGTCTCCCTCAGCTTCTCAAACTGTACAAAGAGTATTTTATATGCCTCCTTGAGTTCTTCCTTATCTTCATCACTGTACTCTGAGTAGTAAGAATCCTCATCTTCTTCATGTGGAGCCACAAAGGCTAGAAATTTCTCTTAATCAAGAGATTCTTGTTCTTCGGACTCATCACTGATAGTCGCATTATAAGCCATCCCTTTTGCCTACTTGAGATTCCCACAATCAGCCCGTACATGCCCAAAGCCTGAGTATTCAAAACATCTTGGGCATCTGGGTCTTTCTTCTCAGCTTTCTCAGGTTCAGACTCTCTGGGGGCCTTCTTCATTATTTCAAAAAATTTCTTCTTGAACAGATCATTCCTCATTAATCTTTCGAAATTCTTGGCCAGCATTGCCACTGCTTCTTCTTCATTCTCGAGTCGTCTTCTGATGAGACTGTGTCTTTCTTCTTGGAAGCTTTAAGGGCAATGGTCTTTACCTTTTTGACTGGGAGCAGAGATAGCTCATAAGTTTGAAGAGATCCCACCAACTCTTCAATCTTCATCTCTTCTAGGTCTTTGCTTTCTTCAATGGTAGTCTCCTTGATTCTAAAACGCTCAGGCAAAGATCTTAGAATTTTACGAATGAGTTTTACATCCGAAACGGTTTTCCCAAGACTCACCATTGAGTTTCTTAGGTCGCTCATTTTGGTGTAAAACTCTCTGTGTTAGTATTTTGGCCTCATTCTGTGTTTGGACAAAATCACTTGTATGTGTAAAGATGCTGTAAACAGGGATTTCACTATTCGGGGCACTCTCAGAAGACTTTGCACTGTGAAGATTTCGGTTCCCTGTCAACCGTCCGGATGATCGAGCCATCCCGTCCGGACGCCCATCTGACCACTGTTCCATACGTCCAGACGACGTGCCATACCGTCCGGACGCCAATCAAACCAAGCATCATCCGTCCGGATGATGTGCATTTCCGTCCGGACCCTCCACTGAGTCGAGAAGGTTCTATCCAGCTTGCATTCGTCCAGACGTTTCAGCAACACGTCCGGACGCCTCTCGGTACTCGACCAGTCTCAGATTCTTTCCAAGTTTCGATAAAGGAAAGATCGATCAACCGTCCGGACGATGTAGTATCCCGTCCAGATGCACGTCTCCGTAAGGCAAGAATCGCAATTCAATATCACCCTCCGGACGACTGATAGTCTTGGTCCGGACGCCCGTGCAACTAATATGGAAATTGCGACTTCAACTTTCCGGATGACTGCCTCTCATGGTCCGGACGTGCGCATAGCAGATATGGAAATTGAGTGTTGAAGATCAGCCGTCCGGATGCGTGAAGCTTTATAAGGAAATTACTTGCAGCGAACGTGCGACCGTCCGAACGATGTGCCATCCCGTCTGGATGCGACTTTTAAACAGGAAAGATTTCTCAGCGAAATTTTTGAAAAATCCTGTCGTACAGTTGTCCGTCCTGACAGCCCATGTCCACCGTCCGGACGGCGCCCAGCTATATTTTACCTGACTCTCATTTGAGCCCCCAGCCTATAAATAAAGGCCCCTAGGCATTTAGAACTGCAAGAATTCGGTATTGAATTCCACAACTGCTCAAAGACGTGATATTTCCTCTGAAGCCATTACAAGTGTGTTGTTGTTGCGCTACATCTGAAGTTTATCTTAAGGGTTGGCCCTAAGGTAAAGGATTCCATTGAAAACCCCTTCAGGTAGGAGACCTGGTTGGTAAGCGTTCGTGTTGGGTTACACGCCAGAGAGCAAGGTACGACCACTACATTGGGTATATGTGAGTGTTACTATATTGTATCTAGCTTTGTCTTCTGAATAGTGGAATTCCTGGGTTTGGCTGCCCCGGAGTGGTTTTTCCCTTGATTGAGTTTCCACTTCGTCAACAAAAATCTCTGTGTCTTTTACTTTCCGCTATGTTTATTTTTGTTGACACTTTACGCACACACTTGTCTTTTATTTAGAAGTCAATTTCAATTTTCAATCCGAATGTCTCATTTTCCATCATCTTAATCTCTACAAATCTAGAAATCAACATTTGAAATTTGGCTGATTTAACAAGTTTTGTGCCTTCATATGTTGTTTCTAAGATTTACCACACTTCTTGAGCAAATTCACTGTTTGAGATTCTTGCGAATTCATACGATGAAAGCACTTCACATAGAGCATGGAGGGCTTTATCATTGGAAAGTCGTGCGTTTTTCTCAGGGACTAGTTCAAGAGTTGCATCCGCTGGCTTAGTCCAACCAGTTTCAACAATCTTCCAACAGTCAATGGATTTTAAAAAGAAATTGTATATGAGCTTTCCAATAGCCATAGTTCGTACCATCAAAAGGATAACACTCAAGAAATAAATCTAAACAGAGTGTACCAAGCTCTAATACCAATTGAAAATTAAAGATGACTTTTAATTTACCAAGTGTGTGCAATAATATGAAACAAAATATCAAAATGCAGAAATTAAAGAGACAAATATTTTGTTGACGAAGTGGAAACTCAATTAAGAGAAAAACTACTCCGGGGCAGCTAAACCCAGGATATCCACTATTCAGAAGACAAAGCTAGTTACAAAGCAGTAGCACTCACATACCCTTATGCAGTGGTCGTACCTTGAACTCTGACGTGTAACCCAACACAAACGCTTCCCAACCAAGTCACCTACTTGAAGGGGTCTTCAATGGAATCCTTTACCTTAGGGCCAACCCCCAAGATAGACTTCAGTTTCAATACAGCAAAAGCACTTGGCAACGGCTTGAGAGTGAGCAGATCAGCACAATAACTCCTAAAATAAACTCTCTAAGCTCTACGGAATTCAATACCGAATTCTTACAAATTACATGCCTAGGGGCCTCTATTTATAGGCTACAGAAAACCAAAGTTGAGTCTGATTCAATTTTCCTAGGCGGCGTTCGAATGGAAGCTGAGAGGGTCCGGACGCTCATTTGTACAATCGGCTTTCCAAATTTGCTGAAAATTCTTTCCTGAATAGGGACGCGTCCGGACAATGTTGCCCTAGCGTCCGGACGGCTACACTTCTGCTGCACGCAATTTCCATATTAAGGCTTGAGCGTCCGGACCATGGAGTTTGACGTCCAAACGGTTGAACTTCTTCTACACGACTTGCCTTATCAAGGATGGCGTCTGGACGGCATAGGACTCACAACTCAAGTACTCTTCCACGTTCTAGTTACCTTGAACTCTACATTGGAGAACAAGTTGGAGTCTCCAACCTCATGTTACATGACTGCAAACAATCGTAATGTTAGACTCACATAAAGTCACTAGCGTGCTCAAACGTAGCATTTCTCGTTTTCTAAATCTAGCTAAGTACCTTGACTACTATTACATTAACCGTTGGTTCTAGGTTTGTATTTTATCTTGTGTATTAATTATAAGATGCATTTACTATTTTTATTAGCTTATATATTATTATAACTCATGATCATTATTAAGCCGTATAGCTTGTTTATCCACTTAAGCTAAGTATATTCGGCCCATATATATATAGATAAAATGCTTATTAAACTAAGCCTAACCCCATAACATTTACGTATTTTATAATGTATAGATAAAAGCATTAATTATCTAATTACACTACCAAATGAATATGACGCCTATTCATGTATTTCCATCACTAATTTATACTTATTGACTTAAGGGTGTTTTGGACACTTACAACTCTATGACCTTCTAATCTTAACCATTATATTTAATACTTTATTCTTTATCACACTCTACGGGTTTACATCCATACGACTATATAGCCTAAAACTCATATCCATGTTCAGCTAACTTACTTAAAACTCCTAAACAACATATAAATCCAACATCTTCTGTTAGTTTTTGATTGGCTGCATTCTGTTCAAAAAATCACTATCATATAATGTTGCTATTTTCACAAGGATGTCGTATATTTCAGAATCTTCATTTCAAAAAAGTGCTTCAAGATGTCAAAGAAGATTCCATGCAGATTCCAACTTAGAAAAGTCAGATCCTTTGTTTCTGTCCGGATGGCCCAGTAAAGCGTCCAGACGCTCATTAGTCAGCAACATCCATTCGGACGACGTGGCAATCCCGTCCAGACGCCCATCAATGTCTAGAAGATTCAAACTGTTCAAGCTTGCATCCGTCCGCACGTCGCAACAACACGTCTGGACACTCTTCACAGTTTGAGAAGAATCCAGTGTTCAAAATGCATCTGTCCAGACGACGTGGCAATACCGTCTGGACGCCAGTCAGTGTTCGACAAGTAAAAGGTTCCTTCACAGACACAGATATGGGAAGATAGCTTCAACTGTCCGGACTTCAGGTTTACACCGTCCGGACTCCAGTCCTTATTGTGAAATTTACGTGAGCAGAAGTGCAACCGTCTGGACGCTAGGGCAACACTGTCCGGACTCAACCCTGATATGGTATTGACGTCGTAGCAACACATTTGGACACTTTCAACTACCATGCGGACACCGCCTAGAGAAATCCATTCCAAACTCAATTTAGGTATACTGAGCCTATAAATAGAGGCCTCTAGGCATGTATTATTTACAGAATTTGGTATTGAATTCTTTAGAGCTTAGAGAATATATTTTAGGGAGATATTGTGCTGATTCGTTAGCTCTCAAGCCATTGCCGTTGTGTTGTTGCTGTACTCGTTTATTTAAGTCTATCTTAGGGAGGAGCCCTAAGGTAAATGAATCTATTGAAGACCCCTTCAAGTAGGTAACTTGGTTGGAAGGCTTTCACGTTGGGTTACGTGTCAGAGTGCTAGATACGATCGCTGCATCGGGTATGTGAGTGTTACTGTCTATGTACTAGCTTTGTCTTCTGATAGTGGATTTCCTGGGTTTGGCTACCCCGGTGTGATTTTTCTCTTAATTGAGTTTTCACTTCGTTAACAAAATAATTGTGTTATTTAAATTCCACATTTACATTATTTTGTTATACGTTGCACACGCACACAGTTAAATTAGAAGTCATCTATTTTTCATTTGGTATCTGTTAGTTTTTGTGTTGGCTGCATTCTGTTGGACAAAATCACTTCTATGTAATGTTGCTGCTTTCACAGGGATGCTACTTTATCCAGAGTCTACTCTTCAGCAATGTTCTTCGAGAAGATTCTGTGAAGTTTTCAAGGATTTATTTCGGTTCCCTGTCAGTCGTCCGGACGACGTGGTATTCCGTCCGGACGACGAGATCTTTCCGTCCGGACGCCCATCAGTGTCTAGAAGTTTCGAACAGTTCAATATTGCATCCGTTCGGATGTAATGGCAAATCGTTCGGACGCTCTTCAGAGTTCGAGAAAATCCCAGTGTACCAGCATCATCCGTCCGGACGAAGTGTTCACTCCATCCGGACCCCATACTGTATCGAGAAGTTTCTGTGCCAGCTTGCATTCGTCCGGATGTTTCAAGCAGCATGTCCGGACGCCTCCCAGTACTCGATCAGTTTCTGATTTCTTTCCAAGTTCCAAGAAATGGAAGATCAATCAACCGTCCGGACGATGTGGTATCCCGTCCGGACGCGCGTCTCCATAAGGCAAGAATCGCAATTCAAATATGACCATCCGGACGTCTGACAACTGTGGTCCGGAAGCGCGTGCATCAAAGAAGGAAATTGCCGATTCGAATTCAACCGTCCGGACGACTGCCTATCATGGTCCGGACGCGCATTACCGATATGGAAATTACGCGTTGAAGAATAGCCGTCCGGACGCTCGAGAACCATATAAGGAAATTACTTGCAGCGGACATGTGACCGTCCGGATGATGTGCCATCCCGTCCGAACGATGTCTTTAAACAGGAAAGATTTCTCCGCGAAATTTTTGGAAAATCTTGTCGCACAGTTGTCCGTCTAGACGGCCCATGTCCACCTTTCGGACGGTGCCCAGGTATATTTTACCTGACGCTCATTTGAGCCCCCAGCCTATAAATAGAGGCCCCTGGGCACTGAGAACTGCATAATTCGGTGGTGAATTCTCTACAGCTTAGAGACGTGATATTTCCTCTAAAGCCTTGCCAAGTGTGTGATTTGATCAGCTGTGAAGTCTATCTTAGGGGTTGGCCCTAAGGTAAAGGATTCCATTGAAGACCCCTTCAGGTAGGTGAACCTGGTTGGGAAGCGTTCGTGTTGGGTTACACGTCAGATAGCAAGGTACGACCACTACATCAGGGGTATGTGAGCGTTACTACTTTGTATCTAGCTTTGTCTTCTTAATAGTGGATATCCTGGGTTTGGCTGCCCCGGAGTGGTTTTTCTCTTAATTGAGTTTTCACTTCGTCAACAAAATATTTGTCTCCTTTAAATTCCACATTTAATATTTTGTTGCACACTGTTCACACACACTGTTAAATTTAGAAGTCCATTTATTTTTCAATTGGTATCAGAGCAGGTACACTCTGTTTAGGATTTATTTCCTTAGTGTGATCCTCATCTTTTGTGACTTCTTTTTTTTTACACCTTTTATCATGAATTCTTCTCTGTTATCTAGTGAGGATTCTGATATTATTCTCTTTAAGGTTTTTAATAAATTGAAGAATGCTCAACATTCTAAAATTTTTCATAAAGAGCTTAAAAAGGTGAAGCAAGAAAAAGAGTCTTTGATTGTTCAATTGTCTGAATCACATGCTTTGATTGACTCTTTGAGATCTGAGAATACCATGCTATTTGACATTATTGATTCACATGTGAAGAAATTGGAAAATTCTGGAGTGATAATTTGAAAAGCATGCTTTGTATTCATTCAGATATTTCCAACAAGCCTGATTTAGTTGTTGATGACTTGAGTGCTTCTACTTCACATGTTGCTGATTCTGAATTAGATTCCATTAGTATTAAGCCTGTGATAGTAGACACTGCTTGTTTGGATAATTCTTGCTTGAATAATTGTGTGATGCCCAAGCCCAAGGAATTAGGAACACAAGGTAAGTTTGTTCCTACTTGTCATAATTGTGGGAAAATTGGTCATATTAGGCCAAATTGTTATTTGTTGAAATCCCACAGGCCTTGGATTAAGCAGGATGCTATGAGAAAAAGTGAAGTTGATGATTCTTCCTCATCAAAATATGTCCCTCCGCATAGGAGACATATAAAAGGTAAAGGCAATGTTATTTGTAAGAATGCTAACCATAATTTTGCAAAGAATACAAAGAAGCATTCAAACAAAAGAAGCTTGCCTACCTGCCATCACTGCGGCAACACCGGTCACATCCGACGCAATTGTCCACATCTCCAGGCTCAGAAGTCGAAGGTTCAGAAGGAGCTGCCAACAAAAGCTACGTCAGGCACCCTACTTCCTACGCACTTCAGGCTCCGCAGCATCAGCAAAGGTTTGTTCCTGCCAATTAGAGTGGCAAACCAAAGAAGAACAAATCAAGGCGCTACAAGAGAAAGCTGTAGAAGCCCAATGGCAGCCATGGCTATGAAGGATTGCTTAGCCTAATGCAAGGTATGCTAAGGAGAATGGACAACATGGACAAGACCTGCAAGCCACTGCCTCGAGTCAAGCAGGTATGGGTCAAGAGTGATGAGACCATTCACCCCATGAGGGGGAACGAACGCACCTAGCAAGAGAAGGTGTTCATGCCTAGGATTCGGTTTCTAATCCTAAAGCATCAGGTTTGATTGCTTGCACATTTACTTGTTATATTTGTGTGCTTACTATGCAATCTAGGAACCAGTTTGTTGTGCCCCCTATTCTCTTGAGAGAGCATTGCAGGTACTGTTTGGGGAAGACAGAAAAAGCAGGTCGAGCGACTATTTTTTTTGTATTGGCATCATCAGGTTTGATATTGCCATGCATATGATGTTTTCTATCCATATTGCATTTGTTTTTAATAAAAAAATAAAATTAAAAAAAAAATTAAAAAATAAAAAAATATTGGGGAGAATTTGCAAGATATTTTTTTGGCATATCAGATATTGCATGTATTTTCTCATGATATCTCAATTATTTGGGTATTAATTTACTTTGCTTAGATATATTTGAGAGTTTCTGACTATAATTTGCCAAGTGTTTTCCTGTATATGCAAAAGTAGGATAGCTTCTTTTCTCATGCGATGAAAAATGTGCACTATCCATGACTCCCCTAAAGGTACATCTTTCCTTCTCTGACTTTGTGTTTCTAAGAATTTTTGGATAAGAGAAGATGTTTTTGATAAGATGGCTAAATTGACCACATGCTAGTTGAACCTAGAACCTAAAAACTCTGGCATTCCCTCTAGATTGTAGCACCATAAGAATTAAGCAGTTATTCATATGAATTTTGTGCTTTAAATTGTCTATTCACTACTTTTGTGCTGAATTTGCTATATGCCTTGCCCTCTACGTGCAAGTAAAAATTTACTTTGTCCTTCATGGTACAAGTAAAACAATTCGGTGCTGCATCTCAGGGGGAGTGTATCAGATGAGGGTGGCTAGGCCATAGTAAGTTATAAGGTTTGACTTTTGGCTAATCTGTCACAGATTTTGTCTCTTGTCTAAAAAATCTGGTTGCTCTTTGTCATTTCTGTGATAGTCATACCTTGTGGGTTAAGTCTTCACACACACACACGCATTGCATGAGTTGAGTTGTCTATTTGAATTTTCTATGTCCAGGAAAATGTTTGTGCTGATTGAATTCTCAACTCTCTTTTATATCTCTGCTTAGTTTTGAGATGCTTCCTGATTGTGTTATCAATGGATTATACATGCGTGTTCTGAAACTGACTTTGGAAAAATTATTTTTCTGCAAATTTTCCTCAAGTTTCAGATTTTCAGTGTGCAATGTGTGGACGAACTTATTCTTACGTCCAAAACGAGAGCAGTCTTGCCATATGCTAACCTAGCAATTGCTCATCCGGTCAGGATCTCTATGGGTTTAAGACTTGCTTCTCTTTCTCTGCCATACACACATCTTTGCATTTTTATTGATTTATCATGGCATCTTGTGTGTTTTTCTTGTGGATTTCTCCCAAGATTTGGCATTTTGTGCACATCTCTTCTCATCCCATGATCTTCATTATGTCTTTCGTTATTCTTTTAAGTCTTTGTGCTTTTAGAATATTGGAATATTTGTTGGGATATTTTTCTTGAGATATTGTGCATGAAAATCCTTTTCTGTCTGTGTGCTGGGCTAATCTTTTATGCCTTATGAATAGCTGCATTGCTTATATTTCTCTTTGGCATCCATTTGACAGCCGTCTTAAATACCACATTATGTTTGGAACTAACAGGATCTAATGGTATTTTTAGAGATATTTCTGATTAGTTTTTCAGGAATACGACATCCAGCGGCTCCCAGCACAGTGATTGACAGATGCATCCTTTGGGAAACTGACTATTGTTGAAGTCGGATGTTCAATTTCCAAAGATCTTGAGATTTGATACTTGGAGGATTTATGTTCCTCTCTTTTGGGCCACTTACAGACTTTTCCTATTCTCCTATTGCTTTGGATTTTAGAAAGTTTTTTGTCTATGGATATTATTACTCTGTTTACCCTTGTACTTCTGAGACATTGAGGGGGAGTAATTGTTGTGTGGTTTTTCTCATTACTCTGTTTTACCCTTTGTCCCTTTGTGACAAAAAGGGGGAGTAATTTTTGATTTGGACCGGTATTATATTTTTAACCGGTCAAGTGATTTTTGTCCCAGAATGGCCAAAGGGGGAGTTTGTTAGTTTTTGTGTTGGCTGCATTCTGTTGGACAAAATCACTTCTATGTAATGTTGCTGCTTTCACAGGGATGCTGCTTTATCCAGAGTCTACTCTTCAACTATGTTCTTCGAGAAGATTCTGTGAAGTTTTCAAGGATTTATTTCGGTTCCCTGTCAGCCATCCGGACGACGTAGTATCCGTCCGGATGCTCATCAGTCAGCAACATCCATCCGGACGACGAGATCTTTCCGTCCGGATGCCCATCAGTGTCTAGAAGCTTCGAACAGTTCAATATTGCATCCGTCCGGAAGTAATGGCAAATCGTCCGGATGCTCTTCAGAGTTCAAGAAAATCCCAGTGTACCAGCATCATCCGTCCGGATGAAGTGTTCATTCCGTCCGGACCCCATACTGTATCGAGAAGTTTCTGTGCCAGCTTGCATCCGTCCGGACGTTTCAAGCAGCATGTCCGGACGCCTCCCAGTACTCGATCAGTTTCTGATTTCTTTCCAAGTTCCAAGAAAGGGAAGATCAATCAACCGTCCGGACGATGTGGTATCCCGTCCAGACGCGCGTCTCCATAAGGCAAGAATCGCAATTCAAATATGACCGTCCGGACGTCTGACAGCTGTGGTCCGGACGCGTGTGCATCAAAGAAGGAAATTGCCGATTCGACTTCAACCGTCCGGACAACTGCCTATCATGGTCCGGACGCGGGCATTACCGATATGGAAATTGTGTGTTGAAAAATAGCCGTTCGGACGCTCATCCCCCATGGTCCGAACGCTCGAGAACCTTATAAGGAAATTACTTGCAGCAGACGTGCGACCGTCCGGACGATGTCCTTAAACAGGAAAGATTTCTCCGCGAAATTTTTGGAAAAACTTGTCGCACAGTTGTCCGTCCGGACAGTGCCCAGGTATATTTTGCCTGACGTTCATTTGAGCCCTCAGCCTATAAATAGAGGCCCCTGGGCACTGAGAACTGCAAGAATTCGGTGGTGAATTCTCTACAGCTAAGAGACGTGATATTTCCTCTAAAGCCTTGCCAAGTGTGTGATTTGATCAGCTGTAAAGTCTATCTTAGGGGTTGGCCCTAAGGTAAAGGATTCCATTGAAGACCCCTTCAGGTAAGTGAACCTGGTTGGGAAGCGTTCATGTTGGGTTACACGTCAGAGAGCAAGGTACGACTACTGCATCAGGGGTATGTGAGTGTTACTTCTTTGTATCTAGCTTTGTCTTCTGAATAGTGGATATCCTGGGTTTGGCTGCCCCGGAGTGGTTTTTCTCTTAATTGAGTTTCCACTTCGTCAACAAAATATTTGTCTCCTTTAAATTCCGCATTTAATATTTTGTTGCACACTGTTCACACACACTGTTAAATTTAGAAGTCCATTTATTTTTCAGTATCAAGTATCAAAGCTTGGTACACTCTGTGTATATTAAATTCTTGAGTGTGATCCATTTTTTGTTGACGTCTTTTATCATGAATTCTTCTATGTCATCTAAAGAGAATTCTGATATTGAGCTTTTTGAGAATTTTCTTAAACTAAGTAAAAATTCTAAAAATTTCAATAAAGAGCTCAAAAAAGTTAAGCAAGAAAAAAAATCTTTAATCATTAAATTGTCTGAATCACATGCTTTGATTGACTCTTTGAAATCTGAGAATACCATGCTATTTGACACTATTGATACACTTGAGAATAAATTAAAGAATATGAAGATCTTTTGAAAAAAATTCTCTAGTGATAATTTAAAGAGCATGCTTTGTATTCATTCAGATATTTCTAACAAGCCTGACTTAATTGTTGATTTGAGTACTTCTACTTTACATGCTTCTGATTCTGAATTAGATTCTATTGTTACTAAGCATGCGATAGTAAATACTGCTTGTTTAAATAAAAACTCTTGCTTAAATAAATGTGTGAAGCTTAAATTCAAAGATGCAGGTACACAAGCTCATGGTAAGTTTATCCCTACTTGTCATAATTGTGGGAAGGTTGGTCATATTAGACCTAATTGTTTTCTGTTAAAAACTCACAGATCATGGATTAAGCAGGATGCTCTGAGGCAAGGTAAAGTTGAAAAACCTTTCTCATCCAAATATGTCCCTCCACATAGGAGACATATAAAAGGTAAGGATAGTGTTATTTGTAAGAATGCTAACCTAAAATCTGCAGAGACTATTGATGAGTGCAAAATATTGTATAATTGGGCCCCTTAATTTATATTTGTTAAACCCTTAGTTTTGTTATATTCTAATACTTTTTGTTAGTTTTGGTATTTTAGTGTTTTGCAGGTCTTTGAGAAATAATGTCGTTATTTTTGTGGAATTGACATAAAGATGCAAGGAAGGTCCAAATCAATTTTATCTCTAGACTTGTGGAGACCAAATCAAGCACATATCTCCCTCCATAATGGGCAGCAGCTCTACACGTTATTGGCAAAAAGGTTTTGGAAGAAAATCCTTCAAATTCCAAGATTTTAATGAAGTGGTAAAATCCTTTATTTATGGAAAGAATCCAGATTGAGCACGTCACTTTATTTTCATCATAACTTTTGGCTCAAGAATCTGATTGAGTTGAATTTGGTGGGGTTGGAAAGATAATGAAAAATTCAACAAATAAGTCAGAAATATGTTTTTCCTATTTCAGACTTTTACTATGCTCAAATTGCCCCGCAATAAAAGAGCGCAAATCTGTGCGGATATGGAGTCTTTTTCCTACTTGGATTGGAATTTCAAAGGATGTGTATGAGTAGGGGACCATATCATGCAGATTCTCTTTCCAAAGCAAATGCCTTTCATGCACAAGTTAATTTTCTTTCCATATATTCCTGGTGATGGACGTGTGGAGCACAAATCAGATTGACATGTCATGATTTCTTTCCATAATTTTTACCAAGACACATGGATTCAAGATCTGATTTATTTCCATCCTTCGGCTACTATGCAATTAATGCAAGATATGATTCTTTCCTTAGCTAGACCACCAAGAAAGTACCAAAAAGACCTTGCAAGCTCTTTAAATACCATGCTTTGTTCTTCCGAAAAAAGAGGAGAGGAGCGAAGGAGTACAGAAGAGCATAGAGACGCCAAGTTGGAATTTTATTTTCTTTGTTTTTAATTTATGTTTAATACTTTGATTATGGAATTTATTTTCATAAACATGAGTGGCTAAACCTCTAGCTAGGGTTAGAGGTGAAGCCTAGTATTTTTATTATGTGTTCTTGAGACCATGTTGTTTGTTCTTCATAGATGAATGATTAAATTTTGGGGATGATTTTTTATTTGAGAGTAATTTAATGGGACAAGTTTATTTTGATTCATTATGATTTTTGTTTATATCAAATGCTTACTTTGTTTGATTTGATATGATTCGAAAATATATGGAATGCTTAATTTATTGTTTCATGTTTTTGAAATCAAATTCTCAATCAACCCATGTTTAATCTATTTTATATTTTTTTTATATCTCATGAATATATAATAAAATACTAGGTGGATCCTTGAAACCCTAGTCTTTTCCAATATTATCTTCAAAATCAAATTTATTTATTTTAGTTTTATAGTTTACTTTTTAATTTACATTATATTCCTCTGCTCCACTTTCGAGTGGAAACCAAATGCAAAAATTCCTATTTTTTTTTTATTTTTCTTTTCTGCAAAATAGTAAGAATTATTCTCTCGTGTCTAATCATTCCTTGTGGATCGACCTTGGACTTACCGTGATTTATTACTTGCGAAAACCTACACTTGGGTTTGCACCCTTTGTGGTCCAACAACTATCAAGAAGCATTCAAACAAAAGAAGCCTACCCATCTGTCATCACTGCGGCATCACCGGTCACATCCGACCCAAATGTCCACAGCTCCAGGTTCAGAAGTCGAAGGTTCAGAGGAAGCTGCCAACAAGAGCTACATCAAGCACTCTACCTCCGACGGCACATCGGGCTCCACGGCATCAACAGAAGTTTGTTCCTATCAATCAAAGTGGCAAACCAAAGAAGAACAAATCAATGCGCTACAAGAGAAAGCTGTAGAAGCCCAATAGCAACCATGGTTATGAGGGGTTGCTAAGCCTGATGCAAGATATGCTAATGAGAATGGCCAACACGGACAAGACCCGCAAACCATCTCCACTGGTCAAGAAGGTATGGGTCAAGAATGATGAGACCATTCACTCCTTGAGGGGGAGTAGACTCACCTAGTAAAGGTGAAGTCTCACCAATCTTAGGATTTTGGTTCCTAAATCCTAGTGCATGTCAGGTATGTTTGCATTGCATTGTTTATCATGTCACATCTTATTCATGCCTTGCAGTCTGTTTGAGGAACCATTTATTTTATCTCCCATATTTTCTCTTTTTGTCCTGAGAAATTTCTGCAGGCACTATTTGGAGATGAAAGAAAAAGCATATCAGGCTGTTTTTTTTTTGTCTTGGTAAATTCTGAACCTTTTGTGTGAACAGATTTGATTTTAGACATGCTAGGAGGTGTTTTTGTGTTTATTTTCATCTAGCATGTTTTTGTTGTTTTTCTATCTATTTTTTTTCAACATAAAAAATAAAATAAAATTGTGGGAGAAGATGCAGAATTTCATATTTTTTCTTTTGATAGTTTTTTAGATATTGCATGTGTTTTTGCCTGATATCTCAGTTCATTGTGCATTGATTAAATATGCTTATATATGATTGAGAGTTTATGCTTGATATCTGCTAAGTTTACCTGTTCATCATAATGATAAACAGTTGCTTTTCTCATGCAATGAAAAATTGTGCACTATCCAAAGCTCCCCTAAGGTACATTTTTTACTCTCTGATTTTTGGCTTTTGAAAATTCTGATAAGAGAAATTTTTTGTGCTAAGATGGTTAAATTGACCAACTTGCTAGTTGAACCTAGAACCCATCAATTTTGGCATTCTTTCTAGGTTGTAGCACCAAGTGATAAAAAAATTTAAAATTCAAAAAATATGGATAAATAAAAAGATCCACTGTTTTTGTGCAATAAATCTATTCTTAAACTTGTTCTTATAGAAACAGTCAGTGACCAAATCATTGTGGAAATAGACGGTTACTAAAGGACTAAGTAAAAGAAAAGTGCTGCAGCTTAGGGGTAGTGTATCAGATGAGGGTGGCTAGGCCCTAGTAAAATCAGGTTTGACTTTTGACTGATCCAACATTGAATTTCTCTCTTGTTTAGAAAATTCAATTGCTTTAAATCATATAAGCGAACATCATACCATATTGAGAAAGCTTTTACACACACACGCATTGCATGAGTTGAGTAATCTATTTAAAATTTCTATCTGCGGGAAAATTTGTGCTAATTGAACTCTGTTAGTTTTTGTGTTGGCTGCATTCTATTGGACAAAATCACTTCTATGTAATGTTGTTGCTTTCACAGGGATGCTGCTTTATCCAGAGTCTACTCTTCAGCTATGTTCTTCGAGAAGATTCTGTGAAGTTTTCAAGGATTTATTTCGGTTCCCTGTCAGCCGTCCGGACGACGTGGTATTCCGTCCAGACGCTCATCAGTCAGCAACATCCGTCCGAACGACGAGATCTTTCCGTCCGGACGCCCATCAATGTCTAGAAGCTTCGAAACAGTTCAAGGTTGCATCCATCCGGACGTAATGGAAAATCGTCTGAACGCTCTTCAGAGTTTGAGAAGACCCCAGTGTTCCAGCGCATCCGTCCGGACGACGTGGTTATACCGTCCGGACTCCATTCAGTGTTTGACAAGTATTAGGGTTTCTGTCTCAAGACACAGTTATGGGAAGACGGCTGCTACCGTCCGGACGATGTGTGATCCCATCCAGACGATGTTCTCTATAAGGCAAGAACGTGCATACCAAGTTCAACCGTCCGGACATCAGCCTTCATGGTCCCGACGATCAAGCTTCATATATGGAAATTGCGTGCACCAGTTCAACCATCCGGAAGTCAGCCTTTCGGGTCCTGACGCTCAAAGCCTTTATATGGTAATGTCGTGCAGCCGAAGTGCAACCATCCGGACGATAGGGCATCACCGTCCGGACGCGGTCTTGTATGGAAGCTTTTAGTGCTACTTTGAAAAGGCGGTTGCAATTGACCGTCCGGACGCTCGGTCAAGCCGTCCGGACACCCTCGGGTATTTTGGTCATAACGTTTTACTCAAATATCGGATTGGGACGAAATTGGCTTCATTGGAAAGATAAGAAAAGTTTTGTAATTTGAGCATCCGGACGGCCATTAATAGCGTCCGGACGGCCCTGCAGAAAATTCCAGAATACTTTTCGGACAAGTAAAACTTGGCCCGTCCGGACGGCCCAAGGCTCCCGTCCTGACGTGCGTGCCTCAGACTCTGTTTTTTACTCAAAATAGGGTTTCCTAAGCCTATAAATAAAAGGCTCTAGGCATGCTTTCAAGATAGAATTCAGTGGTGAATTCTCCATAGCTTAGAGAGGGTGTTTAGGGAGATATTGAAGATCTGCTAGCTCTCTAGCTTTGCCGGTGTGTGATTTGATCAGTTGTGAAGTCTATCTTAAAGGTTGGCCCTAAGGTAAAGGATTCCATTGAAGACCCCTTCAGGTAGGAGACCTGGTTGGGAGGCGCTCGTGTTGGGTTACACGTTAGAGAGCATGGTACGACCACTGCATCAGGGGTATGTGAGTGTTACTGCTTTGTATCTAGCTTTGTCTTCTGAATAGTGAATATCCTGGGTTTGGCTGCCCCGGAGTGGTTTTTCTCTTAACTGAGTTTCCAATTGAGCCATCCCGTCCGGACGCCCATCTGTCCACTGTTCCATCCGTCCGGACGAAGTGTTCATTCAGTACGGACCCCATACTGTATCGAGAAGTTTCTGTGCCAGCTTCCATCCGTCCGGATGTTTTAGCATCACGTCCAGACGCCTCCCAGTACTCGATCAGTTTCTGATTTCTTTCCAAGTTCCAAGAAAGGGAAGATCAAATCAACTGTCCGGACAATGTGGTATCCCGTCCGGACGCGCGTCTCCGTAAGGCAAGAATCGCAATTCAAATATGACCATCCAGACGTCTGACAGCTGTGGTCCTGAGGCGCGTGCATCAAAGAAGGAAATTGCCTATTCGACTTCAACCATCCGGACAACTGTCTATCATGGTCCGGACGCGCGCATTACCGATATGGAAATTGCGTGTTGAAGAATAGCCGTCCGGACGCTCATCCCCCATGGTCCAGACGCTCAAGAGCCTTATAAGGAAATTACTTGCAGCGGACGTGCGACCGTCCGGACGATGTGCCATCCCGTCCGGACGATGCCCTTAAACAGGAAAGATTTCTCCGTGAATTTTTTGGAAAATCTTGTCACACAGTTGTCCTTCCGAACGGCCCATGTCCACCGTCCGGACGGTGCCCAGGTATATTTTTCCTAACGCTCATTTGAGCCCCCAGCCTATAAATAGAGGTCCCTGGGCACTGAGAACTGCAAGAATTCAATGTGAATTCCATTAGAGCTCAGAGAAGTCATCAATCCCTCTGAAGCCGTTTTACAAGTGTGCTGTGCTATAAACCAAAGTCTGTCTTAGAGGTCGGATCTAAGGTAAGGAGTTCCATTGAAGACCCCTTCAGGTAGGTGAACCTGGTTGGGAAGCGTTCGTGTTGGGTTGCACGTCAGAGATCAAGGTACGACCACTGCATCGGTACATGTGAGTGTTACTATCTTGTATTTAGCTATGTCTTCTGAATAGTGGAATTCCTGGGTTTGGCTGCCCCGGAGTGGTTTTTCTCTTAACTAAGTTTCCACTTCGTCAACAAAAATCTGTGTCATTTACTTTCCGCTGTGCTTTAATTTTTGTTGACACTTATGCACACACTTGCTGTTTAAATTAGAAGTCATTTCAATTTTCACTGGGTTTGGCTGCCCCGGAGTGGTTTTTCTCTTAACTGAGTTTCCACTTTGTCAACAAAATATTTGTCTCCTTTAATTCCGCATTTAATATTTTGTTGCACACTATTCACACACACTGTTAAATTAGAAGTCCATTTAATTTTTCAAACTCTTAACTCGTAATTATGTCTTTGCATACTTTTGAAACACTATTTGACTGTGTTATCAGTTGATTATACATGCGTGTTCTGAAGCTAACTTTAGGATAAATTATTATTTATGCAAATTTTCCTCTGTTTTCAACTTTTCAGTGTGAAGCGTCCAGACGGACTTGGCTTAGAGTCTGGATGCATGCAGTCTTGTCACTGGCTAGTCTTGCAAGTGGACCATCCGGACGCATTGGTAACACGTCCGGATAAGATCCTTACAGGTTTTTATCCATCTCTTTGCTTTCTCTGCCATACGCACACCTCTGCATTTTTCTTGATTTATCTTGTCATTTTGTGTGCGGTTTTCTCCCGAGATTTTGTCATTCTCTACACATCTCTTCTCATTCCAAAGTATTTGATGTGTCTTCCTTTATTCTTTTAAGTTTTTATGTTTTTTAGAATATTGGAATATTTGTTGTTTGGAATATTTTCTTGAGATATTGTGCATGAAAATCCTTTTATGTCTATGTGTTGGGTTGATATTGATATATCTGGGTCATTTGGATTGCAAATATTTGCTTTTGTAATACTTGGGCATCCATTTGATAGCTGTCATAATATCACATTCTTTTTGGAACTAACAACATCTAATATATCTTTGTGGTGTAATTTTTGGATAGATTTATGTTTAAATCTTTTCAGGAATATGTCGTCCAGCAGCTCCCAGCATAATGTCAAACAAATGGATCCTTTGGAAAACAAACTGTTGTTGAAGTTATATGTTTTAATTTTCAAAGGTCTCAGGATTTAGATGAGTTTTTTCCCCTAGCTCATGCAAAGCCTTCCGTAGTATCATTCCTCCAAATCTGCACCAGTTAGAGGTTCAGTGGTGAATCTTCTCTTTTATCAGTTGCCTAGAAGATTTCAATCTGCAAATGATCAGTTCAGGCTTTGCAGACTTAAGCGACTGAAAGTTTTCAGTCTATGATACTCGACTTCAAGAGCTAGAAGCCGATATGGCACAAATCCAGATTAATGAATGGATTTCTCTCCGTCACTTCGTTCAATGGATCAACAAGATTTGGTACTTTGAGGATTTTTGTTCCTCCCTCTATCAGTTGTTTTACAAACTTCTGATTATTTGGGCTATTTACAGTTTTCTTTTTACTGTGTTTGGACTTTGGAACTGTTATTTTGGGATATTATATACTCTGTTTACCCTTGTCCTGTTGAGACATCTAGGGTAAACCCTTTGTCCTTTTTAGACAAAAATGAGGAGTATTTTTAGTTTTGGACTGGGAATGTATTTTTAACCGATCAAGTGATTTTTGTCCCAAAATGGCCAAATTGAGATTTTGTTAGTTTTGGATTGGCTGCATTTTGTTGACAAAATCACTATCATGTAATGTTGCTGTTTTCACAGGGATGCCGTATATTTCAGAGTCTTCATTTCAGAAAAGTGCTTTAAGATGTCAAAGAAAATTCTGTGCAGATTCCAACTCAAAAAAGTCGGATCGTTTGTTTCCATTCGGACGGCCCAGTAAAGCGTCCGGACACTTATTAACCAACAACATCTATCCGGAAGACATGGCAATCCCATCCAGATGCCAATCAATGCCCAGAAGATTCGAACTATTCAAGCTTGCATCCGTCCAAACGTCGCAGCAACGCGTCCGGACGCTCTTCAGAGTTCGAGAAGAATCTAGTGTTCAAAATGCATCCGTCTGGACACCAGTCAGTGTTCGACAAGTAAAAGGATTTCCTTTGCAAACATAGATATGGGCAGACAACTACAAATGTCCGAACGTCAGGTCTACACCGTCCGGACGCCAGTACTTATTACAGAATTTACATGCAGCAGAAGTGCAACCGTTCAGACGCTTGGGCAACACCGTTTGGATGTGGCCCTAATTTGGTATTGCGTGAAGCGCGTTATAGAAAGCCAATTGCACAGTTGTCCGTCCAGACTCTTTCAGCTACCGTCCGAACGCCACCTAGAGAAATCCATTCCAGACTCAATTTAGGCCTGCTGGGCCTATAAATAGAGGCCTCTAGGCATGTATTATTTACAGAATTCGGTATTAAATTCTTTAGAGCTTAAAGAGTATATTTTAGGGAAATATTGTACTGATCCGTTAGCTCTTAAGCCGTTGCTGTTGTGCTATTGCTGTGCTCATTTATTGAAGTCTATTTTAGGGAGAGCCCTAAGGTAAAGGAATCCATTGAAAACCCCTTCAAGTAGGTGACTTGGTTGGGAGGCGTTGACGTTAATTTACATGTCAGAGTGCTAGATACAATCGCTGCATCGGGTATGTGAGTGTTACTGTCTATGTACTAGCTTTGTTTTCTGATAGTGAATTTCCTAGGTTTGGCTGCCCCAAAATAGTTTTTCTTTTAATTGAGTTTCCATTTTGTTAACAAAATAATTGTGTTATTTAAATTCCGCATTTACATTATTTTGTTACACGTTGCACACGCACACGGTTAAATTATAAGTCATCTATTTTTCATCTTCCATTCCAATAACTTAGGTAAATCAAAGCATCCACAAGGAAGTCATAAAGCCTCCAAACCCATCCAATAAATCAAAGCTCATAGACATAACCAGTAAATGTACTAACACCCTAAACCACATAGTCATACTCACAAGCCAATACAAACTCATAAATAATTTCCTACGAAAATCACATGCCAATACTCATTTAATCCAATTCTAAAATCAACTCAACTTTGCTCCAACAAATACTTTGGAATCCTCATTTACATATAAAACAACCCCTCTATTAGTCATAAAAACCAACATAACTAAAACTACATTATCCAAAGACTCATTCATTGTAGCAAATCAAGTACTCAAGTTCATATTCTAACTTTACCATATTCAACCCCTTTATAAATCTCCACAAACCATAGTTCTATCAACTAAACCAATAAACAAATAATATTCACCCATTCATATTACACCCATTCAGTCATGCTAGAAAATACCTATGAAAAATAACACAAATCAAAGCCAAGGGGAACACACCCATAAACTTTAACTACCTAGATTTAATCCAATTTAAACCACAATGAAAACCTTAAATTCAGACCTAATAAAAACCATAGCAACCCATACCATTATGTAGATCTAAAAATCAATGGATATAGTGAAACTACAAAGAAAAGCTTCAGACCTTACCTTCTAGCTTCAATGGACGAAATGCCCTCACAAACAACTCAAAAATCACCAACAATTTCTTAAAAACCGAAACCCATTTCTCATTTTAGCCTAAAATCCAAACCTAAGCAAATCTCAAATCACCAACAAGATTTTCGTGCTCAATAAACAATGGGTATAACAAAATCACAAAGAAAAGCTAGAGACTTTATCTCACAATACCTATGGTCGGAATTTCTTTTTTCTTTTTTTTTCTTTTCTTTTCTTCTCTACTCTACACTGGGACTCTCTCTCTCTCTCTCTCTCTCTCTCTCTCTCTCTCTCAAACTTTGCATCTCTCACACTCTCGGTGTGCGTTATAGAAGGGGAAAGGGAGGGGAGATGAGAGGAGAAAGAAAAGGGAAATGAAGAAGAAAACTGTAATGCCCAGAAAAGACACCATACTTAAGTTATTGATATATGTGCATACATAAGTATAGGGCTTAAGAATTACTAATAGTCTAATAAAATTATATAGTTATGCATGTAGAGAGTTGGATCAGTGAAGTTAAAATCGATCGAGCGACTTTATTATCGATCGAGCTACTTCACCCAGTGCAGTGCAGTTTCCGTTAAATGCGAAAATTGATTTTTCCACCTAATAATTTGGGACCCACACGTTGTACTTGATGCCAAATGATTATACCCATATTTAGTTAGCCTAGTTAGTTCATTTTGGTTGAAACCCAACTAGATTTCCTTGGATATCATGTAATCATAGACTAAGATATGGAATAGTCACCTATGAGATTTGAGCTATGAATTTGAGGTATTGGCTGGCTCAAATCCGGCCATTGAGGTGTTGATTTGTTGGTTTGATCTCAGCCCTTCAAGAGTACTATATATAGGATGCATGGGGAGTTGATTTTCATGAAGAGGAAACCAAATTTTAGCCTAAACTCTCTCTTGTCCTAGTACTGTAGAAATAGCACAAAAATCCTCCCATTTCACCTCACTTTCCAGCACCTAGCAAGCCAAATTTAAGCTCCAAACCACCCTCATTCTCCCACAAAATCAGTAGTGAAATGTGAGTAGAAACCACCTTTGATTTTGATATATATATATATATATATATATATATATATATATGTGTGTGTGTGTGTGTGTGTGTGTGTGTGTGTGTGTGTGTGTGTGTGTGTGTGTGTGTGTGTGTGTGTGTGTGTGTGTGAATTTAAAGAAAGGAATGTGTTTCCAAATATTTATGTGTGTGTTATAAGGATGTGTGAAGTAAAGGAAGGCAAATTCATATGTGTACTTGATTAAATGACATTTGTATTCTTGTTTTTAAGGTATGTTATGTGTTAAATGATACCCTAAAGGATGGATAATTCTGGTAGTACTAATATAAGAATTGGTAAGTAAGCACTAAAATAAATAAATAGATACGAGATCATGTGTAAATCTGTGGCCGTTGTAATATCTAGGAAGAGATATGGTAATAATAATGTTTTCATAAATGCTTTATTAATCTATTATTATCACATGATGATTATTATGCAGTTATAAAAGAAAATATTTGGAGCAGAAACTAGTAAGTATCTCTATACTTACTGAGGACGAAGCTGGTTGACTTTTCCTATAATATATGCTTACTGCTTTATTTACTTGTTTGCACATGTGGCTTTGTATGTTTTATTATTTTTAATAATCTGTCTAATGACAAGCTGCTGGATCTAGATCCACAGTGGGTACATGAGGCTTCACATGAGTTCCTAGGTTCTCAGTGAATGAGGAGGTACCTAAAAAGAGAATAATAAATACAAAAACTAGTGTACCTAGGTCACCAGGGAAACCGAGGTTTCCAGGAGCCTAAGCTCCCAAAGAAAATAATTAAAAGTTAAAGGGAGGAAGCTCAGGCTTCAAATAACACGTTAACCGTGCCTAGGCCAACAGAGGAGTGGAAAAAGGAAAATACTTAAAACTCTACACTTAAAACTGTCATTGCTTTATGATTACGTTTATGTTCATTTTATGTCTATGATTCGCGATCATAGATTATATTTTGCACATACATGTGATTATATGGCCATTGCATTGTGTTGCATTAATTAAATAAATCAGCACTCGTATTATTATTGGAAACAGCGGACTCACTTTAGTGTTTATGTTATTGTCTTCTCTTTGTATGGTATTTTGTAATGATTCAAGCTATGAAGAAGAAGAAGAAGAATATCAGGACTATCCCGACTCATAGATGGTCTCTGGTTCAGTCTTTTTGCAAGGCTGGATAGCCTTTCTTTTTGGGACTACCCTATTGTAGTTCACCCTACTTGCTCAAGACATTACTTATGATCCTTCAGTTATATGTATATATTTGGCTTGTATGCCTATCTTGCCCTGTGAGGCATGACTATTATCACTGTTTGTATAATTATGCTTACTGGCTTATTATATATTTTGAGGTATTTCAGTAGTAGCTCTGAGGTGTCGATTTATTTCCAAATCTATATTATATTTATTCCGTTGTCAATAATTACCTCTGATAAGTTAGTAATATCACGTGAAAATTCAAAAATTTTCACTTACGCTTTTTGTAAAAGCTGGGCTTTACAAAAACAGGGAAAATGAGGGCGATGAAAGGGGGTAGGGAGAGTGAACGTACAAGTGGCTTAGCCCCACATTTTTTTATTTCTTGTCTCCTTTATCAAGACCAAGAGGATTAATTCTACATGTACATTAAGTGTCCATCAAGTGTCTATCAAAAAATGAGGTGGCTTTTAAAATCGTCATTTGATCAATCACACGCCCAATAATGATTTTAAAAACTACCTCATTTTTTATAGACACTTAATGGCCACTTAATGTACATGTAGAATTACTCAACCAAGAGCTAAGATATTCCCATAGCCAACCACAATGTGACACGTGGCACATTATAAGATTCTCTTTTTATTTTAAGGTTTCATCTTTTATAAATTACTAAAGTGCCACACCTCATATTAATTTCATCTTTTGTTAATTAATATCTAGCCCCATATTTAATTCAACTACAACTTAGCCTTACAATTAATTATTTATCATATTATGACTTATTACTAGTATTTTATTATTCTAATTCCATCACTATACCTTAAATCTATTTTTATATCGATTATATAAATATAATCACGTAGAATCCAACATTAGTTCCATATTAATTAATAAAGATAATTTATTAATTCTAAATTCTTTATTTATTTTCTTGGGCGTTACATTTATTACTGTAATTTTCGTACTTAATCATGGTTAATTGTTTTCACATCACATGAGTTAAATTGACATTTTTATAAAAGGAAAGTTTGATTCTTGTACGAAAGGTTTATGGTCCGTTTGGGTGTTCGATTTTTGAAATCAGAATTCAATTCTTATTTGGTGCGCGAATTTCAAGGCAAAGAAAATGTGTTTGGGTGATGAGTAGAATTTAAATTTTATTAGAAATTGTGTTTGGGTGAGAGTTGTATGAGATTATTTTTTCACGAATAACCATGGTAGAAAATAATTTGAAGTATGAAAAGTTGTGTATAATGATTAGTGTTATGAAAATTAGTGTGAAATAATGATTGAAATAATAATTATTTATTATAAAAAAACTGAAAAATTATTATTTAATTATTAACTTGTACCAATAGGTTGCAAAAGCAACCCATTTTCTCCGTGCGTCAAACTAATGTGGATCCTACCTTGGAGTTCGGGTGGTTTTTTAAATCAGAGGAGAAATGGGTAATTTTTTGGGTTGAACCCAGGTTCTTATTCAAATACCCAGATTTAAAAAAAAAAAAAAAAAAAAAAAAAAAAAAAAAAAAAAAAAAACTGGATAGAATTTTTCAATAGATGATGATTACAAGAATAAAGTTAATGAAAAATAAAGAGACTTCTAATTTAACCATGTATGTGTGCAATGTGTAACAAAATATCAAAATGCGAAATTTAAATGAGACGGATATTTTGTTAACGAAGTGGAAACTCAATTAAGAGAAAAACCACTTCGAGGCAGCCAAACCCAGAAAATTCATTATTCAAAAGACAAAGCTAGTAGCAAGAAGTAACACTCACATACCTTTATGCAGCGGTCGTATCTTGTACTCTGACATGTAACCCAACGTGAACACCTCCCAACCAAGTCACCTACTTGAAGGGGTCTTCAATGAATTCTTTTACCTTAGAGCTCCTCTCTAAGATAGACTTCAATACGAGCACAGCAACAACACTACAACAATGGCCTGAGAGCAAACTAATCAATACAATAACTTCTAAATTATACTATCTAAGCTCTAACGAATTCAATACCGAATTCTTACAAATTATATGCCTAGAGGCCTTTATTTATAGGCTACAGAATACCTAAATTGAGTCTGGAACAATTTTCTCTAGGCGACGTCCAGACGGTAGCTAAGAGTGTCTGGACGAACAACTGTGCAGCCGGCAACTGGACGGACGGTGTTGCCCTAGTATTTAGACGGTTGCACTTCTGCTGCACTCAATTTCTATAATAAGGACTGGCATCCGGACGGTGTAGACCTATAGTCCGAATGGTTGCAAATCTTTTCCATGTCTTGCCTTATCAAGGATAGCGTTCGGATGATGTAGACCTGTCGTCCGGACAATTGCAACTGTTTTCCCATATCTGTGTCTACGAAGGAAATCATTTTACTTGTCGAACACTAAATGGCGTCCGGACGTATTGCTAAGACGTATGAACGGATGCAACCCTGAACAGTTTGAATCTTTTGGATATTGATGGGAGTCCGGACGGAATAACTACGTAGTCCGGACGGATGTTGCTTGACTGATGAGCGTCCAGACGGTTGACAGGGACGTTCGGATGGAATCTTGGGATCCGACTTCTCTGACTGGGAATCTCTGCAGAATCTACTTTGAAGCACATCTCTAAATAGAAGACTCTGAATTAAACGGTATCCTTGATTAAAAAGAAACATTACATAGAAGTGATTTTGTCCAATAGAATGCAGCCAATCACAAACTAACAAACTCCCCATTTGGCCATTCTGGGACAAAAATTACTTGACCGGTTTTAAAAATACAACCCCAGTCCAAAACAAAAAATACTCGCCCTTTTTGTCACAAAAGGACAAAGGGTAAAATAGAGCATATAAAAACCAACAATAAAATTACTCCCCTTTAATGTCTCAGGAAGACAAGGGTAAACAGAGTAAATTAATCCAGAGTTAAAAAAGAATATTACAATAATCCAAAACAGAATAAAAAAAAAAAATGTCTCAAAATAAGCCAAACAAACACCAACCAAAATAATTAATCCTCCTCAGCAAGGGTTGGATGATCCTCGTCATCACAAGCTGGATGATGGGCTGGAGACACTCCTGGATATCCAGTTGGCACTGCTCCACACGGAGGTTAATAAAGTGAACCACCCGCTGCATCGAACTCATACCTCCCTGAAGTGACTCAAGAAAAGCTAGAATCTAAGTTAAAACTGCATCAGATTGTGGAGGTGGAGGAGTAGTTTGTGAAGATGATGCTACAGTAGGCATCTCAACATGAATAGGAGGAGGCTAAGGAGCTTCATCTTGACCTTCATGCCTCAGCTGGGCATTTGACTTCATCAGGGTCTGATTGCCAAGGGGGTCCTAAATTTTCATCTTAGGCTCTCCAGAGATGTCTATCCCAGACTGAAGGATAATCTACGTGATCAAGCATGGAAAAGGAAGTCTTGTAGTGTTCTCATCTTGGGCCTCTAGCATAATATTGAGGATATGCTTACACAGGTAAAATGGCAACCTCATGATAATGGCATATAAAGAATGAGCCCTCTTCTGAATTAGATCACTCCTACGAACAATAGGCCAGAGATTGTGCTGGACAATCTTCGTGAGTAGGTTGTGCGGGGGAGAGAAGGCATCGATTCTGATATTTGTGGCTCGCTCCTCGCCCTGTGGAACAGCATGAAAGAACTCCCTAAGATCCTCCAAAGTGAGAGCCTCTATAACCTCATTAAATGGACTGGCAAAAATATGAAGCACTGGTGCACCAACAATCCTGCTGATGACCTGTGGATCAATTTGAAGCACATGCCCCTCTACAGTAGACTGAAGGACAATGCCACTGTCCTCATCCTGCACAACCTTTAGATGCGTATAGAATTCTCTGACGAGCCTGGTGAGCACAATGCAAGCACAATTGTACAGATAGCCCCAATGTAGGTCTGAATGATGTCATTAATAACATCAAGGGGTGCTACTAAAACATAAGCACTAACAATATTCCTCTCTGGAATAACTCGATTGTTTGCTATTCTGGCTCTGAAAGCAGCAATGCCTTCCTCTGTCCTCTGGCGAATTCTGCGTTGTGAACTGCCGACAGACATGATTCAAAATCTCAAGAAAAATCGAGAAAAAGAAGTGGACTATGTGGCGACTGGGGAGAAAAGCGATACTTAAACCTATAGGGTAATCATACGGACGTATCACTAACCCGTCCGGACGCGGGCTGCCACATAAGCATACGACAGAACCGCGCGCGTCCGGACGTGTCTCCTGACCGTCCGGCCGTCTGACCCACACCCGTCCGGACTCAAGAGGAGACCGTCCGGACGCTTCACACTGAAAAACAGAAACTGAAGAAAAATTTGCAAAAAAAATATTTTTCCTAAAGTCAGCTTCAGAACACGCATGTATAATCAACTGATATAGCAGTAAGATAACATTTCAAAAATATGCAGATATATAATTTAGAGTTAAGAAATCAATTAGCACAAAATTCCTTGTAGATAGAAATTTTAAATAAATTACTCAATTCATGCAATGTGTGTGTGTCTGTGAAGACTTTCTCAATAAGTTATGAAGTTCACTGATATGACTTAAGGCAACTGAATTTTCTAAACAAGAGAGAAAATTAATGATAAATCAGTCAAAAGTCAAACCTTATTTTACTAAGACCTAGCAACCCTTATCTAATACACTCCCTCTAAGATGCAGCACTTTTCTTTTACTTAGTCCTTTAGTGACCGTCTATTTCCGCAATGATTTAGTCACTGACTGTTTCTTTAGGGACAAGTTCAAGAACAAATTTAGCACAATAAGCAATGGATCTTTTTATTTATCCATATTTATTGATTTTTGAATGCTTTTTATCACTTGGTGCTGCAACCTAAAAAGAATGCTAGAATTTTTAGGTTCTAGGTTCAACTAGCGAGTTGGTCAATTTGACCATCTTACAAAAAAAAATCTCTCTCATCAGAATTTCCAGAAACAAAAAGTTAGAGAAAAAAAAAATGCACCTTAGGGGAGCCTTGGTTAGTGCACAAAATCATCGCATAAGAAAAGTAATTATCTAGCATTAAGATGCATAGGAAAACTTGGCAGATATTAGGCATAAACTCTCAATCATATATAAGCATAGCCAATTAATGCACAATGAACTAAGATATCAGGCAAAAACACATGCAATATCTGAATGCCAAGAAAAGAGAAAATAAAATTCCTATATCTCTCCCCCAATTTTTTTTTTTTTTTTTTTTTTTTGAAAAACAATAAAAACATGCTACAAAGGTAAACAACCATAAAGCTAGCATGTGTGGTAAGATCAAACCTATCTTCAAAGAGAAGGGAACAAAATTACCAATACAGAAAAACAGTCACCCGACGTGCTTTTTCTGTCATCCCCAAATAGTACCTGCAAAATTTTCTCAAGAGCAACAAGAGAAATAGGGGGAAAATAACAATGGTTCCTAAATTGCAAGGCAAACAAAGATATGACATGTATAGAATAATGCAATGCAATCAAACCTGATGCTCTAGGATTATGAACCAAATCCTAGGCATGTGTACCCTCACCAACTAGGTGAGTCCATTCCTCCTCAATGGGTGAATGTCTACCTCCTTTTTGACCCATGTCTGCCTTCCTTGTGGTGGTTGTTGACAGGACTTCATTTGATGATCCATCCACTATATCATACTCTGCATCCATATAGGCAGCTCCCTATAGAATTGATCATCCTCAATCTTCTGCGGCTTCTTCATGAAGTGCCTTGATTTGTTAGTCTTGGGTTTGCCATTTTGATTGGCAGGAACAAATCTTTGTTGATGCCGCTGATGCTGAAGAGCCTGACACCGTGGGGTCTAATGCCTTGGAACCTAATGCCATGGAGCCTGATACTGGGGAGCCTGATGCTGTGGAGCTTGATGTTGGGCCAGAGGTCTAGTGTCGAAATTAGCTTGTCTTGGCACCTCTTTCTTGACCTTTGATCTCTGAGCTTTGAAAAGAGAACACTGGGGTCGGATGTGCACGCTTAAGCCGCAATAGTGGCATATAAGAGGTCATCTAATGGTGGGGGGCTTCTGAGTGACCAGAATCCACCAATTACTTCCTTTCCTTTGTCCACGACTGTGAATGGAGGCTCGAGAACTATGGGCTTGACAAACACAGTCCTAGAAGTAGAGGGAATATCAGAGGGAGGAGCTACATACCCAAGTCTGGTCTTGTCTGTTGGGCCCTTCTGGATTGACAACATATGGGTTAGCTTCTCATCAGTGACCCTCTCCAACTATAGCTGTGTCTCCAATAGCTTCTCCTCTAGATCCTATATCTTGAGCAGCCGCGAACTCTTTTCAGTCTGTAAATTGTTCAGTTCATAAATGTGTTGCTTACGAGTCTCCCTCAACTTCTCGAACTCTACATAGAGGATTTTATAGGCTTCTTTGAGTTCTTCTTCGTCTTCATCACTGTGCTCAGAGTAGTAAGAATCCTCTTTTTCTTCATGTGGAGCCACAAAGGCTAGAAACTGATCTTGAGCAGGAGATTCTTCTTCTTCGGACACATCATTGAGAGTCACATTGTAGGCCTTCCCTCTTCCCTACTTGAGGTTCCCACAGTCAGCCCGTATATGCCCAAAGCCTGAGCATTCAAAACATCTGGGGCCTCTTGGGTCCTTCTTCTCAGCTTCTTCAGGTTCAGACTCTCTAGGAGCCTTCTTCAGTTTTTCGGAGCATTTCTTCTTGAATCTATCATTCCTCATTAATCTCCCGAAATTTTTGGCTAGCATACTGCATCTTCTTCTTTCTCAGAGTCTTCTTCAGATGAGACTTTGGCTTTCTTCTTAGATGCCTTGAGGGCAATAGTCTTCACCTTCTTGACAGGTGGCAGGGAAAGTTCATAGGTTTGAAGAGATCCCACCAACTCTTCAATCTTCATCTCTTCTAAATCTTTGTTTTCTTCAATGGTAGTCATCTTGATTCTGAAACGCTCAGGCAAAGATGATGTAGGACGGAATTTACTAATATTTTTGGTGAAAATGAAAATAGAAAAGATGTCAAAAATAATATTGAAGCAGCACCGTTTGATTAGAAGTTTACCTGTTCGCAGACAATGGAAGTACAAAATGAAAGACTTGATCGTCAAGCCAGGATTTTATTTTATTTCCTTATTTAGAATTAAGACTTTATTTGCTTTACTTACTAGGACTAGATTTTCTTTATTTATTTCTTTTCCTTACTAGGATTACATTTACTATTGTTACTAGAATAAGGTTTACTATTACTATTAGGATTAGGATTACTTTCTCTACAAGTATTTCTCTTCTATAAATAGGCTTGCTTATTATGTAAAACTCACTCAATTAAATTGTTATAAAATCATAGAATTCTCTCTCAAATACTCTGCAGAGTTTTATCTTTCTTTTAGTCTGCGGGCTTGTTTTTATTTTTTTGGGTAGAAGACGAAGACGCTTCTCCTTGCAAAATCAAAGGCGCTGCTCTTTGATTAGTTACCTTAATCTTCCGCTACATCAAAAGATCTTATAATTTTTCGAATGAGCTTTACATCTGAGATGGACTTCCCAAGACTCACCATCGAGTTCCTTAGGTCGCTCATCTTAGAGTAAAACTCTCCAAATGTCTCATCTTCAAGCATCTTGATCTCTTCAAATCTAGAAATCAATATTTGAAATTTGGCAGATTTAACAAGTTTTGTTCATTCATATGTTGTTTCTAAGATTTGTCATGCTTCTTGAGCAGTTCCACAGTTTGAAATTTTAATAAATTCAGACGATGAAAGAGCTTGACATAGAGCATGGAGGGCTTTGTCATTGGCAAGTCATGCGTTCTTTTCAGTTACAAGCTCAATATTTGTATCATCTGGCTGAGTCCAACCAGTTTCAACAATTTTTCAACAATCAATGGATTTTAAAAAGAAACGCATACGAGCTTTCCAATAGTCATAGTTCGTGCCATCAAAGGCAGGAACAATCATAAGATTTTGAGACATAGTAAAATAAAATAGAAGTCAAAAGGATAACACTCAAGAAATAAATCTAAACAGAGTGTACCAAGCTCTGATACCAATTGAAAAATAAAGAGACTTGTAATTTAACCATGTGTGTGTGCAACGTGTAACAAAATATCAAAATGCGGAATTTAAATGAGACAGATATTTTGTTAACAAAGTGAAAACTCAATTAAGAAAAAAACCACTCCAGGCCAGCCAAATCTAGGAAATCCACTATTCAAAAGACAAAGCTAGTAACAAGAAGATAACACTCACATACCCTTATGCAACGATCGTAACTTACACTCTGACACGTAACCCAACGTGAACGCCTCCCAACCAAATCACCTACTTGAAGGGGTCTTTAATGGATTCCTTTACCTTATGGCTCTTTCCTAAGATAGACTTCAACACGAGCACAGCAATAGCACTACGACAACGGCTTGAGAGCAACTAAATCAGCATAATAACTCCTAAATTATACTCTCTAAGCTCTACGAAATTCAATACCGAATTATTACAAATTACATGCCTAGAGGCCTCTATTTATAGGCTACAGAAGACCTAAATTGAGTATAAAACAATTTTCTCTAGGCGGTGTCCAGACGGTAGCTGAAAGCGTCCGGACGGACAACTGTGCAACCAGCTTTCCAAAAGTGCTGATATTCTTTCCTGAATAGGGCCGCGTCCGGACGGTTACACTTATGCTGCATGCAATTTCCATAATAAGGACTGGCATCCGGACGGTGTAGACCTGTCGTCCAAACGGTTGCAAATCTTCTCCATGTCTTGCCTTATCAAGGATAGAGTCCGAATGATGTAGACCTGCCGTCCGGACGGTTGCAGCTGTCTTCCCATATCTGTGTCTGCGAAGGAAATCCTTTTACTTGTCGAACATTGAATGGCGTCCAAACGCGTTGCTGAGACATCCGAACAAATGCAACCTTGAACAGTTCGAATCTTTTGGACACTAAGGGGAGTCTAGACGGAATAACTACGTCATCCGGATGGATGTTGCTTGACTGATGAGCGTCCGGACAGTTGACAAGGACGTCCAAATGGAATCTTGGCATCCAACTTCTCTAACTTGGAATTTGTGCAAAATATACTTTGAAGTACATCTCTGAATAGAAGACTCTGAATTAAATGGTATCCCAAATTAAAAAGCATTACATAGAAGTGATTTTGTCCAACAGAATGCAGCCAATCACAAACTAACAGTTAGGACCTTTAATATTTTTAAGAAATGTATGAGGGCATGATTGATTTAAAACGTATGTATGTACACGATGTATGATGTTTATTATGGCTTTTGAAACCATTAGAAGTCTTGATTAAGCTTGAGATTAGGGTTTCGTAGGAGATATTTAGAGAGAATTGTTTATAGTAGAGTGAAAATATATAAACACCTAATTTTAATGTGGTGTGATCAATTTGTGTAACAAAATCTCTAAATGTGGAATTAAAAGAAGACAAATATTTTGTTAACGAAGTGAAAACTCAATTAAGAGAAAAATCACTTCAGAGCAGCCAAACTCATGAAATCCACTATTCAGAAGACAAAACTAGTTACAAGGTAGTAATACTCACATAACCCGATGCAGTAGTCGTACCTCTAACTCTAACACGTACCTATACGTGAATGCCTCCCAACTAGGTCTCCTACTTGAAGGGATTTTCAATGGACTCCTTTAACTTAGGGCTCCTCCCTAACTAGACTTCAAACGATCAAATCATACAAAGAAAAACTCTTAGAGAGCTAGCAAATCTCACAATTTCTACCTAAACACCCTCTCTAAGCACAATGGAATTCAATACCGAATTCTCTGAATAATACAAGCCTAGAGACCTCTATTTATAGGCTTTAGAAGACCTATTACAATTCTAATTCGGAGTTATCTAGGCGGAGTCTGGACTTAGACAGTGGGCGTCTGGATGGCAAGCAGCAACCGACTTCCATAACGCGCTTCATGGGTTTCTTCATAAAACTTCAGTCTCCGCGTCCGGACGTTGTTGCCCTAGCGTCTGGACGATTGCATGTTGTCTTCATCAATCATGTCTGCTGAGCTGTTCAAAATCTTCTCGAACACTAAGGGCATCCAGACATTTCTCTAGGCCGTCCAGACGGCAACTAGGGAACCGACTTGTGTTGAGTTGTAAACTATGCAAAATCTTCCTAGAATCTGGAAATTGCCTTCTTAATGCTTGTGACACTGATACTTGTCATATTAAAGTCTTTCCATAGTTGAGAAAATATGCTCTGAATATTTTGTAAGACTCTGAATGATTATGGTGTCCCTGTTTCAGCAGTACACTAATATGACAAAGATTTTGTCAACCAAAAATGTAACCAATAAAACTAAGGATCAATCAATCATCACGAGGAATGATTGATCAATGCTCATCGATCGATCAATCAAGGCAGAATGTGTTTCATTAAGGTTAACTGTATGATTAAGGTTTCACGTGTAAAAATAGGATTTTTAGTATGAAATATGTCTAATATTCGAGTATGACTTATAGAAATGTGAAGTTGATCTTTTGAGATGTTCGAGACTGAGGATGAGCGTTCGATGTAAGTAAATACTTACGGGACTATGGAATGGTTTTTATCATGCAACATGTTGTTTTTCCATAAATTGAGTATTCTTAAATGCATGCCTCTTACAAAATATTATGTTATGGCCTAATTTTTCTAAATAATGTTCATAATTGCATGTTTACCCGAGGAACAATTTACAATAACTTAAAATAGTTGTGTGGATCGCCATGTATGGATGGTGGGCACACGGGTATAAAGACTTGATCCTATGGTTCAGAGATTTATGTTTATTGTTGTTTGGCTTTAGATTCAACAATTTTATAGGTGACCTGCGCAACCATGTACGGGTGGTGGTCACAAACAAACAATACCGCTAGTAATGTGTCTCACCCTGGGTCGGACCAACTCAAATTACTAGTTCGTAACGGTATGTGTGATACATCGAGGCACTTATGTCGTACTACAAGTCCCACGGGACATCACAAACCCTATCGAGAAGGGATTAAGGGCTTGAGTAGATCATATGAATGATAGTTATGGACTATTATTATGAATAATTATATTACTCTAAATACTTCATCTACATCATTTTCTGCATTTAAATAATATGTAAATTGCCCATAGAATTATGTCTTCCTAATTTCAAAATAAACCAAATTTCCTTTAACAGTATAGCAACAGAGGCAACACATACCAATTTTGTAAAACTCATGGCATTTCCTGTAACGTCCAAGATATTAATTAGGTGTTAAAAACATAAATTAGATTAATTAAGTGATTAATTAGGTGAGAAAATGGAAAAGAACACTTAGAAGTTGTCAAAATTAGAACTTCTGAGTTGGGCATCTGAACAGGTCGGGCAGTAGGGTCCTGTGAGCTGCCGTGTCTAGACGGCTAGCGAACAGATCTTCTCGAGAGTTTCATATTCATGCGCGTCCGGGTGAGACATTTGGGTGTCTAGACAAGTTAAATCGAGAGTTGAGATGTGCGGCTTCAAACACACATGTCCTAACAGCTTACTTACCTATCTAGACAGGTCGAGACTTAAGTTGCTAGATGCGATTTCGAACTCACTTTTCCCCCTCTCCTATCTTTTCTTCCGGAAATTCTCCTCTCTCTCTCTCTCTCTCTCTCTCTCTCTCTCTCTCTCTCTTCTAGGGTTTGCCTATAAACCATAGATTCTAGCATTTTGAGGCCTCCAAACATGAATCCAATACCGGAAACGTGATCCTTGATGTGAAATCGTTGTTTTCACCGATTGGTTTGAGGTAAATTCGAAAACCCTAGTTTTTCTTAAATTTATGTAGATTTTGAGAGTTTGAGCTTAATCTCTCAATTTTCTTTAGGTATTTGGTGTTTTGTGATGTTCTAGATCATTTTCAAACATTGGGTTTCACTTTTGGTGAGAAATTAAGGTAAGACCCAAAATCATATATTTTTACCAAGTGTTTGTAAATTGATAAATTTTGTGTCTAGAGTTAGAAATATGTTAAGTTATCTTTAATGTGTCTTTGCAATGCATTGTATAGTGGTACATTGAGGTGGCTTACGTGGAGAATTCATTCTCAAGCCGTAAACCAAGCAGCCAATGTGAGTATTCAACTCACTGAGAAAAGATACTACACTTTGTGAGGTTTTATGATGAATAAAATGTTATGCTAATCTAAATTCCGAGTCAATGATATTTTAAGATGATATATGCTTGAGATTGCTTTCAATACCTTCAATTATATTGAGTTGTGATTTGATGATAATTTATGAGCTTTGGAATATGTTTATGAAATGTGAATGAGTTATGTTTTTGGATGATTTCAAATGAGTTGAGATTTATGTTTTCAAGACGTATTTGGAAAGAAATTGAGAAGCATACAATATTATATTATACATATGTGTATGATAGCATGATCATGATGAGTATGTAAAATGATGAGCATGAGCATGGAACGAAATTATGAACGCTGAACATAAGACCAAGGGTTCAAGGTCCTTTGGCAGAGCAAGCGTGAGATTGGGGGTTAGAGTTCCACGGCATCAGAAACAAAACCGGGGGTTCGAGTCCCATGGCACATACCAACCAGTTCAAGTGTAAGATCAATTGAGTGAAAGTCTCAATGATGTCAACAACAGAAACAACGGGCAAGCATGACATAATTTATGAATTATGATGTTTTCATGACTAGATGTATCAGTATGCCTATGAATTTGAATGGAACAGAACATATATATACAGTTATAACTAGATTACATGGAATGTTTTATATGGAATTTCATGCTGGACGTATCAATATGCTTATGAGTTTAAATGCAACAAAATATATGTATATAGTTACGGCTAGAGTGCATATAATGTTTTATAAGGCTTCATGCTTAGATGTGTTTAGATACATATAATTCCCGAAAGTTTGGAAAGCTTGTATACGAGTATGGCTCAATCATATGATATATGTATAAATGTATGTATAAAGTAGTAAGAATTCTCTTGTTTACAAAGTGTTTGTGTTTACCAGACCAGCTGCGAAACATGTTAAAATGAATGATTTACACTAATAGTAGCTGATATAGTAAACGTAAAGGAGTACATTTTACCATACCAAATCAATATTTTCCCTTTTTTGCTACATTTTACTATGATATTTATCATTAAAGGTAGTAACTCTAGCTAATTATAAGTTAATTAGTATTGGATGCACTACAAGTACCATTCCGAGTTAATAATTAATTATTTTTGGAAGTGTTAAACTTGTTTTGTGGAATTTTGGGCTTGACATCTTATTGCAAGCTTATAGTATCCTAGTAGCTATCAACTATCCTAGCTGATGTGAGTTCCAGACTTAAATCTCTCTCTCTAACGAACCTAGGCCTGAAAGGTTGTTCGTTTGCCACCTAGACAACAACCAAAAAGAGCCCCCCACATAGGGTATGAACTAACTTACTATTTAAAAATTATGACCTTTTTTTTAAAAAAAAAAAAAGGATTAGAATGGTCGTGTGGCTATTAGAGCCCCCCACATAGGTTGCAATGAATATTGTTCAAGGTATGAGTAATAAGATTATAATGCAAAAGATCTTAAACAATAAACCTTCCAACTTATAAATTATTGTTCATAATCGGTAATGAAATTAAGCATTCCATTTGATAGGATTATAACACATCAATTAATCGTGTGAAGTAGAGACTTTGGATTGATGTGTTGGTGCAAATATAATCTACTGAACAGACCACATGAGTTATTATTCTTTTATAACACTATAAAAAAGAATGATGTGAAGCTCACGACTACTTATAACATTGATTCTAAATCCTGAGAAGATGGTAAACTCAAATATGAAGATGATGTTACTTTGATACATTTAGTAATGAGATCATTGACGATCAAAATCTTGGTGTGTTGAGTAAGTGTGTACATGCGGGCAGATATTAATTGCTCCCATCCACTATTCGCAACTATCCACTATCGGCATACCCTTTTTTTTTTTAATATATATCACATTTAATACATTCACCAAAACAATGTTGTTTTAATGTTTAATACCACAACGACGTCGTTGTAGATTAGGTATAGCTTATGTTTACATTAGTTTGGCTAGTTATGTTGGTTTTTCGTGTAACACTTGGGCAAAAAGGTAAAAGTAATGTGAAATCAATAAATTTTCAAAAGATTAGGGCTTAAAAAAAATTAAAACAAGCCCAAAACACTAAAAATCGATCTAAATTATTTTCAAAATCGTTTAAAATAGACTCTATTAAAAACCCAAAGAAGGCCCAAAAGACCCATTACCTAATATGTGGATAGCGGATAATAACCACATTTAATAACCACAATAACCGCGCAGATGCCATTAATGAAAAATGATGCAGATATCTAAAAGTGATGTGGGAACATCACTCCTCAAGAAGAAATCCAAATTTTTTTATTAATCAAAGAGATAAGAAATATCCCATTGAGAAAGATTTAATGAAATTAATTATTTTTAGTCTCTGGCTGAAAGATTTTAGTAAGAGTTATTAAAAGGGCTCGTTTGGGTGTGTGTGCTTTTTTTGTATTGTTTTTAAAAATAGTGAATACCGAGAAAAAAATATATATATATATTTGAAATTATGTTTAGATGGTTTAGAGAATAGAAAAAAAAAAAAAATTGGATATAATTGGAAAAAGTAGAACTAAAATTGGGGAAAAAAAAAAAAAAAAAACCAAAACCACCCTTAAGGGTGTCTGTAGATGGCCATGCCAAGCCACCCCCAGACACCTGAAAGTGATTTGGCCACCCGCCCCCCAAACACCTGGGGGTACGTGGTTCAACTACCCTTAGGTCTGGATATTTTTTTATTTTCTTTTCTTTTCTTTTCTTTTTCTTTTTTCGTTTTATTTTTAAAATTTTTGTTTTTGAGTTAGGTTGAAAATTGGTCCTAAACATCAATTTAAAAAATAATATAGTTGAAAATAATCCTACACCCAAACAAGCCCTAAAATTATTATGTACATGATGAAATGAGATTTCACAAGTATGAGAATAATTAAATGATTAAATTGGGTACTCAAGAATAAGATGTAGTGAATTAAAGTGACAGTCATTATGACTTTAATTCAACTACGAAATATTTCACGGATGAGTCAAATGTAAAATATAAGTAGAGTCATTGGAATTAATTGAATAATCAAAATAAATAAGTAGAGTGCAATTACAATTGTTTAGAAGAATCAATTGTAATTAATAATAATTTGTGACAAGTCATAAGATGACATGTGTCATAAGCCCTATTGAAGCTAGGTTTTTTTTTTTCTTCTTCTTCTTTTAGGTCCATCTTCAAGTTGATTTAATTTGCTAGTGCACAAGCTTCTAGTGCCTCATTGGTCAGGGTGGGCAAAATATCCGACTATCACCTACAGACCGCTACCGAACCGCCATCGACCGCCTACCGATTCTACCGACTTATTTCGGTTTTATTCTGAAAGTCGGCTCGGTTCGATAGTCGATATAACTAATTTTTAACCGATTAACCAAATCGAACCGACTTTTAATTAACTGAACAGAACCGACACTATGGATAGAAACGACGTCGTTTCATTTGATCGTTTTGTCCTTTTTATAAATTTTTATATTAAAAAAAAAAAAAAAAAATCAAAACAATGTCGTTTCATTAACCGACTACCTTTTAACCGACCGTCTTTTAACCGACTTTACCGCTTTAACCGAAAATTTCAAAATTATAGGTTGTCAAAATGAAGTCGATGAATTAACCGACTTAACCGACTTTGTCGGTTAACCGAACCGAAAACCACATTACCAAACCGATACCCACCACTACTCATTGGCCGTGTTTTACACTTGTGGGGGCTAGGTATTCTAGCATCTTCCATAAGCCCACATGTACCTATAAATGAGAGCTTTTGTAGGCATAATATGCACATTCAATTTCAAAGCCCACTCTTTTGGTCATATTATTGAAGAGAAAACTTAGAGGTTCTAAATCCATAATCTAAGCTGTGTTCCTGAAAGAGAAAATAAGATAAAACAATTCAGCCATTGTCTCTTTGAAGTAGCCGAATCTATGTAAGTGCTTCTCTTTGCAATTTTTTTTAATGCATGATCTAACCATGTTAGCTTGAAGTGTTCTTAGGGTTTTTCCGTTGTGCATATAATGTGCATAATCCCAACAAATGGTATTAGAAAGGGCTTCAAATAAAACATTGCATAGATAGAAGTTTGTAAGACTTCATGCATGTTTATTGCATTTACGGTTTGCCATGATGCTGCTGCCCAGAATTGTTCCGGTAGCCTCCCAGTCTTGTTTGATAATCCTTGGTCCTTTGACATGTCTATTAACATGTTAGGACATTGATTGTATCATTCCAAATGGTTTGAAACACATTTAATGAATGATTCAATTGTTGCATTCAAATCAGTGTTACTGTAAAATTCTGCAGCATGCAACATGTGTTCATATTGTTTATGTTTTGCATGCCTTAAATCAGTTCAAAAAAAAAACATTTGTTGATTGATTTGGCATGTTAAAAACATGGTTAACATGTTGAAATAGTTGGGTTAATGTTTTAGAAACGTTCTAAACACTTTTTTTCAATTGTTTTTAACATGGTAACATGGCTAGAATTATGAATTCCAGCAACATCTTTTTTGCAGATAACCAATAAAAATTTGTTTCATTGGTTATGAAACATGTTGTATAATGTATAGAACATTTTTGGATCATAATAAAATCAGTATACAAATTTATTTCTTGTGTTCTTGAAGCTCTTGAAGATTGTCTTCAAGTTCATGGCCAAATAAGCCCTAGCCCGCCCCTAGGGATGTTTTTGTCCAGGTTTTGCAAAAATTCTAAAAATTAGACTTTTAATTGTTTCTTGATCTCTTCAACCTAATTCTTTTTTGTAAATGAAAAACCCTAGACCTATAAAAAGACCCATTTTGGCCGTGTACCCCTTTAGTTTCTTATTCTCTCAAAATTTCACAATTTCCTCTAGAACACACACACCCCTAGCCCCCTACACCAATCTGGCACTATACTTTCTTGAAAAAATAAAAATAAAAATTATCCTCTTCAATTTTTCTCGTTCATATGGATAAACGCTCTTTTTTTTTTCTTGAAATTTTTTTCTCAAAATCTGGGGGCAATATGAAGAGACGGTCTAATTTATAAGTATGCTTTGGCCCACAAAAAAAAAAAAAAAAAAAAGCACGATAACGGACTAGGCTGGAGTGCAACTGCCATAGGGTGGTCCATCACCTAGGTTGCCAAGCTAAGTGCACCTAAAAGTTAGGAAAAAAATCATATTTAGTTTTAAATAGGAGGCCGGAAAGCAAGTAGATGGGAGAATAGAATAAGTCATGCAGTTAACAAGTTTTAAAATTTCACTAATTTTAAATTAGTGTTATACAGCAAACAAGAGAAGAAATTTATTTTCTGAACTCATTATGGATTTAAGTTTCAGACCTTTACTTTTCCACAATTATTATCAATAAAGTTCTTTAGACATTTTAATATCATGCATTTAATGTTAGTTATGCTATGTATGTCATATTTATGACATTTGCCCCCTCTGAAGCCCCTTAGTTAACAAACGTAACCCTACCAGGTTGAGGGTGTCACAAAGCAAAACTAGAAATTATGCCTAAAAACAGACTAAAACTCAACTTTAAGAGCATTCACGGTAGGTTATGTAAAACTCACTTTTGGCTAGGATAAATAACAAAACTCTTAAATCGTCCTCCATCAACTTATGTAAAGCAAAAGCTACGATAGAGTTTCCTTACATCTGTCAACAGTGTTCACAAATGTATCATTATTTAATTTATTTCTTTCTCTGCGAATCTCTCTCTCATACTCTTCTCCTTTTTTTCTTTTCCTTTCCCCGCTGCTTGTCCCTTCTCTGATGTAGAGAGCGAGCACTGAAATGGCAGCTGCGAACACCACTAGACCAGCTCCGATCTCTGGCTCGGCCACCGAGGCGGGCATGCCCAAGGCGGTCAAGCTTAAGTGCTCCCTCTGCGACGCCGTTTTCTCTGCCTCAAACCCTTCCCAGACTGCCTCAAAGCACCTCAAGGGCGGGACTTGACCCAACTTCAACATCGACGCTCAATAAGAACTATAGTGATTGCGCTCTTGATTTTCTAGTTGATTGGGTGTTTGAGTCTTGTGGGTCAGTCTCTTTTTCCAGCTCGTGTTTGATTCATTGCATCACATGTCATGAACTTTTTTTGGGTTTGTGTTTTATGGGTCTTTCTTTTGATAATGGTTCGTGTTTCGTTTTGGGGTTGATTTTGTGTGGGATTTTTCCATCACCGGAATGGAAGAGGTGTGGTGAAAAGCGTGGGTTGTTTGGCTGGAGAGAAGACGAGAAATTTTCGGTGATTTTTGGGTCTAGGTAGAAGGAGATAAGTTCGATTTTTGGTTGCTTTATTGAGATTTGGATCTTAAGCAAATTTTCGGTCGATTTTGAATGGAAATTGTAATGGGTTCTACATATTTGGGTTGGATGGAAGATGCTTGATCGATGTATTTTGCAGTTTGGTTCTGCAGAAGAGTTGTCTGCAGATGATTTTGCTGCACTTATTCCAAGTGTCTATATTTCAATCTAGGAGCGATAGTATTCTTCTGCTTCTTAGTCGGTTTCAAAGAAGAGCAGGGAATGAAGAAGTGAAATCGCTTGTTGGGTCTAAAGCTGAAGAGGAATGAGGAAGGAGAGGAAGGAGAAGAGCTGAAGAGGCATAGGATGGTGGTGGCCCGAACTTGTCAATTAAAAAATAAAAAAAAAATAAAAAAAATAAAGAGAATATAGAGTTAAGAATAGATAATCGAATAGATGGTGCTCTTAAAACCCGTTAGCTAAACTAGCAAAAGTGGGTTTTCGTTAGCTATTCTAGATAAAATTTTATATAATCGGATGGAAATGCACTAAGAAATAATTTTCCCATACTGTAAATTTCCAGCTTCTGCATTCAACTGCCATTAAAGCAGATCATTACATAATATCAACTAGTCCGACCCTATATCATTTCCAGCACCAAATTTCCAGCTTCTGCATTCAACTGCCATTAAAGCAGATCGTTACATAATATCAACTAGTCCGACCCTATATCATTTCCAGCACCAAAAAATCCCCAACAGTTCTAGTTTTGGTACACAAATTGTTATCGAGACTTCCATTTATTTTTCTGATGTATGCATTCATCTGACCAATCAGATGCTAGGCAAAATGATAGTGAAGTCAAATATTACTTGATGCCAATAATAATGAAAATCTAACGAGAAAATCAAACAAGAGCAGTTAACACAGGCATTACACTTTTACTGCCATGCGCTATTTCTGTGAAGCTAAATATATTAAAAGAAATTTGAATAGTGTAATCCAAGTCAATTGCAGTCATATCTATCTAAAGAAAGAAAGCTCCTTTACCCTGTGTATGGCTCTTAAACAATGATAACTCCGTAAAAGATCTAGACCCCAACAATTTGTTGTCTTGACCTCTCATATTTATTATCTAAATTGCTAGCAATCCGAGTAGCAAAATTGCTCTTGATCTCTATTCGTTGCATCCACCTCCCACTCTGCTAAACATGGACATCATATTCCTCGAATTATTGAAATGTTAGTTTTTGAATCCCTTTCTCTTTTCTCAACTGTCTCCTATGGAACATGTAAAAAATGATGTGGAGCGGCTCAACAGTTGGAACTAACTAGAAGTAGAAACTACTGTTTTAATGTTTAAAAAGAGTATAAACAAAATTGATATGATTTTATAATACAACAATTAGGGGATTTAAATTAGGTTTCCAACATTCACTGTCTGGACCAACTCTACCATTAGGCTATTCTTTTAATCTGTTGCAACGAAACTTATCCCTCACAAGCAATACTCATATCTTTACTACTCCATCTAGAACTACCCAAATCACACACAAATTAGCACAAAAATCCTTCAAGAGCAAACGAAATTTCTGAATAAACCCCAAATGGGAATTCACAGTTTCATTCAGAACATTCAACAAACACATAGCACGCAATCTTATCTGAACCCTCCGAACCATCGAACGCCAACCAAACCGTTAAAACTCCAAGAAATAAACCAAAACCCCAGTTAGGAGAAAATGGGATTGATCCAAACCTATGATCTGTCCTCTCGTATAACATCCTCAGACCCCAGCATCTCGTCCACTAGAACCGTATCAGAGGAAATGGGTTCCTCTTTTTGAGCGTTCATGAGGCTTTCCATGTCCCTTAGCCTTGTCCGTACCACACTCGTAACCAGTACTGCAAGGAAAATGCTCATTTATATCTACATATCAATATATGCTATGCGTATATGTAAGAGAGAGAGAGAGAGAGAGAGAGAGAGAGAGAGAGTACTGGCGGCGGTGCCGAGGGTCCAGACCCAGAGGATTTTCAAGCCGGGGCTCTTTTCTCTTGGCATTTTGTTATATTAGTGACAAAGTAAACAAGGCAGATTTAGAAAAGTGGTGGATGCTCTGCCTAGTGTCGGTGTCCGAAGTGCTACCGAGCAAGGCCGCTACTCGGGGGAGGTGGAGCTGAGCAGTGAGCACACGGCACACCCTTCTGGCCTGGGTTTTCACCAGAGCCTTTTGGGTTTCGTTAGGCCTCAGCCTCAAGCAACTGGATTCGTAAAGCCAGAATAATGAGATCTACAACTACTAATTGGGTTAGATATCACGTGTCTGTGAGAGGCCCATTTCTTCTCTAGCCTTGTATGTAATTTTCTGGAACCCATATGTATGTCCTTTTATGTGTAATGAACTTTTTATCTTACCTTGCGAGATAAGTAGGTGGAAGTCCCTTGGTTACGATTTATTTGGGGATAGAAATTTTATACAAAGTAGTTTGTAGCTCACATATAAAATTAATATGTATCCCTCGACATGTAAGAAGTACATATTGTTTTAATATTATGTGTTTCTCACATGTTTTTTTAATAGTATTAATAAAAAAAAAAATATGTGCTTCTCACATATTTAAATGACACATGTTACTTTTATATATGGGTTGTATGAAATTTTCTATAAACCAGTTCGTAGGAAATTTTTGTCTCTTTTCTTTGGAGTAAAAGGTGAGCTTATGTATAAACTTGAAAAAGGAAGATGTTTAGTTATTGATTACATTTGCTCGAAGGGCTTTGTCAAAATGCAGTGGTCTTTGGGGCAATCTGCTAAACCCAACACAGCTTGTTTGTTAAAAATGCTATGAAGGCTACAAAATTTTTTCATGTGGCGGAACCAAAGGAAAAAATCGAGGATAGCAAGCCAAAAACGGTAGTCTCACGGTAGAGGCCCAAGGGGTGTATAAAATTAATTCGGATGCGTCACTTGGCAAGCCTCAAAAAATTATGGGGTTGATGTAACTCGGGTGAGGTATTGGCTAGAATGAGCACATTTAGGCAATATCTCACTATAGAAATACTATATTTCTCAAAAAAATTCTTCCAAATTTGCTTCCCAAATGTAAATGGTGACACATCATTTGTAGAGCAAATTTAGTCAGTATTACACTAGAGAAATACTACACTTCTCAAAAAAATTCTTCCAAATTTGCTTCCCAAATGAAGATGGTGACACATTATTTGGATGGCAAATTTGGGAGAGAAATTTTTGAAGGTGTAGCATTTTTCATCTCACTAACGCAACAATGGCATAGGCTTATGCAGCATGGAATGCAGTGGTTTTAGGCAGAGATTTGGGTGTTCGTAATATTATACTAGAGGGTGACGTCCTAGAGGTAGTACAAATTTTTCAGAAAGAATATCCATTATGGCAGAGATAAGTTCATTTGATTGAGGACTTTAAAATTAATCTATACAGACTTTAGTCATGGACAACGATGCATATGAGAAATGAAGCAGATATGGCGGCCATCACTTGGCGAAAGCAATACTCTAGAGTTCTGAAGAGAAAATTTCGATGAAAAAATACCTCGTGTTTGTCCATGACATTGTAAATGCCGACAAGTGTATGATTTGATTTATTTGAATGAAAGCCTAAAATTTTTAACTTTTTTTTAAAAAAAAAAAAAAAAAATTAGGTGGCGTATGCACGTATACACATAAATATATGTTGTTGGTAGTATTTGTTTAGTCAATAGTCAGCATTGCCTATTTAATCGCATTCAATGTAAAGCAATGAAACCCACTTACATATATTGTTGGGTTTTGTGGTTGGTTTTACTTTTACTAGGATAAACATGTAACCAAACACGCCCCTTATTTTGTGAAAAGTAAGTAAAGGGAGTCTAAAGTCTTTGGCTTGAGAGTTGAGACCAAATTTTGTTTGGGACTTTAATTGCGTAGTCCTAGTGACCAGGAAATAGTATTATCATTATTTTTCCGTTAGAGTCTCAACCACAAGGGTGCTCGTGTCAAACGAGTTCATTTGTCAACTAGCTACGCTAAACGAACACAGCTGCTCAACCCTTTCTTTTAGACTTGATCTTCCTCCTCCTTTTGACTTGGAAAGATGTTTATAATTTAGTTTCGGCTGCTCGTGTCCCACGGACTCGTTTGTCAGCTAGCTAGGCTAATTACATGAAGACCACTTTCATCCACATGAATTACAGCCCAACCATAACAGTCCTCTTTTATGTGTGGTTTACCTAATTCTATCGAACTACAAATCAATTAAGGATATTCCTTCAAATTTTAGATTTCGGCAATATCTTCTCAAATTATGAAAAATTGTCAACATCCCCCAAAAATAAAATTAACCTTAATAAAAATAAAAATTTTAAAAAAAAAAAAAAAGGAAAAACTTTTTTTTTTTCCTTTTTATGAATTTATATGGTTATTTTTGTCTTATTAAAAAAAAAAATTAAGGTCACTTTTGCCTTTTTGCTGATGTGGGAGACATTGACAATTTTTAATAATTTGTAAAGGGCATTGTTGTAATCTAAAGTTTGAAAACATTATTAATTAGGTAGTAATATTTGAAGGGAGAAATCAGAAATGCTAGATATTCCAATATTATTTTCTAAAATTTAGTTTCAATCTAATGTGTCATAATTCTATGAGATTATGGCATATTTTTCAAAAAATGATAGATCTTAGGGGAATTATGACATATTAAGTTGGAACCAAATTCTAAAAAAAAAATATTTAAATGTTTAGCTTTCTTCATTTGGAGACGTGTGAATCTTTTTTTTTACCTTAAAATTAGGCATGTATACGAGCCGAGCTCGGGCGAGTAGTGGTTGCCCAAGCTCGGCTCGTTCAGAATTTTCACAAGCTCGAGCTCGGCTCGAGCTCGTGACGGGTTTTGATAATGGAGCTCGGCTCGGCTCGGCAAGTGCAAAATCATGTCCAGGCTCGAGCTCGAGCTCGCTTTTTGAACGAGCCGAGTGTCTTATCGGGCACTCGGCTCGCCCGGCTCGTGAGTATACGACGGCCTCCTCCGTATGCCCTTCCGTTCGCTGAATCTGACCTTCGTCCAAGAGTACGTAATAGAAGAGAGAGAGAGAGAGAGGGAGAGAGGGGCATTGAAGCTTGAAAGGAAGAAGTTCAGAGAAAATGTGAAAATAGAAAAGTGGAAGAAGAAAATAGAAAACGTAGAAGATGAAAGAAGATAAAAGAAGATAAAAGAAGATGAGAGCAAATAAAAGATTAAATTAATGGAAACTTTTAGAAGTCTGAGAAAATGAGAAATGATGGGGCATTGGTGGAAGACTCGAGAAAGGTGAATTTCAATGTGTCAGAGTAGTTACATTTCCTCTGTGTGAAATATTTACACTAGTTTTGTAAACATTTTATACTAAGAACCGTTTATGCGTCATTTTCCCATCTGGACCGTTAGATCGAAGTGTACAGATACAAGTTTCCCACACCCAATACTTTCCCACACGCACAATTCACCGAACATGCAGTGCTTTTCTCGTTTTCCTAGGCCTTGGCTATGTGTGTTATGCTTACAAAATGTTAAGGTGAGAGTGGCAAAAGAAAACCATTTGATGAAAACCTTTCTAATCCAACGGTTTCTTATAGAAAAAATTAATATCATTGACTGAGCTTATCAAAGCATGCCTACACCATATTTTTTTTCTTTGCTTCACCCGATGCGTCAAAGAGGTAATTGCACTTATCTAGTTATCTGCCATGCGTGAGAAGTGGCAAAAACCAAACTAAAACTAAAACTAAAACTCAAAGATTAAAAATAGAAACTAAAAAATTAAAAAACTAAAATTTAAAGAAGAAATAAATAAAAAACTAAAAATAAAAAATAAAAACGGAAATTAAAAAAAGGAAAAAAATAACTAATTTTTAAAAAGATCTATATATTTCAAACATAATTTAAAAAGAACTAACTCACAAACATATATTTCAAATATAATTTAAAAAATCTAAATCATTCAAACATTTTTTTACAAAAAAAAAAAAAAAAAATCGAACACACGAACAAGCCCTAAAGAAATGCACAACTCAGTACAAGTTATTTAAAAGTAAAACCAATCTATTACTGAAATGATTCCAGACACATATTTTCTGAAATGTCGATATCTTTTGTATATATAATTCAGATGATTCACATAATCACAGATTTAAAAATTCGGATTTAAATCTAACATTTATCATTTATGCACATCATCATTTCTTCTATATATAATTAATTGGTACTCAAATTAGTTTCATGCATCTAGAATTAAAATTCTTAATTTCTGAAACGTTTTTCTAATGGCTCCCTTAAACAGAATATAATGCTAATTAATATACTATCAATATCGTGGAATATATTAAAAAAAAATGATAAAAGAAGGTGCATATATAATAGTTAAAGTTTTGAAGGCTTGAAAGGAAAATGTCCTCAATTTGATGTTTTTACTATTGGTAGTGTTGTTGTATAGTAAATAATTTTGACTTTGTGATTCATTTGTTAAATATGAAATAATATTTGTAAGAATGTCGTGATCATATGATTATTACATTATACATTGTGTCATATGATATGAGATTTAATATCATATAAATTGTTAGATCATACTTAAATTTAATAAAATGAATTGTTAGATTATAGTACATTGTTTTTGGATTACACTTAATTATACAATAACATAAAATAAGTATTGTTGATATCATTATTACATTATACATTATGCGATTGTGTCATATGACATGAGATTTAATATCATATAAATTGTTAGATCATACTTAAATTTAATCAAATGAATTGTTAGATCATATCACCTAGCTATTGTTGTTAGATCATAATACATTGTTAGAACTTGGATCACACTTAATTATACGATGATAGAAAATAAGTATTATTGATATCATTATTATATTATATAATAAAGATATAATGTGTTATATCATATAAGATTTAATATCATATAAATTGTTAAATCATAAGCATTTCATATAAATTCTAGTGATAATACATATGATCATATGTACTTGCGGAGCAAACCTTTTCTGAATGATTTTATAAAAAGAGCTATGATTTCTCTACCTATATATATAATCTAATGATATAAATTGTAATAATTATACTTAATTTGTGATTATAAGAAACACATTGTTGATTTTAATGCTAATCAATTGATTTGGGATTATATCAATTACATTGTCATTGTATATGATATAATTATTTGAATAATACGATTAAGTATCAAGATTTTTATTAAATCATATGACTAACAATTTATTGTTAATTCAACAATCATTAGATATTTAATTATTAGACTTAAAGTCTTAGTCTCTTAGATCATATAAGATATAATCATATTAATTATCTTTTATAATTAAATTATATATTATATAGATATTTATAGATATAACTAATAATTATATATTGTATAACAATAATAAGTGATATACTAAATAAGTTATTTTTATCAATATATATTAATAAATATATACGAGTCGGGCTAATAAGCGAGCCAAGCCCTTATACAAGTATGTTCGCGAGCTTTAAACGAGCGAGCCGGGTTTTATACGGGTATGTATCGTTTAATAATCGAGTATAGTTTCGTGTCCACGAGTAGCTTATTTAATAACCGAGTCGCGTACGAGTCGAGCTTTATCGAGCCGAACCCGAGCAAGCTCACAGGTAGCTTTGCTTCGTTTACATCCCTACTTAAAATACATTTACTTCACCTTCTTCTTGCATCTTTTTGACTTGGAAAGATAGTACATTTTTAAGTGCCCTTAAAAAGTGCTGGGTTTCAAAATTTTAAATGCCAGACACAATCTATGAATTAGAAGGCATCCACCCCAGTTAGTATCGATTTTTCCTCTAAAAATAAAAATAAAAATAAAAACAACCATAAAACGTTGCTCTGCCATGAGACATCTAGCAAATTTCTTCAAGTGTCACAAATTCGAATTTTTCTAATTTGCTAACGATATTAAAGAAAGCACGGGTGTTTCATGGAATGGGCAAATATTTCTCTTATTCTTCTTCCAATTAAAATTTAATGTATAGTTGAAAGCAACTCCATAATATAATCCAATGAAAGGGTCACCTTCATGAATTATTCTTTTGTTTAAATAGGCGGGTTGGCACGTCTTCACTTGACTTTAGCATATATTTGGAAAATAGGAGGGTTAGAAATGGTATAATAGTCAGAGATCATGAAGGTCGTAACCTTGGGACTGTGTGTGATTCCAAACCTTAACATAAACAGACCTATTATTGCTGAGGCATTAGCAGTGGGGACTGTTGTTTTGACTTGAGCCATGATTTGGGTGCGTAGAAAGCTTGTAATGCACCGATAAATTAATTATTTGATAATTTATTTTACAGCTTGTCTTTTAGTCTCATTCTACCAAGAATAAGACTAAGAGATATCTGCTCCTAAAAAAAAAAAAAAACACTTTGCAATAGAAACATACGAAATATTCTAGCAACATTTATTACAACCAAAACATTTACCAAGAGTCATTACATAACTAAAATTATATTATACGTTATCGATATAAAAAATACAATCTAAATTCTTAATACACAATCGAGCCTTATATGCTAAGCTTACAACATCACCTAAAAGTACTAATTACTATGAATGATCTTCAAAATATTTTAATCAGTCCTCAAGCATAAACGGATCGATATCACTACGTCAAATGGTCGCATCAGCCTCGAAGTCCATCTCAAATCCAACATCTAAAGGTAGTTCAACTGTAAAACAACACATGTTTCATAGGGTGAAAAATATATAAGCGTAAGTTTACGACTTAGTGAGTAATAATACACATGGTATACAAGCTATCATGTAGTAAACTCAATTATTTATAAATTACATACAGCAATGCAATGTTACAGTTTATCATTTGACAATGTTATGAATGCAATATAGATATAATATATGCTGTAATAATATAATCATATCATAGCTTAATACCATATGGTCTCCCCATGATATTAACCCCTTCCTGATAGGGTTGGAGTTGTTCTGAGGAACCAGTAATACAACACTCGTGCCCCGGATATATACACTATTGTCCATCATTAACAGCCCAACCGAGTCCAACCTCGGGTAGTCCACGCTGCTAATAACGTCTGTAACTGTGACCCCCATTCAAACATTGTGCATCAGTTACAAAACAACAATTGGATCCAATACCAAATATAAAAATAAATAAACCTTTGATCATAGGGTTAACCATTATAGTAAGCCAGTGACTGCTATCTCGCATATTTCCATATACCATGTCATACGATACAATTTAATATTCATCGTCTTTTGTATGCATGCTTTTATAAACTCATTATTTTTATTATCTTGTTATTCATCACTAATTTTTACAAAGTAGAGTTCACACTTTTCAAAAAGGTATTTCATGTGAGTTGTAAATATGTTTGGTACACAAAATAATCATGCTTATGCGAAAAATATAATAACAAGTATCCGTGTAAGTTTTTAGTCACTTGCGTCACGTGTTTCCACCGAGTAATCTCCTGGACACTCTCAAACTTCAAAATCTGAGAGAAGACCTACTATTTGTCATAATTCTTGAGCTAAACAAGCCATAAATCCTAAATAAGCTCAAAATAGGCTTTTTGCCCATCGGTCGAATGTTCGGCCTCGACATCGAGTGTTCGTCCAATGCAAGGTTGAACATTCAGTGCTAGAGCGAAATCTTATTTCCAAACCTAAAAGCCATAAAACCACATCTAAGCAAGTTCTAAGGTCTTAATGTGATCTCTAAAAGAGTCATAAGCCTTAATAACATCTTCATGCATAAGTCAATACATTTGTAATGTCCCGTATAAAAATCATTACTTTTATAAATGATTAATTCAGTAACACAGACTTTTTACAATTAAAAACAAAAAAAGAATAAAGAAGAAAAAGAATGCCTTAGTTAATATATATATATATATATATTTTTTTTTTTTTTGTCCTCGAACGTTTTCTGTGTTTCTTGGAACTTTCGGTGCAAACATTTGACAAACATTGGTTATCCCTTCACAAACAATCGAACTAATTATTTTTACCTAAATTAACAAAAATACCTCTAAAGTTAAAAATGAAAAAAGAAAGAAGAACAAAAGATGGGTGTTCGAACCACCCAAAGTATTTAAGGGTGGTTCAACCAATCCTACGCTATTCGGGGAGTGACCAAGCCACCCTCAATCGTGTTCCCCTATGTGATTTAGAGAGTGTATAAGCCACCCTCAAACGTGTTTGGAGCCACCCCCAAATGTGTTTAGTTGGTGGCTCTGTCACCCACTAGAAGTGATTCGGCCACGCCCAATCACTTGGAGGTGGTCCAAGCATTACTTTTTCTTAATTTCAGTTTTTTTATTCCTTGTAATACTTATTCTTATTCCTAGGTACTAATAAGTTCAACCTATCAAATGTAACCTAAGTATTTTGAATGAGTAATACTAAATACATTTTTATTTTATAATTGTTCAATAATGTTGATGTGGCACTTCAAATTGTCCATTAGATTATTTATTTAATAATGATTAATCAAAATGTTAGTTGAGAGTGTCATGTCAACTTTATTAATTAGATGAATGATATACAGAATTATAGTATCTAGTATTTTTCATACTAAATTATTATTTAGGGACATGAGCCAAATTTATTTTTTACCCATTTTCATATAATAAAGTTTTAAATTTATTATTGAATTTATAGGGTTTAATGTAAACCTTACAAATTTAATGATTAATTTGAAAATGAAATAAATAAGAGATGGATAGAAAATGATTTGTATCCTTTCCTATTCGTTTTCTAAATGTTAAAGTTTGTTAAAAGACGTAAATCTCAATCAACAACGTGAAAAGCATGGCTACTTGGTCAAATTCATGTTTTTCATTTAATGTGATTAGAAAAAAGAAAAGAAAAGAAAAGAAAAGGAAAGATTACTATTCCTTTAACAGCCAACCCAACACGTGATGCCACGTGAAATTTCTGTCAGGGGTTGTGTTGGAAACCATCGCGAACAACATTCGCCTAATAAACAAAACAATAAATAAATATTAGTAGAATATGTTAAAGAAAACCAAATTTAAATAAGAAAGGATAGAAATACTAAATATTTTATTAAGAGATGGATATTAAGATGATATGAATCTTATTTATTAGAGATAATAAAAATAATTAATAAAAAAAAAATGTTATGAAAAATACTACATGTACTTAAATTTTTACAAAAGGAACGTTATTAAGATGATGTGGAGCTTATTTATTGATACTAGTATCATTTTTTTTTTATTAATTGTTTTTATAATTTTCAATGAATGAGTTCCACATCAATTAGTAAGATTCTCTTTATAAAAGTTTAAGTACATGTAGCATTCCTCAAATGTTACATGTACTAATAAATAAGCTTTACAATTTTTAATATCGATTAACATAATTGTATTTACCTTTTATCGGTTAAACTTTCTGGAATATTTTGTGATTTAATATTGTGCTATATGAGAGGTGTTAAGACGAATTCAAATTTCACATCATCTTAATATTCATCTCTTAATAAAATATTTAATACCTTTAACATTTATCATTTAAATTTGGTTTTCTTCAGCATACTCTACTGAGATTTATTTATCGTTTTGTTTATTAGGCGAATATTGCTCGTGATGGTTTCCAAGTTCCAACACAACCCTGTACTCGAATTTCACGTGGCATCACTTGTTGGATTGGCTGTTTATATGAATGGTAATCTTCCCTTCTTCTTTCTTTTTTCTTTCCTTTTCTTTTTATTAAATCACATTAAATGGAAAACTTGAATTTTACCAAGTTTTCAAACACGTAATCACGCATCTTCAAAGAATAGATAAATGATTTATAAACTATAATAGTCAAATTAGACTATTAAATAAGTCATTTTTTATCTCCAACAAAATAAACATAATAAATTTTTACAATTCACCCTACAAAAAGTTTTTTACTATTATTATTTTTTTCTCTTTTCTTATTTCTTTCGTATTTTTTTTACACAAAATAATATTTAAATTCAAATAAAAAGTAAAATAAAAAATATGTTAAAAAGAATATACAGCTAATAAGAATTTACTTTTTCAATAGCTAGTCAGATCCTCTCAAGGGATTCTCAATTAAAATTTGGAAGAAATTTGGACGGATCCTCATTCATTATGGATTAATAAAGTTAAAGTTCAACCAAGGCGGAATCTCCGAGGCAGACCCCCCCAAATGTCTCTGACTCCTCCGCTTCTTAAAACCACTGCGGCCAGGCTCTCCTGCTCACTTGCTTCCACGCCCAAATTCCATCGTTTGACTTCCGCTTTTGTCCCTCGCCCTCTCCTCGGGCTCCGTCCTATTTCCAAAACGGTCTCTCCTCTTACCGCCAGGGTCCTCTCAACTTTTAACGTCGCCATGGGGGACGCGCCTGACGCCGGCATGGACGCTGTCCAGCGACGCCTCATGTTTGAGGACGAGTACGTATTCCCATTTTGCCCCTTTCTCTTTTTTCTTATTTACGTCTCGGTTTCATTTCTCTTAATTTATCTGTTTGGTAGGTGGGAAAGAGGACAAAGGGAAAGAAAGCCATTTTTTTTTATTCGATGTTGTTTTGGATTCGGAAAAGAATGAAAAACTTTTGGTTATTCGATTTTCTTTTTTCTCTTTTTTCTTTCGGGCTGATTTCGTTGTGCTCTGTTTGGGTTCTGAGGAAATGAATATATATCAAAATGAATTCTTGGGTTTGTTTTGGGTATTTCAAAGATGATGGATTTTGGCTCAGCTAAGTGAAAGAGTTTGATTGAGTTTGGGTTCGGCTAATAGTTATGTTTTAATTTCCTTGATTATCATACAGAATTTTGGTTGCTGTGTACAATTTTGCATGCGCGCGCGCGCACACGCACACACACGCTCATACACTAACATAATTACATTTTGGCATGCATCGGACTACATACATAGACACCTGATACACATTAAATGCACCGTACATACATATATACACACGCGCACGCACACATATGTATGTATATGTGTATTTATGTATGTGTATATATATGCAGACGTGTTTTGTAGTGTGATTGACTTTGCAATAGAGGAGCATGTGTCTATGTGCATGCGCACTTGTGCGAGTGATTTGATATTGGGATGGAATAATCGTTTGTGTGAAAAATCAATGCGTCTCTGTTTGTTGCCCAAGGGTCATTAAAGGTGGAAATAATTACTAGAATAAGTTCAACCTGTACTCTCAAGATCTACAGCTACATATTTCTAGTTCTATTCTAGCTTAATTCAAATGGAATAAAAATAAAACCCAGCTGATCTTTTTGTTTTTGTTTGTTTTGTTTTGTTTTTTGCTTTTTGCTTTTTGCTTTTTGCTTTTTTTTTTTTTTTTTTTTTTTTTTTTTTTTTTTATTGTGTGGTAGGTTTTAGACTAATGTCATCATCAACTTTTAATTGTTGTTTTGGGACATTCATCAAGTGGGTAAGTCATGTGTGTACTTTTGTTGCATACAGGGTGGCCAATATTGTTGGACCAAAACTTTTATGGGTTCAGACTAGCGTTTCTGATGGGATCCTCCAAATTATGTTGTAAAACTAATTCTGTTTCTGTCACTAACTGAACTGACGCCAGCCAGTATTGGCAAGGTTCAAAATTGGCTTGCCCAATTTTTTTACTTTCGTAATGTCCCTCTCAGTAATAGGTGTATGTCAAATGGTCAGAGTAAGCAAGCAGAGTGCCAAGGAAAGTGGTAGCCTGATAGTGGTTTTTATAGTGACAATGCTGTATGGCAGTGGTGAAGCTAATGTGGTGGTGTTATAGATTGGAGTGCATTAAAAATATATATATATATATATATATATATTTAAAGTTAAAAATGGTACAGATTGGAGTGCTTTATGGTTCATGATGCAAAAGAGAAGTATGACCAACTGATATATCAGTATAACTCTGCTTGTATAAGTTTTGTTTGGTTTCTGAGAATGTTAAATTAGACAGCTCTCATTCATGTAATGCTGATTTTATGATTCTGTCTTAATTTTTGGGAAGAGTTGCTTTTGGACGTACAAGTGCCCCTTTTTTATTTTTATTTTTTATTTTTTTTATGCTACTGAGAATCTAAAGTCAAATTCAATTTATAGATGACAATATTTATATTAATGTGTCAGCGTTAAGATGAGTATATGTAATTTGTTTTCAAATATGTACTATTAAGAAACAGATATTAGGCTTACAGTGCATGGAAATGGGTAAAATCATAGTGATAAAAGATGAATTGGTATGCAAAGTATTACACAAGAGCGAACTGCTGATGCTACTATTTTGATTTATGCGGTTGCTTTATATTTATTTGTTGCTCAGATTTTTTCTGATGTTATCTTTCGTGTCCAATTTGGTATTATTTTACAAATTATGTTTTAAGTACACTAGAGCCGCCTCCCTCTTTCTTTCCCTTTTAAGTATTCAAGCTTTGAGGTGTACTTTATCATCCATTAATTTCTTGTTCTTGCTCAGCTGATGATGTAATCACATTCAAAATTTTCTACAGATGCATTTTGGTGGATGAGAATGATTCTGTAGTTGGTCATGATACCAAATATAACTGTAAGCAATATTTTCATACTGCAACCATTTTGTCTTCCATTGTTCTTTTTTTTTTTTTTTTTTTTGGGGGGGGGGGCACCATTTTGATATCACTCTTATTTCTTCCTTGTATATGTACATTGGGGTTTAAAGGTTCAGGCCATCATGAAATGGTTTAGGATTTGATAGAGTTATATCTCTAAATGAATATGTCTAAAATCTGATCTGGTGATTACTATAGTTTACAAGGCGTAGATGAAAATTCAAGAAAACAAATTTACAGCATTTATGAAGTAGTGATTGTTTTGATATTCTTTTGAGTTAGCAGAACCTTCGCTTTGTTGTATTGGATAATTTAGTAAGTGTTCTGCAAACCAATATAATTTTGACTTAGAAAAGTGATATCATATGTTGAATAATAAATGCTGATATATACTCCAAGCACTTGCCTAGTACGCTCAAAACTATACTATCTATGTCCCAAAGGATGATTTTCCATGGCTACAAAATTGGCACTCATGTTCTGATTAAAAGGATATATTGCCAGCCCAAAGTTTTTATTTTGATAAGTAATCGAAATATCATTAAAAGCGTAAGACGCCTTCATGTACACGTGAACTATACAAGAGAAGCCACATAGGTAGAAGGGGCAAACAGAACAAGGAAATCATGAAAACTAATTACTAAAGGAGAAACATAAGCAACTGCCCATAGGTATAAAGTGTTTAAGAAAAAAGATTTCAACTACTCCAAAGACCTCTCGCTATCCTCAGAACACCTATCATTCTTCTCCTGCTATAGACACCACAAAAGGTATAAAGCCATCATCTTCTAAACAACGGCACTCAGAGTGCTGCCGGCAGTCCACCAGCAAGCAAACACGTTAACAACTCGTCTTGGCATAACCCAAGATAACCCATAATGTTTGAAGAAAACATTCCACATGGTACAAGCAACCTCACAATGAAGAAGAAGGGGATCCGCAGACTCTCAATTTCTTGTGCACATAATATACCAATCCATTACAATGACGTTCCGCTTACAGAGATTGTCAAGGGTAAGGATTTTCCCTAGGGCCGCTGACCACACAAAAAAAGCCGCTCTCAACGAGACCTTAGTCATCCAAACATTTTTCCAAGGGAAACGAATACCATCAAGACAAACCAAGACATTGTAGAAAGATTTAACACCAAACAACCCTATTTTGAAAGGAATCAATCATAGCCTGTCAATCCCTTCACGTCTCAATCTTACTGAATACAACCTATAAAACGAGACAAAGGTATTCACTTCCACATCCTGAGCCAATCTAATAAAGCTCACGTTCAACTGAATGGCATGTCCTGAAAATTTTATATGAGCCCTCAACATGAGCATCCTTTGTGCAAGCAATGCCAAATAAAGCTGGGAAAGCATCCTTTAGGGTCATATCCCCACACCACAGGTCATGCCAGAAACTAACCTTGGAGCCATCACCCACTTAAAATCTGATGTGTCTACAGACCTTCCCCCAACCTTTCCAGCACAAAGTTTCTAATGAGACGCCATCATATCGTTTTAGGTCAGGTTACCTTTATCTTTTTTAAAGCATTGACATTAATTACTATTATAGGAACAGAATATTGTGAGTACTAAATGGAGTTTTTAACATTTTTGTCCTTCTCTTTCTGCCCCAACCCGACACCGTATTTTGTATGCTTTCACCTAAAACACCACATTCTATTATGCAGTTACTAGAATAGCATGCATGTATCTATAACTGCTGTGTTTGTCTTCTTTGGACCATTAAGCTTGGTTTCTTCATTGCTTTGTGCCTCTGCAAATATTCAGGTCACTTGTGGGAAAAAATTGAATCTGGAAATATGCTGCATAGAGCTTTCAGTGTATTTCTGTTTAACTCAAAACATGAGTTGCTTCTTCAGGTATGTAGTTTAGATAAGGTGTCTAGAATAGAAGTCTGCATGCTTTTGTGCTTTGGGTACAACTGTTAGAACCTAACGCAGCTTCAGAAATATTATTTCCTATATTCGTTATTCTGCTACTTATCTTCATAATCTTAGGAATCTTCACATATGATTTATGTTATGAAATATTACCATACTTTCCATTTTTGACCTCGTCAAAAACCTCAGTTATAAATAGAAGAAAAGAAAGATGACTTCATATTTTCAAGAACTTCAAGTGTGATTAAACTAGGAACCTTATTACACTAGAAACGTAACGTATTCAAAACAAGAAAGTTTTAAAAAATAAAAATAATAATTGCTGGCTCTGATGTGTGAAACATGAGACCACAGGGATAGCATTATACCCAAGTGTAGAACGCTTATTAATAACAAAGTATATAATAGATGCATGTTATGAACCTTCCTCAGAAACTGTGGCTGCTACGTTAGCATCCTTATTTGGAAAATTGCAAGTGGGCTATCACACATGCTCAGGACAAAAAAAAATAAAAGGAAAAATGAATTATCAACACGGTACAGGAATGAGAGAATGCTGTATGACTGTGTACAAATACTATGAATGGAATGGCATTTAAAGATGTTCAATGATTAGAACCAGGCAAGAGACAGATTGTGCAGACTGCTATGAACCTGTTACCATAATCCTTTTGTGCCTGATAGGTGCTTCTTTTTATGTTGAAGTTAGTAAGAAGATGATCTTAGAATATAACGCAGGGAAAAAGAAAGGATCAAAAAGTGAAGACAAAAGTTGAAAAATGCAACAAAGTGTGGTTTTCATACGTTCAAGCCTTTTCAGACCAAAAGGAAATAATTTGATGCCTTTTCAAATGGGAGTCTGCCATGTCATCTGGCGCAAGATTTTGTGAACAAATAATTGAATATGAGTCTTTAACTGTCAGTCATAGTGGTGTTCATCTTATACTCTGTTATTTGTAAATGCATTTACTTACCCCTGAAGTTTTATATATGTTTATTATGAATTGTCATTGGATGTTCACGCCACATTACTACATTTAAATGATGATTAGGCTCCGTTTGTTAATGTGTTTTGAGGGGAGCTTTTTGTTTTTGGTTTGAAAAAGTGTTTGGACGTGACATAAAGGTGAAAACAGTTTTGAGTGTTCTGTGTTTTTAGTTGTTTGTTAATGTTTTTATTTTGAAAGCAGCAAACAAAAGTGAGAAGGATAATGATTTAACAAATGAAGCCTCCCATTACTTTTTTTGCTTCTTTTCTACATTCTTGTGTCTGGCCATTGCTTGAAAGTTTATGGGCATATATTGCATGCCCATGATGTATTACTATAATTGGTAGGATATAGATGGTGACATGCTCTATACTGTTTGTTGTTTGTACAGCAACGTTCTGGAACAAAGGTAACATTCCCTCTTGTGTGGACAAACACGTGCTGCAGCCATCCATTATACCGTGAATCTGAGCTTATTGAGCAGAATGCCCTTGGTACATATTTCTACATATTTTACATCCTTTGAGAGCTTTTGATTTCCTGTCATTTTTAAATTTTTGGTAATGGTTTAAATGCTTTTATGTGCCAGGTGTAAGGAATGCTGCACAAAGAAAGCTCTTGGATGAACTGGGTATTCCTGCTGAAGATGTGCCAGTTGATCAGTTCATTCCACTGGGCCGCATGCTGTACAAGGCACCTTCCGATGGCAAGTGGGGGGAGCATGAACGTAATAATTTCAACTTGGTTACTCTTACACATCACTTATCTGGCGTTCAATTTTCTTTTCTTTTCTTTGAATCTTTGGTGAGCATGATGTAGTGATTCTATTGCTGGGAAAATTTATGCAACTAAGTTCCAGCTGCAGAAGTTAGGGAAAAAGTGAAATATTAAAATCTAAGGTTGACCCTCCATATGGAACAGTAGCTCGAAACTGTAGCTAAGGTAGCTGCTAAATTTAGCAGGCTTTTTCATTAATTATGTATTTGAGAGTAGCGCACATGGAAGAAGTATTTGGGCTCGTTTGCTAATGCTTTTTAAGACCATTTAGCAAAAAAGTAAAAGTATTAATAAACAATTCAACACATAAAACATTTACAAAACACTCTAATCGACTTTTACTTTTATGTCACATCGCAATCAAAAGGTAAAAAAACACCATCTAAAAAGCATTATCAAACGAGTCCTATACCATTTTACTGTCAGCTTGACCATTTTGTTATTGTCCTTCATTTGCAGTTGATTACCTACTCTTCATTGTACGAGATGTTAATAATAATCCAAACCCCGACGAAGTAGCCGATGTTAAATATGTGAATCGGGAAGAATTGAAAGAGCTGTTGAGGAAAGCAGATGCTGGTGAGGAGGGTTTGAAGCTGTCCCCTTGGTTCAGACTAGTGGTGGACAATTTCTTGCTCAAGTGGTGGGAGCATGTTGAGAAAGGGACTCTGAAAGAAGCTGCCGACACGAAAACCATTTACAAGTTGACTTAAAATTATTTACCTTCTTCTTGCAGCTGGGTTTTGCCAATAGATTTGAAATAATAAGGCATTGTGATGGTGTTTTTGTTGTAGCTGTTGTGCTTATTTCCTGTTTTGTTAACTTGGTAACTGTTGTGTTGTATTATTACCAATGTGGGTGAGACTTGTTATCTACAAATTGGCTTCATAATTCAAGAAACTTATTACTTGTTGAAATTTGGTAATGGAGCCTCGGGCTCTGCCGGTTTCTGGAAATATCGTGCTCAGTCGCAAATTACGATTGAGACCCCGCTAACCCTTACATCACGTAAATGAGGTAGCAAGATTCGCGTCATTGACGTCACCTTGTGAAACCGTGTTTTTTGTTTTCTTTGGCCGCGACTTTAGCATAATAGATAAAACGTTCTCACGCTCTTATGGAGCACGTGAACTACAAGCTCCGATCAACTTAAATTGGATCCAATGTGATTATAGTGCAAAGACTGCTAACTTAAGTATGTTTGAAATTGAGTTGAAAGTTTAAAAAGTACTTTTAATCAAGTAAAAATAATTTTGTTTGGTAAAAAACACAAATTTATTGACTTTTTTCTCTAAAAAAGATCCAAACTGAATTTTGATAAAATGAAACCTTTTTTATAAACAATTTTTTTTTTTCTTTTTCAATACAATTTCAATAAGTCTATCTCCTTTAGATATAGATGCTCCTAGTCTATTCAATTTTTCTTCCTCTTATTAAATGACAAACGGTAAAACAATTTTAGAAATATGTGTTGGATTTAATTACCTAATGTTGCCCACGCATCTTGTTAGCTAAAATATTAATTCCAACTTTAGAGTTGACTAACAACTTGTTGGTCAGCTAGTCATGTCAACCAAAGTGCTAACTTCTGTGTCTATTACGTGGCAAATTGAGCCACAACCAAACTTCATTCTAACTATATTCCCATCAATTTAACTTTTTATGAATCCTTTCCTCTTTTCTCTTTCTGCCTTGCACTTCTAAAAAAAAAAAAAAAATTTATAGTTGACTACATCCTTTTGCTTTTCTTTTTTGGGATGTATTTCCTTCTCTTACCTTAACATTTTCCACTCTTTCTCTCTTCATATGGCTCTAAATATAGAACATGCACTTCATTTAATATATATATATATATATATATATATATATATATATATCATAAAATTATTGGATAAATATCTAAAGCAATTAACTGTTGAGGAAAATAAGAGTTACTCGTCCGAATAAATAGTCTGACAGGCAAATATTTATTTGAACAACTTTGTTTGATATCCACCCACTCATAATGAGAAGCCCCAATTGTTAGGAACTTACCCCACGCGCTACAGCTCTCAAACTTGTATATGATCCCTCCTGCACTAGTGAGTTGAGAATTGCCAGTCTCTCTTGTTTACCACTGCATATTCTTGAATCGCAGAGCTTCGTGGTTTGTCATTCAGACTCGACCACAGGTAAAAATCACGACCATTGGATGATATCTCATGCTCTTTTTGATTTCCTCATCTGACCGCTATTATCCATTTCTTGCTCTCTAGTTTTCCTTTTTCTTACTCTCTGTTTGGATTCTGACAAAATCGAGGAAAATAAATTCAATCCTTTGAAAGTGTATATCTTCCTTTCCATATCTCGCATCTTGTATCCTCAACTCCAACCGATATAGTTCTAGTTTCTTTTAAATATCGATTAGGAAGCACTTTTCCTGAAGCTTTATGATATTTGATTAATTACTTAATCCTGATTTGCTAAACTACGTGTGGTTGGACCCAAATTGCTGGACTTGTTGACCCTTTGGATTTGGTTAAAGGGATCAAACAAAAGTTTTTTATGTGCTTATGTTTTGGAGACTCGGATTTTACCAAAATATATTGTCCAACATGAAGAAATTCTGTGTTATTGTATACAAATGCAATAAGGTTATGTAAGAAAAGGTTTAATATCCTCTTACAAACATAATTCTTATAAACTTCTACGAGATGAAGATGTCAACTTTTTGAGGGTCCACATGGGTCTTGTATAGATCCCAGTAGGAGGTCCTCCTGTAGAAAATTTTAGGGGATATCATAGATTGAATATCCTCTGCTATGTTACATAATGATGGATATGTATTGGTTTTGGAACTTATGCTGATATTACTCTATATTTATAGGTGTTACTAATATGAAACTTGTAATGGCTGATCTCCACCTAGTAACAGCCAAAATGCCAATACTGGCCGATATTGGCTGTTACCACTGCATCTATGTTTTCGGCAAAATTCCATGGCTATGATACCAGCGGATGCTTATGTAGCATCCCTTATGTTTGCTTTAAGCTTGTTAATGCATTTTAATACATTGGGGGGGGGGGGGGGGGTGTCCGGCAAAGAAATATATCTTATTCTACAGATCATACTTAACCGTCTGCTAGGATAAAACAATTTGCATATGAAACATTTGGGGTGGCTTTGGTACTAATCATGGGCTAGAGAAATCAAAATATAAGCTTTATTTTGACACACGTCTTTTTGTGCATTTTCTTATTTTGGTTTGATGCTTCATCTTCATCATCAACGTAAGGAAAGATTTCAAATTCAATGATATGATTCTTTTTTGGGATTGTTTGGCTTAAACGTATGTATTTATTTTACTCAGTTATTGAATGAACTCTTAATCCTATTTGTTACTGGAATTGTGGAATACCATCTGCTTTATTTGTTAGTAAGTGGGTCATGATGTCTTTTGCTTAAAGTTTCAGACTTTCCTACTTTTCCCTCATGCTTATACTAAGCTTTCCAAGCATTGTGGTTAATCAGATCAGTTCACGTTTCTCCTTACTCCTGCTGTCAGGTCATTTGGCTTTTTAGAAAAAGAAGAAATTACGCATCTTGTTTTTTGATGTTATCCAGCTGATTCATTTTATCTGAGCTGGTCTGGTTCTGTGTCCCATATCTAATTGTTAGTCTTATGTTGGTTCATTCTATCAAATATATGAACTTCTTAAATAACTTAATTGACCAAACTACATTGTCACATGTTGATAAAATTCCAAGGTTTAATTGAAATAACAGACAAAACCCCACTAGTGCCTTTGCTGTATCCAATCAATTAACTTGGAAAGTTTATCCTTCACTGTTTTTGGATTTAATTATCCTTTACTAGAACAAGCCTTAGCATTTGATTTGATAATATGTAAATTAATTTCCTGTTGGTATGGCCCTTTCTTAGCAATATGTATTAAAGATCATCATGGTTCTTGGATGTATACATTCTGTAGAAGTTAGAGGTGAACTGGATGGATTTTAGGCAAGAAAAGGAGTTGAGAAAGTTTGGTCATCTGAGCAAAGATCGATGACTGTAATAGTAAGTAATGAATTGTTTCAGTTGCTTTTAATTTAGCATCACACATGGCCCTAGTCGTAGAAAAATTGTGAAACAATATTTATGGTGCTAACTTGAAATAGAAGGGATAGGGCTATGGGTAGTTGGTTTTCTTGGCTGACTTATCTAGCTTGTTTGTGTGTGTGATTTTGGTATTTCGTCGATCCTACTTTTTTTGAAAGAAATATACCTGTCACATAATTGCAACAGTTATAGATTTTTATGTTGGTATATACTTCCATGTGGTCATTACCATTTGATTTGTATTGTGCTTCTCTAAAGATACATTCCAGTGCATGTTCTAGGATAGCAACCATTACCTCATTCCTTTCTCCAAATTTATACCTCTGACCTTTACCGTTTTACCTTACATTTTTCTCAGAACAAAGTCCTTCCAGGTTTGTCTAAAATCTAGCATGTTTTTTTTTTCCCTATTAAATCAAACTATATAACGGTTATAAGCAATAAAGTGAAGCTGTTTGCTGAAAATGGAGAAACCACGATGAATAATATCGGGGTTGAAAAGAGTGGTTCTGATATGTGATTGGAACTTCATTTGAGCGGAATATAAAATGGGTTGAGTGATTTATGATTCACCCCTTTGCTAGCAATGTGATGTTGATGTCATTTTAATAAAATAGTTTCTGCAGACATTGACTCCAAGTTCTCTCAGTAAAAAAGTCTTGGTGCAAAATAGTAGCTCTCTATGTTCAATCGGAAAGTATTAGGCTGGCCCTTTCACCTTTTTTCCATAAAAGTCATTTGCCAATTCAATAGTAGTGTCTCCCTAGAAGTTAATGCAGGCCACAGAAATGGAAATTTGAGCTTATGCTTTATTTGTAGGAATCAATGTCTCCCAAGAGGCTGCTACTTTCATGCTTGCAACTGCTATGGAAATTTTGAGCTTGTTTTCTATTCTTAGGAATCGGAACCTTTGGTTGTTTTTCTTAAACTAATGCAAAATATATTAGTATTCTGTTTCTTTGTATCCGAAACTAAGTTGAAAGAATAGCCAAAGAGCCCTAGCTCATATAGTGCCTACTCCCCCAATAAAAATAGGGTGGAGGGTGAGGTCATAGGTGCAAAATCTCCACTGGGTGTGTACATAACTTGCCAATTAAAAATACATCTAACGTTGTGTTTGGGAGTTTGGAGGGATGGGAGGGGAAAGGATCAGGGTGGAGGGAGATCGAGTAGAAGAGAGCAGATGAGATGGAGTCTTTCCTTTGTTGTGATGTTTCAATAAATAATAGGATGGAAGACGGGAATAGGTATCCCTCGCTTTGTTTGGTTGCAGGGTGAAAAGGAGAGAAAATTATATGCTATTTTGTAAATTGACACAAGTGTGAAATACGTGATAACCATTTGTTTAGATGTTGAAATATAATCAATTATTTAGGGTAAAAGGGATATAGAGAAAAATATGTTAAAACTTGGCATTTTCTCTCTTCAAATTCTCCCACTTTGAGGAAATTGAGATGAGGGCTTTTAGGCTGTACCATACCCCTCCGAATGTCCTCAAATCTTCTCCCCATGCCTTAAAAAATAGCATCTAAACAAGGGGAAGGGTTAGCCCCCTCTCGTTTCCTCTTCCTCCATCCAAATGTATCCTGAGATGAAGTGTGAATACCAACTAGCTTAAAGAAGAATTTGAAAATATCATGGCTAATTTGCTGAAACCTTTTTGTTAAACATATTTTGCCGAAACTGAGTTGGATCTATTTTTTTTTCTCCAGTCTAATTATATATGATGTTTGTATCCTAACCCGAACATGTTCAGGACCAATGGCCTTGGTTACAACTGCTGAAGTTTGTGATGCAAACTCACAACTAATTATAAGCGGTGAGCTTCGTGCACTCCAGCCAATTTTTCAAATATATGGCCGTCGCCCAGTCTTCTCTGGACCGATAGTTACCCTCAAGGTATTCGAAGACAATGTTTTGGTTCGTCAGTTTCTTGAGGAGAAGGGTAATGGCAGAGTTCTTGTTGTAGATGGGGGTGGAAGTTTGCGGTGTGCAATATTGGGCGGCAATCCTGTCGTCCAAGCTCAGAATAATGGATGGGCAGGAATAGTTGTGAACGGCTGTATCAGGGATGTTGATGAGATCAATGGCTGTGACATTGGGGTGAGGGCTCTGGCCTCGCATCCAATGAAAGCAAATAAGAAAGGTATGGGAGAGAAGAACGTTCCAGTTACCTTTGCTGGGACAAGGATCTGTGATGGGGAATGGCTTTATGCAGACACAGATGGTATTCTGATTTCCCCAACTGAGTTATCTGTCTAAAGCATATTCTGTTTGAAAGACAGTGCTTGCAGGATGATATTTCTGTTAGGTAAGTTCTGCTGTATTACAAGTTTCCGTATCGCTGCCCCTGAACTTTTGAGGAAACTGTACTGGGCTCAACCAACGTTCATCAAAGTATGTTGTATGTTTGCCCAATTCATTTGCAATTTCAGGTTCTATGCAATTGATAACGAAATAAACTTTAAAACTCGTCTCTAATGATAAGTGTATGGTGACACACTTTGCAATGTTGTTCTTTTACTTGTATGTTTTCCAGCTCTAAACATCATTTTAACCTTTTTTTTTTCACTGTTCCTTGGCAATGGCATCTGGAATGTTTGTCTATCAATTATTTATTTATTTATTCTTTCTGGATTTGTCAGCATTTTATGTTACCCAATTGTTGCATGCTATACCAAGTTAAAACTGACGGTAAAGTGATTGTTTTGCCTGTACAAGAGCAAAATTATAGGGATAGAGAGTGTATTTATATAATGATGTTGATGCAAATCGCAGACAGCTGATGAATAAATAATGAAGAAAAAGCAACCGACTTCCGAAGAGTTTTATCAGTTAGCTGAAACTGTCTTATGGTAGTTCTTCGGTTCTTCCTTGACCATACTGTCATTGCTTTTGTAAGGAGGGATGTGTATTTACGGAAATTTTTACAGAATAATGGTTGCCAATGGCAAAATGCTTTTAGGAATCACTGCCCAAGTTGCTTCCATGGAAAAATGGTTTTTTTTTTTTTTTTTTTTGAATAATCATATTCAGAATTGGAAATGGTGAAGTTCTTTTTGAACCTGTAAAATCTGGGGCCTTGTTGGATCCTGTATTTCCAAATTTGAAACTCGACCTCTTTTTGTATTCCTCAAAACTGCCCTATTTCAGGAGCAAATTTAGGTACCAATTGTCAAAAAATATCCTACTAATCGCCATTGACTACGAACTAGGTTGTAAAAAAATTCTTTCAACTCAATATATATATATTTTTTAATAGCATATACTTTTCACATATTTTTTAATAACATTAATAAAAAAAATATTTCTAAGACCCACAATACTTTTACGGACCAAGTTGAAAGAATTTATGCAACCCAATTTATATACAAATAATTCTCCCAACAACAATAAAGGAGCTTTTCACAAATTAATGGTCATATACAAATCAACATGAACAAGAAGAAAGTGAAGAATACAAATGAACTTATAGTTGATTGAAGAAATCAAGTAAAAGCTAAAATCTTTAGACTCTTAACTTACATGATCTAAAATTTCAACACTTTTGAGCCATCATCTCCCTTTGCAATATCTTTGAGCGAAACAAAGCTGGTTGCATGAGCAGTTGCATTGACGTGTGTCAATAATATCCCATTAGGCTTCAATAACCTGAAACTTTCTTGTTCAACATCATAAATAACCAGACAACCTGCGCAATCCAACACAACTTCCCTGTTCTTCAAAAAACTGATAACTTTCACGCATTCAGGACTCCACCAGTATTCCCATGGGCTTGGATATTTAATCGCAGCCTCTTTGATCCAAGACTCTCTAACACCATATTCCTTCATCACCCAAACATGGATATCCCAATCAGAAGAAGCAGACGCAACAACTGAACTCAAACAAAGACAATCTCCCAATATCCCAAGGCTTGACCTTTCGAAGCTGGCATGATAGAATGTAGACGAAGGCAGCGGGATTGTCTGAAATTTCTCATTTTCGAGATCAAAACAACGGATAAGCACGGAGGAATTGGGAAGCTTAACAAGCCAGTGCAGAGCCCCATTCACAAAAGTCCCAAACAAGCTCCGATGGCGCGCAGGCGGAACACGCTCGCTTCTTTTCCAAGCACCAGTTCCAAGAGTATAAATCTCTGCAAATTCAGAGTACTTAATCACCTTGTATTGCTTAGTCTTGGCGCTAAACCCGAACCCAGATACGAATTGACGGTCGGGATTTGTTTCACCTTTTGGGAGGGTCAAGAACTCACCCATTACAGGATTTGATATGTAGATGGGATTAGCCATCCGAATATCGCACGAGCAAATCAAGCCGTTACATGAATTCACAAGAGTAGATTCAAGATATGGGAATTGGTTAAACTTGGCAATTATAGAAGAGGGTTCTTGTTCTTGAGGCTCAATCAAGTAGAGCGCTCCAGAATTGCCATGAGGAAATAAGCTAGATTGAAGCACAAAGCCAGTGGGTGTGCTGCCATGGTGGAGTTTGGCAAAACTAGGATCTAAGAGTAAGTCATGCCACGCCTTACATACGTACCTGCATCGGATTAAGGCTTCGATGGGGAGCTTCAGCATGATTTCCAGAATTACATGCCACGGCAGTTCTGCAAAATTGCATCTGTCGCTGGTGGTGGTGGTGGTGGCGGTTCCCTGGTTTTCTTCTTCTTCTTCCATAAAAACTTTGTTTGCTTTGATGCTAAGCTCTTGGCTTTCCATGGAGCTGGCCAGCTGGATACTCTCGTTTTGGGTTTTTTTTTTCCTAGGACCTTCCAATTCAAGGGCCTCGTCGGTAGTGTAAGAAAGACGTCTAGTATACAGAATGAGTGGCAAAGAATTTTCTCTCATTAAAATAATTAAATATAAATAGTGGGTCTTGTTACAGTTTATATTTTTATATTTTAACGTCAAAAGTCTCATATCAACGCCAAGCATTTTCTTCAACTACCACCTGACCAACTTCGCTTCTCTTGTAGTTGAGACTTTGAAGAACCTTACAAACAAGCTTTTTTGGTTATAGATTGCAAATGTAGGGTCTTTTTAAGGTCAACTCGCATGGATTAATGAATTTAGGGGTTGCTGACGATTTTTTTAGCCCAGCTCTGAAGCGGTTGGAAATCCCTTGGTGTTTGGCTAAGTGTGTTTGGTTAGTTTTCACCCGTAGGAGTGTGTGAGGGTGGTTGACGGTCATCATTGAATGGCTCCAACTGGTTTTTGGCCGTAATTTCTTGCTTGCTACTTTGCTTAGTCAGATATGGCATGGAAAGGTAGAGGTCGTGGCAAGGGTAAGAATGTTGCGGTGTTGGAGGAGGTTGTAACGTTCAATATATTAATTTAGAATTTAAAACACAAGTTAGATTAATTAAAGGAATAATTAGGCTAAGAATAGAGAATGAGCACTTAGAAATCGCCTAAACCCTGAGTTTTCTGGGTTGGGTGTTCGGATGAACCATTTCTGTGTCTGGACGGGGTAGCCAGTAGGTCATGTTTGCTGTTGTGTCCGGACGGCTAGTAGACGAATTTTACCTAGAGTCCCAGTTCAAAGCATGTCCAGACAGAACAATTTCGTGTCTGAACAGCTTTGGCCAAGAGTTCATTTCTTCACGTGTGTCCCGACGGGACATTTATGTGTCTGGACAGTGCGACCTGAGAGTGTTGGATGCACATATCACACAGGTGTGTTCTGACGGCTTACTAACCTGTCTGGATAGGTTGAGACTTATGTTGCTAGACGAGTTCCTCCAGCTCATTTTCTCTCATTCTCTCTTTTCCCACACGATTTCTCCCCCCCCCCCTCTCTCTCTCTCTCTCTCTCTCTCTCTCTCTCTCTCTCTCTCTCTCCCCCTAGGGTTTGATACTAAACCCTAGATTCTGATATTTTGAAGCTTCCAAACGTGAATATGACATTGGAAACGTGATCTTTGACGTAAAATCGTTGTTTTCACCGATCGATTTGAAGTAAATCCAAAAATCCTAGCTTTTCTTGTATTTGTGGTTTATCTTTAGGAGTTTGAGCTTGATTTCTCAAATTTCTCTAGGTATTTTGTGTGTAGAAGTGTTCTAAACCATCTTTAAGCATTGTGTTTCGTTTTTGTGATAAATCAAGGTAAGACCCAAAACCCTAGATTTTAACTAAGTATTGTAAATTAGTAATTTGTGTGTTTAACCCTAAGATTTTCTTGCGGGTTAGTGTTTTTAGTTATTGGGTTGTCAAAAATTTTTATGGGTTTTCATGGGTTGTGGCTCTTTGGAAAAGAATCAAGAACCTAAGTGGCATTTAAAGTTAGAAATGTGTTGAGTTAGTTTTAATATGTCTTTGCAATGCATTGTACAGTGGTACATTACGTGGCATGCGTGGAGAATTCCTTGTCAAACAATAAATCAAGCAGCCAACGTGAGTATTTAAATCATAAAAAATACTATGTTTTGTGGTTTTAAATGATATTACAAGAATGCTATAATGTTTAACTTCGAGTCGATAAATGATAAGTGCTGAATGATATACATTCAAGCCTCTTAATCATATATGTTAATTGATGTGAACCCCGTCAAGAATAACGAGACCCAACAACGAAAGGGAACCCAAGACTGTTCTAAGGACAGATTCGAATGGAAAAACCTCGACCCGTTGTTTATGACAAACAAGAACCTCGGTATAAGGAAGACGCCACAAACGGTGGTGGAAATTCTGTTTGATAAGTCGAGATGAACGCCACGGGAAATCCCGATAAGTTCGAGTAGTTCTTCAAAGAACCAAAGAGAATAAAACCTCACAAGTTTTATGAATCATCAATGTCTCTATTACATGGTAGGTACACCTATTTATACAAGAAAATTACTTGCGGAGAAAGTAGTTCTATCCTAAAAAAATAAAACAAATCAATTCCTAGCAAGGAAAGAAAATAAGGTCCTATCTAATCCAAAAAGTAAACAAATCAAAATATACTTAAATATCTAACTTAAATAAGGCTTGAAATCATTCTAAATATGGTACTCTTCATATTTCCATGCCGGTTCACCATCAATTGTCTTTGTGGTCCAACGTATTTCCATATAGCCCACCATCAATTATTCCGCATCAATTTGGTTTAAATTTTCTGCGATTGTTTTCTTGCCAATTCTTGGCCTTGACCGGATTCTTCTAGAACTTAAATCAAGGTGACAATTCTTTGTTGGCCACGTGGATCATGCTCAATGGGCCTCCACAAATTTGCTTGAGCCCATAACTCTTGGATGAGTCCGTTGAGCACATCCTTAAACTTCTTTGCTCGTGCTCTCGTAACCGGCCCAATTGGTACTTGAACGAGATACTTCAAAGCGGTGCCTTGATTTCCATCATTAATCTTAGTTTTGTTATAGTTTGATGTTTTGTATTACTTTTGTGTTTTCTTGTATTTTACAGATTTTGGAAGAAAATTCATCAAATTTCAAGATTAGAATGAAGTCAGCAAACTCACTTTTGGAAAGATTCAACTTCAAATCAATTTTGAATTTAAGAAAAGAGAAGTCAGCAAAATCTGTTATTTTTGGAAAGAATACAGAATGAGTTTGTCTTTGTATTTTAATCATAACTTTCTGCTCAAGTATTAGATTGTAGTGAAATTAGCAGTGTTGGAAAGCTAATACAAAAATATACAAATATATTTGAAATAGATTTTTCCTAATTCGGACGTTCACTATGCCAAAAATGCCCTGCAATAAAGAACCGCAAATCTGGACAAATTTGAAATCTTTTTCCTTCTTCGATTGAATTTTCAGTCTCCTACTTGGAATAGGAGACTGACTTCCGAATTTTCTGAGATTACTAGGGCTTTTAAGATTCTCCTAATCCCTATAAATAAGCCTCTAAACATTGAAGAAAGACACAAGCTTTGGGAAGGATCAAAGGCTACTTCAAGAAGGGGGTTTTCTCTAGGTTTTCTTTTTATTTGTTATTTTATTATGAGGATGATTTTCATCCAAATCATGTCTATTTAAGGTTTTAATTGGCGCCCTTGCTACAATTTATATACTGATGCTTAACTTGATTATTTTATGTTTCCTTGAATTCCTCACATGTTTATATTTGATCATCATATGCATGTGGTATGGACTTGTTATTTATGTCAATTTTGATGCCTGAATTTTGGGCATAATAGAGTAACAAAAGAACCCCATCATAGGTTCTTGGATTAATCAACATGAAAAATTGGAAGTAGATGCCATGCTCTAGGTTTCATGTGTTTGTCAATCTCCTTAGTTTTATGCTTTCTTAAAGACATTAGAGTAGATGCCATGCCTAATCTTTGAGAAAGAAAAGAATTAGAGTAGATGCCATGCCTAATTCATTGCTTAGGGAGATCAATAGCCTAAGGAGTAGATGTCATGCCCTTAGGTTGGCAAACATTAAGTATCATGTTATGATTGTAGTATTGTGTATTGTGAATCTTAATTGAGTATAATTAGCGGTGGATATCGAAGCCCTACCTTTTCTTCTTATTATTTCAATTCAATAATTTATATCATCCCATTCAAGTAATTTATTTAGGAAATTCTCTTTAAACACAATTTACCAATCTTTGCGGGAATAATATCGTACTTGCTTTCTATACTATCATTTTGACCTTGTGCACTTGCAGTAAAACGTACATTTATTCGCCTATTATTTAGGTGGATATTTTAACAATAATAAATTATTATGATATTATATGATTTATGATTGCTTTGAATACCTTGAATTATGTTAAGATATGATGTTGATGATGATTCATTAGCTTTTAAGTATGTCTTATGAAATTGAGGATTGAGATATGTTTGTGGCTTTTGAGAAGAGTTAATGATTTCAATATATGTTTTATGAATTATGAAAGTGAAATGTTATTGAACAATGCATGAACATAAAAGCAGAAGTATGATTATATTATATCATGAAGCATGAGCATAAATAAGAAAAGTGCATAAGATATTAAAGTATTGGGATGAGTCCCTAGCATTACACTAAGGGACGAGTCCTTGGGGGCGAGCCCTCGATGTTGTTAACTTAATGATGATGTTATGGAGGAAAAGTTCTCGAAAGGAATGAGTTACGAGCTCTCACTACGTAGGGACAAGTCCCTCATGATGATAAGTATGTATGCAAAAAGATATCTCAAAAGCTGTCAGGACAAGTCCCAGAGTGATGAGAAAGAAAGAATCTAAAAGACTTATGTATAAGAAAGCATGCATGGCATAATTTTTGGTTTTTGGATCGTCAAATAGAACCCTCAAAATTCTATGGGTTGCCGTGATAGGTTAGCTCTTGAGACAAATTAAGAACCCATGTGGTGTTTAGAGTTAGGAAGTGTTTTGGGTTAGTTTATTAGTGTTGTTGCAATGTGTGATGCAAAGATGCATTGCAAAGCTTGCGTTGAGAAATCCATGACAAGCTCTTCCTTAAGCAGATTAGGTGAGTATTTAACTCACTAAGAAAAGATACTAAGTTTTAGTGTTTTTAATGATATTATAAAATGCTATATTTGTGATAATTCGAGCCGATAATATTTTGTTATAGTATTTGTTTGAGAATGCTTTCAATATCTTGAATTATGTTGAGATATGATTTGATGATGTTTCATGAGTTTCAAGTATATTTATAGAAACGAGTATGAGATATAATTTATGAATTTTATGTTGGGTCAATGTTTTCATGATATGTTTGAAGATTACATGAAAAATTGTGTTGTTAACTGATGCATTAGTATGTGAAAGCATGAACGAAATCACTGAACGTAAGACCACGGGTTCAAGTCCCATCGGCAGAGCAAGTGTAAGACCGCGGGTTCATATCCCACCTGCATTAGAAACAAAACATTGGGTTCAAGTCCCATAGACACTAAGAATGAAGACCATGGGTTCAAGTCCCATCGACACCAAGTGTAAGACTGTGGGTTCAAGTCCTATCGGCATCAGAAACAAGACATTGGGTTCAAGTCTCACAGGCACTATGAAACAATGAAAACGAAAGAAATGCAAGCATGACATGATGATGACGTGTGACATGTTTTATGATGGATTTCATGCTAGATGTATCAGTATGTATATGGTTTGAATGGAACAGAACATATGTATACTGTTATAATTAGATTGCATAGAATGATTTATGTGGTATTTCATGCTAGATGTATCACTATGTATATGAGTTTGAATGGAACATAATATATATATACTGTTACAGCTAGATTGCATAGAATGATTTATGTGACATTTCATGCTAGACGTATCAATATGCCTATGAGTTTAAATGGAATAGAACATATGTATATTATTACGGCTGGTTTGTGTAACGCCCCGAATTTGAGCCTGCAAATTCGTAAGCAGAAACCTCCGGTTTCCACGTGACATTACTACATCAGAGATAAACTCTCGCAGCGGAATATATATTTTTTTTTCTTCTAAAGCCTTAGGAATTGATAGCATAACACATTTAGAGCTGACTGAAATACCTCGATACGTTTATTAAAAGTTACTTAGGTTTATCTTTACATTTTATATGCACACTAGGTGCATCAAAATTAGTGCCACAGGCGGCACATAAGCATATGACATAAAATATGTCGAACATGACATTGTTATAAATATTTACATGCCATAAAACAAAACACATATAAGCGCAACTAGTAATTTCTAAGCTAGCACATGATAGTTCGTTGATGGTTTCAAAAACCATCAAAACTGGCATATGGGTCCATGCCTTCATTCTCCAGATTTGCATCAGTAACTATGCAAATATGATGTTATCATATTTACATAGACAAACAGTGAGTCATCCATTTTCATAACTAAGTTACTATCAGATTAATAACAGTTCATAAATAATATAAATGCAAGAGTTGTATGAGTATGCATCGTAGTAACCATTTAGTTTGTGTTTTATGATTATCTTACTTCAGACCTCTCGTTCTTAGGTATTCAAACCCGTTCATGTCCTTTGCCTCACACTTAAAGTCTTACCTGTTTGCACTGGAATCCTATCGGTCCCAGCATTAGTTATATATTAGGACTTTGGACACCCCTGGGTCACTATGAACCTGATGTGAACCCTGTCAAGAATAACGAGACCCAACAACGAAAGGGAACCCAAGACCGTTTCTAAGGACAGATTCGAATGAAAGACCTCGACCCGTTGTTTATAATAAACAAGAACCTCGGTATTAGGAAGACGCCACAAACGGTGGTGGAAGTCCGTTTGATAAGTCGATATGAACGCCACGGGAAATCCCGATAAGTTCGAGTAGTTCTTCAAAGAACCAAAGAGAATAAATCTCACAAGTTTTTAACAATATTCAATGTCTATCGATTACATGGTAGGTACACCTATTTATACAAGAAAATTACTTGCGGAGAAAGTAGTTCTAATCCTAATAAGTAAACAAATCAATTCCTAGCAAGGAAAGAAAACAAAGTCCTAATCCAAAAAACAAACAAATCAATTCCTAGCAAGGAAAGAAAATAAAGTCCTAATCCTAAAAGGAAAGAAATAAATAAAGATCTTAGGTAGGTAAAGAAAATAAAGTCATGCAATCCGATCCTTCTAAATTAATGAACAATCTCAGCAATTCTTAGCCTTGACTGGATCCTTCTAGAACTTGAATCAAGGTGACAATTCTTTGTTGGCCACGTGGATCATGCTTAATGGGCCTCCACAAATTTGCTTGAGTCCATAACTCTTGGATGAGTCCGTTGAGCACATCCTTAAACTTCTTTGCTCGTGCTCTCGTAACCGGCCCAATTGGTACTTGAACGAGATACTTCAAAGCGGTGCCTTGATTTCCATCAGAACCCCCCTGGATCCACTGACTAGCCTTCCTTCCACTTGCTACTACATCAGCTTATTGATGGCTATCTCATCAGCCGTTATATTAATTGGACACAACATGCAATGCATGAACAACCACATGCAATAAACACACACCACACAGTCCTAATGAAACATAGAATCATTCCTCAGTAAGTACATCCATACTTACTCTCCTTGGTGTAGTTTCTTAGCTTCTTTTCTGTAACAATTATACAAAGAAGATGATATATACATCAGTCCTTTTTTCCAATATTAAAAATGTGTATATTTTTACATCACTTTACTCATCATTTTTAGTTATCAATTAAAAGGTAATTACTTCAACATGAATCCTACAACGATTCATTGAGAAAATATTACAACGTTTCATGTTTAAGCACCGAAACACAGCATAATGCTCTTGGTAACATAACACTTAAACATGAATCCTAACAGGATAATATTTTTATGTAAAGGGATAGGGAAATTAGCGGCATAGCCACTTTGTAGGAATACAATAAATGATAAAATAAATATACGAAGGAATAGGGAAATAGTGGCATAGCCACTTTGTAGGAATACAATAAATTATAAAATAAATATGCAAAGGGATAGAGAAATTAGCGGTATAGCCACTTTGTAGGAATACAATAAATTATAAAATAAATACGGGGGATTAAACCACTTCGTAGTAACACAATAAATGATAAAATAAATACGGGGGATTAAACCACTCCACAGTAATGCAATAAATGATAAAATAAATACGGGGGATTAAACCACTCCGTAGTAACGTAATAAATGATAAAATAAATACGGAGAATTAAACCACTCCGTAGTAATGGTAAAATAAATACGGGGGTTTAAACCACTCCGTAGTAACACAATAAATGATAAAATAAATACGGGGGATCAAACCAACTCCGTAGTAATAAATACAAATGAAATCAAATAGTAAGGAAGAGGTGTCAAGATTTACTCACCAATTTGATTTGGAGAGAAAAATGACTTCAAGAACACCAAAGTAGTCGTGTGGTAGAAGGAGAGAAAAAGGGAGAGAAAACCAAAGCAAAAGCTTTCTTGAAAGTTGTCTAGGATTTTTGTGTGGAAAAAAAAAGGGCCTTGCATGCTTATTTATAGGAGGAAAGCAGGGGTATTTAGGTCCAAAATGTAATAAAAGAATTAGCTTATTGGATAATGTCTTGCAAATTTGGATTTTAGAATTTTCGTCCAATTAGAGGGCAGCCTACTCCGAGAATTATTTAGATGGTCAAACCTACTCCGATTGACGTGAAATTTTGAGGGTAGATAGAGGACTTCATGACAAACATTTTCTCTTTTTGGTTCGTCTCATTTTGAGTTCGTTTTGACTTAGTTCCGGTCAAGTCAAAGTTTCTGTCTATAAAGCCAAAATATCTTTTATCCACTTTTTGCGTTCACACTTGCTTTATTGATTTTTTCTTTCTTATCATGATTACTCTTGAGATATCCTATCCTTTCATCATTACTTTTGTTTTTTATACATAAATGTTTTTAGAAGCATGGAGATATTTTTCTTGACAGTTTTTCGTTTAATATCGACAGTTGGGTTATTTAGGCTCGGGTCAAAAAGTCAATTGGTGGGCTTTTTACTAACTTTTGCCACATGATAGATCTTTCTTTTGTAAGCACAATGGTTTTTGAATTATCTAAATCTGAGTCTGTTTGACCTGTTTTCGGTTTAATAAAAGTTTAAAGCTTAAATGTTACTTTTAGGTTTTTAAGGGTTTTTAGGTTTTGATCTTTTAATTTTTCGAAACAACTTTAGGTTTGCTTATAAAAACATGTGGATATTGTCTCCTCAACAATATCAATGATTTCTTAAGAGCTTGAAATTATTGAGCGTTACATCCTACCCACCTTATCGGAATTTCGTCATCGAAATTTGTAAACTAAGTTATGCCAAAAGAAAAAATTTACACTAAGTAAGAAAAATTTCAAGCAGAGATGTTACTTACTTAATCATCTTCAAAGTCACTGAGACATGGCTTAGTGGAGGACTGAGGTAACTCTCTCTCTGGTTGATCTTGAGGTGTGGTTTGATGTACAGAGTTTTAAACTTTATGTTAACTCCATGATATTTGACAATTATCAAAAAGGGTGTAAGAAAATAATGTTTTTCAAATCATACTATCTTTACCTGGGTATTTGGTTTTATATAGTACCATGATCTATTTATGGGCTCGACATACCGACTATAGTATGTATTCACAGCTACTACTCGCAAACTATTTTAAACACAATTACTACCGTAAAAGTTATTTAACTAAAAATACTACGTCATAAATCACGAAAGTATTAAACATAGCTACTTCAAAGTGGCTCATGGGAATAGGTACGGGTATTTGCTCCTTATCTCTTGTTCTAACTCCCAAGAAGCTTCTTCTACTTCATGGTTCTGCCATAGAACTTTTACTAGTGGTATTGTCTTTGTCCTCAGTTGTTGTACTTTTCGATCCAAGATCTGCACCGGCTTCTCTTCATATTTCAAATCTGCTTGAACTTGTAAGGGTTCAAAGTCTATTACGTGTAACTGGTCGTGCACATATTCTTGTAGCGTGGAAACGTGGAATACGTCATGTACACCGGCTAGGTTAGATGGTAATTCAACTCTATAGGCGACCGGACCTACGACTTCCGTCACTAAAAAGGGACCAACATACCTTGGACTTAGCTTTCCCTTTTTACCAAACCGCATGACTCCCTTCATCTGTGGTACCTTTAGGAATACCTATCAGCAGTTAATGGACGGATAAAAAGTTTGCTAGGACGGCATCCTTCACGCTTGGCGCCACGTCCAGCTGGATCATTCCCAATTGCTTGGCAAGTTGATTAGGGGTAGGCGTTGAGTTCGTTGATGCACCCTGTGATTTCCTACTCAAAGCGTCTGCGACTACATTTGCTTTCCCTGGATGGTATAGAATATAGCAGTCGTAGTCTTTTAACAATTCTAACCACCTACGCTGCCTCATGTTCAATTCTTTTTGCGAGAAAATATATTTTAGACTTTGATGATCATTATAAATTTCTACCTTCTCACGAAAAAGATAATGTCTCCAAAATTTTAAAGCAAAAACTACAGCAGCTAGTTCAAGGTCATGAGTAGGATAGTTTCTCTCGTGGTCCTTCAACTGTCTAGAGGCGTAAGCTATAACTTTATCTTGCTGAATGAGTACGCACCCTAGTCCTTTAAGAGAGGCATCACTAAAAACTACGAATTTCTCAGACTCTCTTGGCAGAACAAGGACAGGTGCAATTACTTATCGTTCCATTGAAAATGAGCATTCTTCTTAGTGAGGGCGGTCAAAGGGCCAGAAAGATTGGAAAAACCTTCTACAAATCTTCGGTAGTAACTTGCCAATCCAAGAAAGCTACGGATTTCATGGACGTTGGTTGGCCGCTCCCAGTTGACGACAGCCTCAACTTTGCTAGGATCAACTGCTATTCCATCTTTTGAGATAACGTGCCCTAAGAATGAAACTTTCTCCATCCAAAATTCGCACTTCTTGAGTTTGGCAAATAACTGCTTTTCCCTTAGAACATTTAGTACTGTTTTCAAATGCTCTCTGTGCTCTTGATGATTAGTTGAGTAAATTAAAATATCATCAATAAACACAACTACGAACAAATCGAGGTACATATGGAAAACACAATTCATTAGATCCATAAATACTGACAGTGCGTTAGTCACCCCAAAAGGCATGACTCAGAATTCGTAATGACCATACCTCATTCGAATTGCCGTCTTTTGCACATCTTCTTCCTTTACCTTAAGTTGATGGTATCCCGATCGAAGGTCGATTTTCGAGAATACCTTGGCTTCCTTCAATTGGTCGAACAAGTCGTCAATCCTTGGCAGAGGATATTTATTCTTTATGGTAACGCGGTTCAGCTCCCGGTAGTCTATGCATAGTCGCATAGTCCCATCTTTCTTCTTGACAAACAATACCGGTGCTCCCCACGGTGATACGCTTAGGCATATGAATCCTCTGTCCAAAAGTTCTTGGAGTTGTTTCTTTAGCTCTTTCAACTCGGTGGGCGCCATACGATAAGGTGCTTTGTGAATGGGTTGAGTTCCCGGAATCAAATCAATGGTAAACTCAATCTCACGATCAAGTGGCAATCCTGTCACAACTTCGGCAAACACGTCTGGGTAATCACATGCCACTGGAATATCTTCTAACTTACGCTCCGCTTCTGGTTTCGCCGTCACATAAGCTAAGAACGCTGATGCTCCTTGTCGTATATTCCTTGTAGCCTGTATTGGGGAAAGTAGTGGTGGAGTGGCTCGCGTACAAGATTCGTTGAATTTAAATCTTTCAACACCTGGCAATTGAAAAATGACTACCTTCTCTCTACAATTTATACTCACATAATACTTTGATAACCAGTCCATGCCTAGGATTACATCATATCCTAGAGATTTAAACACTGATAGATTGATGGGTAGGTTCCTTCCTTTTATATTGATTGGACAGTTCTCTACCATTTTATCGCATACGACTTTCTTTCCTCCAGGGGTTTCAACCATAAGACTTTGTACTAAAGGTCGAGTGCTAACATGACGTAATTTAATGTATGCTTCAGAAATGAATGAATGTGTAGCTCCTGAATCAAAAAGAGCACACGCAAGGATACCAAACAAAAAGATGATACCTGTCACAACATCGTTAACACCTCGTTCTTCTTCTTCGTCTACCTCAACCGGAGTTAAGGTATACACCCTCGCTTGGGCAGGTCGCCTTGATGGGTATGTCACCTACGACGCTGCTCGCCTCTTCAGTTCGTAAGCAGCGGATGATTCGCGCATTCCTCTTTCGGCAATTGATGCTATATCGACCAGTTTGACAAAGTTTCTAATTTCGTGGCACATGACTCTTTCCTTAATACGAGGATTAAGGCCATTTTCGAAACGTTCTGCCTTTGATTCTTCATCCGGGATTAGGTTGATGCCAAACCTTGATAGTTCAATAAACCTAGAGGAATATTGCTATACCGTCATTGTGCCTTGCACCAGATTCTGGAATTCAATGGCCCGTATCTACCTTTGTGCCCTCGGAAAGAAGCGCCCATTGAATTCTTCTACAAACCTATCCCAAGGGATAGCAACTCCACGTCCCAACTCTATTCCTAAGAGTCCTTTCTTAGACTTCCACCATCTTGCAGCTTCATCAGTTATCCTTAGTCCTGTATAGCTAACCTTTTGCTCATCGGTACAGCCAAGTGTCTCATGCAATAGCGCGATATCTGTAATCCAGGCTTCAAAAAGATGAAATTGCTGGCTAGCAAAATCGCGTAGAGAGCAACCTACCTGTTCCAATCGGCCAGTAGGCTGTGGAATTCTTGCCACTACTTCGGCAAACTGCCTAGTAGTTTCAGCCATAAATTGAGCTAAGGCCAGATGCACTCCATCATTAAATGGTGGAGGTGGAGGTGGGAATTCGTCATCACGGTTGCCATGACGATGGTTTCCGTAGTTTTCGTTACGAACAGGGTAACGTCGAGGTGCCATAATTCTGTACCATCGCATTAGATTAATCACCAAAATAATAATTAATTTAAATACTACACAATACATTTAATCACATAGATACATATTGATTAGCTTCAAAAGCTTGTCATTCTCTAATTCTTACAAAGAGATATTGCACACAAAAGTTTTTATTTTACTTAGGGTACATAGCATATTTAAACAAAACCGATGCTTCTACAGTTCTATAATTATTCATTTACTATTATTCCCGACTCAACACTACATTCTTCAAACGAAATCTTTTACGTGGTTTATAAAATCATTTACTAAAAGTAGCTCTTGGTTATGCTCTAGTTTCTAGGTAGGTCAATTCTGATGGTCACCTGAGCGAATTGCTCTGATACCATACTGTAACGCCCCGAATTTGAGCCTGCAAATTCGTAAGCAGAAACCTCCGGTTTCCACGTGACATTACTACATCAGAGATAAACTCTCGCAGTGGAATATATATTTTTTTTCTTCTAAAGCCTTAGGAATTGATATCATAACACATTTAGAGCTGACTGAAATACCTTGATACATTTATTAAAAGTTACTTAGGTTTATCTTTACATCCTATATGCACACTAGGTGCATCAAAATTAGTGCCACAGGCGGCACATAAGCATATAACATAAAACATGTCGAACATGACATTGTTATAAATATTTACATGCCATAAAACAAAACACATATAAGCGCAACTAGTAATTTCTAAGCTAGCACATGATAGTTCATTGATGGTTTCAAAAACCATCAAAACTGGCATATGGGTCCATGCTTTCATTCTCCAGATCTGCATCAGTAACTATGCAAATATGACGTTATCATATTTACATAGACAAACAAGTGAGTCATCCATTTTCATAACTAAGTTACTATCAGATTAATAACAGTTCATAAATAATATAAATGCAAGAGTTGTATGAATATGCATCGTAGTAACAATTTCGTTTGTGTTTTATGATCATCTTACTTCAGACCTCTCGTTCTTAGGTATTCAAACCCGTTCATGTCCTTTGCCTCACACTTAAAGTCTTACCTGTTTGCACAGGAATCCTACCGGTCCCAGCATTAGTTATATATATTAGGACTTTGGACACCCCTGGGTCACTATGAACCCCCTGGATCCATTGACTAGCCTTCCTTCCACTTGCTACTACATCAGCTTGTTGATGGCTATCTCATCAGCCGTTATATTAATTGGACACAACATGAAATGCATGAACAACCACATGCAATAAACACACACCACACAGTCCTAATGAAACATAGAATCATTCCTCAATAAGTACATCTATACTTACTCTCCTTGGTGTAGTTTCTTAGCTCCTTTTCTATAACAATTATACAAGGAAGATGATATATACATCAGTCCTTTTTCCAATATTAAAAATGTGTATATTTTTACATCACTTTACTCATCGTTTTTAGTTATCAATTAAAAGGTAATTACTTCAACAAGAATCCTACAACGATTCATTGAGAAAATATTACAACGTTTCATGTTTAAGCACCGAAACACAGCATAATGCTCTTGGTAACATAACACTTAAACATGAATCCTAACAGGATAATATTTTTATGTAAAGGGATAGGGAAATTAGCGGCATAGCCACTTTGTAGGAATACAATAAATGATAAAATAAATATACGAAGGAATAGGGAAATTAGCGGCATAGCCACTTTGTAGGAATACAATAAATTATAAAATAAATATGCAAAGGGATAGAGAAATTAGCGGCATAGCCACTTTGTAGGAATACAATAAATTATAAAATAAATACGGGGTATTAAACCACTCCGTAGTAACACAATAAATGATAAAATAAATACGGGGGATTAAACCACTTCGTAGTAACGCAATAAATGATAAAATAAATACGGAGAATTAAACCACTCCGTAGTAATGGTAAAATAAATACGGGGGTTTAAACCACTCCGTAGTAACGCAATAAATGATAAAATAAATACGGAGGATCAAACCAACTCCGTAGTAATAAATACAAATGAAATCAAATAGTAAGGAAGAGGTGTCAAGATTTACTCACCAATTTGATTTGGGGAGAAAAATGACTTCAAGAACACCAAAGTAGTCGTGTGGTAGAAGGAGAGAAAAAGGGAGAGAAAACCAAAGCAAAAGCTTTCTTGAAAGTTGTCTAGGAAAAAGTGTGGAAAAAAAAAGGGCCTTGCATGCTTATTTATGAGAGGAAAGCAGGGGTATTTAGGTCCAAAATGTAATAAAAGAATTAGCTTATTGGATAATGTCTTGCAAATTTGGATTTTAGAATTTTCGTCCAACTAGAGGGCAGCCTACTCCGAGAATTATTTCGATGGTCAAACCTACTCCGATTGACATGAAATTTTGAGGGTAGATAGAGGACTTCATGACAAATATTTTCTCTTTTTGGTTCGTCTCATTTTGAGTTCGTTTTGACTTAGTTCCGGTCAAGTCAAAGTTTCTGTCTATAAAGCCAAAATATCTTTTATCCACTTTTTGCGTTCACACTTGCTTTATTGATTTTTTCTTTCTTGTCATGATTACTCTTGAGATATCCTATCCTTTCATCATTACTCTTGTTTTTTTATACATAAATGTTTCTAGAAGCATGGAGATATTTTTCTTGATAGTTTTTCGTTTAATATTGACAGTTGGGTATTTAGGCTCGGGTCAAAAAGTCAACTGGTGGACTTTTTACTAACTTTTGCCACATGATAGATCTTTCTTTTGTAAGCACAATGGTTTTGAATTATCTAAATCTGAGTCTGTTTGACCTGTTTTCGGTTTAATCAAAGTTTAAAGCTTAAATGTTACTTTTAGGTTTTTAAGGGTTTTTAGGTTTTGATCTTTTAATTTTTCGAAACAATTTTAGGTTTGCTTATAAAAACATGTAGATATTGTCTCCTCAACAATATCAATGATTTCTTAAGAGCTTAATATTACTGGGCGTTACAGTTTGCATATGATGGTTTAGGTGGTTTCATGCTAAGGTGTACTCGAATACTTGTAATCCACAAAGGTTTGGAATGCTTGTATGAGTATAATTGGGTTATGATGTCATCTGTTTCTTGCTTAGATATATTCGTATGCTTGTATTTCTTGAAGGTTTGGAAAGCTTGTATATGAGTATAGCTGAGTCACAATATATATATACACATACAAATAGTATGTTGTAGATGAGTTTATATATATACTCTTCCAAGCGGGAGATTGAAACATGTATATATATATTCACAGCTACGTATGAATAGTATGTTGTAGATGGGTTTATATGTGTGTGCATATCCAAAACTACATAGTATGATTTTACATGTCTATCAAACGCCAGTGTTTACCTTATCAGCTACAAAATGTTTTTAAATGAAGTATTATACTAATAGTAGTTGTTACTATAAGTGCATGGTAGAAAGAAAGAAATGTTGGCTCATTAAGAAAACTTAGTGAGTTTTATACTATTGAGACCGTGGACTCATTATTCCACTGTTGTAGTTGTGGCTAATATCATGATCGTGTAAATGTTGTTTTTGGTTGCAGGTTTAGGTGTCATGTGTGGTAGATCGTCTGCAAGCTTAGTGGTCATCGAAGGGACTCATTCGTGATGTTGTCTGTTGAGACATTGACTTAGCCTAAGTCAGTCTCTCTATGTTGTAGTGACTTCCACATTATGATGGTAAATTGAGATGTATTGATTATGTGTAATGATGTAGAAGCTTTGGTTAGTTTATTAGATATGTTTATGTGGTCAATTCGAAGACAAACATTATTCAGGTTTTTCACTACGTTAATCATTTGAAGGATATAGAAGTAGTGTCTTATGGATAATTCTGTAAATTTTCCATTTTACCATTGAAATTAGGGTGGGACATTACATTTTCTATCGGGTGGTCCCTCCTATGTGAGGGACCAACCCATGTGTGTTATAAAAGAAAGGACAACTGCATTATGTTCTATAACAAGGTGAAGAGGTCACACACAGTGTGTGACTCTATTGATCAAGAAAAGGAAAAAGAGAGAGAGAGAGAGAAGAAAGAAAAGGAGGGCAGCAACACAGTTGATAAGCACCGAATGTTGCACATTCAAGCCTCTTAAGTCACATATGCTAATCTCTTAGTTTTGTTATAGTTTGATATTTTGTGGTTTTTTTTGTTTGTTTGTATTTTGCAGGTTTTGGAAGAAAAACACTCAAAATCCATCAAGTTCAAAAGCTTAGAATTGATTGCTGCAGAATATTGAAGTCGACAAACCTGTTTTCTTTGGAAAGATCCAAATTCAATTCAATTCTAGATTTGTTTGCTGCAAAAAAGAGAAATCGGCAAAATCTGTTATTTTTGGAAAGATTCAAGAATGAGCACGTTTATGTATTTTAATCATAAGTTTCTTTTCAAGTATTGAATTGCGGTGAAATTAGTGGAATTGGAGTGCTAATACAAAAAGCAATAAATATATCTGAAATAGGTTTTTCCTAATTCGGATATTTGCTATGCCAAAATCACCCTTTAATATAGGATTGAAAATCTTGACGAATTTGGAATCCTTTTCCTTCTTTGTTAGTTTGTAATTGGCCGCATTCTGTTGGTCAAAATCACTTCATTGTAATGATGTTTTTTAACAGGGATTCCGCTATTCAGAAGTGTTTCTAGAAGATTCTGCACAGTTTGCAAGTTAGAAAATTCGGTTCCCTGCCAGCCGTCCGGACGACGTGTCATACCGCTCGGACGCCTAGCTGTCTAAAGCACCAGCCTTCCGGACGACGTGTCATATCGTCCGAACGCACATCAAACTAAAGCATCATCCGTCTGGACGACGTGGATTCCCGTCCGGACCTCTCTCTATGTCGAGAAGCTTCGAACTGCTCCAGCTTGCATCCGTCCGGACGATTCAGCAACCCGTCCGGACGACCCTCAGTGTTCGACCAAAGCTTTAGGATTTCTTTCCAAAACACATATATGGGAAGATCGTTGCAACCGTCTGGACGACGTGGATTCCCGTTCGGACGCGCTCATCCATAAGGTAAGTATCGCAATTCAAATCCAGACGTCTGGACGCCAGTCAGCATGGTCTGGACGCGCGTGTATCAAATAAGGAAATTGCGTGCATTAGAACAATCGTCCGGACGACCATCCTCCTGGTCTGGACGCGCGAAGCCTCGATATGGAAATTACTTGCAGCGAACGTACGATCGTCCGGATGACAGGGCAACAGTGTCTGGATGCGGCTCTCAAACAGGAAAGATTTCAGCAAAATTCTTGGAATTTTGGTCGCACAGTTGTCCGTCCGGAAGGCCTATGACCACCATCCGGACGACGCCTAGTTTTATCAAGCCAGACGCTCATTTGAATTGTCAGCCTATAAATAGAGGCCCCTTGCCTTGAGAACTGCAAGAATTCGGTATTGAATTCCACTAGTGCTTAGAGAGCTATATTGTGAGTATATTGAGCTGAGTTGATCTCTCTGAAGCCGTTGCTGTGTGTGCTGTTGCTGCGCTCAATCTGAAGTCTATCTTAGGGGTTGGCCCTACGGTAAATTATTCCATTGAAGACCCCTTCAGGTAGGAGACCTGGATGGGAGGCGTTTGTGTTGGGTTACAAGTTAGAGTTCAAGGTATGACCACTGCATTAGGGGTATGTGAGTGTTACTACTTTGTATCTAGTCTTGTCTTCTGAATAATGGATATCCTGAGTTTGGCTGCCCCGGAGTGGTTTTTCTCATCTTGAGTTTCCACTTCATTAACAAAAATATTGTGTTATTTATTTCCGCATTATTTTGTTAACACATTGTGCACACACACATTTGCTTTATATTAGAAGTCAATTTTCACTTTTCATTCTTGGATTGGATTTTCAGTCTCTTACTTGGACTAGGTGACTGACTTCCAATTTTTCTGGGATTTCTAGGGCTTCTAGGGTTCTCTTAATCCCTATAAATAAGCCTCTAAACATTGAAGACAAACACACAAGCTTTGGGAAGGATCAAAGGCTACTTAAAGAAGGGTTTTATCTAGTTTTTCTCTTTTTCCTTGTTATTTTCTTATGAGGATGATTTTCATCCAATTATGTGTAGCTAATACTTTAGTTAGAGCTCGATTGAAGCCCTAATCATGCCTATTTAAGGTTTCAATTTGCCATGCTCTAGGCTTCACGTGTTTGTCGATCTCCATAGTTTTATGCTTTCTTAAAGAACAACTTAGTAGATGCCATGCTAAATATCCTTTGAGAAAGAAAAGAATTAGAGTAGATTCCATGCCTAATTTGTTGCTTATGGAGATCAATAGGCTAAGGAGTAGATGCCATGCCCTTAGGTTGACAAACAATAAGTATCATGTTATGATTGTAGTATTGTGCACGTTGTGATTTTTAGTTGAGTATGATTAGTGGTGGATATCGAAGCCCTGCCAGTTCTTCTTATTATTTCAAATCAATATTTTATCTCATCTCATTCAAGATATTTATTTAGGAAATTCTCTTTAGCATAATTTATATCAATCCTCGTGGGAATGATCTTGTACTTATTTTCTATACTATTGTGTTTGATCTTGTGCACTTGGGTGTAAAAGGTACATTTATTTACTTATTTATTCAGGTAGATATTTGCACAACAACAGTCTGTGTGAGAAGAAAATCATAGTAAATTCTGTCAGAGATAGGAGGATCGTTTACGGTCCGATCTTGATAAAATTTCAGTATGTTTTGCATGACAATGAGAGCTACGTATTGATTGGTATTAATCGTTGGACTTCCTCTCCAGTTGCTTGGTCGCCTATCCCTACTTGGTGAGATCTTTCTTTGTTATTTTTGGAATCCACTCTTGGAGTTATGAATTTATGCTTTAATAAAAGAATGTATGTATTTTTGATGTGCTGATAACCTCTAGATATTGTTCAGGAGAAGAAACTTGTAATCTCATTATTTTTTATAGTGGAAGATTTAACTAGACTAGGTCCCGTAGTTTTTTCGTTCACATTGGAGGGTTTTCCACGTACAAATCTTGGTGTCTTGGCTGTAGGTTGTTTGATTTATTTCTCTGCATTGTTTTTGGTGCTAGATTGACTACTTAATTTGCACAAAGAGGGGTAGATAATTTCCGCTGTGTGTTTGTTATTGGCCTTCACCCCTAACAAAGTGGTATTAGAGCTTTGGTTGTGAAGTTATTGAGTAAATTAAATGGAAGAGTCATCTAATAGCATGGTTAAACTCACAGCTTCCAATTATTCAATTTGGAAGACTAGGATGGAGGATATTTTGTATTGCAAAGAATTGTTTGAGCCTATTGAGTTGAATAGGGTCAAACCGAATGCTAAAACCAATGATGAATGGAAGAAATTAAATAGGAAAGTCGTCTGACATATTAGGCAGTGGGTTGATCAAAGTGTCTTCCATCATGCAGCCAAAGAAGTTGATGCTTATAGTCTTTGGTTGAAGTTAAAGAGTCTTTATGAGCGAAAGACAACTCAACGCAAAGCCTTTATGATGAGAAGGCTTGTGAATTTGAAGTACAAAGATGGGCAAAGTATTACAGAGCATTTGAGTAATTTTCAGGGATTATTGAATGAGTTGTGTGCCATGAAATTTGTACTAGATGATGAAGTGCAAGCATTACTTATGTTGAGTTCTTTGTCGGACAGTTGGGAAACCTTGGTTGTGTCACTTAGCAATTCAGCTCCCAATGGTGTGATGACTATGGTATGGTAAAGACAACAAGTTCAATGAAGAGGCAAGAAGAAAAGAGCAGGGTATTTTTTCTCATACAGAGGCACTTGAAAGGTGGGGGAGAAGTAAAAGCAGAAAACCTCATGGTGATGACAGTCGTGACAAGTAAAGAGGAAAGTTAAAGTCAAGAAAAGAAATAAAATGTTTTCACTGTGGCAAGCTTGGGCATATGAAGTGTGAAAAATAAAGACTCCTAATTTAATGTGTGATATGAACTCCACCAACAAATGTGATGAAACCCGATAGCAATGATGGTTTGAAACCCCAAGATCGTGTAGAGAAGAATTGTTGAGGCTTGACCCGTCACCTAACTAGATGAGAAACCAAGACTACGAAGGATTGAAACGCCACACCAAGAATCTGAATCTCTTCAAGAATCAAGGTGATAAGTTTGGTTGTTTGAACGCCACAAGATTAACTTGATAAGCTCAAAAAGTTCTTTCAAGAACAAAGAGGAACACAAGACCTCACAATAATAATTTTCTGAAAACAAAATTCTATATCCCTTACAAAATTCGTTATGCCCATATATATACTTGGAACAACCCTCCAAGAATAGGAAAAGTCTTAATTATAGCTTTAAAAGCAACACAAGTGCCAACATAAACAAGTCCCAATATTTTTAGGTCTCTTTGGACTTCTAGAGGCAACCAAAATAACTAAATGACTAAATTCATAACCAGCCAAGACCAAGTTCATTCCCCTATTTAATATCCTTGAAACTCAACGAGTTCACACCCTTTAATGGTCAAACCAAGCTGGTCACGTTTTTGCATGCTAATTATCCTCTTCAACTGCTTTGATGACATGGACTAAGCCTTGATTATTATTTAAGCCCATCTTGGTCTTTTTAGAATCAGCCCAATTCTCTTGGATTAGCCCATTTAGTGCTTCCTTGAAACGTTTGGCTCTAAGTCTTGTAATTGGGCCACTAGGAAGTGACAAAGGGTCTTGCACAACTTCAGCCCCATTCCCATGTGTATGATCAGCATGTCCAGCTCCTTGGTTTCCATCATTCTCCCCCTCTTGAGAAGGATTTGTCCTCAAATCATCACCTACATCAAATGGAGACAAATCAGCAACATTAAAGCTTGCACTAACACCATACTCACTCGGTAAGTCAAGCTTGTAGGCATTATCATTGATGCGCTCCACTACTTGGAATGGTCAGTCACCCCGAGGTAGGAGTTTTGAACGCCGTTTCTCTGGAAAACGTTCCTTCCTTAAGTGTAACCAAACTGATATGAACTCCACCAACAAATGTGATGAAACCCGATAGCAATGATGGTTTGAAACCCCAAGATCGTGTAGACAAGAATTGTTGAGGCTTGACCCGTCACCTAACTAGATGAGAAACCAAGACTACGAAGGATTGAAACGCCACACCAAGAATCTGAATCTCTTCAAGAATCAAGGTGATAAGTTTGGTTGTTTGAACGCCACAAGATTAACTTGATAAGCTCAAAAAGTTCTTTCAAGAACAAAGAGGAACACAAGACCTCACAATAATAATTTTTTGAAAACAAAATTCTATATCCCCTACAAAATTCGTTATGCCCATATATATACTTGGAACAACCCTCCAAGAATAGGAAAAGTCTTAATTATAGCTTTAAAAGCAACACAAGTGCCAACATAAACAAGTCCCAATATTTTTAGGTCTCTTTGGACTTCTAGAGGCAACCAAAATAACTAAATGACTAAATTCATAACCAGCCAAGACCAAGTTCATTCCCCTATTTAATATCCTTGAAACTCAACGAGTTCACACCCTTTAATGGTCAAACCAAGCTGGTCACGTTTTTGCATGCTAATTATCCTCTTCAATTGCTTTGATGACATGGACTAAGCCTTGATTATTATTTGAGCCCATCTTGGTCTTTTTAGAATCAGCCCAATTCTCTTGGATTAGCCCATTTAGTGCTTCCTTGAAACGTTTGGCTCTAAGTCTTGTAATTGGGCCACTAGGAAGTGACAAAGGGTCTTGCACAACTTCAGCCCCATTCCCATGTGTATGATCAGCATGTCCAGCTCCTTGGTTTCCATCATTCTCCCCCTCTTGAGAAGGATTTGTCCTCAAATCATCACCTACATCAAATGGAGACAAATCAGCAACATTAAAGCTTGCACTAACACCATACTCACTCGGTAAGTCAAGCTTGTAGGCATTATCATTGATGCGCTCCACTACTTGGAATGGTCCGTCACCCCGAGGTAGGAGTTTTGAACGCCGTTTCTCTGGAAAACGTTCCTTCCTTAAGTGTAACCAAACCCAATCTCCTGGTTCAAATACTACCTTCTTGCGTCCCTTGTTGGCTTGATGGACATATTGTTGAGTCCTCCTTTCAATGTTCAGCCGTGCCTTTTCATGAATCATCTTTACAAATTCTGCCTTCTTTTTGCCATCTAAGTTCACACGTTCACTCAAAGGTAAAGGAGTTAAATCCAAAGGTGACAATGGGTTAAAGCCATAAACAATTTCAAATGGTGAAAACTTAGTTGCAGAATGTATACTTCTATTGTAAGCAAATTCAACATGTGGCAAACAATCTTCCCATGTTTTCAAATTCTTTTTAATGATAGCACGCAACAAAGAAGACAAAGTTCTATTTACTACTTCAGTTTGACCATCCGTTTGTGGATGACAAGCAGTAGAAAACAACAATTTGGTTCCCAACTTTCCCCACAAAGTCTTCCAAAAGTAACTCAAAAACTTTGCATCCCTATCAGAAACAATGGTCCTAGGCATGCCATGTAACTTAACAATTTCTTTGAAGAACAAATCAGCTATATGTGATGCATCATCAGTTTTATGACAAGCAATGAAGTGTGCCATCTTGGAAAATCTATCTACCACCACAAAAATTGAATCTCTCCCCCTCTTAGTCCTAGGTAAACCTAAAACAAAATCCATAGAAATATCAGTCCAAGGTTCACTAGGTATTGGCAAAGGGGTGTACAAACCATGGGGTTTCAACTTAGACTTAGCATGTTTACACGTGATACACTTCTCACAGATTCTTTCCACATCACGTTTCATATGAGGCCAAAAAAAATGATCATGCAAAATTCCTAAAGTCTTAGCTACACCAAAATGACCCATCAAACCACCACCATGAGCTTCTCTCACAAGCAATTCACGCAAAGAACACATAGGCACACACAGTTTATTTTCCCGAAACAAAAATCCATCTTGCCTATAAAACTTATCAAACGCCACTTTTTCACATGCATTGAACACATCAGCAAAATCAGAATCTTGTGCATACAAATCCTTAATATATTCAAAGCCAAGCAATTTTGTATCTAAAATGGAAAGTAAAGCATACCTTCGGGACAATGCATCAGCCACCACATTTTCCTTACCTTGCTTGTATCTGATCACATAAGGAAATGTTTCAATGAATTCCACCCACTTGGCATGGCGTTTGTTCAACCTTTGCTGTCCTTTCAAATGCTTCAAAGATTCATGATCTGTGTGAATCACAAATTCCTTTGGCCATAGATAGTGCTGCCAATTTTCCAAAGCCCTTACCAAGGCATACATTTCCTTATCATAAGTGGGGTAATTTAGGGCTGCCCCACTCAACTTTTCACTGAAATAAGCAACTGGATGACCACCTTGCATCAAAATAGCTCCAATACCTATTCCTGAAGCATCACACTCAATTTCAAAAGTTTTAGCAAAGTTAGGTAAAACAAGCAAAGGTGCATTAGTTAACTTTTCTTTGATCAGATTAAATGCATTTTCTTGTTCTTTTCCCCACTTAAACGGCACATTTTTCTTGATGACTTCAGTAAGAGGGGCGGCTAAGCTACTAAAATCACGCACAAACCGTCTATAGAAGCTAGCTAAGCCGTGGAAACTCCTCACTTGGCTGATTGTTGTAGGCGTTGGCCACTCTTGGATTGCCTTCACCTTTTCCTCGTCCACCCCAATTCCTCTCTTACTAACAACAAAACCAAGAAACACAAGCTTATCCGTGCAAAAGGTGCACTTCTTGAGATTAGCAAACAACTTTTCTTTCCTCAAGATTTCCAAAACAGATTTTAAATGCATCACATGTTCTTCCAAGTTTTTGCTATAAATTAGGATATCATCAAAATACACAACTACAAATCTGCCAATAAATGCACGCAAAACATGGTTCATCAAACGCATAAATGTGCTTGGCGCATTAGTTAAGCCGAAAGGCATCACTAACCATTCATACAAACCATATTTAGTTTTAAAAGCAGTTTTCCATTCATCACCTTCCTTCATCCTAATTTGATGATATCCACTCTTAAGATCAATTTTTGTAAAGACACAAGAACCATGCAATTCATCCAGCATATCATCTAACCTAGGAATAGGATGACGATACTTTACCGTTATGTTGTTGATGGCCCGGCAGTCAACACACATTCTCCATGTTCCATCCTTCTTAGGAACTAATAGCACCGGGACCGCACAAGGACTCATGCTTTCACGCACATACCCCTTCTCCAATAATTCACCTACTTGCCTCTGAAGTTCCTTGGTCTCCTCAGGATTGCTCCTATAAGCAGGTCGGTTAGGAATTGATGCACCGGGTATGAAATCAATTTGATGTTCAATCCCTCGGATTGGAGGTAAGCCACTAGGTACCTCTTCGGGAAAGACATCTTCAAACTTCTGCAAAAGAGAAACAATATTGCTCGGCAAAGTACCGACGAGATCATTAGTACATAAAAGAGCCTCCTTGTACATGAGTACAATAAGGGGCTGGTGTGAAAATAATGCTCTCTTGATCTCACTTTTTTTTGCAATGTAACTGAATTTTTCCTCTCTTGCTCTCACTATGGCCGAAATCCTCTCTCTTTCTTTTTCACTCTGATCAATGTTTTTCTCTCTTTCTTTTTTTTTCAACTCTTTTTTTCCACTTTCGGCCTTCCTTTCTTTTTCTTTTTTCTTTTCATTTGATCTTTGTAACTTTAGTTGGTCCTCCATGACCTGTTTTGGAGTTAATGGCACAAGAGTAATGGGTTGCCTTTTAAGAGTGAAAGAATACCTATTTGTGAATCCATCATGCGTAACCCTCCGATCATACTGCCATGGTCTTCCCAACAATAAATGGCATGCATGCATAGGAACCACATCACAAAGCACCTCATCCTCATATTTGCCAATGGATAATGCCACCAACACTTGCCTTGTCACCTTGATTTCGCCACATTCATTCAGCCACTGAAGCCGGTAAGGGTGAGGATGTTTCAAGGTGGTTAAGGCCAATTTCTCCACCAAATAAGTGCTGGCTACGTTTGTGCAACTCCCACCATCAATAATGACGCTGCAAACTTTGTTATTTACAAAGCACCGAGTATGAAACAAGTTTTCCCTTTGGTTACTTTCTTCCTCCTTAACTTGCACATTGAGAACTCGCCTTGCTACCAATAAATCTCCAACCACAGCATTTTGCTCATCATCGGCATCCTCCAAAGGTGGCATGTCATCATCATCTACTTCTTCCTCATTCTCCGACTCAAGCTCTCCTTGGGCGTTTATCACCATCACCCTTTTGTTTACACACTGGCTGGCTATGTGTCCCCGCCCCTGACATTTAAAACACTTAATATCACGTGTTTTAGAAATAGAAGCCTCGGTGTTACCTGAAGTAGTGGTGGTTGTTGGTTTGGCATTCTTAGAGGGTTCAAATTTTTGCTTATTTTGAAGCTGCTCGTCCTTTTTTGGAGCTGTCTTCCATGGGCTGGTGGTAGCCATAGGTTGTCCCCTCCTAGCCAATCCCTTTCGTTTGAATTGTTCCTCCACTTTTATGGCTTGATGCACCATATCTGTTAACTCAACATAGTGCTGCAACTCGACTATATCTGCAATCTCACGATTTAAACCGTGCAAAAACCTAGCCATGGTGGCTTCTCGGTCCTCTTCTACATTAGCCCGGATCATTGCTACCTCCATCTCCTTGTAATACTCATCCACACTCTTGGAACCTTGAGTTAACCTCTGCAACTTTTGATACAATCCCCTATAATAATGGTTGGGTACAAAACGCCTCCTCATAAGCATTTTCATCTCCTCCCAAGTGTCCACGGGTGGCTCTCTATTTCTCCTCCTATTAATCAGTAATTGATCCCACCAAACAATGGCATAATCTGTGAATTCAATTGCAGCCAACTTAACCTTCTTTATCTCCGAGTAGTTATGACAATCAAACACCATCTCCATTTTAGTTTCCCACTCCAAATAAGCTTCAGGATCATTTTTACCTTGAAAAGACGGGATTTTAATCTTTATGTTTCCTAAATCATTATCCCTCCTAGGCCTACCCATCCTAGCTTCTCTATTCCCATACCCACGCTCAAACCTGCCTCGGTTCAAATATGGCTCATCAAATTCCTCCAACTCCGCCTCTTCCTCAACATTCCGCCACGGAACACGCCCACCTTGTTGCCTATTGGGATTGTCTTGTTGCTGTCCCCTAGGAGTTTCTGCTTCTACCCTGTCCAACCTCTCGTGAATAGGTTCTAATTCAGCCCTCAACATACGCCTCATCTCCCCTAACAACGCTTGCATTTGGAGGTTCGAAGCTGCGGGTTGTCGAAATTCTTCGGTTGTGTCTTCTTCTTGATTATTGGACATGTTTAGAATCTGCAAAACAAGGTTAGAATCCTCACAAGCACTCCCTCACGTGTTTCACTCAAGAATTAATACACTTACACTCGTGTTTTCACTCTAAACGGCTTTTACCCTCTTTTGGTCTCACACACTCTTGCCTTTTTCCACTCTTTTGTGTCTTCTTAGTTCTTAATCGAACTTCAAGAAACTAATTCAAAATAATCCAGCAGCAATTGAGAAATAACCAAAACTCATCAAAAAGGTCAAGAACTTGAATAATGTGAGAAACAAGATAGAAAGGAAGAAATTTTCTTACTCAGAAAGGTCAAGAACTTGAATGGTCAAGAACTTGAATAAGGTGAGAAACAAGATAGAAAGTAAGAAATTTTCTTACTGGAATCGAGTACTTTTTCTTTTCTTTTCTTTTCTTTTCTTTTTTTTTTTTCTTTTTTTTCTTTTTTTTTTTTTTTTTTGTTTTTTTTTTTTTTTTTTTTTTTTTTTTTTTTTTTTTTTTTTCACAGCAGGGAACAGGAGATTAAAAAAAAATAGAAACAATAATAAAAGATAGTCAAACTTGCCTTAGAACCAAGGCTCTGATACCAAAATGATATGAACTCCACCAACAAATGTGATGAAACCCGATAGCAATGATGGTTTGAAACCCCAAGATCGTGTAGACAAGAATTGTTGAGGCTTGACCCGTCACCTAACTAGATGAGAAACCAAGACTACGAAGGATTGAAACGCCACACCAAGAATCTGAATCTCTTCAAGAATCAAGGTGATAAGTTTGGTTGTTTGAACGCCACAAGATTAACTTGATTAGCTCAAAAAGTTCTTTCAAGAACAAAGAGGAACACAAGACCTCACAATAATAATTTTTTGAAAACAAAATTCTATATCCCCTACAAAATTCGTTATGCCCATATATATACTTGGAACAACCCTCCAAGAATAGGAAAAGTCTTAATTATAGCTTTAAAAGCAACACAAGTGCCAACATAAACAAGTCCCAATATTTTTAGGTCTCTTTGGACTTCTAGAGGCAACCAAAATAACTAAATGACTAAATTCATAACCAGCCAAGACCAAGTTCATTCCCCTATTTAATATCCTTGAAACTCAACGAGTTCACACCCTTTAATGGTCAAACCAAGCTGGTCACGTTTTTGCATGCTAATTATCCTCTTCAATTGCTTTGATGACATGGACTAAGCCTTGATTATTATTTGAGCCCATCTTGGTCTTTTTAGAATCAGCCCAATTCTCTTGGATTAGCCCATTTAGTGCTTCCTTGAAACGTTTGGCTCTAAGTCTTGTAATTGGGCCACTAGGAAGTGACAAAGGGTCTTGCACAACTTCAGCCCCATTCCCATGTGTATGATCAGCATGTCCAGCTCCTTGGTTTCCATCACAAACCCAATCTCCTGGTTCAAATACTACCTTCTTGCGTCCCTTGTTGGCTTGATGGACATATTGTTGAGTCCTCCTTTCAATGTTCAGCCGTGCCTTTTCATGAATCATCTTTACAAATTCTGCCTTCTTTTTGCCATCTAAGTTCACACATTCACTCAAAGGTAAAGGAGTTAAATCCAAAGGTGATAATGGGTTAAAGCCATAAACAATTTCAAATGGTGAAAACTTAGTTGCAGAATGTATACTTCTATTGTAAGCAAATTCAACATGTGGCAAACAATCTTCCCATGTTTTCAAATTCTTTTTAATGATAGCACGCAACAAAGAAGACAAAGTTCTATTTACTACTTCAGTTTGACCATCCGTTTGTGGATGACAAGCAGTAGAAAACAACAATTTGGTTCCCAACTTTCCCCACAAAGTCTTCCAAAAGTAACTCAAAAACTTTGCATCCCTATCAGAAACAATGGTCCTAGGCATGCCATGTAACTTAACAATTTCTTTGAAGAACAAATCAGCTATATGTGATGCATCATCAGTTTTATGACAAGCAATGAAGTGTGCCATCTTGGAAAATCTATCTACCACCACAAAAATTGAATCTCTCCCCCTCTTAGTCCTAGGTAAACCTAAAACAAAATCCATAGAAATATCAGTCCAAGGTTCACTAGGTATTGGCAAAGGGGTGTACAAACCATGGGGTTTCAACTTAGACTTAGCATGTTTACACGTGATACACTTCTCACAGATTCTTTCCACATCACGTTTCATATGAGGCCAAAAAAAATGATCATGCAAAATTCCTAAAGTCTTAGCTACACCAAAATGACCCATCAAACCACCACCATGAGCTTCTCTCACAAGCAATTCACGCAAAGAACACATAGGCACACACAGTTTATTTTCCCGAAACAAAAATCCATCTTGCCTATAAAACTTATCAAACGCCACTTTTTCACATGCATTGAACACATCAGCAAAATCAGAATCTTGTGCATACAAATCCTTAATATATTCAAAGCCAAGCAATTTTGTATCTAAAATGGAAAGTAAAGCATACCTTCGGGACAATGCATCAGCCACCACATTTTCCTTACCTTGCTTGTATCTGATCACATAAGGAAATGTTTCAATGAATTCCACCCACTTGGCATGGCGTTTGTTCAACCTTTGCTGTCCTTTCAAATGCTTCAAAGATTCATGATCTGTGTGAATCACAAATTCCTTTGGCCATAGATAGTGCTGCCAATTTTCCAAAGCCCTTACCAAGGCATACATTTCCTTATCATAAGTGGGGTAATTTAGGGCTGCCCCACTCAACTTTTCACTGAAATAAGCAACTGGATGACCACCTTGCATCAAAACAGCTCCAATACCTATTCCTGAAGCATCACACTCAATTTCAAAAGTTTTAGCAAAGTTAGGTAAAACAAGCAAAGGTGCATTAGTTAACTTTTCTTTGATCAGATTAAATGCATTTTCTTGTTCTTTTCCCCACTTAAACGGCACATTTTTCTTGATGACTTCAGTAAGAGGGGCGGCTAAGCTACTAAAATCACGCACAAACCGTCTATAGAAGCTAGCTAAGCCGTGGAAACTCCTCACTTGGCTGATTGTTGTAGGCGTTGGCCACTCTTGGATTGCCTTCACCTTTTCCTCGTCCACCCCAATTCTTCTCTTACTAACAACAAAACCAAGAAACACAAGCTTATCCGTGCAAAAGGTGCACTTCTTGAAATTAGCAAACAACTTTTCTTTCCTCAAGATTTCCAAAACAGATTTTAAATGCATCACATGTTCTTCCAAGTTTTTGCTATAAATTAGGATATCATCAAAATACACAACTACAAATCTGCCAATAAATGCACGCAAAACATGGTTCATCAAACGCATAAATGTGCTTGGCGCATTAGTTAAGCCGAAAGGCATCACTAACCATTCATACAAACCATATTTAGTTTTAAAAGCAGTTTTCCATTCATCACCTTCCTTCATCCTAATTTGATGATATCCACTCTTAAGATCAATTTTTGTAAAGACACAAGAACCATGCAATTCATCCAGCATATCATCTAACCTAGGAATAGGATGACGATACTTTACCGTTATGTTGTTGATGGCCCGGCAGTCAACACACATTCTCCATGTTCCATCCTTCTTAGGAACTAATAGCACCGGGACCGCACAAGGACTCATGCTTTCACGCACATACCCCTTCTCCAATAATTCACCTACTTGCCTCTGAAGTTCCTTGGTCTCCTCAGGATTGCTCCTATAAGCAGGTCGGTTAGGAATTGATGCACCGGGTATGAAATCAATTTGATGTTCAATCCCTCGGATTGGAGGTAAGCCACTAGGTACCTCTTCGGGAAAGACATCTTCAAACTTCTGCAAAAGAGAAACAATATTGCTCGGCAAAGTACCGACGAGATCATTAGTACATAAAAGAGCCTCCTTGTACATGAGTACAATAAGGGGCTGGTGTGAAAATAATGCTCTCTTGATCTCACTTTTTTTTGCAATGTAACTGAATTTTTCCTCTCTTGCTCTCACTATGGCCGAAATCCTCTCTCTTTCTTTTTCACTCTGATCAATGTTTTTCTCTCTTTCTTTTTTTTTCAACTCTTTTTTTCCACTTTCGGCCTTCCTTTCTTTTTCTTTTTTCTTCCTTTCTTTTTCTTTTTTCTTTTCATTTGATCTTTGTAACTTTAGTTGGTCCTCCATGACCTGTTTTGGAGTTAATGGCACAAGAGTAATGGGTTGCCTTTTAAGAGTGAAAGAATACCTATTTGTGAATCCATCATGCGTAACCCTCCGATCATACTGCCATGGTCTTCCCAACAATAAATGGCATGCATGCATAGGAACCACATCACAAAGCACCTCATCCTCATATTTGCCAATGGATAATGCCACCAACACTTGCCTTGTCACCTTGATTTCGCCACATTCATTCAGCCACTGAAGCCGGTAAGGGTGAGGATGTTTCAAGGTGGTTAAGGCCAATTTCTCCACCAAATAAGTGCTGGCTACGTTTGTGCAACTCCCACCATCAATAATGACGCTGCAAACTTTGTTATTTACAAAGCACCGAGTATGAAACAAGTTTTCCCTTTGGTTACTTTCTTCCTCCTTAACTTGCACATTGAGAACTCGCCTTGCTACCAATAATTGTTGAGGCTTGACCCGTCACCTAACTAGATGAGAAACCAAGACTACGAAGGATTGAAACGCCACACCAAGAATCTGAATCTCTTCAAGAATCAAGGTGATAAGTTTGGTTGTTTGAACGCCACAAGATTAACTTGATAAGCTCAAAAAGTTCTTTCAAGAACAAAGAGGAACACAAGACCTCACAATAATAATTTTCTGAAAACAAAATTCTATATCCCTTACAAAATTCTTTATGCCCATATATATACTTGGAACAACCCTCCAAGAATAGGAAAAGTCTTAATTATAGCTTTAAAAGCAACACAAGTGCCAACATAAACAAGTCCCAATATTTTTAGGTCTCTTTGGACTTCTAGAGGCAACCAAAATAACTAAATGACTAAATTCATAACCAGCCAAGACCAAGTTCATTCCCCTATTTAATATCCTTGAAACTCAACGAGTTCACACTCTTTAATGGTCAAACCAAGCTGGTCACGTTTTTGCATGCTAATTATCCTCTTCAACTGCTTTGATGACATGGACTAAGCCTTGATTATTATTTGAGCCCATCTTGGTCTTTTTAGAATCAGCCCAATTCTCTTGGATTAGCCCATTTAGTGCTTCCTTGAAACGTTTGGCTCTAAGTCTTGTAATTGGGCCACTAGGAAGTGACAAAGGGTCTTGCACAACTTCAGCCCCATTCCCATGTGTATGATCAGCATGTCCAGCTCCTTGGTTTTCATCAATGTGTGTGTGTGATCAATTATGCAACAAAATATTTAAATGGGGAATTTAAAAGAGGCAAATATTTTGTTGGCGAAGTGGAAACTTTTATTAAGAGAAAAATTACTCCGGGGTAGCCAAACTAAGGAAATCTACTATTCAAAAGACAAAG